>NC_059079.1:89528785-90153785 GCF_020497125.1 Mauremys mutica | reverse complement strand
TTCAGAAAGTTCTTAGCCAACCTGGGGCGCACTCCAGACATCACTCTACAGTGCCACATCAGCAACATTAAGAGCCACAATCAGAAGTGGGGCCGGTGCTTGTGATCAGCCTCTGAGCTGCCAGTCTCCGTAGGCATGTATCAGGTTCTAGAGGCTGCTTGCAAGCAGGTAGCTGCTTCCCTGTGCCAAGCCAGCTCCAAGAACTACTTTGGGGGAAAGTCTGAGATCTTGCCAGAATGGCTGCCTTTCCTTTGTCAGCTCCTGAAGCTGCTGGAGGAGACAGGAAGGTCGACTGAGCTGCCTGCAGTCCTTCTCCTCTCCCGGTTCCCTGGGGCAGAGCACTGGTGTTCTGCAGAATGCTGCATTCAGAACTTCCTGGGCACCAGCCCATGTTTACATCCCCCCAGAGCTTGACTGGCATGCTGCAGCACCTCAGGGACTCCTAGTTAAAGACGGTTCATCTCCCCTGGTAATGCTTGCTCCAAGCTCCTGGCGTGTTTCTCAGCATCTGATGAGATGCCGCAGTGCTGGGACTCACGATTTCCTCGCTCATCTAATGCAGATGTATTCAAATGTGATTAGGGCCCTTTTCTTTTATTCCAATTTGCCAGAACAGGATAATCTACTCATTATATCTGTCCCTGCCTCGCCAGAGCACTAGCGGCAGGGCTACCGAGATAGGCTTTGTCACTGAGACAGCTTAATCTGCCTTAATGCTCTAACTGCTATGGAATAATAAAGCTCCCCTGCTCGGATATGCTCTATGAAAGGTCACAGCCATCCCCGACACCCTATACGGTAGCCCTGAACTGCCATGGGAGGGAAGGGGAGTGCCTGTCTCTACCAGCAGGTGTGATTCCTAGTCCTGTGCTTCTGGTATGAAAACTTCTCACCATGCTCTCTCCTCCCTGCCCTGCAAGTTTTCGGGATGACATGTTTTGGACCTGATCCATCACTAGATGCAAGTATCACTTTAAACTGAATACCCGACCAAATTTGTCCTGCCCAAGAAGCCCAAGGGCATTGCCTTTGTAGCCAACGGCATAGTCTTTGCATCCCCATCTCGTGACACTTACACTGCGGCATGATGCCATCATGTGCTACAAGGTCACCACACTGTGGTCTGGCAGGGTCACTGGCTGACAGTACAGCATCACCACATCATGGGCCAGCCTATCACCGTTGCCCTACAGTGTCGTCACATCACACTGCAGCATGGCTGCCTTGCGATGCTTTGTTTTGCAAGGCCATGTCACCTCCTGGCCCAGCATCGCTCCCTGGCAATGTGAGACAAACCCATCAAACTGTAACCGAGCAATGGCAGCAGTTAAAACCAGTCCATATTCAGGCCTGATAAGCGCAGCAGGGCTGCTGATACGGATGTTTACCTTTGTCTGCTGTTATATACTGGGTATAGGATGCTCGAGGGTGTTAACACCTTTGCTTCTGGACAGAACGCCAGTGCTCTCTGTTGAAATCTGTGTCAGGATATGCTGCCAGGTACCTTGCTCTGGACAGCATGAAATGAACATTTATTGAGTCCTGGGCTTATCATATTCCATGCTGACTGGCTGTGTATCTCTAGGATGTGCCAGAAATCTCCATTATCTGAATTATCTTCAGGAAGCAAGACTGGAAGGTGAAATAAGAGCTGCATTCCCCAGTATCGCTTCCTCTTCCTGATTTTATGAAAATCATTGTCCCGAGCTCTACAAACATTTGTGTTCTTTCTCTATTCTACCTCTCCCTGCAAACTGTGCAGTGACGCATCATGTGGAGGATGCTGCTGTGTGTATACAAATTATTTGTGTGGGGTGCGTGCATAGAGTAGCTGTCATATAACCAATGGACACGTGCGTGTTGAACAAGTGACGGTATTTACAGTGTAGAGAAGAATACACTGACGTGTGTGGGAAGGACTGATGTGCAACAGTTGTGATTGTGTGTCAGAAAGAGAGACTGTGTGAGAGCATATTTATTAGAGCTAGTCAGAAAATGGGATGTTTTCCGGCAGAACATTTTGATGAAAATGAAAAAACCCCTGTTTTCTTTGACATATTCCATGGAAAAATTTGCTTTCTTCAAAAAGCTGAAATTTTCCTACCAAAAAAACAATTTTTCTGACTTTCATTTAACTGAAATTTTTCCATTCTATGAAAACTCCGAATTTTCTGCAGGAACCAGACACTTCATAAAAAAATTGTTTAGTAAAAATCCATTTTCTTTTTAAATCAAAAAGCAGTTTTGGGAAAAATATTCTGACCAGCCCAGTCCTAGTATTTTGACATGCTGGTACCCTAGTGCTGATTTGACAAAGCGGCCTGCAGTGCCCTTAGAAGCTCTGCCTTTATTTTTTCTGTGATAAAACTGTTGTAGGTGACCCATGGCTGCCTATCTTTGCTGCGGCTTTAGAAAGCTCTCACCAAGAGCAGGGACAACTTGCAGTTGCTCCATTCTTAATGTGGCCTCTGCTCCATTTGCCAAGGCTCTGCAACACTTATCCATTGTAATGTTGTTGCCTTTTCTTTGATCTGCCTTTGCAAAGTTTATTTTCCCAGAAGATAAGAGTAACTGAACTGAGCTTCCAGATGTGTGATGGAGATGGGTTATGAGATGAGCCTGGGCTCTAAACTGACTTTATCTTTCAGCCCTTCCTATCCACTTGACAACAATGTTCTCTCTTCTCCTGATTCTAACTGCTTAGCTGCCTCCCCAAGGGACACTCTTCCAGTCCCAACCCACAGCACTATGAGAGTAGGAAGGATTGTAGAACTGCAACTACAGAATAAACCACAACCCTGGAAGGAAGACAAAGGGATGCTGGATGTATCCAAGTTAAATATACCTTTACTAGGAAACCATTGGACTGGTTCAGGAGCCTTCCAGGGTGAACTTGCTTTCTTAACCAGTTCCCATGGCTCCATACCAGGGAAGTTGGTTTTATTGTTGAATTTCTTTCTCCTTTTATTTTATTTTCTGTTGCTTAATCTCAGAGAGGCTGATAAAGGGGATCCAGAGGATATCCGACACATCTTCCTAGTAGTCTGCAATACACAATCATTAATTACAGTGCTAGGGCAGGTACTCCACTGGGACCATCCATGGTGAGCTACTTGCTAGCAGCATGCACCTGAACGGGGAAGTGAGAACAAAAACGCATCCACAGGAGAGCGAGTTCCATACAGTCTGAACCTGGCCAGCCTACTGGGAATGTGTGTCAGACTATGTTATGGGGATCTGATATGATGGCCTGAGAGGACAGGACCAGAATGGACATACTCTGAGGAAGGTATGTGTATTACTGCAGGAACATGATCTGGTGGTTCCTTTGGGCCTTAAACCCTATGACTCCATGGGCTCTGTGCTAAGTGGGGTATAGACCCAGCAGATACTTTAAAGATATTCATTTGTTGGAATTTGGTGCTCACGAAAGTGAATGGCTGAGCACCTTGTTTAGAGACAAGTCCATGAAGGAGAGGTGCTGTACAAGCTTCCCACCCACCCGCGCTACCTCAACCCTCACCTTCAAGTCCCCTGCCACTCCCATCCTGCCAGCCCCACAACCAGAGCTCTGCCAGCAGAGCTCGCATCTCACATACAAGAGCTTTTACTAGTGCAGTCCTGGGTTTCCACATACATTTGCCAGAGTGCTTCAGTCCTGCATGTTACACCTCCTCAACTGTTCCAGTCCTTGCCCAGTCTGGAGCAGAGACCCACTTGCACCAAACCAGGCCATGCATGGGCGTTAAGTGGCTCCCCCTTTGGGGAGGCTAGCCCTCGGCTCTGCCCCTTCTGCCCACAACCCTCTGTCCCCCTGTGGCCAGAGCCACAAGCTCCCCCCAAGTCTGGAGAAGCCCTGAGTGCCCCCCCCTCAACTGCAGGAACCCCAGGCTGGGTAAAGCCCTGAGTCCTCCCCTCCCCCCGCACCTGCCTGGAGGAGCCCTGGGCCAGCCTCGCCTCCCCTCCCCTCCTCAGACCCAAGCTGCTCTGGGGAAAAGTGTCTCTTTGAAGATGCTTTTGATATGCCCCAGGCAGGTTCCAGGGCAGCAGAGGAGGCAGTATGTGCTACTCATCTTCCTGGGTTCCTCAGTAATCTCTCTGGAGTTTAGGTAGATTACTGATGAGCCCAGGAATCTGAACAGCACATACTACCTCTTCCGCAGCCCCGGAACCTGCATGGGCATAATAAACCAAAAACTTCACTGCCAAACCCTGCAACTGGCCTTGATTTTCTGATGTGGTAAACTATCCATTATGGACTAGGCTGAACCTTGTTTTCACTTCAGATGATCCAGGTCTCCCGAGCTGAGAGACCACCAGCTAATCAGAGGTGGACAGAGTGGTTTCTGGAATGTAGCCATACCTCAGGCCCTGACGAACAGAACCTGAACCTGAGAGCTGAATGTGTTTGAGATTGTTCCTGAGGGGTGGGCCTGTCAGACCACAAACCCCTCCCCCAACACCCCATACTGTTTTTCTGAGGGCCCCTCCATGCCAATTCCATTTAAGTCAATTGCTGGTAGCTCTCCCAAGCAAACACGGCATCCGAGAGGACTATGTGACTCCAGTCTGGGAAACAACTCTTGCCTTTTTCAGCTTCTACTTGTTATCTTCTTCTGTGAAGGAATTCTGGGGAAATCTGTGATGTCAGAGCCTTTAAACAAGTCCCTTCAGAAGTAACCAACCTTTATATGGCTGCCTATAGAATGCATGGCAGCATCAGGGAGTTACTACAAGGGATGTGAAGAATTCAAGGGGTTGGGATGATAGAGAAGTGGGGAGATCAGACCTGCTATTAAAGAAGTTCCTTGTTCTTCATTCAAAGAAATTAAAATACCAGACAGCTGAAAAAGCAGGCTCTGGAGAGATAAGCCGCTGATTTAATATGTTTTGCTTGAGAGACAATAATGGTGGCAGAGTTGGGGGAGGGACAGGGAAGTGTATGTCTGTGCAATTCTGCTTTAAAGTATTATTTCTAGACTACTTTGTAAAGAAGCCCCCTTCATGCTGTGCTGCAAAGATGATATTTTCACAGGGGTTAATATCGAATGAGTCCCAGGGGAGAACACAATGCACAGTCAGTTTCTGATCTTATCAGTAGGAAATGTGGTCATATTATTAGACAGCATAAGTGACCATATGTAGCTTCTTTTCAACTTCACAGCACCTTATGAAATGCAGGGAGGAGGGGCACAGGTGAAGACACCTTTACCTTTCACCTATTTGGCATCAGCCATAGTGAAATCTCAGGTTGAATATACCATCTGCCGCCTCCTCACCCTCACCATTGATTTTACCTCTGCCCCAGAAGTGTGTCTAGACTCCAGACCGCTGAAGTAGCAAAAAAGGGAGCAGCCTCTTGCCATGGAAGAACTCTGCCAGTCCACCTGTGATCTCTGTGCCCAAGGTGTCCCTCTGGGGCAGTATGAGTGCAACGCATTAGCAACAGGGACAGTGATTATCCCCAGTTATATCCAGGAGTAATTCTGGAAATGAGGGGAGGAGAATGGAGCATACACGGTTCATTAAATTAAACATTCCTGCAGTATGTACCTGTGGTTGGAGGGCAGATGGGGGGAAATCAGGTCAGTGCCTTCCAGGCCACAGGGAAATTAATCTGCTATCCCCCAAGTCCTAGAAATATCATTGCTTCTACCCTGAAGCATCTCATCCAGCAAGAACAGCATAAACAAGCCAGTCTAAATCTCATTAGCTCAATGCTGCTCTTTATTAGCCTAAATCAGGCTGTTATTCTTTTGAAGTCTGTCCAAGATGGATTGTATCTCTGCCTTGATGGAAAGACCATTAAGAACTCTATTCCTTGCTCGTAAATAGGAAAAAACAATGTTACTTGTTGACAAGCTGTTTTACTGGCAAACTGGCAGCCAGCATTAGGGAAACAGTTGAGAAAGAGCAACGAGCAAACTTTCTGCAGCACCAATGCAGATGTTAGAGAAAACAAAGATCCCTCTCCCAACAGTGAAAACATCAGACTCCCACCAGACTCAGTACAATGCACTTTTACATCAGTTCCTGTTAAGATAATGGGGCTTCTTCCATGGTCCTGATCAATTGTGCCGGCGATGTCCTTTTTTAGGGGCTTGCCCAGTTGTGGATTTTCCCATCATGTCCCCAGCATAAAAGATGCAAAGAGGAGAGAAAGGAGCAGAGAGATAGAGAAGAAGGAGAGACCACAGTGAGTCAGGGCAGAAAAGGGGCGAGCAGAAGAATGTAGGGAAGGGAATCACTGGAGCCGACTAATGGTCCATCCAATCCAGTCTCTTATCCCTGACAATGGCTGCTAACAGATGTACCAGAGGAAGGTGCTGTGGACAATAATGGAATAACCTACCAAGAAGATACATTTTTTTTTAATTACCATCAGCTAATGGTTAGCTTGTGCCTTGGAGTGTGAAACACTATGTCCCTTGCATTTGTTTTTAATCCTATCTAATGTAATGATGCATACTCTCCTTTTTCCCATGCAATGAGAAAGGAGAAGGAAATATATATATACACTGAGAGAAAGAAACATCTATGGTAATTTTTAACAACATGTATTTATGACCATTTCAGTTGTGAAGAAACGGGTGATAGTTATGTTCCATGACACATGTCTGAGACATTTTTATGATGGGTAACACCGATTCCCTTTTTCCCAAGCCAAGAAGAGTTGAACAAAAGATCTGTGTTATAATAGGGTGTGGTTGGTGACAGTGTGTGTGATATCACCACACCTGGAACAACTAGAGACTCATGGCCTTTGGTGTTATACCATACTCAAAAGTCATGCTGGGTGTGGTTATATTATCATTATCATCCTTGCCCTGCCACGATTTTCTGCCTGAACACAACATGAACATAGGCTGCCTGTGTGAGCAGGAATGTTATTATGATGTTATAGTTACAGGCACACTAGTTTATGCCCCAAATCTATATTTTAATGCTGGCAATGTCATTGCATGACTTTAAGAAAGTCTGTAATTGTTAATATTTGGATTAACTCTCCCCCTGCTGTGTCTGCACTCCTTGAAGCATCAAGCAGAAAGAAAAATGAACCAAAAACAATGGTGAAACCACCCGATCCATCTTTCATTGTCCAAGCTGTAATACAAAATGTAGACAGACAGCAGAAAGAGTGAAAAGTAAACTAGATTCAGAAAATTTTTACTATTTCATGACTCTCAGGTGCTATTAGTGAACACTGATAATGGAACTGAATCTTGAAAAAGGAATTATTTTTATCTGGAGCATGTCCCTGTAAGATGCTATTCAATGTGCTGAAGCAAAGTACATTTCATTCTACTGAGACAAAATTTCTTGCCTCAGAACAGAGATGCTCAAAATCCGCCTCAGCAACGTCTGAATTTAGATCCTAGAATACTTCTGGAAGCTGGGCTAAACCCTCTGTAACTCAAAATAGCACCCTAGAACCCCCATATTCACCACTGTGATATGATTAGAATAGGTTTTGTACAAAGTATGCCTTGTGATATATCATTTAAAAAGGCTTGATCTGTTGAATGTTAATATTCTGTTGATGTGCATGCTATCATTGTATGTGAAGTTATGAAGTATTGCTATGTGTGAGTGTAACGAAGTGACGACTCACCGGCGCAATGCCTCCTGCTGGTTGTCCAGGGAATTACCTCTTTTCCAGCTCTGGAGCGCCTTCTGCCGGCTGATGTCTCGCCTGCCTCAGGCCCATGTCCCTCCCAGACCCCAGTGCCCTTTTCCTCAGGGTTCTGCCCCCGCAGTACCCCCACACTCTGGGTCTCCCCTCCCAGGGGAACCCCCAACCCTCTCACCCACCTTGCCTTGGTGGCTACTGCCAGTCATCTAGCCCCCACTCACTGGGGCAAACTGCAGTCTGTTAAAGGCCACTCATCGTTGGCAAGGGAGTCAGACCAGCTGCCTCTGCCTAAGCCCAGGCTGCACCTCTGCAACCCCTGTACCAGCTTTGGCCTTTAGCAAGGCCTGAAGCCTAGGGATTTGCCAGGCTGGAGCTCCTCTTGCCTTTCCCCTGCCCTGCTCTACTCCCAGTACCCTAAGCTCCCAGGAAGCCAGGCCCTTCCCTCTGTAGAGCAAGAGCGAGACTGACCCAGCTCCTGGCTCTCAGCCCTTTTATAGGGCCAGCTGTGGCCTGATTGGGGCATGGCCCCAGCTGTGGCTGCTTCCCCAATCAGCCTAGCCTGGCTGCTTTTCCTATTGGCTTCCCAGAGCTGTTTTAACCCCTTCAGGGCCAGAGCGGGTGACCACTCTGCTACATTGAGTTACTGAAATATGTTGTCAGGTTGGGAGACACCCACGGCTAGCCTTCCGGTGGCAACAAAGGAGCAACTATCACTGGCCAGACAGGCATTGATGGTCCATCAAGAAGAATCCACTCTCCCAGCGGCTCCTCAGAAAGGGCACATATGCAGTGGGCGCTGCCTAACCCCCATTTCAGAGCAAGGATCTCTCTAGCAGCTGGAACAAAGTATAAAAGAGGGACAGTGACATCATCACTTGGCCTCTCTCCTCCCCCATCTCAACACCTGGCAGCTGACAGCTGAGTAATCACAGCGCCTGGAGGGGCTTGCTGTTTGTCACTGGCATAGCATAGAGACAGCCCAGGCTGGAGAGTTAAGGGGGCACAGCAGTTCCACAGTTTTAGGTTGCACCCTGGGGATCCCATCACACTCTCCTTTCTAGACTGTAAATGGGTGTGGACTTTTTTGTTTCTCCTGGTAAAAAGCTGTCCACTGTCCTATTCCAGGATGCACAAGGGATGCTGATGACTAGCCAAGACCACCAGGAGAATGCCTGGCTTCCAAGAAGACACAAAAATAGATCCCACAATCAAAGCTTTCTTCCTTTAATGCTCTCAGATGCAGGGAGGGACTCTATTGTAGTATAATTTATGGAAACTCCAATTCATGTAAACTAGCACTCCTTTCCCTATAGTTCAGTGTTCTGTATTGAGCCACACACATATCTTCTTTTGTGCCATATGACTGTGACTTGAAGACAATATAAAAGCTAGTGATATACTGGTGATGATGAATAGCCACAAATATGATTGGTCCTCATGAGACCCGTGAGACAGCTTTATGGACCCAGTGCTGCTACATTTAGCACTGTTGTCTGACATAATTTCCCTTGGTAGCAATGCAGTTATAGGGAAACTGCCTTAAACTAATGCTTAATTAGATGCTAGAGCAGGGGTAGGCAACCAATGGCACGTGTGCCAAAGGCGGCACGCGAGCTGATTTTCAGTGGCACTCACACTGCCCGGGTCCTGGGCACTGGTTGGGGGGGCTCTGCATTTTAATTTAATTTTAAATGAAGCTTCTTAAACATTTTAAAAACCTTATTTACTTTACATACAACAATAGTTTAGTTATATATTATAGACTTATAGAAAGAGACCTTCTAAAAATGTTAAAATGTATTACTGGCACGCGAAACCTTAAATTAGAGGGAATAAATGAAGACTCGGCACACCGCTTCTGAAAGGTTGCCAACCCCTGTACTAGAGAGTGAATAAATCACTTCAAGAGGATCCAGATTTTCAGCATATGAAGCCTCAAGAAGTTGAGATCTCCCCTAACTTACTGGATCAATAAGGAGGCATCTCAGGCTACGTCTATACTACCCGCCTGGGTCGGCGGGTAGCGTTCGACTTCTCGGAGTTCGATATATCGCATCTCATCTAGAAGCGATATATCGAACTCCGAACGCGCTCCCGTCGACTCCGGAACTCCACCACCGCGAACGGCGGTGGCGGAGTCGACGGGGGAGCCGCGGACTTCGATCCCACGGCGTCTGGACAGGTGAGTAGTTCGAACTAAGGTAGTTCGAGTTCAGCTACGCTATTCGCGTAGCTGAACTTGTGTACCTTAGTTCGACCCCCCCACCCCAGTGTAGACCAGGCCTAAGGTAAGGAGAGAGTAGGACAAATTCTTCTCTCAGTTACATCCGCTGAAATCTGGAATACACCTAACAAATTATTCCAGATTTACACTTGTGTGACAATTGGCTCAATGTGTTTGATAGAAAAGACAAAGAAGAGGAAATCTACAAGAGCACTTAGCTTTAAGGGAGGATTATTATTATATTTTTTTCTTCACCAAGCAAATATTGTCAAGCGAGTTATGAGATGGTTTGGTGCTGCAGACCCTGCCTTCAGGCCTCTCTCTCAAAGCGGCTCCCCAGTTCTCTTTCTCTGTTTTGTGGCTTTGTGTAATTAAATCAGGTTTGGGGGTGGCTTTGGCTGAGAGGAAAGGAGAGGTGGCCATTCATGTAGTGCTATCTCCATTTATTACTAGGAGCAAGCCTGACTGGGAAGACAGCTTAAACATTTTATTAAGATGATGTTTAAAAAAAATAAGTGAATGGTACACAGTTTAAGCATAGAAGTTTCTGGTTATCATGGAATAACATACAGATTATCAAGGGGTGTGAAGTTCGGTTTAAGATCGGGTGGCATAAGGAATACATAATCAGCAATATCCCCGATTGGGTGTAAAAGGTTGACGGGTCAAAGTACAGACATTGAGATCTGAGGGTATGAAGTTCATATAATGGCTATGTTCGGGTGTGGAGTATAATGAGCAGATACGATGATGAGGATGGGTTGACTCCATTTGATGAGATTCAATGTTCAGTGCGTTTATGGTTCCAGTTCATATGGTCCAATGGACAAAGTCTCTTGGTCCCTTTCTCCTAGTCAAAGAACAATGTCACTCCGGCTCATGCCTCCTGGTACTGTTGGTGGCTGGTGACATGTTCAATGTAGATGTCTCTGGACCATTGGATGGTGTCTGGGACCATGAGGCACTGCATGAGCCGGGTGTAGTGTCGACCGACTAATAAACTCATGAGCCTCTAGCTCTGCCTCTTGGTGGAGAAAGTTCCCCGACAGCCTGGGAACTTTATCACTCATGCATTAAATTAGTGCATGGGTGGAAATTTAGAAGGAACTTTGCTTAGCCCTGTAGCTTTGCTGTGAATAGATAATTTGTCTTCCCTTACAAGAAATGCAGCATAAATGCAAATGCCATTCAGGTGTGGGTGGCACTCTTAGACTTTGTTTTTTATTAGATTAACAACAATGTGCCAAACTCATCCCTGGTGTGAGCCCATGGAAACTAATGGAACTTCAAGGGAGATGAATTTAGCATTTTTATCTCCAAGAAAGATTCTGAAACAAAAATTTCTCCCAATAATTTGGTTGAAAAGTTTGAAGTAGTAACAGAAGAAGACAGTAATATAACAAAAGCTAATTCTCCATAGATTTTAGCTGGTCAGCATACCCCAAGCTAGTAAATTGATCTCCTGGTTAGGAGATCAATTTAGGAATCATTAAAGTTAGGAATAATTAAAAAGAGGATAGAGAATAAGACAGAGAATATATTATTGCCCTTATATAAATTGATGGTACGCCCACATCTTGAATACTGCTTACAGATGTGGTCTTCTCATCTCAAAAAAGATATACTGGCACTAGAAAAGGTTCAGAGAAGGGCAACTAAAATGATTAGGGGTTTGGAATGGGTCCCATATGAGGACAGATTAAAGAGGCTAGGAGTTTTCAGCTTGGAAAAGAGGAGACTAAGGCGGGATATGATAGAGGTATATAAAATCATGAGTGATGTGGAGAAAGTAGATAAGGAAAAGTTGTTTACTCATTCCCATAATACAAGAACTAGGGGCCACCAAATGAAATTAATGGGCAGCAGGTTAAAAACAAATAAAAGGAAGTTCTTCTTCACACAGTGCACAGTCAACCTGTGGAACTCCTTTCCTGAGGAGGTTGTGAAGACTAGGACTATAACAGCATTTAAAAGAGAACTGGATAAATTCATGGAGGTTAACTCCATTAATAGCTATTAGCCAGGATGGGTAAGGAATGGTGTCCCTAGCCTCTGTGTGTCAGAGGGTGGTGATGGATGGCAGGAGAGAGATCATTTGATCACTACCTGTTAGGTTCACTCCCTGTGGGGCACTTGGCATTGGCCACTGTCGGTAGACAGGATACTGGGCTAGATGGACCTTTGGTCTGACCCAGTACGGCTGTTCTTATGGTTTTGTATTCTTTTAGATTCTGAGTTATAATAGATAGATTAGATTAGACAAAGTAAAATATTTTTACCAAACAGCTAGTTCTTCCCCTTTTCCCATTAGTCTGTCTTATTAAATACCTGAAAAATGAGAAGTGCCATTGCAGTAGCTGCATTTCCCATCAGTTTGGAAACAGCAGTGTTAATACAACACAGTCCAATCAGTAACAGAGAAGGTAGCAGAGAGGAAATACTTCACTGAATGCAGCAAGATCTCTCCCCCCTCCCCACTCAGGTTTTAGAAAACTAAAGAGAGAAGCCAGCCCACTAATTTACATGATTTGTTTTGCCAAGGCATTTTGTCATTTAATCATGCTGTATTCAGTGCTTTTATAGGAATCACTGGCAGAAAACAACTACGTGAACTATAATTTATGGACATTATTATCCTTGGTTGGTTGCATACTAGGTTAAAGGAAAAACTTAATTCCCACAGCGAGTGAGTGTAAGACTAGATTTAAGTTGGTGGATCCTTAGAGCCGGATAAATAACTATTTATTGTTTGTAGGGCACTGTAAATGTGCATGTGAAAAGACAAAGAGGGGCATATCCGGTTGCTTTTGAAACCAGTGGAACTTTTCCCATTCATATAACTGTTAGCAGGATTGGGCCACTGTGATCTTTGCTCCAAATTGCTCATAAAATAAATCAGAATCTCCTGACAGAACAATTTAGTGATTTTGCAGTGGAGAGAAAAACAATAACAAAATAAACTTGCATGACATAGCTAGGCTGAGCAAATCTGCTGCTCCCAGAAATTCAGAGTTTTATCTGGTTCATAACTTCAGGCTTTAAGTTTGGTTAGGAACAATCCCAGTACAACCTGAAGTGATTTGGGCAAAAGACTCCAACTCAATTCTCTCTGCAAACTTCATTCCACTTTGTGTTCCATATACGTGACCCTGGCTTTAACTTTTGAGTTATCTTGTCCTGAGTCCTGTCTGATCCCAACCAAACCAAATAAGCAACAGACACCAAAGTGAGAGCATTTGAACATATGGAACACCACTTACAACAATAAAGATTGCAATTAAAGCTGTTAAGTGTTAGAGCTGAGGAGCATACAACAGGAGATCAACCCAATAGCCATGAATTTTGGAAGAAAAGCTCTATGACTATGAATACATGTTATTCTGGACACAAAATTATTTATTTGAGTGGCTCTCAGAGATTTGATAACTATAAATACATCTTTGGAAACATTTCTACTTAAAGTAAACTTCAAGGCCTGGATATACCACAAAAGGTAGAAAACATCAAGAACTTGAAATGCTACAGAATGGCATATTGGTTTGACAGATCTGAAGCAAGGGTGAGCTTTCCATATGAATAGCAGGAAGAATGAAAATAAATATACATGGTCCAGTTTCTTCCAGATATCTGATAATACATGTATTGTTTTGTATGTTGTAATGCATGACATTGAAAAGTCAGCATCTGCCAATAGATTCCACACAGTTGTATCTGGAAAAAGCACAATTATTACTCTAAATATAGGGATGAGCTGTGTTCTTTCAGAAAGCATCTGTGTGCTTTTGGTTGGCAACCAATGTAGACATTGATTACAGCTGGTTGAATAATGAAAGATTTACACACATATTATTTGATGAAAAAAATGCCAACATTTGCAGTGAATGTTATTTGCACCGTATTATCTGACCATCTACAAAGCTGTCTGGATATCGAACAGAAGTTATAGTGAATAATGATTTGGTGAAAAACTGCCAAAATTCACAAAGATTGTCTGAAAAGAGTGATTCAGTCAACTCTGTGACTGAGTATATTGGACCTCTGCAAACTGCCTTAGCATTTCCCTTTGATAAGAAAGCCACGTACACATACATTGCAGGAAAATTCTGTTTTGTGTTTATGCAGTTCGGATGTTATTATATTAATATTATATCATATAGTATTACATTTTGTTGTTGAAAATAAAAATAGATGAGAAAGTGATAGGAGCCAACATCTCCACTTCCATCCAAAATGTCTCCAAATTCCAGAGGAGTCCCAAGAGATCGGTTATAAAGACTTGCTGTAACAGATCAGATTATTGGTCCATTGGATCTGATATTCAGCAGCTGATGTTCTTGGGAAGGCAATCCTCTTCCCTACAACAAACGTCGCCAATGGTACAATCATATGCATTGTGGGTGGAGGGGAAACGAAACAACTCATATCACTTCAGCCACCTTGTTCAACCTCTCCCTGGCTAGTATTATTATTTTATTATTTGTATTATTAATAGACCAGCACCCCAGTGTGCTAGGCACTGAATAAACAGAGAACAAAAAGACGATACCTGTCCCAAAGAGCTTATGATCTAAGTATAAGGCGAGAGACAACAAATGGATACAGACAGATAGAGGAATGCAAGCAAATAATGGCTATTTTGTCTACACTTACGGCAGTGTGTAGAGTACTGGCACTACGCGTGTAGCTACATGCTGCAGTGAAAGGCTCTGGCAGTGGGGAGGCGGCAGAACACTACACCGCTTAAAATAGGAGTATAGACCTTAGTGGCACTGCTTGTGCATGTAGACAGCCCAGCTAGGGTACGTATCCTAAGGGTTCAGATGTGTAGGGCACTCAGTTCTACTCTACTTGCCTACGCCATGTCTCCCCTTCTGCACAGCTGTTTATACCCACACTAACTGAGCATGCAGTGTCTGTACTCTATATGTTGCTGTAAGTGTAGATGAGTGGGACAGGGCACTGTTAGTAACTCCCTGGTCACTGAAGTTGCTGCAGCACGAAGCAGACTCAGCTATCAGCCATTAAACACTTTCAGTTGGGGGGTTATGAGCACTTGGGTGGTCATTTCTTGGGCTAACGATGTAATTGGGAGGATATAAGTGGAAGGAACAGGAAGAAAGGGGAAGCTCAGAAGGATAGTCGGAAAGTGAGCCTGGGGCGAGGGGTGAAGGCTGCGGGGAAGCCTCCCCTTGCTGGAAGTCTGCAGTACACTGTGACACTTTGCAAGGAAAGAATAAATACACACTTGATGAAATGGTAACAACCTGGGGTGTATTTGTGACCGTGAAACCATATGCACTGGCCAGGCAGTGAAGTACACTGGGTAGCGACAGAGGTGCCCGGTGGCAATGTACCAAATGAGACAATTAACAGTATTCTCACACTACACTGGGTTGGCCATGGCTACTCTGCCAACCTGCCATAGCTTGAAGAACACTATGTTTCCAAAAGCTCCCCCCACACAAGCTGGGGAGAGCTTGGTCCAACTCATCAGGTTGTGGTTAATTAACTTAGACACCTTGTTTAAAAAAAAACAACAAAAACCTGCTGTTCCCTGGTGACGGGTATTCAGCAAGTTCTTCGTGTTCTGAAAAAAAGCATTAAAGTAACTCGGTGCTTAATTTGCTTGATCAGAAGCAGGTGCATCTAATTTAGCCATTGGTACAAAGTGCCATGTAAAGGAAAGGATGCTTTTAGTCTCATTTGATTGTGATTGGAGAGCTTCAGAGAAGCACTGTACCAGATTGGTTCAGGATAAATAATATACTTTTCCGGTAAATACGCTTGTTATTTGTCAGGAACTAAAAAGAGGGATAAAGGATCTGATTACAAAAGTCAATGATCCATCAGGAGAACATTCTTGGGAACATACCATCATGTCCTTGGTTTAAAACAACAGCAACTCCCCCCTGCCACCCTCAAACACTCAGATTCCTGAGAGGTGGATGTTTCCTGTGAACATGTGAAGGTAATAGGTGCTTCTTTCATCCACGCTGCTCTGCCATATGAGCTTGATGCAGGAATCACTGGGGAAAATTCGAAGGCCTGTGTTATGCAGGAGGTCAGAGTAGATGATCACAGTGGTCCCTTGTGGCCTTAATAACCATGGTACTATTTACGTAGTAAGATGGAGCACAGAATCTGGCAGAACATGGCAAGAGAAGAATTTCAGTCTGTCACAGACCAGAAATAGTCATTTTTCTATAGGTCAGAAATGTTATTGAATTAAGAGAAAAATACATAAATATAGACACAGAAAAAGCTTAAAAATACAGTACTCCAGATGTTAGCTACCTGAAAACAAGTTACAAACTTCCTTAGCTTTGCTGGCACTTAATTTTGTATAACACCAATTGCTATATTGCCTATGATTGTAACACAACTCTGATGGGGTAACACCAAAGCAGCCTCTTCCCTAAGAACACTTCCCTGGTACTTCCTGGTCCCTTACAACTTTCTCTAGTACAGGGTTTTTGCCTTTGTAGCGACGTTTTTCTGCAAAGTACCTTCCGGAACTGGCCCTTTAAGGCCAATATTTTTTCCATGGTACCTAACAGATTTAGGTGCATGCAACTTGTGCTTCTAAATCTCTTAAGCTTTTTTTGAATCTCTCCCCCTATGTTTGACAGGCTGAAGCAGCTGGTGCCCTGGGTTCTCATTTTGGTAGCAGTGGCTGCTGACTGCTCCTCTCTCTCTTCCAGCTGGTAAGTGTTGTGTATTTGGTTGTCATGGTTTTGTTGCTATGGCAACTGAGTTAGATTATTATGGGTTAGCTCAACCGGTTTCAACCGGCTGAGGAGCTCTCTGTATATATGTAAATAAAATGGAGGTTTTGGTTAGCTGCCTGCTCTCTGGCCTCAAGTGATTGCTTCCTACACCGGCTGCCCCAAGGATATAACACTGGCGACGAGGATGGGATTCCGGTGCTGCTCCAGTAACAGAAGGAAGTAGAAGTTAAGGTAAAGAACAAACAAACAAAAAAGCTGCTTGTTTGCACTGACTGTGAAAGTGAAACTAAAAATCATGGCTACTCTGACCAGGCCCCTGGAGCCTTTTGATGAGAATACAGAGCAGTGGCATGTGTATACTGAGCGTTTTGAGCTTTTTGGTATTGCAAATGACATTACAGAAGCGAAGAAGGTGCCAATATTCTTAACTGTTGTAGGGGCTAAAACCTACTCTCTGCTACGCAGCTTACTACACCCTGTTAAGCCTGAGACTAAATCTTACAGTGACATTGTGGAAATCCTGGGGTCTCATTTCTCCCCAAAACCACTGGTAATTGCTGAAAGATATAGGTTCCACAAAAGAGACCAAAAGGAAGATGAAACAGTTGTACAATTTGTAGCCATTTTAAAAAAGCTAGCAGAACACTGTGAATTTAAAGAAATGTTACATGATGCCCTGCGTGACAGGTTAGTGTGTGGCCTGTACAGTGAAGCTATACGGAAGCGCCTACTGACAGAGGCTCAGCTTACCTTACAGAAGGCTGTTGATATTGCTGTCTCCATGGAACTGGCTACAAGGGAGGCACAATACATCGGTGCACCCCCTAGGGTGCAAAAAGTGTCACAAGAACAGACCCACAAAACTGTGCAGAGTCAAGAATGTTACCGCTGTGGTAAGCCGGGTCATCAGGCATCAGAATGCTGGTGTAAGGACCTGGTGTGTCGACACTGTGGCAAAAAGGGACACATTGAGTGTGCCTGTAAACAAAAGAAAAAGAGGCCTGTGGTCTGGCCGACAAAAAGAGGAACCCTGCATACCCTAGAGCAGACCCAGGATGATCAAGGTGACACCTCATCGCAAGAGGAAGTGCCACTGCATGTTTTGTCTTTGGCAATGGGCTCACATGAATACTGGGTAACCCCGTTATTGGATGGCAAATGTATACGCATGGAACTGGACACCGGTGCAGCCGTCTCACTGATCTCCGAGACTGTGTATAAAGAAAAGCTACAGCATCTTCCGCTTAAGGCAACAAAAACTGTTCTGAAGACGTATACGGGAGAAGCTGTGCCTATGCTGGGCACTATTGATGTTAAGGTGGAGCTCAATGGACAGGTGGCTAAATTGCCACTGTTTGTGGTGAGAGGTAACTACCCAGCCTTAATGGGTAGGTCTTGGCTTGGGAAGATTCAACTGAACTGGGCAGAAGTGCACCGGATGACTAAAGAAGAAACCAGTCTAACCCCTATACTAAGGAAACATGCTGCTGTTTTTGGAGATGATTTGGGAAGTATGAAGGGAATCACTGTGACATTGAACATTAAACCTGGCAGTCCACCAAAATATCTGAAAGCCCGAACTGTGCCATATGCCATCAGGCCAAAGGTTGAAGCAGACCTGGAGCGCCTGGTCACCAATGGAGTCCTAATACCAGTTACCCATAGCTCATGGGCCACTCCTATCGTTCCAATCGTGAAGAAAGATGGCTCTCTCCGGATTTGCGGTGATTTTAAAGTCACTGTCAACCCAGTGTTGTGTGCAGAGCAATACCCGCTTCCCCGCATCGATGACCTCTTCGCAGGCCTGGCTGGGGGACAAAAGTTCAGTAAGATTGATCTGAGTCAAGCATATTTACAGATGCACGTCGATGAAAAGTCCCAAGAGCTGTTGACTATTGTGACTCATAAGGGGCTTTATCGATACTGTCGCCTACCCTTCGGAATAACATCTGCTCCCGCCCTGTTCCAGAGGGCTATGGACCAGATCATGTGTGGCTTGTCAGGAGTTCAGTGCTATCTGGATGATATCCTGGTCACTGGAAGAAATGAAGAGGATCACTTAAAGAATTTAGAGGCTACCCTACAAAGACTGGAAGAGTATGGCCTACGAGTTCGCAAAGACAAGTGTGAATTCTTCAAGCCCTCTGTTGAATATTTGGGACATATCATTGATTCTGCAGGTCTTCATAAGGCCCCTGCAAAAGTTAAAGCTATTGTGGAGGCTCCCCCACCTCGAAATGTAAGCCAGCTGCGCTCGTTTCTAGGACTCCTGAACTATTATGGAAAGTTCATCTCACAGTTAGCCACACTGCTAAAGCCACTTCATGAGCTCCTTGGGCAGAACAAGGCCTGGAAGTGGACTGAAGCCTGTGATGTTGCGTTTAACAAAGCTAAGGATGCATTGCTAAATTCTGAAGTTCTAACGCACTTTGATCCATCCTTACCACTGCAATTGGCCTGCGATGCCTCCCCTTATGGAGTGGGAGCAGTCGTGTCACATATTATGCCTTCAGGAGAAGAGAGACCTATTGCTTTTGCTTCACGCACTCTAAGCAAAGCAGAAACTAACTACGCCCAAATCGAACGTGAGGCATTAGGAATTGTTTTTGGAATTCGGAAGTTTCATCAGTACCTGTTTGGGCGAAAATTTACTCTTCTCACAGACCATCGACCTCTGACATCAATTTTTGGACCTTACACAGGCATTCCCCCATTAGCTGCTAGTCGTATGCAACGTTGGGCATTGTTACTTTCAGCACACACATATGAAATCAAATATCGGAAATCCACTCTACACGGCAATGCAGATGGCCTCTCAAGGTTGCCTTTGCCGGTCAAACACCAAGATAGTGCCCACAAGGAAATCTTCTACTTTGAACAGGTAGAGAATACACCCATCACTGCTACTCAGATAAAGAAGGCAACTCGCGTTGACCCAGTATTGTCCCACGTTATGGACCTGGTGATGCATGGAACATCTCGACAAACCTCTCCGGTCTCATCCGACCTTGTTCCCTACATGTCCAAGCGGACGGAGTTATCGGTCCAATCTGGTTGTTTGTTGTGGGGGAGACGTGTCATTATTCCACCACCACTGAGATCACAGATGTTAGAACAGCTACATTCCGGTCACTGTGGAATAGTGCGCATGAAGGAAATTGCACGAAGCTATTTTTGGTGGCCTGGACTGGACAGCGCCATTGAAGAGAAGGCAAAAGCTTGTATGTCATGTCAGGGTGTGAGGAATGCACCCCAGTGGGCACCCCTACACCCATGGGACTGGCCTGAAAACCCGTGGCAACGTATTCACGTTGACTTTGCTGGCCCCCTTGAAGGAAGCATGTTCTTGGTGGCAATAGATGCCCATTCTAAATGGCCAGAAGTCTCTATAATGCAGTCCACTTCTGCAGAGAGTACTATCCAAAAACTACGAGGACTGTTTAGTCGTTTTGGTCTGCCAGAACAACTTGTGAGCGACAACCGACCGCAGTTCGTTTCTCAGGAGTTTCAAAATTTTATGAAAGCAAATGGGATACACCACATCACGTCAGCACCATATCATCCGTCCACCAACGGATTAGCTGAAAGATTTGTGCAGACAATGAAAAACGCTTTGAAATCAGCAAGGGGACAACACTCCATTCAAAAGCGTCTGGATACCTTTTTACTTTCCTACAGAAACACACCTCATGCTATGACCCACGCATCTCCGGCCTTTCTAATGATGGGACGACAGCTGCGCACTTGCTTTGATCTGCTGAAACCTTCTGAACCCCGACAAATTGTGCAACATCAGCAGCAATATCAAGTCATCAGACGGGCACCCAGAGCAAAAGACCGAACCTTTAGCCCGGGACAGCCAGTTTTGGCTCGGAATTATACTTCCAGAGCTAAATGGGTTCCGGCCACAGTCATCACTCAAACAGGACCTGTTTCCTACACAGTCCGGACTGCAGAGAATCTTACCTGGCGGCGTCATGTAGATCAGCTGTTGCCAGGTCATGCCAGTCCTCAGGACCCATTTGCAGTTGAGGGGTCTGACTTCACCTCTTATGGTGAGGGATCGAATCACGAGTCACCTGTTTCTGACTGTTCTCCTCCATTACTGCCAGCGGCTGAGATACCCCTTTGCCCAGCACGAGCTGATACCACCTCCTCACCTGTTCGTGCTGCGGACCCTGAGCCCCTAGTGCTTTCGGGTGCAATAACACCAGTAGTTCGCCGTAATCCACCTAGAGACAGAAGGCCTCCTCATCGGCTGGATCTTTAGCTAGGGCGAACCCACGGTTATGGGGCAAAATAATCCCCAGGGTTTAGCCGGGAATGGAGGCAGTCTACCCTCCTTCTCTAGTCTAGTGTGTGTTTTATTTAGGGGACGTTCTTATTAGGGGGGGAGGAATATGTTGTGTATTTGGTTGTCATGGTTTTGTTGCTATGGCAACTGAGTTAGATTATTATGGGTTAGCTCAACCGGTTTCAACCGGCTGAGGAGCTCTCTGTATATATGTAAATAAAATGGAGGTTTTGGTTAGCTGCCTGCTCTCTGGCCTCAAGTGATTGCTTCCTACACCGGCTGCCCCAAGGATATAACAGTAAGCACCTGATATGTTCCTTCCTCATTCCTCACTTTTCTCTTCTTTAATGCTGAGAAGGTGGCCAGTGACCATTGCTACACTTTATTGAAGATCAACAAGAGAAAAAAGATAAAGTTTATGTTTGTGTTACTCATTTAGGAATTATTCGATTAACTTTCTGAAAGTAGAAATATGAAGGAAACTGAGGCCATTTACTATTGTTAATTATTATTATTTATTTGTATTGCACTGATGCCTAGGAGAGACCCAGTCATGGACAGGACTCCCCTGTGCTAGGCACTATAAAAACACAGAACAAAGAGCTTATGCTCTAAGAACTTCTATTACTAGTAAAGCTAAGTACATTTACTGCTTTTTTCTGTTTAGTAACAATGACTTTGTGTTTAGTTTCTGCCTGATACTGGGTCATCTCTAGCTGTTTTAACTAGTTGAGTTTTTCCCCTTGGTTTGGGATAGTTAGTGACAGAAGCCACCTAAGATGTGACTGATATTTTGAATCCCTTTCTTGTAAAGTCAATTTGAAAACACCCCCACACCCAAAACAAGAAATCTGTTTAATCCCTCATGTACAGCATTGATGTCCTCATGGATACAATATGCATTCAATCCTGTACCTGCTTTTCATACATGTCTGGCCCTAGAAACAATTACTTGCTTTCAAAGCCCATCATGCACTCACCTGGCAGTGGGGGCTCCTGTCGTGTGGGGCTGGCCCTGGGTCCCCGCTCCGGGCGTTGTGACAGGGCACACAGGGTCCCAGCGCCAGCCCGTCAGTCCTGATGAATGGGCATCTGGGCTAAAGACGAGTGAGTCGTGTTGCTACACGGTGCACAAAATTGCACTGCCATGCGACCCCGTGTGCCATGTCACAATGGCGGTAGTGGGAATCTGGTCCCAGTCATGGGACAGGAACTGCTGCTGTCAGGTAAGTGGGGACAGGTTCAATCTGCAGCCCTATCTGAAAATTCATGTCATATGCCTCCTTTTGTCAATTGTATAATATGCTTGAAAAGGTGACACTTAAAGGTGCCAAGGGTAGGGGTGGTGTCACACCCTGGCTGTCTATTAGCTCTGCCATTCATCACTTCAACTCTCTATGCCTGTTTGTCCTCCCAACCTCTCTCTGTCCAGACTGTAAGCTCTTTGGAGCAGGGACCATCTCTTACTCTGTATTTATATAGCATGTTGCATAATGCTGTCCTGCCCTTGACTGGGTCCTGGGTGCATGACCGTAATATAGAATTAATAATACATAAGAGTTGTAGCCATGCTTATAGAACATAAAAATAGCCATACTGGTTCAGACCAAAGGTCCACTTAGCCCAGTATCCTGTCTTCCGACAGTGGCCAATGCCAGGTGCCCCAGAGGGGGTGAACAGAACACGTCATCATCAAGTGATCCATCCTGTCACCTTCTGGCAAACAGAAGCTAGGGACACCATCCCTGCCCATCCCGGCTAATGGCTATTGATGGACCTATCGTCCATGAATTTATCTAGTTCTTTTTTGAACCCTGTTATAGTCTTGGCCTTCACAACATCCTCTGGCAAAGAGTTCCACAGGTTGACTGTGCATTGTGTGAAGAAATACTTCCTTTTGTTTGTTTTAAACCTGCTGCCTATTAATTTCATTTGTTGACCCCTAGTTCTTGTGTTATGAGGAGTAAATAACATCTCCCTATTTACTTTCTCCACACCAGTCATGATTTTATAGACCTCTATCATATCCCCCTTCTCTTTTCCAAGCTGAAAAGTCCCAATCTTTTTCATCTCTCCTCATATGGAAGCCGTTCCATACTCCTAATCATTTTTGTTGCCCTTTTCAGAATGTTTTCCAATTCCAATATATCTTTTTTTGAGATGGGGAGACCACATCTGCACGCAGTATTCAAGATATGGGTGTACCATGGATTTATATAGAAGCAATATGGTATTTTCTGTCTTATTATCTGTCCCTTTCCTAATGACTCCCTGTGATGGGTTAGATCACAGAAACCCTCTGGGAGTTGCTACCTGATGTGCCAAGACTACTTCTGCCCCTGCTTTCCTGCTCTGACAGCTTAGGATTTCAGTGCCCTGCCTGGTTTGAGCCAGACTCGCTAGCCTACTGCAAGCCCAGACCCAGGGTCTGAACCACGTCCCCTAACAGCTGTAGGCTTAACTGAAAGCAACTTACAGAAGTATTCCTGTCTTTAACACTCAGATGCCCAACTGCCAATGGGGTCTAAACCCAAATAAATCTGTTTTACCCTGTATAACGCTTATGCAGGGTAAACTCATAAATTGTTTGCCCTCTATAACACTGATAGAGAGATATGCACAGCTGTTTGCCCATCCAGGTATTAACACATACTCTGGATTAATTAATAAGTAAAAAGTAATTTTATTAAATACAGAAAGTAGGATTTAAGTGGTTTCAAGTAGTAACAGACAGAATAAAGTGAATTACCAAGTAAAATAAAATAGAACACGCAAGCCTATGTCTAAGAAACTGAATACATCTCTACCCTGATACAAGGCTGTCCTCAGGAGCCAAAAAATCTTATCGCGTTATAGGTGAAACCGCGTTATATTAAACTTGCTTTGATCCGCCAGAGTGTGCAGTCCCACCCCCTGGAGCACTGCTTTACCATGTTATATTCGAATTCGTGTTATATCGGGTTATGTTGGGGTAGAGGTGTACAAATAAAACCTCACCCAGTAAGCTTCCTTTTACAGACTAGTCTCCTTCTAGCCTGGGCCCAGAAATCTTTCACACTCCCTGTAGTTGCTGTCTTTTGTTCCAGTTCCTTTCAATTATTCTTGGGGGTGGAGAGGCTTTGTCTTTAGCCAGCTAAAGACAAAACTGAGGGGTCTCCCATGGGCTTAAATAGACTTTCTCTTGTGGGTGGAGACCCACTCCTCTCTCCTATGCAAAGTCCAGCTCCAAGACGAAGTTCTGGAGTCACCTGGGCAAGTCACATGTCCATGCAGAAGCCATTGCCCACATGGTATCTTGTATGTCTCCAGGAAGACTTCTTATGTGGATTGGAGCATTCCAAGATGCATTGTTCCTTAAGTGCTTCTTGATTGGGCACTTAACTTTGTGGATTCCTTCCTAAAGAAGCTGACCAAGTGCCTTACAAAGCTTACTTAGAAATCAAGCAAGTATACAGCCAATATTGATAACTTCAAGTACAAAAATGATATATGTGTACAAATAGGATGAATAGATTCAGTAAACCATAACCTTTACAGAGATATGTGACATGGCACATGTAGCATAAAACATACTCCAGTTATGTCATATTCCCATAAAGCATCCTCACACTCCCAACATTCTGTTAGCTTTTTTTACTGCCACTGCATATTGAGTGGATGTTTTCTGAGAATATTCACAATGGCTCCAAGGTCTCTTTTTTGAGTGTAACAGCTAATTTAGACCTCATCATGTTATATGTACAGTTGGGATTATGTTTTCCAATGTGCATTACTTTGCATTTATCAACACTGAATTTCATCTGCAATTTTGTTGCCCAATCACCCAATTTTGTGAGATCCCTTTGTAGCTCTTCACAGTCTGCTTTGGACTTAACTATCTTGAGTAGTTTTGTATTATCTGCAAATTTTGCCACCTCACTGTTTACCCCTTTTCCCAGATCATTTAGGAATATGTTGAATAGTACTGGTCCCAATACAAACCCCTGGGGGGGCACCACTATTTACCTCTCTCCATTCTGAAAACTGACCACTTATTCCTACCTTTGTTTCCTATCTTTTAACCGGTTACCGATCCATGAGAGAACCTTCCCTCTTATTCCATGACATCTTATTTTTCTTAAAAGTCTTTGGTGAAGGACCTTGTCAAAGGCTTTCTGAAAATCTAAGAACACTATATCTACTGGGTCCCCCTTGTCCATATGCTTGTTGACCCCCTCAAAGAATTCTAGTAGATTGATGAGGCATGATTTCCCTTTACAAAAAAACATTTTGACTCTTCCCCAACAAATTATGTTCATCTATGTGTCTGACAATTCTATTCTTTACTATAGCTTCAACCAATTTTCCCAGTATTCAAGTCAGGCTTACTGACCTGTAATTGCCAAGATCACCTCTGGAGTCCTTTTTTAAAATTGGTTTCACATTAGCTATCCTCCAGTCCTTTGGTACAGAAGCTGATTTAAATGATAGGTTACAAACTACAATTAGTAGTTCTGCAGTTTCATATTTGAGTTCCTTCAGAACTCTTGGGTGAATACCATCTGGTCCCGGTGACTTTTACAGTTTAGTTTATCAATTTGTCCAAAACCTCCTCTAATGACACCTCAATCTGAGACAGCTTCTCACATTTGTCACCTAAAAAGAATGGGTCAGATTTGGGAATCTCCCTCACATCCTAAGCCATGAAGACCGATGCAAAGAATTCATTCAGTTTCTCCACAATGGCCTTATTGTCCTTGTGTGCTTTTTTAGCATCTTGATCGTCTAGTGCTGCACTGGTTGTTTAGCAGGTTTCCTGCTTCTGATGTACTTAAAAAAATGTTGCTATTACTTTTTGAGTCTTTGGCTAGCTGTTCTTCAAATTCTTTTTTGGCCTTCCTAATTACATTTTACATGTCATTTGCCAGAGTTTATGCTCCTTTATATTTTCCTCGCTAGGATTTAAATTTCACTTTTTAAAGGATGCCTTTTTGCCTCTCACTGCTTCTTTTACTTTGTTTTTTTAGCCATGGTGGTACTTTTTTGGTATCTCTTACTAGGATGTAAAGACTTCAGAAATCCCAGGAAAGAGTGAACAAGCATGCTGTGAACTTGTGCCTTAGCAATATTATGAAACCCAGTAGAGAATTCCTACCATTTCTTTTATTACGATTGTGGCAGAGAGAGACAAGTTCACTAGAGATGTAGGTTTTAAAATTGAACCCTCTCTATGGAGGGTTTTATTGCAGTGATTTTGATTTAACACAAATTGACACCAGTTTGATAGAAGTTGCTGGTTGCACATTCCTGCCTGGCATGCAGAAAATTCAAAATAGCCAGGACTCCAATCCACCAGCCATTTAAGTCTGCCTTGCTTGTGGCCAGCACAATCTCTTGGTTTCTTTCACCTCCAACTGCCACATCCTTCTTTTAATGTGCCAGGCCTAAATTGTCTCAGCTGCATTCATTTAGCTCCCAGTTGCTAGAGTCTCTTTGAGCTGCCTTTGAATCCTGGCTGGGAATTGATGCCTCAGCCTCCCTAAGCAATTGTCTGGCTTGGCAGGGCCTCCTCCTAGAAAAATCAAAAGGGTGGGGTATGGCAAAGCTTCAAGGCTCCCTCCAGGGAGCATCAAGAGACCTGTACACCCAGTCCCAGAAAGAAGGAGACATTTACTTAATACTGCTATTACATAGATCTGCTCCATGCACTAATAAGTAACCATCTGCAGAGCTTTCAAGTCAACGGGATCATGGCTCTTGATTGACAGTTCACTTAAAGAGTCACTCCTTAAAGACACAGTACTAATATCTTAATGGTTATCTAGAACAGTGTGTCTCCATGGACCGGCGCCAGTCCCTGAGATCTCCGTGGCACAGTTTAGGGAGGCAGCAAGCCGATCCCTGGTAACAGAAAGGTTGAGAAACACTGATCTAGTACACTGTACACAGCGCATTTACTTCAGGCCCTTGAAATCAGAAGGCAAAAATTAGTCTTTCATTTTCAGGGTAAACTGTTGTCCAATTCCCATAATCTCCAGTGCTCTGTAATATACACGCAATAAACAGATTGATTTAATGCCTCAGCGTCACTCTGGTTATTAATCAACTCCCAGCAGAGGTTTATTGCTTTGTATACTACAGACCAATAAAGATTATCCCTTAATTAATTCATACCTAGTGTGTTGTTAGGCACGAGGCCAAGGGCTCCATGCTGTCAATGTGAGTAAACACTCAGGGATAATTTCTCAACTAGTGCATCTTTAATGGGCTTATAAAGTATTACTTTCTTCTAATAAAATTTATTGAAACTAACAGAATGAAGCCTGGCAAAGTGCCCGTTAAGTTCAGTGGCGGCAGGATTGGTCCCTGTGTGATGTTTGGACCCAGATGCCATGGTAGATATAGGACTCAGGATTTCTCCTGCCCATTTTACAGTTCCATTTCCCCATCCCCATTCTGTCAGTGGCTGTTAGAAATCTTTACAGAAGCACGGAATTGGTTATTCCTCCCTGTTCTAGGGCACTGGTCTTCAAGGATCCTTCGTATCTCCCATTTTCTGCCTAGTTTTTTCCAAGAGGCGCAATGTGGTTTCTTTTGTGTCTTCAATTTTCAACCCCTAGACATTACGTGCTGTCTGGAGATGGTGACCTTCTTGAAGGAGACCATCAGGTGAGAGGTAATGGATCCCACAGGTGTTGCCAAGGTAAATACAGTTCAACAGAAGCTGGGAATTGGAGGCTGGCCAGATTCACTTTGTGTGTGCTGGAGAGAGCGAGAGAGTTCCCACCATCTGTTGAAAAGTAGGCTAATAACTTTCCACGAACATCATCACACCCAGAACGCCTGCTTCTTTCGTGAAACCTGAATGTGTTACACAATTGCTGGCAGATATAAAGACTGTGCTGCCTACTGATTCACACTGTGTCTTGTTCAGCATAGAGTCCCATGCAACAGGTTTTTGTAACTGAAAGGAAAAGGGATTTAAGGGGAGCAAAAGGACATGAACACCTTCTAACATATTTGTTGGTTGGTTCGGTGCTTTGAAGTCAAAGTTTTCAGCTGAGAATTGGTGACATTGAGCCACCTGACCCTTCCCCTATTACGTCTCAGAGCATGAAGGATATTTACATATTGTCCAGTCAACCCTGGTGTACACTTCAATGAGCTGTAGGGAACAACCTTACCTTGGGCCCTAGGTGAACTAATGGGGCCATGCTGATGCTGGGGATTTTAGCCACCATGAGTACAATCCTCCGGTGTAGCAAGAATAAGCTGCTCTACATCGCAGTTTGGCTCTGCTTAAAACAAAGGCAAACCGCATGAGTTCAAATTGCAGGTTAGCCTGTGTAAGGACATGGGTGGCTGGCTTCTCATGGTAGGAATTGGGGCAAATCCCCAGTGTAGACAAGGTCTGTGCTTTTTCCATCCCTCCCAAGCACCAGAGACATGCTCTGTGCAAGAGCGTGGGACGGTTCTTTCCACTCTCCCTTCCTTCTGCACAGCAGTGTAGAGCACCGATACCATCCAGCCTTGGGGGAGGGTATTTCTACAGCCAGGTACTTCTCCTCTTTCCATCTAGATACTTCTGTCCATGCACTGGAAGGTGAGAGAGAATCTCTATCTTTGGAGCTTTGGAACTTCAGTGAGGATATCCTTGGCACAGAAGGCAGCTCTGAGGGTGCATGTGAACCCACGTACAATGAGCAGAGGAGAAGCATTTAGGATACTTGACATTAACTTGCGCTTCTGTTTTTGTTAGCTGCTGTTTTATTTAAAATATACTCAAGCAGCATGAGGCGGAGGATGATGTCTGTCCCCTCTCCAGCTGCCTCTGTGAGTCACACCAGGTTAGAAGGGTATCATTTAAAGTCTGCAGTTTCATTAAATGAAACTGCCATTGTTCAAATGCACAGGAGTGCCGCCGGTTTGATCAGACTGTTGAGGAGAAAGATGACTGTTTGCAGCAAGGCTGTACAAACAATCTCCCAACCAGCCAGTGGTGTATTAGGGGAAGGGAACTTGGCTTGTACGAACATCTTGGCCTATTCCTGGCCTGAGCCTGGCTCCCGTATTTTAAACAAGAAAGAAAAGCAACATGTATCATCTTCACACTGGAACACATGCCAGGGCAATATGTGACTTATTTGGAAACTGTGGGAGAAAGCGAATTAGCAAGAGGCAGCAGCAAAAAGGGGCTGGGATCAGAGTTGCTCCAGTTTGCACTTGCATCTGCCGGGTGCTTCTGTCTAGCCTGGTGACAAGGCAACCGTATGTGAGCAACTGGTTCAGGAAAAAACAACCACATCTCTGTAGTTTCCCGACGACTGGTTGGCAGAGCCCGTCTGTATTAAAGAAGAGACAAATGGGGCTTCCTGGGGAGCACGCAGGTGAACCATATCTGGGTAGGAACCTTCTCTCTCCGTAGAGCAGTGTCATTGCTGGCACAGAGGCCACCCAATGATGTTTCAACCAGTGCAGGTACCACGCAGTGGCATTTATCTTCAGTAGTAATTAAGTTTGTTATAGGTGGCCTGGTTTTCTCCTGGTTGTCTTTAGGAGTTGTGGATGCCCAGCATCTCTGAAAATCAGGTTAACGATTCCCCATGCTCGTGCTTTCTGGCTCCCAGTAATTACTGTACTAATGATTGTTACCCTTTCTGATTAACTCTGCCACTCTACCAGACAAACATACCCAGAGGGGAGGACAACCTGGGAAGGTCTTAACCTCTGTGGCTTGTCCTGTGATCAGGGGCGGCTCTATAAATTACGGCGCCCCAAGCAGGGCGGCGCGCTGCGCTGCCCTTCCCCGGTCCCGCGGCCGGGGCAGAAGCGTCTGCGGCGGGTGCGCTGGTTCGCGGCTCCGGTGGAGCATCCGCAGGCACGCCTGCAGGAGCTCCGTCCGAGCCCGGGACCAGCGCGCCCGCCACAGTCATGCCTGCGGGAGCTTAAGCGGAGCTGCGGGAAGAGGGGACCCTCCGCAGTCATGCCTGTGGCAGGTCCGCTCGTCCCGGGCTCCGGTGGACCTCCCGCAGGCATGACTGAGGAAGGTCCGCCGGAGCCAAATGCCGCCCTGCCCCGACAATGCCGCCCCACGCGCCTGCTTGGCGCGCTGGGGTCTGGAGCCGGCCCCTGCCTGTGGTGGATCCCCAGGAACCCTTTCCTCCACAGGCACCTTGGATTGCTATGACTCTTCCCCTTCAGGAGGGCTGATCCAAACCTCCCTTCAGCCCTGTTTAGCTCCACTCCTCACCAGCTGGAAAGTGGCATCGTACAAGGACCTGGAGCCCACAAGTTCTCCTCTGGGAGGTAATCATGCCTTTGCATCTCACGCATGCGTTTGACTCAGGAGGTCTGGATAAGTTTCTCTTTGGAAGCTATCAGCTCTGATTCTTTAATGTGCCAGAAGGGGTTGCTCATTGAGAAACATGAGATGCTGTCTCCCTCCAAGGCAGCGAGTGCTACATCTCTTACACTCCTGCCCCAAGCCAGCCTATGGAGAGAGAAATAAACAGAGGCACTGGGATTTGAACCAAGGTCTCCTATGGGCTGGCACCAAGCACATACCTCTAGGCCTCCAGGGCAACCTCAGTGGTTGAGTTGAATCTGAAAAGGGCTGGTGCTGTAACTTTTTTAATAGACAACAGTTTATTTACACAAACACAATCCTGGTAACATTGATTTGCCTGCCTAAGACAAAAGGCACGAACACTTCCTTCAGAAACAATAAAGGGGGTACGGGGGCTAGAAGGTTACAAACACATCTCCCTGGACCTTGCTGATGTTATCATTCTAATGGAAAAAAAACCCACCACTTACTTTGGCTCTATTTTTAGTTTTAATGCAGAGGATAAAATCTCTCCTGTCTGTGCTGAGAGTGGCTCAAAGGAATGCTGAATGCAGACACTGGTTGCTGAGGACAGGGGTAACATGTTTCCTAAGATAGTAAGATTTCATTTACTGAGGTTTTTATTGAAAACATGGCACTTACACCATACATACAATAATGTTTTAAATAAGATAATGCACGCTCAAGTACTCAACAGAATAGGTTGCTTACAGCATATGTTAAAGATGACAGCATGCTTGCGAGTGGATTAAACATGGTCATATATTTGCAGTCATGTCAGTCAGGATATTAGAATTCACAATCCTTTACAGGATTAGACAAGACAGTATTCTTACAACAATGAATTCAATGGTCTTTAACATATCCCCATCTCAGGAGTGCCACAATACCAGCTTGGCATTGCCTCATCTGGTTAACATTCATTACCCAGGAAGCTTGGATAGCTAAGGTATTGAAGAACAGAATGGCATATCCTGATCATTTAAGTAAAGATTCACACTAGTTTTACACTGGATCTATCCCCCCTGCTGCTTCTTTTACAACAGACTCTCCTCAGAGGACTGTGTGCTGAGTAGCATTTGCATTTGAATCCAGCTTGCCTGGCATTGGGGTGGGCCTGAAATTAGACAAAGTTTGCCCATCCATTCCAGTTTGTCTCTTGACAGATTCATTTCTTTCAGATCTGCTTCTACTTCCCACTTGTCCTTTGCTTGCATTTGATTACGAAGGGGACAAGACAGCTGATGCTGATTCCCTGTGCCTTGGGACCTAATTGCATAGATTCGAAGGCATGAATCATTCATTTCTCATAATTTTTTCCATTGGCACTTTATTCCCCAGCTCCTTTCTTCAAGATATAGCAACCGTGGTTGGTGAATCAGGTATCTAACTTGCAGACGTCTGCTGCTATTTTGTTTGTTTCACCAGGTAAAATGTATAGGTCTAGAACCTCTCATGACTAGATGTTGCTCAGTGAAACCCCTAATCTCACCTTCTATCCAAAAGTCCAATAGCTGCAGGAAGGTCAGTGTATTTCAGACTTATATGGTGCTTTTCATCTTCCATGAAGTTGTAAGCATGTCCTATCATAATAGCCCCATTTTACAGACAGGAAGAATAAAACTTTCAGAGGTTAAGACCAAAATTTTGAAACGTAAATGTCTAAAGTTAGCCAGTTGAATCCATATTTATGTTTCTTGTGGGTTCTCAGAAGCTTTGAAAGGGTGGTTTGAAAAAGGTTATTAGCTGCCTTCAAGTGGCTGTCAGAGTGAGGCAGAACTGTGAGTCAGAAAAAAAATCATAAAAAATCTCCTGAGGGAAAAGTGTTTTGAGAACTGCTTCTCCTCTCCAATTGGAATAAATTTTGAGAAATCTCCTGGGCTGCTATGGGGGAGCATAAAAACTGTTAGTACTCAGCTGTCCTCCCCATTGGTTAGGATGGAGAAGGCTAAATGGAAAATATTAAGTGCTTTTCTTACACTGTTTTATTTAGAAAGTTGTTGTCCCCTGTTAGTCTTATAGGACCCTGCAGAAAACAGAGGAGCCAGAGGAAGGTTTGAGAGAAGAGGCAAGGAAAGGTCATGAAGGATGTCCTTTAAACAGAAAAATGCAGGGAAAGGACCCCCAGGTGCTGGCGTGGTGGTTGCTTTAGAAAAGCATGTCATAAATAATAAAGGAGGAAGAAGAAGAAGAAGAAGAAAAGCCACATCCTGAGATTCATAGTCAGGTCTTAGTTCTTACTCAGAGAAAAATCTCTTTGAAGTCAATGGGCCACACCCTATTTTGTTTATCTACGAGAAGGTTAAGAGGTGACGTGACCACAGTCTACAATTACCTACAGAAGGAGAATTCAGACAGTAAAGGGGTCTTCAGTCTAGCAGAAAAAATCATAACAAGATCTAAACGCTGGAAGGTGAAGAAACTAGATAAATTCAGACTAGAAAGAAGGTGCAACTTTTTAACAGTGACGGTAATAACCATTGGAACAACTTACCCAGCAATGTGGTGGATTCCCCACTTTGTAACCTTGGGTAGCCAGAGTAGTGAAGAACAGGATGGCATATCCTGACTTGAAGTCTTTAAATCAAGATTGAATGCATTTCTAAAAGGTACACTCTAGCTCAGCCAGCAATTGTAGGCTGGTTGCATGCATTACTAGGGGAAATTTTGTGGCCTCTGTTTTCCAGGACATCAGACTAGATGATCAGAATGGTCCCTTTTGGCCTTAATATTGATGACTCTCCTTTTGATAGTATCAGAGGGGTAGCCGTGTTAGTCTGGTTCTGTAGAAGCAGCAAAGAGTCCTGTGGCACCTTATAGACTAACAGACGTTTTGCAGCATGAGCTTTCGTGGGTGAATACCCAAGAAGTGGGTATTCACCCACGAAAGCTCATGCTGCAAAACGTCTGTTAGTCTATAAGGTGCCACAGGACTCTTTGCTGCTTCTCCTTTTGATGTCATTGGGGGTTGCAAGTGCTCCAGATTTAGCGTATTAGGAGTTAGGACTCCAGGCTCTGACAATAATAATAAAATATGCAAGGTATGAAGCATGCATATGCTGTATCCCTAGAGAAAGGTGCTGTGAAAAGGGAAAAAATAAAGAGGAGGAGGCACAAATGTTTTTTCTTTTTTTCTGAGGTGTAAAGAAGGCCTGAAATGCGATTAGCTGAAGTATTTTTTTCTGGGAGTTTTTTACATTAGAAATGCAAGACCCTGTTTTTCCAGGAAGACTCAATGGAAGAGAACTATCACGTCAAAGAAACCAAACAAGTGAAATTAAATTAAGTGAAAAAGGAGATGATTTTTTATTCAGACTTTGCTTAAAAATGTGTGCGCGTGGCGCATGTATACACACCTTTTTAACTCAGTGTATAAATGGTTGGAAGAAAAAAATCTGTTAAAATACAACATGCTGTATTCCTTCAATAAAGGGTGGAGAGAACTCCAGAGCCTGCAGCAAAATCAGGGAAGCCGGGCTTGACATTTCTGCTATTTCTCAAGGTAAAAAATGAGCAGAACTTAAAAGCAAAAACAAAAGTATCAGCCTTTCATGACCCAGCTTTTTCCCCTTTGCAGGTTACCTTTAATGTTTTTCATAATGGATAATCTCCTATACATCCTGGATTGGGAATTACTTTTCTAGGGAGCAGCAAAGAGTCCTGTGGTACCTTATAGACTAACAGACGTATTGGAGCATAAGCTTTTGTGGGTGAATACCTACTTCGTCGGATCAGTTAACTATAGCTTGTGATCTTTTTTCTCTAACCCAGAAAAGCACATATATTATAAATATTATTAAGAATATTAAAAATCAACAACTCATTCAGGGAAATAAACAGTTGAAACCAATTTTTATTTTCGGTTTTATTCCTGTCTCTTGTATCACGGTATTTGAAAAGGTCTTTGAGTCTTTAAAGCCCCCTAAAGACCCTTTGCACCATTGCTGATCCTCACCCCTATCAAAGAGCAATTCTAGCCAGAGACTTTGTATTGCATATTTGTATTGCATGTGAGTTTTGAATGCCTGGCTATTGGCAGGGAATGCCATGGAAAACCACTGATAGAACCTTTAACTATAGAATCCGATATTACTGAGGTTCTTCCATATTCTACATACCTCAATGCAGCTGACCAGTGAAAGGTAATTGGTAGTGCAATGACAATATAGGAGTCCATTTTGTGCACTGTAATAGCTTATGCTCACCACAGACACTTCTAACATGTTTTCCTATAAGTTGGGAATTTTATCAATGACACCAATGTTATTCACCTATTGTTTATGAGAATTGCAATGGAATCTTTAACTTTCTGCCCAGACAGGCAGTGGAGAAAGGACAGAGGTACCTTGATTTAATGTCTCTGTCAAGTGATGACACCCAGTCATACAATACCATCCACGAGTGGCAGCACTGACTACAAGCTCAAGTCATGCTGTGGGACTTAAATCCACAGCTTTCGAAGATATCAACAAAAGGCAGTGTAAGAATAATGCTTTAGGGCCCCTTCCATTTAAACCCGTACAGACTCAAATAAGCAAGGCTTTCTTCCCATTCCTTTACTTTGATTCTCTGTCATGCAGCAGTTGTACTGTCCACTTGAGAAACATGGTGTAAATCACTCTAACTAATGGCTCCCGTCCGTGGAGACATGAAACATTGGCTCCCCAGAGAGATTTCCCATCATCCATTACAAATCACAGAGGGTTTAGATCATTACAAAAAGATGTGCTCCGTAACTTGTCTCCATACAAGCATCAATGACATGCTCTTTGATGCTATGCCCTGAAAATTGCAGGACAACCTCGATTTCTGAACATTTCCACCTGGGTCTTGATCTATACTTCAGGAGAGGTCAGGAAAGACAGAGAGAGAGAGAGAGAGAGAGAGCCATGTTTACATGGGGACATTCAGGAAAGGTCTTCTTTTGGATGGCAACAGAGAAAGCAACATTCAAATATCCAAATCCAGATTAGTGAACCAGGAAGTAGCTCTGGGAATGGGTTGGTGTAAGTCTCAGAAGCCACTGGCAAACAATCAAAGTTGGCGCTGATTTACAATGTAGTCCGTAGTTTGCGAATGGTGTCCACAGTCACACTGTGCCTTATCTCTCCTCTTCCAGAGGTGTAAGAGACGACAGTGTCTGCCATGTGCTGTTTTGAAAAAGTTCAATGCAGACCTTTGTTCAGGGGTAGGTTTAACGCTGGGGGTTATTCTGTGGGTCTGGCAATCAGGTGTTTGTTAGGGACACTAGCAATGTCCCAGAATTCTTTTTAGTGTGCCTCAGGATTGAATGGGGATGCTTTCAGAGCTTTAGCCCGGCCCAGAAAGGCTTGCAAGATTTCAGTGCTTTAATTTAGATGCATTAACTTCACATCTTTAGTTGATTTGCCTTAACTTTCCTGAGTGTCCCTGGATAGACAAGCCCTAAGGATATGCCTACAGTGCAGTTGGAAGTATGATTGCAGCGCATGCAGCCAGACCTAAGTTAGCTTTGATTTAGCTACCTTGAGGACCAATAGCAATGAAGCTGCAGCAGCACGAACTTCAGCATGTGTTAGCCTCCCTAAGAGACTAGAAGCTCTTCCAGAGCATCAGTTAGCTAAGACGCAAACTGTCCAGTTTGCAGGTTGCCAGCAGAAAGTCAGGATTTAATGTTAACTATATTTTTGTATTGTGACAGCATCCAGAAGCCCCAGTTGGGATTGGGATCCCATTGTGCTAGGCGCTGGTCAGATACATAGGAAGACACTTTTATTTCCTCAAAGAACTCGTCAGTCTAAGAATTTTATGGGGATTTCTTAAGCAAACAAGCTATACATGATTTTCCCTGATCAGAAAAAAATATCAAGAAAGTTATTCAGATTGCATCACCGACTTTGCCCATTAATATGTGATCTTACAACTGAAACTTCAAAGCACAGGTCCAACAGGAGGGAACACCTGATTACTCCTATTGCAAATCCAAGGTTCCCATATGTAATTCAGAGCATTTTATGGAGACTTCAGGCAGACCTACTTCTTCACTGGCTTTAGCTCAACATGGTGAGACATCCACATAGCAAGAAACCCATCCCAGCAGCTATAAACGGAGACATTTGAGAAAAACATCTCTTTAATTACTCTCAGCATTTTGAGGCCTCCTGCTGTCAGTGGCGAGCTAGCTGGAAAGGGTTATCACATGTAATGCTAGCAGAGTGGGAGCCTGCCGAACCAGTTCTCATTCCAAAGTCCTGTCATAAGAACAGAGAAAACATTTAATATTTCTAATTAACTTTGAAGCTTAAACACCAAGGGCATTTAAAAACAAGCAAGCAAACAAACAAACCCCCCAGTCTTTAATTTTGCTCCTGGAATTAGCTGTGGACATGGGATTGCACATGTAATCAATGGCAATTGCGCATGGGAGCATTTTACTATATAACTAGCATGGGTGTGAACAGACAAATAGATGTCTGTCATTTTCCCTCGCAACTGAAAATTAGAGTCTGGGTTGAGATCCCTTTAAAGAACTCTGACCCAATAGGTTTTATTTAATAGTTAGGCCATCCTAGGATGATATTTGAAATGTGTAAGTAAAATGTCAAAGATTTGAAGCTTGCTCCTAGATTCACTGGTGGGGAAGTGGTGCTACTGAATGCTTCATCTCTGGAAATCCTTTTAGGTTACATGCTCTTTGATGCTATGCCCTGAAAATTGCAGGACAACCTCGATTTCTGAACATTTCCACCTGGGTCACGTGTACAGGAATTTAATAGAGTTACATGTTACGTGTACAGGAATTTAATAGAGTCTCATACTAGTCCCTTGTGGGCATTTACCCACATCACACAACTACTACACAGTTCAGCATGACTGTCAATCCCTTCCCAGGACTGGACTAGCAGGGCTGCTGTAATGGATGCATTGGCAGAGCATTGTGAAGGCCTGGGGCTTGAACAGCCGGCCTCCCCTACAATTCTGCCAATGCACCTAGTCCTGATCTGTAGCTCTGTGGCACAGTGGCAGAATGGCATGACAGGCCAGGACTGGCATTGTAAGGACCTGAGAAACCTTGACAGGGACGTGTGGAGAAAGCTCCACAGTGCAGGCCCCTCGCTATGTACATCTCAAGTCAGTGCTATCAATCCCTTGGTTTCATGAGAACCAAAATATTACAAAGTTACACTTCTCTGTGAGATTAATTATCAGGCAGAAAATAGATCCGAAAGCCATATTTCATAGCATTCCAGGGAATTGCCAATATGCAAAGCCCGAGGTGTTATTCCATTTGTGGAGATACTCAGGTGACATCTTAATAGCTTACTGCTTATCTTTCTGAGTCACTGGACTCTGCCAGTACATTCTGCTCTAGGCATTTCTGGTAATGTAGGGAAATCAATCCTTGTCTAAATCATAAATCTGATTATTTTTTTAGGATTTGCAAAGGATTCATTAAATAAAACTCTTGACAGAATAAATTTAGAACTAGACATGGCATTTTGGATTCAATATGAGATTTCTCAGGAGAAGCTAAAGAGTATCACAGGCTGTGTTTGATAGCTTTATTGCCAGCTCTTTCTTCTGCAATTCTATTTTTCTTTCAAGGTTGTTTCTTCAATTCCAGGAAAGTGCCTCCTGATGGTTCTGTTGCCAGATCTTCCTGTCAAGGACACATTTTGGTTGTTTACTCATTTGGTCAACAATCAAGTCCAGAATTTTATTTTCCTCTCAAGATCCCCACAACATATTCTGTATTTCTGTTTTGTTTGATAAAAATTGGTCAAATTTTGAATTTCAGTGTGTGTGTGTGGGGAAAACAGTGATAAAACTTTTCATTAATTTTCTCCTGTTTTTCAGCTAGCATTATCAGTAAATGTTCTAGTAGACGCATCAAGAACAGGATCTGCCTCACAAATCAGAACAAATGGAATAAACCTACAGTGATTATGTATCCTGGGAATATGAAATGGACTGAAATTGAAGATATTGGAACAGTAGCTGCATCACCAAAGGGACTGATGCATCCCAATCATATTCAGACAAAAGTTGGAGCAAAACCAGAGTGGCTGTAGGACCTGTTGTACCAGGGCCGGCCCACAACATTTTGGCACCTGAGGCGGGGAGCTCAAATGACACCCCCATTCCCCCTTGCTTGGGCCAAAACTTTGAAAGGTTTCAATTCTGCCTTCTTCCTGTTCTACTCCTCTCATGGTACTGCTCTGCTACCTACCCCAATAAAGGAGAACTAACAACTTTAAATGCTTTGTTCAAAAATTTTAAGTAACACTTAACTTTCAAATGCCTGAACAGCAAATGTAACTTTTCTTGTCTGAAAAGTAAACACTGGCATTTTTAGCTGTTTGAATAATCCAAGTGGTGCTTACCATGCCTTCTTGGTTGCAAAGATTTGAACTGCTTTCTGCTGATGGTCCACAGTTTGGGCCAGCTCATGCTCTATGGAGATGGTTGCAAGGGCGACCAGCCTTTCCTGTGTCATTGTGGAGTGTAGAAGTGTTTTTATTAACTTCAGCTTGGAGAAGCTGTGTTCTCCACTAGCAACTGTTACGGGAAGTGTTAGAAGTATGCGCAGAGCAACAAAAGCATTTGGAAAGAGGGTGGTCATCTTATTTGTGCACATATATTCCAGAACAGTGTTTGGAGTTGATCCTGCTGAAATGTATCTTGAAAGGGCTTTCAGTTCATCACCTAAATCACTCTCATCAATATCATGCATGTCATCATGTGTCAACACTGTCTCTAGTGCCCTGCATTGCTGGTGTAGGACTTCTTCAGGTACAGTGAGGAGTTTTGGAATATCATACAACATCCCAAATATACTGCTTTGTTTCTTGAGCTGCATGAAACATTCTTCAACTGACTGTATTGCACAATCTAGCACCCGGTTAAAGAATTCAACTCTGAATTGTTGTTTGGGGTCTCTTATGGGATTATCCTGTGCCTTGTAATCAAAATGTCTTCTTCAGTGACTCTTGTATTCTTGAATGGGTGGGAAAATAGCTTCAGTGTGAAGTTCATTTGCCAACTTCTGTGCACTCTGCAGAACATTTTGAAATCCCTCATCTGACCGGTAAGACTGTAGGTATGACTTTGCTTTGTTCAGTTATTCCATTGCTCCAGATATATCAAGGTCAATACCTTGGAGTCTCTTGCTTACAACATTTATTTCAAACAATATGTCATGCCACAACACTAAGCCATACAGAAATGTGAAATTATGTATGTTTCTGGTGATTCCATTTTTCTCTGCCACTATTCCCCCATGAACAATTCCTGTCATTGCATTATCCTCCATAATGGCAACTATGGCATCATCTGTCTTCCCAATTTGGTGTTTGATAGGCTTTAATCACCTCCATTCAACTTTCCCATCATGTGGCACTCAGTGTTTTCAGTGTCAGAGAGGATGTTCCCAGATGTTGCTTCAAAATTTGTCATCGATGAGTTGATGCAGAGAAAAACACATAGATGCTTTGAATTACATTAAAAATTCAGCAGTCTCACTAGAAGGTGATGCTGCATCACTGACCACCAAGTTCAATGAATGAGAACTGCATGGGACAAAAAAAGCTCAAGGGTTTAATTCTCGGATCCGTGTCTGCACTCCTCTGTTCTTTCCTCTTATGTTGGCACCATTATCGTAGCCCTGACCTCTTATGTTAGCTATCACAATTCCCATATCTTCCAGCTTTTTAAGAAGCATGTTTGTCATACCAGCTCCCATAGTATCATCAATGTCATAAATTCTAGAAAATGCTCTCTAACAGTCACCATTGCAGGACCATTTTCACTAGGTTCTGTTGTTGTTACAAAATGCACCATTAAAGTCATTTGTTCCATATGGCTGATGTCAGGTGTGCAGTCCAGAATAACACAGTAATATCTTGCTGACTTCAGATCTGCCACAATCTTTTGTTTGACTTTTGTTGCCAGTAACTGTATGATCTCATTTTGAATTGTTTTCCCAAGGTAGTGGTGTGTGTACATTTCTTGGGCGGTGACTCTTCTTAGATGCTCCTGGAGTACAGCATCAAACTCAGCCATCAGTGCCACAATTTTAAGGAAGTTTCCATTGTTTGGCACATACAGCCATGCAGTTCTAGGTTTTGGGTAGCAAGCATTCTCACAATGGCAATGAGCCTTTTCAGAACATTTTGCCAGTACAGAGACTCTGATGCAATCTTCTCTTGATGCTGATTGTGACGTTGCACTCTATATGATTTTATGAAAGTATGCTGATGAATGTGAATATAATGTAACTAAAATATGCTTCATGCAAAAGGTCTCTTGTAAGGTATCACTACAAAGCTTATAATCTACTGAGTGTGGTCATCCTATTTGTATAACTGTATCATTCTTGTATCTGAAACTAGAAATATGAAATATAACTCTGAGGGCCTACTGTAATTATGCAAAGTGTGGGCCATTAATGGTGGTTTCGAATCTCGATGGCTCTCCTCAGCCAGGACAATTGACTGTGGATGGCTGTTTGCAGGCAGGCTTTCCTGGAGTCAGGCTGGGAGGAATGAAGGCTTGGGGTCTCACAGGACATGTGACCAGGGCCAGATTAATCTTTTGTGGGCCCGGCGCCAAACATATTTGTCCCCACCCCGGGGAATGATTGTAAAAGGGGCTGGGCGTGAAAGCACAGTGGGGCAGGAGCTAGGGTTGGTCTCTGGAGCAAGGGAGGGGCCAGGGGTAAACTGCAAGCGCAGGAGGGCTGGGGAGGGGGTAAACAGGATCCCCCCCCATCCCTGCCCACATAGAACAGGTACCAACGTGGTTCTAGCCCATTCTCTTTGTCGCTCTCTGCACTGAACTGCCCCTCCTCCCACAGCAGCAGGGCAGGTTCTCTTCCAGCCCTCTGGGGTGGATGTTGGGAGTGGAAGGAGCGGAGGCTAATGTGGTGACTCCTATAACCAGACATTTAGTTTCCAGTCAGCACTGCTAACCGGACACTCAGATCCTGTTTTCTACTGGAGTTTCCAGTCTAAAACTGGATACCTGGCAACAGAGCTGCCAGAAAAGCCTGATGGGGGGAGAGGGGCAAGCAATCATTTTTCAGAGTAAGAAGGCTAAGCCTTAAGGGAGGGAGTAAGTGGGGGGGGGGGGCTAGGGAGTGGAGAGGAGCTAGTGGGCAGGGCCCATGTCTGCTGTACTGCCCAGGTAGTTGGAGACTGTGGGGATCAGCTGACACAGTATCCAAGGCCGGTGCCAGGATATTTTGCACCCTAGGCGAAATGTCCACCTTGCGTCCCCCCCCGCCCCGCCCCCTCGGAGTATCGTTTATTATAAATTTTCAAAAATGAATACAGTGGAGTCACATCTTATGTGGGGGTTAGGTTCTAATGTCAGTGCGTAAGAGGAAAATCGCGAATAGTGAAAATTACCATAAACTACAGTATAGAATCATAGAATCATAGATTATTAGGGTTGGAAGGGACCTCAGGAGATCATCTAGTCCAACCTCTTGCTCAAAGCAGGACCAATCCCCAGATCCCTAAATGGCCCCCTCATTTTATACACTAGAACAGGGGTCCTCAACCTACTGCATGAGTGACAAAGGTGGCACGCAAGCTGATTTTTTTTTTTTAATGGCAGGCCGCAGGTCCCAGCCACCGCTTATCCTGCTGCCGGCCTGGGGTTCCGTTCACTCAGCTTCCAGCCGGGGTCCCAGCCGGTGACTCCGCTCAGCCTTCTGCCGTTCACCCAGTCTGGCAGGAGGCTGAGTGGGGCCGGTGGCTGAGACCCTGGCTGGCAAGGGGCCGGCAGCCGGAACCCCAGATTGTCAGTGGGCTGAGCAGGGCTGGTGGCTGGGACCTCAGCTGACAGGAGCTGGCCCACAGCTGGCAGGAGCTGGCCCGCTGTCGGCTGAGTGAACAGAACCCCAGGTTGGCAGCAGGCTCAGCGGCAGCCGGGACACACAGCCTGCCATTAAAAAAAAAATCGGCTTGCGTGCCACCTTTGGCATGCGTGCCGTAGGTTGAGGACCCCTGTTCTAGTGTATACTGTGCATACTGTACTTTATGGTCATTTTCACTATACAGGATTTTCCTCTTATGCGGTGACTTTAGAACCTAACCCCCGTGTAAGATGTGTCTCCACTGTAGTACAAATTTTGGGCACCGCTTTTTGGCACCCCCAAATCTTGGCGCCCTAGGCAGTTGCCTAGTTTGTGTAGTGTTTACACTAGCCCTGACAGTATCCCCAGCACAGGTGACGTGACAGCCAGTGGTGGATTTAGAGTTAGTGGGGGCCCCCCAACCCTGTGCTCAGCTTCATTTTGGGGGCTTCTCCTTGGGACCCAGCCAAGAAAAAGAACATTCTCTCTTATCTCTTCCTGTCCCCATTTTTCATTCTTTTTTCCTTCATCCTCCTCCTATAAGTATTAGCAAGTAAATGAAAGTAAGGGAGGGAAGATATCAGCATCTTAAGGGCCTAACTGGCTCCTACTACTTCAGTTGACTGCCTGTTCTCCTCAAGTGGGTTCAGGGAAGCAGGAGGAAACAGGAAGCTCCCTGAGAAGCTGGTGTTAATCATTCTAGGCTCCTGGGGGTGTTAGAGAGGTACATAAGAGGCTCCTCCTCCTCTCTCTCCCTGAAGCTCCTGCTGCTTTCTGTTATTCCCTTTCACCTTTTCTCCTGCCTGCCTGTAATGTCTATTGTGCCCTCCTTCCTCCAGCACAGCACTCCACCATCTCTGTGCATCTCGAGCAGAGAGAATACATATGCACTGGCAACAGACATTTTCTACACTCTGGGTCCTAGTGGTGCCTAGGGTGACCAGATGTCCTGATTTTATAGGGACAGTCCCGGGTTTTGGGGTCTTTTTCTTATATAGGATCCTATTGCCCCCCACCCCCGTCCCGATTTTTCACACTTGCTGTCTAGTCACCTTAGTGGCGCCCTCCCACAGTCTGGCACCTGAGGCGGCCACCTCAGTTCCCCTCATGGTAAGGCCAGCCCTGTGCTGTACCTGTGACAACTGGCTAATGGGTTTTGGTGCTAAATACTGCACCATTCAAAGGGACCAGGGAATGTTACAGCAGATGCTTTGCTTAGAGGTCATTGTCATGATCTCTAGAAGATGCTTCAGTAACACCAAATTTGACTATACATGATTTCTGGTGATGTTTCTTAAATCCAGTACCAGTTAATGAAGCATGGGAGCCAGGGACCGAGAGAGATTTAGAAACCACTAAAGGTCATGACAATAACTATCATGTTATTGTGTTATTTTACACTAAATAATATTTTGAGAAGCTATGAATCTAGTCTTTGATCTAAGGACCCTTTCATTAATTCAGCCCTCAAGTCTGCATACCTTTAATATGAAGATTCAACAAGTCCAGGAGGAAATTATTGTTTTGTATTTACACAGCAGATCCTCTAAAGCCAGTTAGGACTATTGATGGTCATTAGCTCCTGAACTAGAAAGAGCCCTGGAGACTCTGCTAAACTGAGCCCCTTGTAAGACATTCAGATTGTGCCTGCCAAAGTATTTTTCCCAATACATGCTGTGGTCAAGGATCGAGAACTTTACAAAATGCTGACAAAAATATGCTATGAGCTTGTTTGGCTGGAGAAGGTTTCAGAAGGTGTTGGTATCACCTTACTGAAGAAGAAAGAAATGGGATGGACTCTAAAGGGCGACGTCCCACTTTATTTAATAAGTAGCAGGTTGGAAAGCTGAACCTAGTGTGTTTCAAAGTAGCTGGCTTCACCTGAGATCATGCAGAACTAAACACTAGCGAGGGGAGATGGATTAGTGGTTAACATTGACACTGCGTAATGGGACAGAAAAGGGAGAAGCTGAAATGATGAAGGTACACCGAGGACATCATAAGCAGATGGCATTCCCATCCTGGTCCAACACCCCACATCCATGCAGAATATAGGCCAATCTTACCCCATTCCTGGATTTACTTTTATTGCTAACTTAAATAGCAGCAAAATTTAAAAGCTCAGGCTAAGCTCCCCTCTGAATTTGGCTTTTTCTGTAATTCCCCCTCCCCCCAGTTCTCTCTGCCTTAGAGACAGGCTTAGGCTCTTTTATATTCCTGGGTGGGAGCTAATAGGGCTCACCTGTTCTGACATCAGAGTGAGTCTGCAAACATAACTGCATCTTCATGCAGAGTTCTAGCACCTGACTACATTGAGATTCAGTAGAAGAGCCTTGCATTTCTATTCAGAGTCTTAGAACCAGTCATTTCTACTTCAGACAAACACAAGTTTCTAGCCTGCCTCCAATAAAGTGAACTTGTTATATATAATCAGAGGTATATATAATCTTCTAGACAATCACTCACGCACTTATTGACATCTCCAGTGAGAAGAGAGTGAGAGTCTGGGGTTTAGGAAAACATGGACCCCTGCTGACTTCTGCATTGGGGAGAAGCCTGTGAATCAATATACTGTGCATAATAAAGTGTTTTGCGTCTCTGTGCAGGAGACAAGAAACTGATTGTGATGCCTCATTTCCATGACTGACTTTGAATATAAATATATCTGCTATTCTAACCAAGACCAAAGGAGGGACTGAAAGACAGAGCGAGATTAGCAGTAATTTATGACTTGGAAGGACTTCCTTTATCAGCCTTTGAAATGATTGCGTATTCTTCACTCTGCCACTAAAAATGTAAGTCTGTGTTGAGTGATCATCAGTGATGGACAAAGCCCCAGAGAGTCTGAAATACAATTCCAGTAAGGCCTTCAAAGAGGCAAGTTAACTGGATCTATTCATCCTCCTCATGTCCTTCCTAACCCAACTGGGTCCTTCCTTCTAGCCCATCTTTTCCTTCCCTTAGCTCCCCCATTGTGACCCTCACCATGCTTCCAGTCCCCATCTGCACATATACAACCAGCTCTCTAACTGCTGCTTAGCCTGGACAACGGGTCTCTCGTACATCTTCGGCTCACTTACAGGAACAGAGGGGACTCATGCAATGTTTCATAAGTTGCAGACAGTTTAAGAAGCACCGTTGTATCTACACACCTAACAAAGGCACATAAGCACAGACCTATATCCTTTCTTCTCTGCCTCCTTCCAGGACCTGGTAGTGTTTTTTTGGTTAAAGCCACTGCTTTGTTCTCATTATGGGGAAGCCAGGGCAAAGAGGGGCACTTTGCATTTTGTCCTGAAAGCAGCAAATTCTGCAGCCATTCCCTGCAGCCGCAGCCCAGCTACTGAAAAAGTTTTGACTGAGCACTCCCTATGTTAAATGCTCTCCAATCTGCTTCTTCTCTTTACCTTTTGTTTAACTCCTATATAGCTGTGACCTTATATGCCACCTCAACTATCCCAGAATGCCCTGCTTTAGAAAAAGTGCTGAGTCAACCTGTGAACCGGTGCTGTAGTGCTTCCTTACCAAGGTCAGGTGATACTAAATGGAGGTTCCCACAGAAACCCCCCACTTACATAATAAGGAGAAATAAAAGACAGACAAAAGCTAGTGACCTTGGGAAGGCTTTAGTCTCTCTGCTTCCATCTGCTACCCCTATAAATTCTGGGTAATCCACAGTGTAAATGAGATCAGAAGACAACAGCTGTCCTGGCAGAGATGGCCAGATGGCCACTGTATATTTGCCAATATATCAGCAAAGGTACATGGGATTTGTTCGACCTGGAGAGATGGATGGACAATGTTTCTTCAAACTGGTCTAAACCTTCTGAAAAGGCTTGGGTGGAGTTCACAGCTGGGGCTGAGTAGTCAATTGGTTCTAAATCAGAGAGATCTGAATCCAAAGCCTGGATCAGGATTCCTCCGAACAATGGGGAAGCTTGCTTATGGAACTGCATGGCTTGGGCCGATTGCTAGTTTATTGTCTCTGAACTGATTTGCTCAGCATTTGTCATTAAAACACCATTATGCTGAGGAAAAAGAAGAATGAGGCTGGGGGCCTGTGGAAAAAAATCATGTGATCATGTAATTAAAGACTGTATCATAATGTGTCTGGACAGGCAACCTTAATTCTGGCATTTCCTAACTTTTGAATGCTTGCTTTTGCAACCTTAATGATGTTCATGTGTGTGTGTGTGTGTGTGTGTGTGTGTGTGTGTGTGCGCGCGCGCACAACTACGTGTTAAGTATTACTATTTATTCACTAGCACTAAATTCATTTGCAAGACATGGTTTGTAGAAAGCATACTGACCAAATTTGCAAATGACACAAAGCTTGAGGGGGTTGCCAACACTTTGGAGGATAGAGCTAAAATTCAAAGGGATCTTGATAAATTGGAGAATTGGGCTATCGAGAACAAAATGAAATTCAACAAAGACAAATGTAAGGTGCTACACTTAGGGAAGAAAAACCAAATGTACAAATACAGAATGGAGGATAATTGGCTTGGCAGCAGCACTGCTGGAAAGGATCCAGAAGTGAGTGACAAAAATGATCAAAGGGATGGGATGCAAGTCATATGAGCAAAGGCTGAAAAAGTGGGTATGTTTAGTTTGGAAAAGAGGAGATTAAGGAGGGACATGATAGCAGTTTTCAAATACTTTATGAAATACATAAAAATATGGAGAAAAGACAGAAAATATCATATTGCCTCTATATATGTCCATGGTTCGCCCACATTTTGAATACTGCAGACAGATGTGGTCGCCCCATCTCAAAAAATATATATATTGGAATTGGAAAAGGTTCTGAAAAGAGCAACAAAAATGATTAAGGGTATGGAACAGAGATTAATAAGACCGGGCCTTTTCAGCTTGGAAAAGAGAGGAGGGATATGATAGAGGTCTATAAAATCATGACTGGTGTGGAGAAAGTAAATAGGTAAGTGTTATTTACTCCTTCTCATAACACAAGAACTAGGGGTCAACAAATGAAATTAATAGGCAGCAGGTTTAAAACAAACAAAAGGAAGTATTTCTTCACACAATACACAGTCAACCTGTGGAATTCTTAGCCAGAGGATGTTATGAAGGCCAAGAATATAACAGGGTTCAAAAAAGAACTAGATAAATTCATGGAGGATCGGTTTATCAATGGCTATTAACCAGGATGGCCAGGGATGGTGTCGCTAGCCTCTGTTTGCCAGAAGTTGGGAACGGGCGATAGGGGATGGATCACTTGATGATGACCTGTTCTGTTCATTCACTTTGTGGCACCTGCATTGGCCACTGTTGGAAGACAGGATACTGGGCTAGTTGGACCTTTGATCTGACCCAGTATGGCCATTTTTATGTTATTTTCTTACTGATAGGGAGGTTGTGGAAGCTCCTTCACTGGAGTTTTTCAAAAGCAAGCTGGATAGCCATCTGTCTTGGATGGTTTAGACACAATAAATCTCGCATCTTGGTAGCAGGTTAGACTAGAAGACCCTAGCGGTCCCCTTAACCCTATGAGTCTATGAATCTATAGGAAAGGAGACAGTTTACAAGGAGACAGCATCTATGAGCCAGATGCAAATTCTAGGAATTTACCCAGCAGCAGATCTTTGCTGGGGTGCCGGGGGAGAAGGAGCAGGGGAATGGAATTTTGATTCAGCTCTGGTACCACTAAATAAATTAGAAGTAATTAGATTGGCACCTTCTAAGAATAGCTGGATTGAAGCTATAAATAATTGTATTGAGCTACCTTTCTCACTCTGCTTTCTTTCATTTGCAGGAATTTCAGTTAAGCTCAACTGAAGTGAACCTTTAATATAAACTGTCTCCCTATGTGTCAGGCACCTACTAACCCATAAAACTGAGCAAGCTGAAATCTTTTAAGAAGGACCTTTGCATACTGCAAGCCATTGTACTAATAATTCTTAACAGTTTCATCCCAAGTTAACAAAACATTGTACAAATGCGGGTGAGTAATGTTGTGTTCACGGTATATGCACAGAAAAGTTAGATACAAACATAAAATACTCTTGCTGAAAGGTTGTAACATAACACTATATTTCTCAGAAATTATACCAACGCCACACAAGAACCCCAAAACAGAGAGACACAAAGCAGGCTGCTCCCTAAACCATCAAGACACAACTCAACTCATCTTGCTCTAGGCTGGTTTTCTAATTGTGCATGCTTCCTTAAAGAGCCCTCTAGTCTATAAAATGAACCAGGAAACCCCAGAGCATTTAAAGTGACAGCTTACAGTTTTAAGAGAATTTTCCATACATTGCAAGTAATAATATTATCCCCATTTAACAGCTGGAGAAATTGAGACACACGGCAGTTAAGACAGACATCTTCAATCACAGGTGCTGGAGGTAAAGGACCTAAACCCATATTTAGGCATCTAATGACCAGATTTTCAGAGATGCTGGGCATCTGCAGCTCCCAATCAATTCAGTGGATGTTGTGGGTGCTCAGCACCTTTGGAAAGCGAGTCACATTCATTAGGTGCCTAAATATGGATCTACGTGCCTAACTTTCAGCATCTGTTAGGCAAACATTTTCAAAGTGACTTGCTCAAAGGACAAGTCAGTGGAAGCACCAGAATTAGAATGCAGGCCTCTGGCTCCTACTCCACTTGCTGTAACCAGTACACAGGGCTGCCTCCAGTATAGGGTGACCTGGCCCCACTTGTGATATTGCAGATCTCAAGGCCACCTGAAGACTCAGAGTAGTGGGTACACGGATGGTGAAGGGACTAAAGCTTGGCACCACACCATCTCATTGACTTCCTCCGGGACTGGTAATGACTGGCTGCGGAGGCTAGGGAGGACTCTACACACAGCTGTGGGCAGGCGGTGTTTTCCCCCTCACGAAAGTGTTTAATGTTCATCATGGCTCTTATATCTGAAAGACGAATGCTTACCTACAGTGTACATTTTCCAGAGCTCTCTTGTGTCAGAGATCGACTGAGAACAACCACACACAGTGAGGAGGAGGATCACGGATGCAGTGGAAAGAACACAGGGGTTAGGTAGACATAAGCTGTGCTATATTATACAGTTTTGAATAGCCTGAAGAAAATATTCCCCTTGATACATTAAGGGTATGTCTACACTGCAGCTGGGAGCATGCTTCCCAGGATGGGTAGACAGATACATGCTAGCTTGAGCAGAGCTAGCAGTGTAGCTGGGAGTAGTGCAGGCAGCAGCTGAGGTTAGCTGCCCAGGTATGTAACCAAGGAGGCCCGGTGGGTTTGTACTCAGGCAGCTAGCTCAAGTTGCCACACATGCTACCCCGCTACACTGTTCTTTGTAGCACGCTAGCGTGAGCAGAGTCAGTGCTTCTGTCTACCCAGGCTGGGAAGCGCTCTCTCGGCTGCCATGTAGACATATCCTAAGACTTGTGTTGCTCCTCAGGCATATTTATTTAATGCACTGCTAAATCTTGCTATCTCCCTCTAATTGCTTCTGCTGTATTAGCGATCAGATGTGTGCTGTGGCAGGTCTGCCTGCCTTGGAGAACCCAAATTAATGGGCTAATTCCACTGATATCAATGCAAGGATGAATTTAGCCCTGTGGGAGAATTGCCAACCCCAAACATTCAAAAATAATCAGCTCCCCACAAATTATGAGATTGGCTGAAAAATCAGGAAATATTAAAGAGTAACAAACATTACATATTTTATATTTGCTTTCTGGGCCTTTGGGCCACATTTTCAAGCTTCTCTCCCCAACCACGAGGCTTAGAAATGCAATGCTTATTAAAATGAAAGCTGACATTCCCACGTGATCACTTGTTTCCCAGACCTGGGCTTTCAAGGAGAAACAAATATGAGACTCACAATAAAATCATGAGAATTGGCTGTGTGCTGCTCTTAGGGTGACCAGATGTCCCAATTTTATAGGGACAGTCCCAATTTTTTCTTATATAGGCTCCTATTACACCCCACCCCCATCCCGATTTTTCACATTTGCTGTCTGGTCACCCTAGCTGCTCTCAGCCTTACAGTGTGTGGAGGGTGGCCATTTTGTTCACTGCTAGCTAAAACCCCTCAGGCCACAATCTTGACTCAAGATTGTGGCCTGAGGGGTTTTAGCTAGCAGTGAACAAAATGGCCACCCTCCACACACTGTAAGGTAAACAAAAGGTAAACAAAAGGCTGCAGCCTGTAGGAGTTGACAACTCTTGTCATCTTGCAGGATCAGAGTCATTCCTGCACTGGCACAGGGACAAGTGAGAAGCAGATTGCTTTTTCCTTATTTAGATGACGCTTAGGAGAATCTGATTTCCTAGATTCAGAAAGGAAAATTGGAGCTGATTTTGTTAGCCGTATCGCATGATAGAGCTGCCAATCCGGACTGCATCACATGCTCTGCTTTCTGAACTCAGCCTGCTGTTGGGAGAGGCAGGGAAGGAGGCATATTTATTTGTTTCTGCACTGTGAACAGGATCAGATCAGAGAAAAAGTTGGAAACAATGGTGCAAAATCACACCATAGATGGCTATTTCCATAGAGAGACAGACAGTTTATGTCCAAAACCATGGAGCTGATCCAAGCACTTTCTCATACACTGTATCCTAGCCAACAGCTCCTGCCTTTCATGTCTTCGTCAAGAGGAAAAATGTTTTCTTTACATTGGTGCCTGGAAAAACAATTATGGCTGTTAATTGCTTTGGATGGGCGGGCAGGGCAGGAGTTGGTCAGGAAGGGCTTTTCTTTGCTCGTAAACAGGAAGACTCAACCTTTCCCGCCATTCTCTATTTTGGTGATGGAGGTACCATGTGGAAGTCTAGGACCTGGAAAATGCGAGTCCACTAGGAAACCAGAATAGCTTAGAGGTTTAAAAAAAGGGAGTGAAAACCCTATAGTGTCATGCTCAGGGGGCAAATAATGTTCCTTTCCTATAAAGGTGTATACAAGCAAAGCCATGTGGAACTGCAGCCATTTCATTCAGCTCCTTGGAAGGCCTCCAGAATTTTCTGTAACCTAGCGACCTGTTTTTAGAGGTGTGTAAATATTCAACTCCCTCTCCCCTCAGTAAATCACAGAGATCACATACACGCAAAGCATAGGTTATTATTAGAGCTTTGTACTTCATATAATTCCACAACAACATATTGATATAGGGCCTGGCATAAAAAGGGATGCCAAAGACAAAGCACAGGCTGTAACCACAGCTCAAAAAGCCAATTTGAAAGGATACCAGGAAATAGAAGAGGGTGAGTGACTACAATAGGGTGTGTTAGCTTTTTGCATTGTCCTTTCACCTCAGGAGACCTGGGCACTTGGATGAAGGCTTGAGCTATCTGATCATAGTCAATGCTGCATGGTTGTCAGAACCATGATTGCCACAACAAATAAAGTGACTTGTTTTTTTTCTTATCAAATGTCATGACCTCTATTTTTCTGGTGAATCGGCTCCTGGACGAGCTCCCTCCATGAATATTTTAATTTACATGCACAATTACCATAACTACATGTGCAAATCAGGTAACCATGCATATACGTTATCAGAATCTGCCATCTCTGCGTGTGCAGTTACTCGGTTTGCAAGCAGTTACAGGCTTTGCCACGTAAGGCCTGATTCTCTTGTTACTCACTGCTGGTTTTACACTTTTGTGTCTCCTTTGACTTCAGTGGTGTTGAAAGTTCCTGATGTTCACTAACATGAGATCAGAATGAGGCTATTTTTTTTTGTCTGCGCGCCTTTGGAGTCACTTCCCTGCTCTGTGCTTCAGCTTTCCCATCCAGGAAAAATGGATGCAATAATACACCCCTACCTCATAAGCAGGTTGTGAAGCTTAACTGAAGCTCTGAGTTCCTCAGGTGGGAGGAGCTGGAGAGTTACTGGGTTATTTGATGCCCCATTAACAAATGAATTTTCCCTGTTTCTTTAAGATCCAGCAGCTCTGTAGTGAACTTTAATGGGCGGCTCTTCAGGATGGCAATTTGTTATGTTTTGCAGTTTATTATAACTGTGGTTGTTAGGCCTCAAGGATCTCACCCTGTCTGGGTTACATTTGGCATGGGAGCTAGTGCAAATATTTCTTTTAATTAAGCTTCTGCTAAAAGGGACTCTTGTCCGATGTGGAATTGTTCCCCGTGTCTTCCCTTCCCCACCACTCCACCCTTGAGAACTGGCACAAGAACCAAATGCCAGACAGAGATGGCAACGGTGCTCACATTTTCTGATGGCAAGGGACCAGCACATTCTCTGAATGGAGTTTGTTGGCTCGGCCTTAGCAAAAAGAAGCTATTATCTGGCTATTCTGGGAGAGTTGTCACTTGGCGGATCTGAATCAAATTAACTAGCTCTGTGTCTCCTCCTATCTAGGGTCAAATGCCAAGCACTGGATGCAATGCAAATGGAGAGCTGGAGTATTAAGGGTGGCTTAATGCATCACCAACCTAGCCTGTCACCTCTCAAGATGTGGGTTCATAGCCAAGCTTTAGGATCCTCATTCACCCTGTGTGGAATCTGCTTATGTAGAATCCAGATGCAGAATTGCCAGTGGAGTTGGAGATCAGGAGGGAAGCTGTTGTAGGGAGTTCTAGGACTGGAGTAGCATTGAATTCTGCAGGTCAGGGTTGAGTCATGTTAGCAGAGTTGAGATAGGAGGCCCACCACTGGAACAGCAGGTTAAAAGGAGAGGCATGGGGGAGGATCCCAACAGGAATATCAGGGGCTACTGTGGGCTCAACAGAGTAACGTTGCCACCTATTTCTATTGAGAGCCAAGATCCCACCCCTTTGCGTTAGTGCTAGGTGACAGCATTAAAGAATGACATCATGATGTTGCATTGATACTTGCTGCCCCATTGTGGGCTGTTCTGTGCTCCTGCTTGTGCCAATATAGCCATTCCTATAGAAGATCCTCAGTTGCTGTAAAATGGAGTAGCTCCTTGGAAGTCAGAGTAACACTGATTTACACCAGCTGAAGGTACCTGACCCCTAGTAACCTACATGCTGTGCCTTTCTTGTATTTGTCTAAAGCAGTGGTTCTCAACCAGGGATCTGGGGCCCCCTGGAGGGCTATGAGCAGGTGTCGGGGGTCTTCAAGCAGGGCCAGTGTTAGACTTGCTGGGGCCTGGGGCAGAAAGCCAATGCCCCACTGCCATGGGGCTGAAGCCTGGGGGCCTGAGCCCTGCCACCCAGAGCTGAAGCCAAAGCCTGAACAACTTAGCTTCACGGTGCGGGGAGGAGGGGGAGGGAGCTAGCTGTGGCATGGGACCCCAGGCAATTGCCCTGCTTGCTACCCCCTAATGCCAGCCCTGGCTTTTATATGCAGAAAACCAGTAGTTTTGGCACAGGAGAGCCATGGAGTTTTTATAGCATGCTGGGGGGGCCTCACAAAGGGAAATGTTGAGAACCCCTGAGCATTTTGGATGCTTTTTTGGCCTGAAGTACACTGCATATACAATAAGTTCTACTGTATCAGCCTTTCCAGGCTGAAGAATGTCACTTTTAGAGTCAGTGAGCTAAGGACTTGCCCTCGCAGTTATCTTTGGAGCAAGTAGAGAAGAAGCAAGTCCTTTAGCTCATCTCCTGGCTATGGGAAAGGCTGGAGAATTTGCCTTCTCCTTGAACTGCAGAGAGGTGCCAGCCTGGGTCTGGACAGAAAAACCTGCCTCAGAACAAACACCAGCCTGAGATTGTGGTCTGAGCTGGTTTTATGGGCTCTTAATCTTGGGAACTTTTTCTTCTTTCTTCCTGGTGTTTTGAATTTCCACTGCCTGGGAAACGTTGAGAGGAGCCTGCCACCAGGCTGGGGCCAGGCACAAACCTCTTGCTTTAATTATGGCTCAGTAGCACTATAGTGGAGCTGTGAAAAAATAGGTTCTACTGTATTACAGGGAATTACAACACCCTCATTTTTAGTACTAGGCTTTATGGAGCATATATTATACTCTCAGTATCCCAAAGCCCTTCGTAGAGCAATGATACCAGAATGGACTGTGTAGCAACTATTCTGTGCTCAGCAAAAGCTCCCTGTAACTGGATGATCTACTCACTGCTGGGTAGTGCCCCCTTCTGGAAATTCTAGGAGTTAGCTCCAGCCATTTCAGGACCCTGTTATTCCTCTTCCACCAATGCAGCTCTTCTCTTGCTTACAGAGTCACTGTACAGTTGCTTCATGACTCAGTCCTCCAGCCAAGTCATGCTGTAATTTCCCTTTCTGGGGGAATTTTTCCAAGTCTCTCCACATAAGTGGCATCAGACAGTCCTCATGGCTGCTACCCTGTGACTCAGGTACTCTTCCCATACGCTGCCCCAAGCAATACCACTATGCAGTGGTGGTAAGGAAACCCAGTCCCACCCTCTATTCTGGCTTCCAGACCCTCTAGCAAGCAGTAACAGTCTGCAGCCTTCACCAACCCCACTGCTCTCTTCTCTGAATTACTTCCTACCATGCTTCTTTAAGCTTTGTCCCCAGCCAGACCCATTTCTTAGACCTCCCAAGTAAACCCTTTCTATACATTTCAGTGCTTCTCTTCCAGGAAAGAGACTACAAAACACTGTTGCCAGCCTCCTGGCTTTATAGAAGACCCACCCACCTGTACCCTCACAGGTGAACTCTCTCCTAATTAGTGCCCTGCACACAACCTAAATCTCCCCTGTTGCAGCTTAATTGGCTGATTGAGCCCACCTGGCCTAATTCAACTCTTTCAGGGCCAGTGTGGAGAGTACACCGCATCACACTCACCCATTGCCTGATTCTTGGTTTATAACCTTTTCTATTGAGAGATGGCATGTTGGTTGGTTCTCCAGCATGCACCCCACCCCCCTACAAAATGCCCTGGCATCTTTAACTTTTAACTGGATAGCCACCGGAGAGGGACAGTAAATAATCTTGATTTAACATCTCAACCAGTTCTGGTTCTTACAACACTAAGACAATCAGCCTCAGTTTTGACTGCAAAATTCTCTGTCATGCAAGTTCTATCTCTCCTGAACAACAAATGACAAGTGTGCTGAGCTGTGCACATGTTTTGTGATACAGATAAAGAAACAGTGAGAAGAGACCCACTGAATTCATTTGCCCTCATGAGCCAAAACAGGATTTAAACTCAGGTCCTTATAGATAACAGACTAATGCAATAACCCACTGTGCCACCAGTAATGATAGCATAGGTATAAACTAGAGCAATATCAAGAGGTCTTGGTGCTTTCATGTCCCTGTCCTCATACTTTTTATTTAACTGAAAGAAAATTCTGGTAGCCTACATCAATCATGCCTGCATCTACCAATCATGATTGTGCAACAAAGGATGCTGCACTCATAACTTTAATAATAGATCCTAGCTGCACCAGCAGTGTGGTCTACCTTGGTGGGCAGAGGCTGGCATAGAAAGACCTTAGTTCTGTTCCCAGCTCTCCCACTGACCTTCTGTGTGACTTTGACCAAGTCACTTCACTTCTCTGTGACTCTTTTTCCAATTTCACCCTTTGTCTGTCTTATCTATGTAGACAGTAAGGGACAGGAACATGGTATGTGGGCAGTGCCTAGAACAATGGGGTCCTGACCTCTTTTAGGCCTGCTAAGTACATAATAATAATAGCTCTCAGACATGTAAAAAGAGAGAGAGCGATACGGCTCCTTAGCCATCGCTCTGGCCCTTTTTCTGAATGCTGCATAATGTGTGGGGGTGCAAAATTATACTTGACGGGTTCTGCTTATACTTGACATTCTGCTTCACTGAAACAGCAGTATCAGCATCACCAAGTTTCCTGATGATGCCTGTAGTGAGTCAGACAGTGGAGGAGATGTGCTATTATTGTTCGTGTCTCCATTCATACATGGAACCAGTAGCTAGAAACAAATAGTTTTGAAAAAAGCCTAGAGTGCCGTCACTGTATTTGGGGAATTGCATCAATCAGGAAGGCGTGTGCACGTGCAAATAAATTACTTCAGTGTCTGTGAAGGCAAATATGACAGCAGGGTTGTGTGCATCCTCAGGCACTGGAACGCAGCACCTAAAAACAGGCTATTCCCAGCACACTCCAGATCTAAGATTAAGACTTGGGGTGTAGCCTGGTGAGAATGACAGATGATGCAAACAACAGAGCAGCCCAGTGTCAGAGGTTGCAAAGAAGTTTCCATCTGGCTTTAATACTGGTTTTAAAGTAAAAAAAAGAACGTTTCAGTTTAAACACTCACATAATTCCAATTGTTTAACGTTTTTTTTAATCATTTATAAAGAATCTGGTGTTCATGGAAGGGTCCAAATTGATAACCGCAAGGACTGATCCTTTCTTTTAAGTCACAGAACAGTTACATCATGGGCTGTGGCACTGCCCTAGCCCTGCCTTGGAAGAAGCACACCTGGAAAGAGGAGTTCATGACCTATTTAATCATTATAGAATCATAGAGCTGCAGGGCTGGAAGACACCTCAGCCCCTGTGCACAGGCAGGACTGAGTATCTCCAGACCATCCCTGATGGGTGGTTGTCTAACCTGTTCTTAAAAACCTCCAGTGATGGGGATTTCAACCACCTCCCTTGGAAGCCTATTCCCATGCTTGACTATCCTTATAGTTGGAAAGGTTTTCCTAATATCTAACCAAAATCTCCCTTGCTGCAGATTAAGCCCATTACTTCTCATCTTACTTTCAGTGGAGGCGGAGAACAGTTGAGCAGCATCCTCTTTATAATAGCCCTTAACATATTTGAAGGCTGTTATTAGGTTCTCCTCAGTCATTTTTTCTTAGGACTGAACATGTCCAATTTTTTACCCTTTCCTCATAGGTCAGGTTCTCTAAACTCTTTATCAGTTTGTTGCTCTCCTGTGGACTTTCTTCAATTGGCCCACATCTTTCTTAAAGCGTGGCATCCAGAACTGGACACAGGACTCCAGCTGAGGCCTCACTAGTGACAAATAGAGTGGAGCAACTACCTTCTGTGTCTTAGCCATTTTTGCAACTGCACCATATTCAATTTGTGATCCACTATAATGCCTAGGTCCTTTTCTGCAGTACTACTGCCTTTTTCTCCGTTGTGTAGCTGTGCATTTGATTTTTCCTTCTTTCATGTAGTACTTTGCACTTGTCTTTATTGAATTTCAGCTTGTGATTTCAGACCAACTCTCCAATTTGTCAAGGTCGTTTTGAATTCTAATGCTGTCCTCCAAAGTGCTAGCAACCTCTCCCAGCTTGGCGTCATCTGCAAATTTCATAAGCATACTCTCCACTTCATTATCCTAGTTATCAATGAAACTGCTGAATACTACTGAGTTCAGGATGGACTCCTGTGAGACCTCGTTAGATACACTCTCCCAGTTTTCCAGTGAACCATTGATAACTGCTCTTTGAGTACAGACTTTCAACCAGTTGTGCACCTAATGTGATAGAGTTTGGAGCAGGGTGCAGTCCAGACCAATGAGCGGTTGTGTCACTGCCTACCCTGTAACCCAAGGTGCCTCACAATACTTTGCTGCTGTCGCTTCCAACCTGGGCCAATCAGAACCAGCCTTCCAGCATGCAGGTCACACCCTGAGTGTCTGTGTATAGCTGCAGCCCAGGTCCAACAGACTCTGACCCTAGCAGCCTGCCAGCAACACACCAGTCACACTTTGGCTTCCATCCACCTTCATTACGACCAGTAAAATGACCCCAATTTACTCCCAGTCCTGAATTTCCCTAAAACCATGTGCTCTGATGTGTCCAGCCCTCTCCTGGCACAGCACTGAGTTGGTTTGTGGTTAAAATGAAGTAAATTCATTAATGAAATAATAGATGTAGCATTAGGTGAAGTATAAGGTGAAGTATAATATTAGGTGAGTTACAAGTAAAACAAACAAATGAACAAATGCACTTCTAAAATCTAAAACTTATTCCAGCAAGATACAGGCTTTGTTCAAGGTGGTTTCTCTCACCAGTCATTCTTCTTCCCAGCCATGGGACCTTCCCTCAGGCAGAACCTTCCAGAAAAGTACAAGGGGCTGGTTTCCCTTGTCTTCCTAGGTGAAAGATCTTTGTTTAAGCCGGTTCCCCACCTATATTCAGTTTCAGAGACTTTAACCTCTGCTTGGTTGAGAGACCCATCTTTCTCAGCTCCCAAGAGCTCTGTTCCCTTGTCTCTGTCAAGTCATGGATGTCTGTCCTTGCTTATATCTTCTGAAGTTCAATGAACTTATTTCAAGAGGCACAATGACCTAATGCTCTTCTTCCCTTCCTGTGGGTTTCCCATACCCATGTATGATTTCTGTGTCAGGGGGCTTCCATTGTTTTTGATTCCACCATGCTTAATGTACCTAGGATACAGGTAGCTATCTGTGACATTCCCTTCTTCCTGAGCAGACTGTACAGCCTAATATCAATGAGTAATTATAACTCCTTATACAGTGCTAATATATACAGTTTACAATGATCTTAATCACCAGCATGTCATAGACTTTCAGAAAAGACCTCACTCTCTACACTTTTATAATACAATAATATTGTATACAATCAATTGACTCAACTGCTTGTCACTTGAGTTTCAGACTCCCTCCCTTGCTGTTCTTTGTAGACCAGTAAACCTTTGTAATGTATTCTTTGGAAAGTAAAACCCAGACCACGCTTCTATCTTCTGCTGGGTGCAGACGCCATGCTGTCTTCTCCCCCATCTAGTTAGTGTGAGGTTGGCCTCCACCCTTCGTTAGTTTGATGGGACTGTTTATGCTGTATGTAAATATATTCTCATTGTCCAAGTACTTTGGAAGTAACTCCCAGGTGGGGAAAATACATTCCTTTGTCTAGTGCAGATCTGTTTACCAAATCCCCCTGGCATACCTGGTTTACTCACACCTTAGTCATAATTCTCATGTATCCATAACTCTAAATATCCATTATGTACTGTGATAAAGTTTCTCCTCTACCTTGGTGGATCCTGCACTTATTGGTGGATTTTGCTAGCCTCAGAGATCTTCCTGTGTTGGATCAGGAGTTGGGAGGTTTTGGGGGGAACCTGGGCCCGCCCTCTACCCTGGGTTCCAGCCCAGGGCCCTGTGGATTGCAGCTGTCTAGAGTGCCTTCTGGAACAGCTGTGCGAGAGCTACAACTCCCTGGGCTACTTCCCCATGGCCTCCTCCCAACACCCTCTTTGTCCTCACCACAGTACCTTCCTCCTGATGTCTATTAATGCTTGTACTCCTCAGTCCTCCATCAGCACGTCCTCTCGCTCCCAGCTCCTTACGCATACACCACTAACTGGAGTGAGAGCCTTTTTATACCAGGCGTCCTGATTAGCCTTAATTAATTCTAGTAACTTCCCAATTGACTACTGGTGTTCTAATTAGCCTGCCTGCCTTAATTAGTTCTAGAAAGTTCCTGAGTGTTCTGGAATAGTCCCTGTTATCTTACCCAGGGAAAAGGGACTTGCTTAACCTGGAGCTAATGTATCTACCTTCGGCCACTCTCTTGTAGCCATCTGGCCTGACCCTGTCACAGTACATACACCACTCAAGAATATTAATGATCAGTGCATTATTAGTTTTCAAATGATACCTCACAAGGTATATTTTGGATAAAGATTATTACAGTAGTATGTAGGGCGTGAATACAGAGGTGCTTAGTGCCAAACCCACATTATAGTAATTTCACTTAGACCACATTACCCTAGTTTTCTTATGGAAATATCATGTGAACTGTGTCAAAGGCCTTACTAAAATCAAGATGTATCATGTCCACTGCTTCCCCTCTAAACAAATTTGGTGATGAATTCTGGTCACGTGCTACCTGAGGCATGTTGTGCATATGCTAAGAAGAAGTAACCAGTATCCAGTATTCGCCCAGTAACCCCTGTCAAAGAAGGAAGTTAGGTTGGTTTGGCATGATTTTTGTTGACAAATCCATGTTGCCCATTACTTATTATCCTAGGTGCTTATTAACTGATTGTTCAATAATTTATTCTGGTATCTTTCAGTTACAGAAGTTAGGCTGACTGGTCTATAGTTCCTTGGGTCCTCTTTGTTCCCCTCTGATCAGACTGCCAATGGGGCGGGGGTGATGGAGGAGGTGGTTTTCACTCGTGGTTTTGTGAGGTGAATATTTGCATGCCAGGATCTGGTGTGAGACTAGCAAGTGTTTTCACATTGGTCACTGAAAGACCATCATACGGCAATAACTTTTGGTTTCTATCAAGCTGGGTTGCGCTTGAGTTGTGCAAGGCCACTTAATCCATTAACAACTCCCTGGACCTTTCTGTGACGGGTAAACCACGACTTTGGCCAGTCAGAAACCAGTTCATGGACCTAGGCTATTTTTTCACTGCAGAGTTAACCTGAATTATCTCCACGATGATTAACTCCTCTCGAGTGAAACAATACTTGCACTGCACAGAGTGACTGGCAGCTGATGAGCTGTCCTAACTCATGCTGTAGCCTATGTCCCACGGCAGGCCAGCCATCTTGAGTTACAAGCACCACCACACTTCAACTACAAGTTCTTTGTGTGTGGACGGGGCTCAAGTTAGGGGCAACAGTTGAGTTATAGCTCAGGCTAACTCTGCAGTGACAATAAGCCCTTAGCTGCTGTCCAAATGACTGTCTCCCTGTTTGCAGACAATTCCACAACAGCAACAGCTGCAGTCCTCATTTCTCCTTTTCTTCATGTACACGCATCAATGATTTGTTTATGTAAATGTGAGGGGTTATTCATTTCATGCCATTTTTAGTAACGAACTCATTGGGGAACAAACACATCAATCAGAAACCCACTGAACTGCATCCAGTGGCTCAGGTTTGCAGTAAATCATTCTGTCCACTCCTTACAACAGGGCTGTGATCCCACTGTGTTCTTGCAGCATCAAAGATGAAGGCATATGGGAACTGCTGGGGTCTTAACTCTGAAGAAAATTTCTGGAACTAGTGGTCAATTTCCAAGAATTCTGATCGTAATTCTCAAAATTCTCTGATTGGAGCTAATTCATTGTTCCAGCTGACACCTTGTGACCCAAGGACCCGTTGGTGCTAACTGGAAGAGGGCACAAGGAGTGCCTGGTGTCCCCATGGGTCTGATTTCACATAACAGTTAGCCAAAGGGTGGCATGTAAGTACCAAGAGCCTGTAGCCTGCTGGTCATCATAATCATTGTGAAACTTATGTAAAGGTACTATTAAAAAAGTTGCAAAGAATCCTGTGGCACCTTATAGACTAACAGACGTTTTGCAGCATGAGCTTTCGTGGGTGAATATCCACTTCTTCGGATGCAAGACACGAAAGCTCATGCTGCAAAACGTTTGTTAGTCTATAAGGTGCCACAGGATTCTTTGCTGCTTCTACAGAACCAGACTAACACGGCTACCCCTCTGATAATTAAAAAAGTTATGTACCTAGACTGAAAACGATGTTCCTAAGGTATGTAAGTTAAGTTAGCTCACCAGAAGGTGATAAACTGGTTCTGGTCAGTAGAAGCTTATCTCCCTGGTGGTCATTGTGTATTGTGTGTCTTACAATGAAGGTCTATTTTCATGTGGAGCCACCAACTAATCAAGACTGCAAAGTCAATAAGAGCTCACAAAATCTACAGGAATGCAAAGCAACAGAGTGTCCAGTTTATGACTAAGATCAAAGAATTAGTCTGGTATATCAGGAGAATGCAAGGAGACACACAGTATCCTTCACTAGGAAGATAAGCTGAGAACGTGGCCTGTTTCATGAAAGAGGGATCACAGCCTACCTGCCTAAAAAACACTGGTGAGCAAGATGCAACAGTAACTAGTTAAGTAAGTCTAGGCTCTAGAAATTGTGTTATGATTTTATTTTATATGTAACCATTTGTTTCCAATATTTCTACTTGCTATCATTTAAATCTCTACTCTTTGTATAAGAAACTTTTACTTGTTTCCACTATTAACATATCTAAGTGCTGTATGTTAAGTGGAGCAGTGATCCTGAGATGAAACTGGGAAGCTGGCATGTACTATTCCTTTGGGAGCAAAGAATCTGTGAATTCTGTGAGTGTCCAGTGGAGCAGGAGCTGGAGACTCCTGCTCCACTGGACACTAGGGGTTATAGGGCTCAGGGGTTGGAGTGTGTCTATAGCTAACCTCTAGAGAGAAAGCCTAGGCTGTAGGGGAGTGCTTTTTCTCATCAGTGGTGAGGTTGGAGAGTTGACCCTGCAGGCACAGACAAGGAATCCTCATGCTAAGACCAGGTAGCAGCAAGGCGCCTTACAACCCTGGGTACTCCTGGGAAGCATCACACCCCTCCAGGACAGACTTATGAGCCCATTAACTGTATGTGACTGGATAACTGAGCTGGAGTGTACAGGGCAGTGCAGGCTTCAGGTGATGCTGGAGGGAGAAAACATAAGACCCATGGAATTTCAAATGTAAACCTCCTTTATAGACTTCTTGGAGGTTCAGTGGCACACATAGCCCAGTGGGTTCATGCACTGACCATTCCTCTTCAGATCCCTTTCTAGAGACATGAGTTCATATAATATGTTTCTGGCCTGATGTCCTGAGCCTTTAAAATTCCTCCCCTGCCAGAAAAGCAAGAGTCCTTTCTACAGGAACTCAGTGTCATTCAATGGAAATGGCCCAGGAGGAGAGGTCCTAAGTGCGCTGAAATTCACGGTGAGCTGCATTTACATTAAAGAGCCCGCTAATGAGGACTGATGCCAAGCCCATTGAAATCAATGGGAATCTTACTATTGACTTCAGGGAACTCTGGATGAGGCCTATGATACTGACAGTGGGTTAAAACCATTTTGGGGTGTTCTTCTAAAGCTGATATTCTACTGCATCTTAGAGGTCAGACATGATATTGAGCCTAGACATCCTTGTCTCCTATTACTGCACACTTGCTCATCTCAAAGACCATTTGTCAGCACCCTAGTCCTCTTTCCTTAATTCAGTAACATTGTTTCAGAGGCCCAGCACTGGAGGACTAGAGTGTGGATGGTCAAAACTGGAATGAATTAGCAGAGTTTGGGGTGGGGAGCTGGGCTGTTCTGGCAGGGGTTGTATAGTTCATAGGGAATGAGATGCACTGACAGCTGCATAAGCTGCTAGTTGGAGAATTTCTGGGAGGAGGAAATCTCTCAGTTTCTTTTCTGTTTTTCATTGAAATTTTGTTTTGATGGAGATTTTCCAATTAGCTCTGCAGCCCTGGAAAAAAAATGGAGGGGGGATTAAGCCTGGACTGAGGTGCATTTGCCGATCCGTTTAGGAGTACAGACTGGGAAGAGCCGGTGGTATGGTAGGTTTGGGTGGTAGCACATTGACAGGACTGTGTGGGTACCCAGAACTAGAAACACAGGGGTTGTTTTATGTCAGGATTGAGGAGCATTGACAAAATTGTGTGGAGCCCCAGCATGGAAACAGCAGGGGTGTGGTAGGCTGGGACTGATATGTATTTGTCACTGCTAAGTCCCTCATTTCTATGAGCACTAAACATCGTCAGCAAAGTCATAAAACACCATTCACCCCATTTCTCTGAGAAAAAACCATTAACAGGTCTTTTCAGTAACATAACCTTGGTTGTTCTTTTTTATCTTCTCATGGCTGGACTAATTTAAGAGGTTGAGTCCAACACAGTAACTGTATACATCTCCCCTGTGAGACCAACGTCACTAACAGCCAGACATTCGAGGCTATTTATAAGCCCTGCCCAGGGAGAACAGAGGGCAGGAGTCTTTAAAAAGGAAAAGCAGCAGCAGCAGCCTCTGGAAACCTTTGGGGAGTGGTCAAAGGCAGGCATATGGTCTGGCCATGTGCTGTGCCTTTTGCAAGTGCCAACAGGTAGTGGCACTGAAAAAGCGGTTATCAAAAGAGGATTGCTTATTAAGTCATCTGGAAACACACAAAAACCAGTCTGCACAGAGAAAGAAGGGATGTGATCTGATAATGTGTTTGCTAAGGACTTCAGATTCACATCAGTCCTTCTCCCTTGAGTCTAATGTTCCCAGGGCTTGTACAGCAGCCTGGATCTGAAATAAATGGGAGATGCACAGAAGGGCATTCTGGGTCCTGGCATAAGAGTGGGTAGCACATTAATTATCTCACTTTGCTTCAGAATGAGATGCACAATCAGACTGAATGAGAAAGCTGAGAACTCACAGAAACTCTCCCAACTCAAATTGAAGTAATTGTCAGTTCCCGGCTCCCGGAGACCCCTCAGCTAACTCCCATTGGTTCTGAGCATCTCAGCCATACACAAGGAGCTTAACTCATCTTAAAGCCACAACATGCTGCTCACTATTATTATTAACCATTTATAAACCGCAGTAAATGTGAGTGGCACTTTTTCAACAGATTAAAAAACCAGGTACTGGACCGGTCTCAAGGAGCGTGCGGTCTAACTCAGAGTGATACAACACACACGGCATCACAGCTGAAGGACAAGGATCAGTTATGGAGGCAATAACATTATGGTGGTAAATACCAGAAGAGGAGTATTAAAGGAGGGGTTTGGAAGAGGATAGGGAGATATTTGGCACACACATGTCAGGCAGGTTGAAAGAAGACATGAGGCTGAGGGTGGGAGAAGGAGACAAAGCGAGCCCATAGAAGAGACGACTAGAAGGAATTCAAGGAGGGAGGGGGCAGCTGGAGGAGATCAGAATAAAGATGGAGGCTGGGATGGAATCATGATAGAGCCTTGAAGAAGAGGATAAAGAGCTTGAATGTGACATGGGAAAGGAGAGGGAGCCAGAGAAGGGATGTGAAGCACAGGGAGTGACTGGAAAGAAAGTGGCCATAGCAGCATTCTTTGGGGTGGAATGGACGATGAGAAGTGGGGAGGCTAGAGAAGCCTCACACTGAAATCCCCTTCAGAACCAATAAATTAAGTAACAAGGAACTGCAGCAAACCAATGATGAGCTGTATCGGGCCACCGTGCTGCATACAGCTGAGCACGTCCTAGCAAGGGATTGCAGTGGAAAACTGTTACATGCGCTGGAAATTTCTGAGCTCGGGCGTGAAGGGTGTGAGGCTCACTGTTCCAACCTGTGGAGGGAAGAGGCATGAATGCCTTTTGCAAGGAAACACTGAGCAAACAACTAATGATATAAGCAAACGGATACAGGCCATTTGCAAAAAACAAAAAGAGAAAGCTGCCCCGTGTGCGTGTGCCAGAGCTGGGATTCTGGACTTCAAAGCTCTGTGCTGCCCCCAGTGCTGCTTTCCTGCTTTATTAATGGTGGCTGGGAGCCAGTCCTGATGATTAATATGGAAGAACCTGCATTGTCCTGCTCAGCTGAAAGTATTTTTGCAAAGTGTGATTCAAACTTGGAGCATGTGCAGGACCAGAGGGTATGTGAAGGGTTGTGAGGAAGTACAAAGACTAAAGGGTGAATTTTCAAAAGTGTTTAAGTGACTTAGGAGCCTAGGTCCCATTTTCATAACTGATGTAGGCACTTGCGATCCTAAGTCTCATTTGAAAATTGGACTTAGGTGCAGATTTTTAAAAGTATTTAGGCCTTGCTCCACTCGGTGTTACAAGGCCTAAGTCAGGGGTAGTCAATAGGCGGACCATGGGCCAAATCCAGACTGCCAACTGTTTTTGAACAGACCCCAAAATCTTTTTATGCACCTATTTTATTATTTTATTTATTTATTTTCTCTGGAGTCTGGACCTTGACTATACCTTGACCAAGAAATCTGGACCTTGACAAAAAATAATTGACTATACGTGGCCTACATAATTTAGATGGCTAAGTCCCATTTTCAAATGTGACTTAGGAGCCTAAGTCCCATTGACTTCCAATGAGACTTAGGCTCCTAAGTGCCCAAGTCACTTTTGAAAATAGGACTTAGTCGTTTAAGCCTCCTAGGGCCAGTTTTTTAAAGGTAGTTAGGCCCCTAACTTCCATTGATTGAGGTGGGAGTTAGGTGCCTACATAAGTTTAAAAAACTGATCTTTAGGCCCTGCAGATTTGCAATGTTGTGTGAGTCAATGCCAAAAACCTGGAGCATAGGTCCCTAAGTCACTTGTGTACCTTTGAAAATTTATTCTAAACTGTTTTTGTGAATATTCAGTGGCACTAAATATAGAAGACAGTGAATAGCATCCTGACTAATAAGTAGTTAAAAGGGGGTTTAGATGTATGTAGTGAGATTTGCTGGGAGAGAAATCAGTGGGCTAGAACTAGTTGAATAGTAAAAAAGTAAAATCTGATTTATGAATATATTTCCAAATAAAACCAATTCCGAGTGCTAGGATTTATAAACTTATGATATTCATGTATGTATTTGGATGGCAGCTGCATGAAAATGTGCATTGATCTTGAAAGTTTAATGAATTTTAGCACAAATTATTATTTGCTTTTAAAAAATTACCAGAGGATAAAGATTTATTAATCACTATTTGTTATTCTTCTGCTTGCAGATTTTCAGTCCTCAAATTAGGAAACAGAAACAATTTCAAGTGACTTAGGTGACCAATCACATGACACAGATAGTGGCTAGCGAATAGCAAACAGTTGATGCAAGCAGTTTGCCAGCAACTCATAGGCTGAAAATTATTTGTCCAAACTTGTTAGTGATTCCTACAAATAACCACTGTGGTCCACAAATGATTTGATAACCACAAAGGGATCTACATTCATAACAAATGTGATTTGTAGCAAATAGTTCAACCTGAGTTCTGCCAAGTGGCAGCTGCTAAGGTCAAGATGAAGCATTGCAATCACTATGGGCTGAACCTCCATATTGAACACTGATTATAAAGAGGTGGGGGGAGGAATATTGCAGTGAAATGTTTTGGCAAAACTTTTTTCTCTTTTTTATTTAGATTTCAAAATATTCTGACCAGCTCCATTCATCTTGTACAAATTAGCCATGGCTATTAAGCTCCTGGAAAGACTGCCATTGAAGTCACTTGGGGTACTCTAAGTACTATGAGCAGGGTATGCACAGCGGGTCCCGAATAGCCCACTGTGAGATACAACTGACAAGCAGAGCATTTCCAATAACTCGGGCTGATCTTTAATGGTTACAACTTCTAAGCATTTTAAGCAAGCGGAAATATTTCTATGAATTTTACCTTCATTGCTGATGCTCATACAGTAGCTACACACAGTCTGCATTCCCTCCTCCAAGTAAACTCTGATTTGCCTTTTTTAGTAAGTGAGGAGAATACGTGCCCAGAAATTAACATATTTTTGGATCCCTCAACCCTGCCAGAAGAGCTTTACATCTGTCCGTATGTCCCCGGGACATTGGGTAAGAGTGGTGGAAATTCCTCAATGAAAGGAAATGTGGGGGGGGGGGGGGAGGGCACGGACGTCTCACCAAAGATTCCAGGAAGTGAGGGCTGCTCCTTAAAAGTGAACCAAGTGTGTCCTGGAGAGTTGAAAGAGCAGGGTCCCTTTGAAAATAACAGGTGTGGGAAATACCTCCACCAAGTTCTCTAGATTGGTGCGGGGAGGTCTGTCTCCAAAGACCGTTACAGAGGTGGCATCCTTGAAGACCTTTCAAAAGGGGGCAACCTATCTGCCAACAGTTCCTGAAAAAGAGAGTTCTCCCATTATCTTCCCTAACCTCAAGAGATGATATTCCAGTGGTTGGAATCCTACCTTAGGCAGTGAGAGACCAGGGGTCAATTCCTGCTCTGCCCCAGACATCCTCTGCGATGCTGGGCAAGTCATTTAGTCTCTCAGAGCCCCATCTGGAAAATGGGAATAACAGCACTGTCCTACCTCATACAGCCATTGTGAGGATAAATATATTAAAGATGGTGAGGAGCTCAGATATCATGGTGATGGGGCCACCATTGAAGTACTTAAGATAGAGAGAAGTTCTCTCTTTCTGTCAAATATCCCGTTGCATCATGTAATGTAACCACCAATTAAGGGAAAAGGACTGCAGCCCAGTACAGCAAAGGAGTGTCCAAACTCTGTCCAAAGGAAGGTCTGCAGCAAGGACGTGTTCACAAGCAGCAGTAAGGGTTGCACAATTAAGCCCTTGTTATCTGTGTGTTCATCCTAACTTGGCAGTCTCATAACCAGAACCTGATGTGATCTTATCTTGGCTCTAGATCTGGGACAAACACTCATTAAAATGACAACTCCAGGTTGGCTTTGTCTTCTTGTTTTCAGCCCTCTGATAGCTGAGGAGGTGCTAAGCTCCTAGTTGACTCTGAAATACCCTCGCTCTTCCTGACCCAGCCTTACATGGGAATTGCACTCCGGCTAGTTTTTATTATTTATTTCTGGGACAAATCTCTCATGTAAATAACAAAAAGTGCAGTTGGATGAGATTTTAAATAAATAATTAAAAAGGAACAGGTTAAGCATTCAAAACATTATATACATTGCTGTGCATTGTGCTGCGATGGGACCATGGCCTCCTCAGGTCTTGGCTTGGCTTGTGTATGCCCCAGCCTGCAGTGTGGGACTGGCACATCTGGAGAGTGCCAATAGGTATGCTCCCTCTTGTCTTTGGGGAGCTGAGGGAGGAAACCTTTCTCTCTGCATGCCACCCAGGGCTCCTGCACGGCCTTTAACGCAGGACTGTGCCTAATTGACATGGTCTAGCCCTCTGGGAAGGAACAAATGCAGATAAAAGCCAGTCAGTGTCCGACATCCTCCTTAGCTCAGCCCCTGGTAAACATCCCACCATAAAACAGAGAGAATTCCTCCGAAGGCCTCAACAACCGGGATCTGAAAAAAAGCAGCCCTGAGCGAGATCATTCAGAAGCAGGACTTTTCTGAGATTCTAGCAGAAACACTCATTTCTCAAAGGGCACATGAGTTGGGGGGTCGTTTTATAAAACCTCAATTACCAGAAGAGTGTACAAGTGAAATCGCAAGGATTTTATTTGCCTGCATCCTTGCTAAATGCCTTAACACCCTCATTCTTCCACTGTCTTGCACCCGGTGCAGTTCAGGGTTGAGGTAAATGAATAAAAATGGCTAAGTATAGTAAGTTGCACATTATCTGTCCTTGGGGGACTTTGCTTCTGATAGAAACCCATGCTTTTGGCATGATTTGAATGAAGCAACTCTTCTTATTTAGCTGCTTTAACCCTGGCAGGGATCATAGGAATGTTTTAAGGAGCGATTTGAATGAAGAAAAGCAAGTGAGCCATTCTGAAAAAACAATGGGCACCATCCCCTTTGGAGATAAGGGCAATGGGATCCCAGATAAAATACTGAAGACTTGTAAGAGTCAATACAATTGAACAAAGCTTGGTGGTAAGAAGATCAAATTTGTCTTAAGATTCTTTTCCCTCCGCTCTGCGTCTTAGCTCTTTCTTTGGTCTTCAGTTGGCCAAGAAGTCTTGCTGTTCAGAGCTGCAGGCTTTTTGGGATTAGCAGGCAATATGGCGAGGGACCCAGCTGCCTTGGGCACAACAGCCTATCAACCTTTTAATCTGTTCTGGTTGGGGGTTTATCTATCTGCGTCCTGGGAAAATGGGACAAAGACACATGTCTTTAAATGGTACCAAAGATTAGAATGAGAGGATTCTGGGATCAAATGAAAAAGGGATTGTATAGAATGGAACTGAGGAGGAAAGCCAGGGGCAAGCAGGTTTGCACAAAACAGAGGTAATGAGCCTCTTCATAATAAAACTGGGCAGATATTATGTGTAGAAAAGGAGCTCACAACAACAGTGAGCACAGGCAGGTGCTGCAACGTCCAAAATATTTGCTTCCACACAGAATCTCTTTTGTAATTGTGCCTGTTTTGTATATGTCATTTAGGAGGATGAGGCCGCAGAGACAGGCAGAGTGTTGTTCTAGCAACCAGCATATATCTAGGAGATGGGATCGCCTGAGACTGAGTCCTGAGTTCTAATCCCACCTCTGCCACTGACTCACTGGGTGGCCCAGGGTAAATGATTTAGGACCAAATTCTGGACCCTGTGCAAAACTTGAAATAATGGGCCTTACACAGGAGAGCTTCAGGAACACAGAAAACTCCCCTTCCAGAGCATGGAGCTCCAGCTAGCTGCTACCACAAAGCAGGTGTTGCAGCAATGTCTGCTCCGCTGTGCCCTCCCTCGATGCAGGTATTTAGATTTCTAATATGAGACTGAGTTGTCTAACCCCAGATTAGGTTGGGCTGGGGACATTGTGAAGAACAAAGAGTGTGAATCGGCCCTGGGGGAGTAGGGAGCAGCACCCCCTCCCAAAGATCTAGAGGAAGCAGAATCCATCATTCCTCAGCCAGAAAGAAAGTCCTCATCATGTGGGGCTTTCTGGAATTAGGAGTAAAGTGGAGACAAACAGAGGACAACCCCATCCTAGTTGGGAAACAGATGTAATGCTAAGCAGGGCATATAGCGCCTTGAAACACCTCCCCAAAATCACAAGACTCCGTGCAAATGTAACAGACTTCACACACTGCCAAAACAGCATAGTGGGATCCCTTCATTTATCAGTGAGCTGCAGCTGCTTCTGGTGGGGTTCAGAGGAGCATATTAACAGTGCACAGCCCGCAACACTTTACAGCAGTTTCAAATGGATTTCTTCTGTCTAGCTCAGTGGTTTGACCATTGGCCTGCTCAACCCAGGGTTGTGAGGTCAGTCCTTGAGGGAGCCATTTAGGGAACTGGGGTAAAAATCTGTGTGGGGATTGGTCCTGCTTTGAGCAGGGAGTTGGATTAGATGACCTGAGGTCCCTTCCAACCCTAGTATCCTATGATTCTGTCCCAGTACACATCTAGTTGAATCCCCAGGGTGAATTCAAGGAGGGAGAATGCAGTTACCTAAGTTAGAATTGAGCCTGCACAGCAGTGCTAACCCCTGGTTGCCAACACCACCATATGACCTTATAATGAGCACAGGCTACCTGCTAGGATCTGAGTTTTAACATCTCATGAAAAACAGCACTTCCTGCATCAGCAGAGAACCCCCTGACACCTTTGTGGGGAGTTGTACTTGGTGCTTCTAATGCTCTTCTGTTCCATAACATCTAGCTCTCTGGTTACACAGCTCAGGAGAGCTGCAGGAAGGTGACTGGGAAACTAAGTCTTCACTAAGTGTTTCAGTGACCAAATAAAATCCATGCAGATTTGTTCATTCAAAAGGGAGATTAAAAAGTCTCACGCTATGTCAGTGCGACAAGTTCTGCTCTGGGAAATCAACACTAAAATAACAAACAGAAAAGGAAGACAGGAGAATAATAACTCCGTGTCACACCAAAGAGCTCAGCATTTGTTATTCTAATGCCTTTGGAGTCAGTATGGCATTTGCTGGGACTGTGCCTGGCCCTAGAGTGACAAATGAGAAGGAATTTGGAAAAGAGAAACCAATGGGTTAAAGGATTGGAGGTACTGAATTCTGAGAAAAGTTTAAAAGATATATATTAACCAAATGACAATAAGGGGACAACTCTGTGCAAATATGTGAAGAGTGTAAACCCCAACGAGATAAGGCAGTTGTTTAGGATACTCTAAGGGATATAATTTGGAATAATAGAATGACCTTAACTAAAGGAAATGTATTAACTAATTAAATTAAAATAATTAACTAAAGAAAAGTTTAGGCTGAATGTCAGGGAAAAAATCCTCATGGTGAGATCCACTAGGCTATGGAATAATCTCCCAAGAAAAAGATTGGAAGCTCCATTGGCTGAGCCGTTTAAAAGTAGACAAAACAACTTGAGAAAATTCTACAGGATACAATGCTACACTGGCAGTGCAATAGGCTAGCTGATCTAATGGGTTTGTTCCATCTCTGACTTCTACGCTAATGATTGTTTTAAAAATGGAATGATGTTCATTTCAGTAGCAGGCAGTTCAATTTCTACCCAACCTGAACTATTCCATAGAATCATAGAAATCTTAGAAATGTAGGGCTGGAAGTCCCCTAGAGAGGTCATCTAGTCCAGCGCCTGTGCTGAGGCAGCACCAAATATTATCTAGACCACCTCTGATAGGTGTTTGTCTAACCTCTTTTTATAAAATTCCAATGACAGGGATTCCACAATCTCCTTTGGAAGTCTATTCCAGAGCTTAACTACCCTTATAGTTAGGAAGTTCTGTCTAATATCTAACCTAAAGCTCCCTTGCTGCAGATTAAACTGATTACTTCTTGTCCTGCCTTCAGTGGACATGGAGGACAACTGATAACAGTTTAGCCTAACCAAAAGAAGACTGAGGGGCGATATGATTGCTCTCTATAAATACATCAGAGGGATAAATACCAGGGAGGGAGAGGAGTTATTTAAGTTAAGCACCAATGTGAACACAAGAACAAATGGGTATAAACTAGCCATCGACAGGTTTAGGCTTGAAATTAGGCGAAGGTTTCTAACCATCAGAGGAGTGAAGTTCTGGAATAGCCATCTAAGGGGAGCAGTGGGGGCAAAACACCTAACTTGCTTCAAGACTGAGCTTTATAAGCTTATGGAGGGGATGATATGATGGGACTGCCTACAATGGCATGTGGCCCATTGGCGACTGCCAGTAGCAAAAATTCCCAACATCTGGAGACAGGACACTAGATGGGGAGAACTCTGAATTATGACAGAGAATTCTTTCCCAGGTGCCTGGCTGTTGGGTCTTATCCACATGCTCAGGGTCTAACTGATCACTGTATTTGGGGTCAAGAAGGAATTTTCCCCTGGGTCATATTGGCAGAGACCCTGGGTTTTTTCCCCTTCCTCTGATGCATGAGGCATGGGTCACTTGCAGGTTTAAACTAGTGTAAATGGTGGATTCTCTGTAACTTGAAGTCTTTAAACCACGATTTGAGGACTTCAGTAACTCAGCCAGAGGTTAGGGGTATATTAAGAAGTGGGTGAGTGAGGTTTTGTGGCCTGCAATGTGCAGGAGGTCAGACTAGAATGGTCACAATGGTCCCTTCTGACCTTAAAGTCTATGAGTCTTTATAACAGCTCTTAACATTCTTGAGGACTGCTGTCAGGTCCTCCTTAGTCTTCTTGTTTTAGGATTAAACATGCCCAGTATTTTAATCTTTCCTCATAAGTCAGGTTTTCTAAACCTTTTATCACTCCTGTTTCTCTTCTCTGGAACCTGTCCAATTTGTCCAGACCTTTGTTAAAGTGTGGCACCCAGAAGTGGACACAGCACTCCTGCTGCAGGCCTCCAGCTGAGTAGGGTGGGGCAATTACCTGTGACACTTTCTCAGGGCGCCAGGCCTAGGAGTCACTTTGTTAACCCCCTGCCTCCAGAATGAGGGAGTCTTTCCTGTGGTAACTGGGTGTCAGCTCCTGTACAGCACTCGCTTTTCAACTAGTCAAGCACTGTGTAGGGGGTCTTTGTGCCTTCTTCTCACACCCCAAAGTTCATTATCTTTGTTCCAGAGTCAGGATGGGGTTCAGACTCCAGCGTGCCCTCCCTCATTGAGTTCACATCTCCCGTCAACGTGTTTTCACTGGTGACTTTACATGCAGTTGGGGCTTGGTGTGTGTTGGCTTTACAATGCTTAATTTACACCAGAGACCTAGGTGGATAGGTGAATCCACATCCCTTTGTCTGGCAAAGCCTGCTTGCCAGCCCTGCCTGACATGTTTTCAATACATACATAGAACTTCTTAAATATCACCTGTCTACGTACATCATGCAATGACCAGAAGGCTCGGAATGATGTAGTTCCGTTACACATCTCTCACACCCTTGTTGGGTAAATGCTATGAAAGCACTGTGTTAGGTGGAGTGAATTTGTTAGGCCTGATAGGAGCTGCTGTTACAGAACAGTGAACTCTTTGCCATTTGGCATTGAGGAGTTCTTAAGGACACATTGCCTCCCTTGTCTTACATATGTCACTCCTGTTAATACATCCCAGAATAATATTGGCCTTCTTCAAAACTGCATCACATTGTTGACTCGTATTCAATCTGTGATCTACTCTAACACCAGATCCTTTTCACATTACTGCTGCCGAGCCAGTTATTCCTCATTTTGTAGTTGTGTATTTGATTTTTCCTTCCCCAGTGTAGTACTTTGCACTTGTCTTTACTGAATTGAATCTTGTTAATTTCAGGCCAATTCTCCATTTTGTCAAGGTTGTTTTCAGTTCTAATCATTTCCTTGCAACCCTTCTCAACTTGGTGTTAGCAGTAAATTTTATAAGCAGACTCTCCACTCCATTATCCTAGTCATTAATGAAAATATTGAATAGTACCAGACCCAGAACAGACCCCTGTAGGGCCCCACTAGATACATCCCCCTGGTTTCACAGCAAACGATTGCTAATTCTTTTTTTTTTTGTGTATGATCTTTCAACCAGTTTTGCGCCCACCTTATAGCAATTTCATCTAGACCATATTTCCCTAGTTCGTGTATGAGACTGTCATGTGGGACTGTGTAAAAAATCTTACTAAAATCAAGATATATCACATCTACAGGATAAGGTGAGATGACGTACTAAGGAAAATAAGGGTGCTTCAGAATGTTGGGGAATGCTGATGGTTGATTGGCTGGTGAGTGACTTTTGATGAATGAGGCTAATACTCAAGTGATTATTAGTACATTTTTCAGCGTGACCAGTTCACACTCAAGGAGACACTGTGACACAGCTAGCAGCCCTGAGGAAGGACAGGAGTTCATGCTACAACTCAACCAGCTAAACTGAGCTGCAAGGTGTTGCCCAGCATCTCTTTAAGGAAAGGTTCACCTAAATTCAACCACAATTCCTAGCCAAGAGACAGCTGAAGCATTCATGAAGTGTACAGAGAGGTTCTCATTGCTCTGATGCACTCCAGTTGAGTGGTGCATGGCAGGCCCTTTTTGCTCATTCAAATGTCTTTATACATTTTTGTCGGGGGTAGGTTATCTCATAACCACAAGGCTTCTTACATTTTCCTCTGAGACAGCTTGTACAGATCTCTGTTGCAGACAAGATACAAGACAAGATAGACAACAGGTCTGATCCGGTCCAGCACTTCCTCTGTCCCTGTGTAAATCTCCAACATAATAATGACCCTTTGCCCTAGTACAGCAAATTTCAGCTAAGATTCTCCAAGTTGTTTTTACAGACATAAGGCAATTAAGTCTCTCCCTCTCTGCGGTAAGATTTTAATATTTCCTCTAATTTACAGGAAAATTGAGGTACAGAGAAAGGAAGTTCCTTACTCCCAAGTAAGTCAGTTAAAAATGAAAATCCACGGTAAGATTTTCACTCTAAAATCAACTCTAGAACCTGGAAAATTCCTTATGGGCTATCCGCTAGCTGGCACATTGTGCCTTGGGGGTGTTTACACTGAATCACATTTACAGTCCCTTTGAATTAGGATATCATGCCACAGGGGAAAAACTAGGCCTTTTCTAACACTAGCTGAGAGTACAGTGGGTGCTTGCAGTCTGCTGACTGACATGAATTGTTTGTTTGCGCTGCTTTTTTTTGTTTTTGGCACTGATGGGAAAAGAGTTTTCCAGTCTTGTTAGACTCTTCCAGTCCCCTAATCCTCATGTGAATTTGAATTTGCCCTTGAGGTTAAACAAAAAAACAGCTTCTAGCTTCCCCACTGTGGCTTGCCGAACCCGAGCCCTGATTCAATTGCCCACTCTCTGGAGTGGACTGGGCTGGGCTGGGAGTGCAATGAAAGCAGCAAGCTTGGATCCATATCAAGAGGGAAGGCGCTGTATCCCTCTCCAGTGACAACCCCCCTTCCCTCCAGCCCCTCTCGGTAGGCTCCATGCTCCTGGAGATGGTTACTGTGATCCAGAGACTTGGAGGGTGGGAGGCAGAAAGAGAGAGACTGGAGGATGCCCTCAGGATGTGTTTCTACCTGCACGACAGAATATCTGCAGGCTCTAATTCCCTGGGCTACTTTGATGCAGGGAGGTACAAATCTCACTTTCTGTCATGAGTTATGCTCCCTTGCATCCCAGCAGCGATTCTCCCATCGCCACCACTCTGCGGGAGGCTGGTGCTGTCCTTCCTTGTGGTTTGTGCCTGAGGGGGGCAGCTTTACTGTCTGCTGGTAGTTCCATGAGACAGGCTTCCCCCTGCTGTACCGAGTTGACTCAGGCAGCAAAGCGGAGGTCAGTGTAGACTAATACTTGGTGTATAATTCCCTCAAGGGTCAGAGGAATGAGCTGCTTTGGTTTATAGCTCTATTGCCCAGGGAGCTGGATGCTGCTGTTTGCTGTTCTGAAGCTAGAGGCAGTGGTGTGGAGATGGAGCTGATATGGCTTTAGGAACCTCTCTCTTAGCTTCTGATTAGTTGTTCTGGATTGCTGCTGGTTTGTTTTCTCATTCCCTCATCCATTCCAGCACGTTGGATCATCATTAAAACTATCTGAGTGTAGGTGATAGAGATTTGGTTTGGCAGCAAACAGAAACCAGACCCCGTTGCTGTCACAGCTTGGCAGAAGACAGAGATTCTGACAGAAGCTGGAATCCAACTCCAGACAATCCCTAGGAATGACACCAGACCATGGAGTTTGTGTTTCAAACAGAAAATGCAAATGATAAGTAGTACACATGTCTGCCTGTGAGAAAATCTGAGGACAGAAATAGTCTGCTTGAGATTTATTGCTCCTTGGAAACAATTCCTAAAAGGTTTGGCGCTGTCTGATGTGTTATTTCTGTGTATACTGCACCTTCAAGCCTGCGGGAGAATGACAGTACACCCTCTCTATCAGCCAATGTCAGCTCCATCCACTGTTCTATGTCAAATAAGGTTAGCTCAGGAAGGCTCAATCTCTCCAATGAATGTTATAATTCCTAGAGTGACCCAATAGCATTGGTGAAGACTGATTGGATAACGTTCTGCCAGGCACTTACAGAAGTACCACCATTTCACTATTAGTATTGACTTACAAAGCACCATGAACTTCCCAGTGTGGCTGTAGTCTCAGAGTGACAAAGAAACTCTTTACAGGCAGAGTTGTGTGTGTGTGTGTGTGTGTGTGTGTGTGTGTGTGTGTGTGTGTGTGTGTGTGTGTGTGTGTGTGTGTGTGTGCTTCAACAGCCACCTATCTATAATTCCCATCATGTCCTGCTCTGGTGAACTTTGCTCTGCTCTGCTGCTCTCTGCACAACATGACAGAGAGTGAGAGAACTAATATTACCTAGTATGTGTCTGTTGCCCAGATTACATGTTGCTGACTCATTAGGCAGCTGTGTAACTTTTTCTGAAAGGTTAAAGGTTTCCAATAAGCCTGGTTGGAAGCTGACAAAAACCTGCAGTCTAATGACGCAAACAGATTGAACATTTCCTTTTGCTAGAAAACACAGCAAACCTCGTGTGAACGACCCTCCTCACAATAGTAGTTATAATAAATTGTATTATGAATAATTAATAGTTAGCCTTTCTCGGTACCTTCCCTATCCAGGGAGGTGCGTTACACATATTAATGAATTGGCGTGAGTTTCTAAAAACTTCTTACTCTCTGGTTTACAGGTGCCAGCTGAGAGAATAACAAACTTGTCCAGATCTTTATTAAATATAGTAGACAGTGATCTGGCATCATCCACTCTTTTATCATTCCATCAAGCCCTTAACATGGATCAAAAAGCCAAAATTTCCTTTCTTGATAAGAATGCCAAAGTGAAGCTGATTATTTTTGAAATACAAAGTCCTCTGCCCTGGAAGCTACAGTCAATATTTGGGGAAACCAGTACTGATGACACATGACACCACCTTCTGGACTCTCTCTAGTCTTTCTGGACTCACCGCCCAATTCCAACATCAAAGAGATATTTTTATTACTTCTTTTCTCTATCTGTTTAATATGTCCATAGATGTAGTGTAATGCTGCAAAATGGTCCATTCTTTCCATTAGGCTCTGTGAGCCAAGACCTATCCTCAGTTGCACTTGTGTATTTTCATTGATCCAGTGAGGTTTAATGGGTGTAAATAAGGAAAGACATTGACCTTCCAGGTTTCTTTATCAACTTTTTCCTCATTTCCTTTGTTACTTCCAGAAGAGTGTAACAATGGGGCTGATTGCTGGTGATCAAACTTCCAGAAAACAGCACAATGTTTAATTACTCAGAAGAGTCTGCCAATAAGGGAAACATCAGGTTGATGAATCCAACAGCAGCCAGGCATCCCTTGACTAATGTTCTTCCTGAACTTCAGTGATTATTGCTGCTGATTCCTCCTATTTGGATTATTCACATCTTTAATGCCATAGTGGCAAGATGCAGTAATTTTTAATGTCACTGATTTACAGTATCAAACTATTAGATTAAACCAGGGGTGGCCAAACTGAGCCTGAGAAGGAGCCAGAATTTACCAATGAACATTGCCAAAGAGCCACAATAATATGTCAGCAGCCCCCATCCACTACCCCCCTGCAGCCCCCAGTGACTCCCGCCCACAGGCAGCCCTGCCAATCAGCACCTTCCCACCCCTCCCCATGCCTCCAGCCTGCCGCAAGCAGGTGTTCTGCAGTGCGCAGGAGGTTCTAATGGGGAGGGGGGAGGAGCGATGGCATGACAGGCTCGGGAGAAGGGGCAGGGGCCTTGGGAGAAGGGATGGAGCGGTGGCAGGACCTGGGGCAGAGCAGGGGGTTGAGCAGTGAGCACCCCGCAGCACATTGGAAAGTTAGCATCTGTAGCTCCAGCCTCAGAGTCAGCACCTCTACAAGGAGCCGCATATTAACCTCTGAAGAGCCGCATGCAGCTCCAGAGCCACAGGTTGGCCACCCCTGGATTAAACCAAGGTTTGAATGTGGATAAAGTAAATTTGGAGTGAAAATGACTATAGACCTTGTAATGAGGTGCAGATGAGAGACAGTGAGTTGCTGGAGATAGAGACCTTGATTGATATTGTCAGGATGAGACACTGACAACTATTTATGGATAATGATAATTCAATAGCACAGATATGACAGTCATGAAGACTTTCTTATAGATGTAGTAATAAACTACCTTATCATTTGGCATTTGAAAAGAGTATTAGAATTTAGAAGAGAATTGGTTTTTCTACAGTTCCTTTTATCCTCCCATGCCCCCAGTAAATTGCGAGAGCATTGGGTTAGATCAGGGGTAGGCAACTTTTGGCATGTGTGCCGAAGGCGGCACGCGAGCTGATTTTCAGTGGCACTCACACTGCCCGGGTCCTGGGCACTGGTCCGGGGGGCTCTGCATTTTAATTTAATTTGAAATGAAGCTTCTTAAACATTTAAAAAACCTTATTTGCTTTACATAAAACAATAGCTTAGTTATATATTATAGACTTATAGAAAAAGACCTTCGAAAAATTTTAATGTATTACTGGCACGCGAACCCTAAATTAGAGTGAATAAATGAAGACTCGGCACACCACTGCTGAAAGGTTGCCCACCCCTGAGTTAGATGCTAGTTGTGCAGTGATAGTGTGAGTAAATTTAAACAATATTATGTGCTCAATAACAGCACATACACAGCCTTGGACATTGCCACCTGTTTTACTGAGAAAGAGAGCGCTGGCCACATCGCTTGGTTATCCATTAATAGTTTGAAAATAAGCCACTGGCTATGGAGAAGTACTAGGCACTGCAAATCAGAGACCGCTGTTTAACAGCTCATCTGTAGAATGTAGTCTGAAGGTTAAAAATAACCTGGAAACTCAAGACAAGCTACTGCACCTCTGTCTCCCTTGCTTTTCATTTCTCTGCACCACGTCTCCCACCATCTAGGGGATTGATTCTCATTGCAAAGTGCTGCATAGCGTTTGCCAAAGTGCGGGAGTCCTTAATCCATGTCAGACTGTTGTGCTCATGGGTCCTTGATCTCTCTGGCCTCTCCGAATCTGTAAATGGTCCCATCTTGATAGTTGGTGGTAGAGCTAAAGCTCTTCACAAACACACTTATATTGTGAAAAAAACCAACAAATCAGCAGAAAGGAGGTTAACTGTCAAACTGATCTTTCAGCTCACCCGCCTGCCTCCTAAACCAATTGACTTTTGACATCCCTCTGGAGCAGCAACAAGGATGGGCAGAGGCGGCCGGGGGTGGGGATGGGGGAGGGGTGTGTGACAGTCACAGAGACAGCACTTTTACAAGCAGGGGACACAGGTTTTGAATTTGTTGTCTGATCACCTCCCTCTTGATCTAAATTCATCTAACACAGAGATCGAGTCAGATGGACCAAAGACTCATGAAACATGAAGGACGCAGCAAACAAGTGCTCCCCTGGCTGAATCTGCATGAGCTGTGGTAGGTTTGCCTCTGCTGGAAGTCATTCTGTGCATGCCTTCCACCACGTAGATGCTCAAATGTTGCCCAATGGATGCCTACAGGGAACCATCATGCAATGATCCACCTTGAAATGAATAACCTTTTACAAGGTTCAATCATTAATCTTTCTTCATAAATCAGTCCCTCAAGTCCCTAATCATTTCTGTTGCTCTTCTCTGAATTCTTTCCATTTTATGAAATATCTTTGTCATATCCAGGTGCTTAGAACTGGAGGCAGTATTCCTGGTGAGGTCTCACTCAAGCCAGAGAGAGTGTGACTCTTCTCTCTCTCTCAGCTCTTGTCTGACCTCCATCACTATGAAAGCTGTGCTCGTCACACAATGACTTTAGGGTGATCAGATGTTCCGATTTTATAGGGACAGTCCCGATTTTTGGGTCTTTTTCTTATACAGGCTCCTATTACCCCCCACCCCCGTCCCAATTTTTCACATTTGCTGTCTGGTCACCCTTTGTGTGACCCTTCTGCCAGGTGGAGCCAGCAGCAACCAGGGCCGGGTTCAATATCTAGGGGTTCCTTTTCAACATTACAACACAGAATCAGCTCGAGCCCCCACCCAGTAACCTGGGGGAAATTACACACCACCCCTGGGCACCTATGAGAGGCAATACTTCCCCACTCGCACGCACAGAGTCTGATAGTGTAGAAACGAAACTTTTAATGAAAGGAGATAAGTCGCCTGACATTAATTAGGGAAAATGCCACAAACAGGATTCATAAACATAAAACTGTGAGCAGGACACCCACCCCAGAGTGCGTGGGGCAGTGCCTTCTGCCTCATGTTCTTGAGTGCTACAACCAGAAGTTCCTTTACTGTGCATCCCTCTACTCCCTCACCATACCCCATTCACAGTGGATGTCCTTGGTCAGTGAGGACCGAGGGTTCTGAGGTGCATCTGTGTGAGTTCACCTCCCACCTGGGGAAGAAAGCACCTTGCTTGCTCCGCCCTCTGAGCACTTGCTGTGGCCGAGCGCCCTGCCAGCCACTTGTTCCGCTGGCCGCCTGCTCCTGCCGGCCACGTACTCACCACTCAAGCTGGCCACCTGCCTCTCTGCTGTGACGTCTGCAGCTCAGTGTCTTAGTGATTTTTAGCTCTTAGCAGGCTGGGCAGAAACATAGTCCCACCACAACTGATTTCAGCTCTGATTGGTCATTTAAAATAACAAACAGGCTCTTAATGAAGCCTGTTTAGCACTTTCTTTTAACAGTGGGGAGGAACAGGTTAAACCAGACTAGGGACCCCTAGGGAACAGCCATACCTCCTAGATAGAACACGTATCCCCACTAGGGTGACCAGATGTCCCGATTTTATAGGGACAGTCCTGATCTTGGGGTCTTTTTCTTATATAGGCGCCTATTACCCCCCCACCCCATGTCCCGATTTGTCTGGTCGCCCTAATCCTCACACTTCTTACTTTCACAGGGCTCTGCCATTCGAGCCCTTAGCTTAACGAGGTCCCTCATTTGGGGCAGGCTGTGCACAGTTCTGCTTGCCTTTGTTCATACAGTAACGACAGCATTTCATTCAGTACTAAAGTAATTTGTAACCCAACACCAGCCAAAGTTGATTACTTTGAGCAATACTGCTCTGCCTCTTGGATATCTAAGCAGAGTAGGTGTGTTCATGTAAATACAGTTTGCTCCTGAAATCTCTCCCCTCCCCAGCTAGCTGTCATGGGAGAATTCATTCAGATCCTGCTTACATCAGTATGCAACTCAAAATCACATTGGTCCTTTTTGTTGCCACTCACACAGCAAACATATCCAGGGCCGGCTCCAGCTTTTTTGCCGTCCCAAGCAGGAAAAAAAAAGCAAAAAAAAGCTGCGATCGGTGGCACTTCGGCGTCAGTTCTACTGCCACTGCTTCATTCCTCGGCGGCAATTCGGCGGCAGGTCCTTCCCTCTGAGAGAGACTGAGGGACTTGCCGCTAAGGAGCTGGATGTGCCGCCCCAGGCACCTGCTTGCTGTGCTGGTGCCTGGAGCTTGCCCTGAACATATCTTATTTGTTGTCAGCTATCAGCCAAAATGCTTTTCAGTTTTACCTAAATCCATGTTTATTACATTAGCACAATCCTGTGAAAGTTCTGGGAACTTAATGAGCCTTTAGCTGCTTTTCCTCTGTTGTTTTCTTTCAGAGTAAATGAAGACACTACAAAACTGGACCCAGTCAGAACTGGAATATGGTATTCTTACAGCTATTTTCTGCTGGGAAACCCCTATCAGTTTCTGTTGTGGCTTTCCCCGCCAAACCAGTGCAGTCCAGCAGCAAGATGAATGTGAATGTGAACAGGAAAAGGTCTAGCTAATCTTGTCAGAATCTGTTAACCTTATGACTCACAATATAAACTCCCTGATGTATTAGGCACAATATTTTATGCAAAGTTTTGGTTCCAGTTCACCCAGATGTTATTCTTCAAGTTCTCAGAAGTCTCTGGTGAATACAGTGCCAGATTCTGCTCTCAGTCACACCAGTATAAATTGGAAACAACTCAATTGCCTTTGATGGTGTAACTTTGGATTTATATCAGTGTAACTGACAGCAGAGTCTGGCCCAAGAAGTCTTACTAAAAATAGCAATTCGCCCTGGGAACTCAGAGCACATGGAAGATTTTTCTAGCTCACTGGGCCTAAGTAGTGTCCTCTGCCCTCCGCACTAGAATTAAGCAACAACCTGATATTTGCACGCCGTTATTTGTGTCGCTTATTATTTTTATGTCATGTTTTGCTTTTAAATAGTGAGTTCTGATTCAGTTCTGAAACAAAAAAACCCTGCCAACCCCAATGCTTCGGTTAAACTTCAGAGGCCAAATTCTCTGTCACTGTACAGCCATTACAGTAAATGGAATTACTGTATGTCAGCAGCTCACTGAGCCGTAAACTTGCATCTGAACTAGAAAATGTATGCATTTTTTTAAAGACTAGATTAAAGGATTAATAATGTATCTTGGGGTTTGGCATGGTTTTGGCAGATGGTGAGCTGGTTTTACACACACACACGCAGAGTTCTGGCAACGTGTCTTAGTCCACCCCTTATTTTAACCCAGGAATACCCACTCAGCTATGGTGGTGGTGACATATCGCTGTAGTGCTCTGATACAAAGCTTTGGTTCAATATGGGATCCGTCAGACTGCTAAAGAACTAAAAGCCTTCAAATACTCATTCAAGTAAGAGTCAAGATGCCAACGTGTTTTCATTTACCATCGCCCCCCAAATGGATCATCCTTGGTGCTTCCTCACAGGAAATAGCTCTTTGCACCAAGCATTCCAGCTCTGCTAGCTACAATAAGAGACTCAAGGTCTTGCTCAGTCTTTAGTTAAATCAGTGGTAGCTTCTTTTGGGGTCTCCACAGCTCCTACATGATCCCTTCCAGTCCATACAAAACGCAACTGCTAACTATTTTGATACGTCACCTCATTCTTTGGAATCCCTCCACTGGCAGCCCCTGTTTCAATATACGACTTCCAAGCCTCTTGTCCTCATCTTCCATCACATCTGTGGCTCTCCCTGCTTGTCCATTCTTGTCTCTTATTACATCATCCCCTCCCCGCCCCTCTTGCTGTGCCAGCAATGCTGGCCTCAACCGATCCATTGTCAGCGTCTCATACAAACACCGCCAAAAGAATATGTGGTCATGCAATTAAAGATTGCCTTAATTCTGGCTTTTCTTGATTTTTCAACCTTGTTGTTCTTTTAATGCAATATTTTAATGTAATATATATATAAAGTCTATGTATATTTTTGACTGTATCCATCTTCATTTTTTCACTTCTCTTCCTAGACTGTAAGCTCTGTGGGGCCAAGACTGTATATGGGTTTATACATGATGGAACCCTGCTTGTGACTGAGGCCTCTGGATACTACTGAACTACGTATAAATATTAAAATGATCTGCGCATAGGAGAGTGTCAGACACAGCTCAGGAAATAGAAAGCTATAGATGTTATAGAAAGATCTCCTCAACAACATGAGGCTGCACCAAGAGGAAACCCTCCAACTTTGACCTTTGTTTAAGCTAAGATGCAAAGTGATTTCATATTTCACTTCTGACTAGACAAGAATCCTCATGGGTCTGCTTCTGAGAGAGAAATCTAAAGCAAGCAACATTGTGTTAATGGGGCTCCAGATGGGATCAAGTGAGCTCTCCGCTGGCTTCACTCGCAGATGACAAATAACATATTTAATGTAATTCTATTCTCATTTGAAAGCTAGTTCTCTTTAAAATTCTTCATCTGTTTCTTTACCCATCACCTAAGTTTCTCCTGGATCATTCAATACTGATACCTTTTTTTTTTTTTTTTTTAGATGGAAGGGAAAGACTGGACAATGATAAGTGTAGCAAATTACTGAGTGTGACATCAGATGTAAAGGTACTAGACTGGGAATAAGATGATCTGGGTTCTAATCCTGGCTCTACCACTAATCTTTGGGCAAATCCCTTATATCCCTGTGCATCAGCCCCTCCCCCATGTGTAAATTGGGGATATTAATAGAGATCTATCTCACTAGGGTGTTGTGATGATAAATTCATTAATACCTGAGATGTGCTCAGAAACTAGGGTCATGAGGGCCATAGAAAAGCCTAAAAAACAAAATAAAAAATATAAAAAGTTCATGTGGCAAGGATGCCAAATCCTGATGCCCTGTCCCAACTGCAGTGAATGAAAGTAAATGAGATGGTTAATGCCTGGAAGAGTGCATCACATGAGTTCCAATGGAACACTCCCTGCTATATTCCTGGAGTGGCTGGAATGCTGATGAGTGGACAGAATTCCACAGCCCAGCTCAAAGGCTTCAAAGGCTGCAGCTATCTCCTTTGAGTCACCCTGGCGAAAGAGCTGATAAGGCTGGGCCAAGAGTCCCTGCGATGTTAGTCACTGTGTGTATCTATGGATCTCTCAAAAGTGCTGGAACTTGGAGGCTGGCTGGAGTGTCAAACTCAGTGTGTTTAATGACAGATGTTGGGCACTCATTCACCCTGTGTACAGACATGGTTTAGGTTTCACTATGGATTGTCCCTGGTGGGGAATGTTTCCACAGCGGAGGTCATGCCAATGAGAACTTGTTGAAGGAAGGGACTTGGTTGACTGCATTCATTCCTGTGAGTCATGTGACAGATGAAGGTCAGAGGTGCCATTTACATAAGCTCACGTGCTCAGAACAGATTTCTTTGAATTTCTTGAGGTTCCTCCACATTCCTTCATTCCTTGCCCAGAAAACTTTGGCACCATCTCTCATGCCCACAGGATTGCAATGACCCATAAACATCTTGTGACACAGATTTCCGATGCCACAAAACACTGGCAATGCCCTGCTACCCTGACATGGCCCAGAAGATCCTGTAAGAGGAACCCCAGTATACAGATCATGCACGTTTTCCAATTAGACACGCACCTTGCCCTAGCAAGGGTAGGCTGTTACAACGAGCAAAGTCTGCAACTGTGGCAACAAAGGGGAGAGTAAGGGTCTGGTCTGAACTAATGTGAATCTGAGAAAGGTTCTTGATCAGGGGATGGACAAAGGTTGGAACTGTTTCTTATAGTTTCTGCAATGGCTCTTTGATCCTTTACTAAACTCTGCTCTGATCTACCATTAATGGGACACTAATATGATTTGTTTTGGGGGTGTTTGCCTCCAGGAGTAAAGATGCTATTCCCAGTCATGTGCCTGGCTTCAAAGTGTTGTATTCACCTGCCACATGCTCCTGGATTAGACTCACCAAGTTCTCAGGGGTCTATAAAGAGGGAAATAATGTATTGGTGCTTTCACAACTCCTAGGCTGATCCAGGAGGTAGCTGAGCACATCATTGCCTCCTGACAGCCTGGAGCCCCCTCCTGCACCCAAACTCCCTCCCAGAAAGAAACTAATATAACAGCTGTTCTAAGGTAAGAAGTAGGCGATTTTGAATTAACTTAACTGTATTCTATGTTTTAAGACTGAAATGTAACCACAGAACGGTTTCATGTTAATTAAAAGGCAAGTTTAGTATAGCGTTAATAGCCTCGATGCCATAACTGTGATCATTTTGTTTTAAATTAGGAAAACGACTTGTATACAGGAGCCTCACAAAATCTAATAGTCCCAGGCCCACAGGAGAGTTAATCCGGCCCTGCTTTTAAGGGTAGGTAACATTTTCGGGGCTGTTTCCTGACTCATTCCCCACTTAAATGGACACCTGCTAACCAAGCCAGGTTGTGCAGAGAAAACAGTGTTGGGGCAATGGGGTTTAATCCCTGTGTCAGGACTACAATCCTATTTCATTGTCATTTCACCGTTTTCGTAGCTTGGTGCCTTTTCAGTATTTTGATGCATTTAGCTGGAATGGAGCTGCAGTTTGGTTTTAACCAAAGAACATTTAGTTAAAAGAAACCCAGACAAGGTGAGAAGAACAGCAACTTCCAAAGGACTCTAACGATTGGCCAGATGTTATCATTTAAATAAAACATCACTTGAAACAAAAAGTAAAAATGTTTTGTTTTGAAAATGTTGAATAGAAACATTTTTGGAAAAAAATCCATTTTTTGGGAAAAAAATACATTTTTTTCCAGCTGAAATGATTTGCCAAATTCAAGCAGAAATCATGAACACTTTCAATCGACCCCAAACTGCATTATTCAGTGAATAAACTATTTGCTGAAAAATTTCATCCCACTCTAGTTGCAATGCCTATCTGACTTAGGAGACTAAGTCTTATTTTCAAACATGACAACACATTTAGGAGCCTAAGTCTCCCTGAAAGTCAATGGGATTTAGGTTCCTAAATGTCTAAATCACTTTTGAAAATGATACTTCAGCTCCTAAGTCAGCTAGGCATTGCAATGCTGAACAGAGATATGCTTAAATACCTTTAATAATCTGTGCCTCTCTGTGCCTCAGATCCCATGTGAATAATGGGGATACAAGCACTACTCTATCTCACAAGGTGTTGGAAGGACAAATACTGGGAGGTGCTCAGATATTTCAGTAACGGAGGCCATACAAGTACCTTAGACAGAAGTCTAAAAATTCACACGCCAATCATTCTATACAGTTCAAATCTAGGAGCTAAGGCTTCATGTTCACTACACAGAGGCCACTGCAAGATTATTATTCTAAACTGTACAGAAATTCTCTTAATTTTTTATTTCTGTAACACAATAGTCTCAGTTTATGTCAGGACATACAAGCTTAGAAGAATCTTACTGCTTAATCCAGAGGACTAGGAGATTTGCTACAGCAATTTACGATGCTGTTAATTTTGTCCAGCTTCTAAGGTATACTTCTGTCCAATAAACTGCGAAATTTAGTATTTTCTGAAGTTCAGGTAAATCCAAATTATGTTGCAGTCTGTTTTGAAAGCTTCGAAATCCATGTGAACTAGGTGCCATGGTTATGGGCACCATATTAAAACCTAATTAGATAAATAGATAGTTGGATGTTGTCTTCATTATCTTCATCAGACCTTCATTCTGCCTGTGGTAAAATGAAGTCCTCACTATGTGCCACCAAATATTGGTGCAGAAATCCTGCAAAGGCTATTACTTTATCTCCAGTTTCATTATTATCAGACACTGTAGCACCTGCTGTACCATCCATGGGTCTCCATTCTCCACCTTCCATCACTTTGGAGAAGAGTAGTTGTTCCGTGGTGAGTATAAGGACAAACGTGATGTATAAAAACCCTGGAAGTTGAGTTTGTGCCTGATTTAATCTCTCCCAGAGTCTAAGCAGTCACAAAGTCTCATCATGCTATTCTCCTAACTTGTGTCAAGATCACAAAGCGAAGAAAGCATCTCTCGGGAAAAAGAACACTATTTGTGGCAATTTAAAAAAGGAAGCCAAGGAAACACCTGTATAAATCACACAGACATTTAACTCTAAAGACATTCTGAAAATTGATTTCACTTGGGTGGCATTGGTGGCACGGGAGGGAATGATTTTATTGTCTCTTTCCTTTGGCTGCAAAGATGTCTGTTTCTATTTTGATATACGCGTGCATAGAATAGGTTTAGGAAGAGGGAAAATGTCATCACTAATAAACTGCATGTTGCTGTAATTCAGATAAAGATCCCATCACAACTAGGCAGCAGGATGTAGCAATTCTGAATCTTGCCTTTACATGGAAAAATAAGACTGTTCTTGGTTATATAGAAAGTTCCTGATCTTAGGGTTTATGTTTTACTTTTTTCCTGTTTTCAGTCTGATGCAGAAGGTACCAGGCTTGCGTGAACTCACCTTTCAAATAATAAAACACAATGCTTGGCATTAAGAATCTCATGCAGCTTTCTGTTAATGCTGCACTTCCCAACTATGAGGGAAAGCATCCCTTCGGTACTTCTTTTGTATTTCTTTTATTAAATTCTTGGTCTTCCTCAGTAATAGTAGGAACGTGTTTGGGAGGTACTTGTCTTGCAATCTCCAGTACGGAGCAGCACTGAGTACCAGGATACAGATAGTATCAGAGGGGTAGCCGTGTTAGTCTGGATCTGTAAAAGCAGCAAAGAGGCCTGTGGCACCTTGTAGACTAACAGACGTATTGGAGCATGAGCTTTCGTGGGTGAATACCCACTTCGTCGGATACATGTAGTGGAAATTTCCAGAGGCAGGTATATATATGCAAGCATACAGGATACAGATAGTACATTTAGCACCTGTGGGTATGAACATCTATGAAACATTTCAAAGTGAACATTTTCAAGAACAAGGTAAAATTTAAGAAGCAAATTTTCTGTACAGCATAAGCAAATAAATAAATAAATAAATAAAAATCACTAATTGTAAAATACGTATTTCTTGCTGTTTTCTTATTGAAACACTTTTGGCCTGTGAACCTAAATAGTCAGATATGAAGATATTTCACTAGCAGGACCAGTGCCAGCTACTATCTTACTCATTCCTTTGTGTAGTGTGAGGGATACCTTGAAGATGACATGTCCTATTATACAGGGAGATGTCAGCAAACCAGTAAAGTGCCTGAACCCACTGTTGCTTATTGCTAAAAGCAGCCAAGTCAGCAGGCCCTTAGCTTAACTATGGAAGGAGGGGAGGGGGTTTGGGTGCCACAGCAAGGGCAGCTTGACCCCGCATCCTTCCTCATAAGAATTGTGTTGAAGTTGCTGATACATGCATCTTAGAAGAGCAGGCTGTGCCCTCAGGAATGCGTCTAACAGGGTCTCAAGGCTCTAAACTCTGGGAAAAACCCACACCTGGTTAATCAATAATAAAAAGGAAGCCTCTTGCTTGACAATTGAACTGCTTGCTTAACAAGTTTTCTTTAAGGGACATGTCATTCTATTACTAATGTATAAATAAGGGGGAAAAGTTTGAGGTAGTTGTACTCTTCTGGACTCTCCCTCTGGACACATCGTGCAGTCCCCAGCAGCAGACGGGCTGCTGCTGCTGTGCCACTCGAGAGCCACACTCAGCTTTGGTAATTATTGAAGGTTGTGGGTGTTTTACTAACCTGCTGCGGACGTGTGTAAGTGCTTGAGACTAAGTAAAGTTTAGCTTTAAGCGAAAGCACTCTTGTGTTGTCCTGTTTGCAGGGCCGGCTCCAGACTCCAGCGCGCCAAGCGCGCGCGTGGGGTGGCATTTTAACGGGAGGGCGGCAGGCGGGTCTGGCAGACCTTCCGCAGTCATGCCTGTGGGAGGTCCAACGGAGCCGCGGGACGACCGGACCTCCCGCAGGCATGACTGCGGTGGGTGCGCTGGTCCCGCGGCTCGTGTAGACCTCCCGCAGGCATGACTGCGGAAGCTCCACTGTAGGCGCAGGACCAGCGGCACGTCTGCTTGGGGCGGCGGAATTAGTAGAGCCGCCCTTGCCTGTTTGTGCCAACCATCTATCAGTCGGACGGCTGTGTCTCCCCTGATTTACTTCCTGACACCACTTTGCACAGAGTAAAAGTTACCAAGAGCTTTGGGCTGAAAGAACCCCAGGTAACACTACGAACTGCCAAGCTGATGAGCTGAGTTTAATTAGCAACAGGCCTCCACCCAAACCTCAGTTCTGAACACACCTAGATTTTAGATTGATAAAAATCAAGATTTGAATTTTGCAGCTTGGATCCATGACAACCCCATGACAATGTGGGACTTTTCAACTGAAACTAGTGTGGATAGAACAGGTTAATTAGAAATGTTTCTTTGAAAACAGTGTAATCAGGCGTGGTAGCAAGAGGCCTCATGAAGACATGGAGCTGCAATATTGAAGATGTGGCTTATGTACATGATCCAAACCCAGGTGCCTGAACTAGGGAGACCTTGAATGACTCATGTAAGTAGACAGAGCATGGCCAAAATAATCCCAGCGATTGGGCAACTGCTGTGTTTGCCAGTTTATAAACATTGCAAAAATTGCCTTTCTCCTTCTTCTGCTCCTCTCCTTCCATTCCCCATCTGGCTGGGAAAGCTCCTGCCTCAACCTCAAATAGTACAGCAGCTTGCCTGGATAAAAGCTACGAGACAAGTGGGCAGAGTTTTGCATGGTAGCAGAGCTCATTGATAATCTTCTTAGATCAACACCATTGGGTTAAATAAGGCCTGTTTGCACCAGGCAGGCAATGCTACAAAAGTGGTCAGTGCTATGTTATGGATGCCAGAACATGGAGACAGAAAGACTAAATACATAGACAATGCACAGTAATAGAGCCCATAATAGACATGGAGTGTGTCCCCTGATATTACTCTATACATTTAAAATTTAAGAACAAGTGACTTCCAAGAACCTGCCCATTTCTTCTCCCCCTCTGTTACTCAGTTTTGCCTTGACAATGACTGTAGTTGTGTTTTGTGCCTAATTAATTACTGTTTCTGCATGGCCTGCCTCAACTCTTAACACAATCACTCACTGCAATACTTAACACTTATTGATATCTCATCAGGCTCAGTGGCATTCTGCTGTCATTGGGATATTGCCCATTTGTTAACATTTAGCCATGCATAGGTCAGCACGCTGAAGCATTTCATGTCAATCACATTAAATCAGTGAGACAGGCCACTGGCTGACAACAGTCATTGTTTTCAGTCATGATTCCTTCCCCCACCCCACCCGGGTGAAATTTTTTATTTAAAATAATCACATAGGACTCACTTTTCCAATTACAGTACCTGAACATGTTGAAATAGGCAAGTGCGTGCACATTGACCTGTCTGCAGGGCAATGGCCGGGTTTGTGCATACAAATGAGTGCTTTGCAAATGCAAAAAGCTGTCACTTTGCCTGTGCCCATATTGTGCAGATGTGACTTAGACATGGAGTTGTCTTACTCTTCAGCCTGAGGGGCAATGCATCTGGCCTTTGCTCTGGTTTGATAACTACTTAGAATTTGAGCAAACTGATGGGCTACTGCTGTAGAATGCGAGATAAAATAACAATGATTCACCCCGAGAAGAGCAAAAAATCGGAGAAAGGATGCGCCATCCTCAGACTTCCTTTGGAAGGGTTGCTCGGGAAGTTTCCTTCACTTTCTTTCCACCCCGTACCTACTCCATGAGCAGGTTTTAAAGATAAGAAAAGAAAGAGAGAAAAGCTTCCAATGAACAGTCACAGTCAACAACCTGTCAGTAGGCAGTGCAGCTAGAGCACTATGCCAGGAGTTAAAGTAATTTAAAGGACTTACTGGTATGCTGGAGTCCTGAGCAGGGGGCAGGGCCTCAACTGGAAGGGGTGGGACCTTTAGAGCCCCAGACCCTTTAAATCGAGATTTAAAGAGCCCCAGGCTCCAGCTGCAGTAGTGGTGGCTGGGAGCCCTGGGCCCTTTAAATCACTGCTGGAGCTATCAGCTGCAGAGGCAGCTGGGAGCCCCGGGGCTTGGGGGCCATTTAAAGGGCCCGGGGCTCCTGATGCCGCTACCGCTACCCGGGGACTCCGGCCCTTTAAATTGCCACCTGGGGAAGCTGGTCCGGTACGGCGCACTGGCTCTTGCCAATACGCTATACCGGAGCGTATCGGCTTCCTTTCATCTCTGGATAAATCTTCGATGTATTTCCCCCCTTTCCTATCTCTTGGCATTCCGGGTCTGGCTGGCACATGACTACACACTACGCAGTAACCCATTATTTCCATAAAAGGCCCTGTCAGCAATCTGTTGTAAAATTGGGGAGTCTGTACTGATTTATTTGGTTTTCCTCCCCATGTAGCTCCCCCTCCTATGCATGAACTTTATTCCTGAAGCAATTCCTTACAGTTAGACTAAACAATTTTTTCCTGTAGCTGAGGATAACTAGGCCCTACTGTATGCTAAAGTTCAGCCTATGCACAGGTTTAACCAAAGAAGCGGGTTAAAGACAAAACCAAAAGCAACCCTTCTGTCTAGTTCCAGACAGGAAAGGACTATCGTTGACTTGGTACCAACCTGTCATGTGCAGTGTATGAGGTTTTGCATACCCCAGGATTTACCATGGGATTTTGTGGGTTGCTTCAAGTTTTACTGACATGTTTGTATATTGTGAAGATTAATAACCAAGATTTCACGACCCTGGGGATTTCCAGCGAAAAGGAAAACTGGGCAGTTTCAGTAGATTCCAAAGATGTCCTGACACTGTTGATGGAAAGATTGTATTGTACGTAGCCTTCTTTGGGCTAAGGTTCATTTAAAATTCTCCGTGACAGACAAAAGGGTCTCAATAATGGTTGAGAAAGTCACATTTAATTGTAGTATAGCCTTGCCCTCTGGCCTATAATTAGGGCTTATAATTAGTCCTATATAGTACCACGTAAGCATCTGCCCTGAACCATACAAAATTTCCACACATACTTAAAAATAGGATGTATATGCTACACAAATCCAAACAGCAAAGTACTGGATATGATGAGCAACTCCCTGAGGACTACAAGGAGGGTTTTTATTGCCAGGTTCAAGAGGAAATATTAGCCCATCGAACGGAATGCTGAGTCTTCAAGAGGTCAATTATCTTCCACTCACCTTTAGAAACAAGGACATTTTCCTATCAAGACACCATGGCCAAGTACATTATGGTTCCTCTTAGGACCTTGATCCAGCAAAGCATTTAGCCATGTTCATATTTAAGCATGGGGGGGACAATAGCATGACTTATGTGCTTAATGTTGAGCATGTGCTTGCTGGATTGGGGTCTAGGTTCCATATGTGACTGATATCAATGGAAGCTGTATACATGAATCTACACTGGGAAAGAGAACTGAGAATTATAGATGGCAGAACCCTGAATACATATCTTAGACCTCTCGGCAACCTCCTGACAGGGTCTGGCATGCTAAGCCTTAGAAAAATGTAAAGACTAGAGATGAGAGGGAGGGAGGAGGTTCCATGCTAACTTTTATGCAAATCTTCAGAAACTATTTCTGTATTTGTACTTTGCTGACACATAATATTTTGTGCTGCGAACCAACATACACTGTGGTTAATGCCACCCCACTTGGGATCTTTTCTCTCTTCAGTGATTGTAGCCAATGGGAAATCTGTGGGGAATTAGATGTAGAGATTCAGAAGGAAATAGTAAATCTCATTTCCTCATTTATCATTTCCAGTGCTAAAGTTAGTTTGTTTGTTTAGGGACTTCTTTTCTACTCGTTTGTCACTTTGGCCAAAGATTTCCTGAGTACCTTTCAAAAGAGCTTCAATCTATAACTAAATAATAATAACTCATTAGTGCGCTCTCTCTCGCTCTGTGTTCATGTCCTTGTGTGTGCAAACTTGCATGTAGGGTTAGATAGGCTTTTGTGTGTGAGTCTTGCTGTATGTGCACATGTGAACATGCTGTTTGTATGTGTGGATACATGTGATTTGTATGTGTGCGCATGGACTTGTATGTGTACATGTGGGTCTGCGGGCGCATTTACTTATATGTGTAAGTGTGCACATGCCTGTTATGTGTGCAAGTAACAGTTCTGTGTGGGTGCATGTGTGTTTGTGTAGTTGCACACTTACGCCAGTGGCTGCAGAACACAAAGAAGAGCCGGACACGCCAGAGCGGGTATTGACCCTCTGCGGTCTCCAGTTGCTGCTGCTGCCCTTCCGTTTTTAGGAGTTGTTTTTCTTCAAAGTCTAAGTTTGTTAAACTTGCTTATGTGAAACAGTTAACAGGGAATCGACTGCACATTCTTAATTGGAGTGATAGCCCCCCAGATAGATAAACATGCGCCTGTAAAACTATGGCAGGGGGGACATTCTTTCCCAGTGAAAAAGGCTGGGAAATAAGTGACCATGAAACCACACATAGATCAGGCTGTGCTATTAAACTGGCAGAATCCTCTTCCAAAAATGTCCGTCCGTGTATTTTTCTTTCTTTCTTTCCATTCCAAAACATGCACATTTTGAAGGGGTGAAGGCAGGAGCGGATTTACCATGAAACAAACCGTGTGGTGGCATAGGGCCCCCCAATGACAGGGGGGGCCCGAAAAAGCAGGACAAATATCTGACAACCTGCCCCCAAGTCCCGGCTGATGGCGCAGCAGGGCTCAGGCAGGCAGGCTGAGTGCATGCTATGGCTGGTGGTCCCACGCTGCTCCTGGAAGTGGCCGGCTGCTGGCATGTCTCTGCGTGCCCCTGGTGGGGTGGTGGGGGGAAGGCGGCTCCGCGCACTGTCCCCGCCCCCGGCAGCGCATGGAGATCTGCTTCCCCCTCCCCCGCCAAGGGGCGCACAGAGATGTGCCAGCAGCAGGGCTAAGGCAGCTCCCTGCCTGCTCTGCCTCCCTCCCTCTGCACTGCTTCACACCCGCTGGCATGTCCCCGTGACCTCTGGGGGGGGGGAGTGTGTGTGTGTCTCCGCACACTGCCCCCGCCCCGAGCACCAACTCCGCAGCTCCCATGGGCCAGGAACTGCAGCCAATGGGAGATCAGCTGTGGGGGTGGCGCTTGCATGCAGCAGTGTGCGGAGACCTCCTGGAGCCCTCCACCTAGAAGCTGCTGCCGGAGGAGTGTGTGTGGCCGGTTGCTTTGGGAGCCACACCACCGGAGGTAAGCACCACCCCTCTACTCCGCTTCTGCCCCCCAACCCCTGTCCCAGCCCAGAGCCTGCACCCCACACCCGCCCAGAGCCTGCACCCCACACCCAAACTTCCTCCCAGAGCCCATCCCCTTCACTCCCTCCCACACCCCAACCCCCTGCTCCAGACCAGAGCCCACCCCCTGCACCTCCTCCTGCATCCCAACCCCCTGCCCCAATCAAGGTACCTCACTTTATTTTCATTTACTTCCCATTACTTATAATATAGGAGGAGGATGAAGAAAAAAAGAATGAAAAACAGGGGGGGAGATAAGAGAGAATGTTCTTTTTCTTGGCTGTGTCCCAAGGGGGAGGGAAAATAAAGCTGCACACAGGGCCCCACTAACTCTAAATCTGCCACTGGGGGAAGGGAGAGATACAGTGGTTCAGAACAACAACAAATAACCAGAGAATTCACACGTAGCAGCAGAAGTAGATCCTCTGCCCTTTCTCTGCTGTAGTGGATCCTAGTCAGGTGGTCTCCAGTCCCTTCTCACAAGTACTGATTTATGAAAAACACTGACCTACTGAATCTGTCCCTTGATAGGGACAATGCAATTGTGCTCAGCCATGTTGAACAAATAGAGGTAATCTTGGAAACATGAATTAAGAAATCCCTCCTTAATCTTTCTGCCAGTGGCAGGGTTAAAAATGTTCTACAGGGCATGGCCCAGGTGTCTTTAGAAATCTTTGCATGATCTCCCCAGGATCTTCTCCAACCTCCAATGCAATTATTAAAAATCTGTTCGTGTTCTACCATGCTGCAGCTAACATGGTAAGGAGGAGCTGGGTATAGTGCTCTGCAAGGCCTATGCCAGAGTTTAGTTCCTGGGCTTTTCTTACCAGGGTTTACCAGGAGCTGAAAGGGGACAGAGAGGCCTTGCATTGCTCATCAATCAAATGACCTCTCTGACTGATGAAAAGTGAGGCATTGGTAGGTTCTTAAGGGAGCCCCCTCCATTCTGTTTTGGCTGGGGGAGGGTTGACACGATATAAAGCCACAAAGCGGAAGTGGTGTATAAAGTGAGAAAAAGCCAGGCGACCCCTAAAGCCTCTGAAAGGGACATGGGGAAAAAACAATCACCCAACATCTCCAGGCCTCTGGCGTTTTAGCTTTTTGGAGGAAAAAAGAGACCTCACTATTCAGGTCTGATGAAAAGGAGACAGCAGATGGATAAGGATTCAGGAAGCCAGAGGAAAACAGATGACATGAGAACTACTTTGCCACGACCTTTTCAAAAACTTTCCCCCACAGGACAGAGCAGCGGTTGGGGAGGTCATGAAAGGCCTAAGCAAAAGGCTAAGCAAAGCTGTGATTGCCAAATGGTGAAAGGGATACAATGATTTCCTACAGTGCAATCAAACTTTAAGGGCTGCCTTTCGGAACAAATACCATTTTCAGCCATCGTGCCTCTCATCACATGAACTATCCTTGTCACACGTCTTACAGCCTTTGGTTCTCCTCTCACGTCCATCAAGTGCAATTCCATTGAGATGGATGGAGTTATAATAGCATAAGAGCAATGTTAGTGGGTGGCAATACGACTCATTGACTTCATTTGTCAGATAATAATAACGTTGATCTGAACCCTACTGAGTGTTTAATTCTGTAGTTACTATTATCAGCTTATGGTTTATTTATTGATTTACATAATTGGTTTCTTAGAGACAATCTCCTCTGGCTAAATGGAACAAAAAGTCATCCAGTGAACTGTGATCCCCCCGTGCTCTGAAAGCAGCATAAGCTGGCACTGTTAACAAAGTGAGAACATTGGGGAATCCTGGCTGCCAATTGGCTGCTGAGAAGCTCATGATTTATAATATGTAACAGTAGCAATGCATGATTTTTTCCCCTCTTGGAGTAAAGGATCCAAAGCTAACAATGCTCTGTCCTTATCAGCCAAAACATTTGCTGCCAGGTGGGCCAAAAGCTACTGACGCACGGCCCTGTTTTCTGAAGTGCTTTGTCCTATTCCTGTATGAAATACATCTGTATCCAATTACATCTGTCAAGCTGTCTCAGTGAGCGTATATGTGCCTATACATGTGTGTGTCCATAAGAATTGTGGCGACGAGCAGATAAATATTAAAACTAAGATCCTTATTCCAAAAAATAATGGCTAGACGTCTTTAAGCTGTTTTCCTAAGGGTGATGGAAACAGAGGGAGTGATCTTCCTACAGGCAGAAGATGGTAGCTTGTAACATTCTAGAGGTGATGGAGGCACCAGGCTGCAGAACTGACGTCATTATACATAAAGAACAGCTGGTTTGGCAGAACCAACAACCCAGATAAAGAACAAACAACAAAAAGATAATCAATTCTTTCACCAGTTGGAGGGCAGAGGAATAAGGATGACGCATTGAATTTGTGTCATTTTGTCCAGAAGAGGAGACTAGCATTCAAATCTCTGTTGGATCACTAAGAGAGTGAATGCAGTCTCAGCCCAGCACAAAACCACCAAATAGGCCTACCACACGATGCTCCCTTTTTAAGAGAGGCCCAGGTCTGGATTAGTCGGGTGAGCAGTAGGTCTGGACAGGGCTGCACTGGAAAAGCTGGGATAGCATGGTCAAGTCAGGAGTGAGGGCCATTATGACAGTTGTTTCGGGGGCTAGGATTAGTTTAGCAGATGGTGCTGCAGATCACAACTTAGATGCATTTATGCAGCTAGGTGGAAATCTTGCACAGAACATGCCCTGACTAAACTGTACCCAGTAAGAGCTATTATTTAAGGAGTCCGAAAATAAAATTAAAAAATCCTGAAGTATTACTGTGCTGACTCAGCCCTGGTCAGGGCTGCCCAGAGGATTCCGGGGGCCCGGGGTCTTCGGCGGCGGGGGGGCCCCGCTTCGGTGGTAAGTTGGCGGCGGCGGGTCCTTCCGTTCCGGGACCCGCTGCCAAAGTGCCCCAAAGACCCACGGCGGGGACCCCCCTCCGCCGAATTACCGCCGAAGCGGGACCCGCCGCCGAAGTGCAGCCCCCACCGCGGGTCTTCGGGGCACTTCGGCGGCGGGTCCCGGAATGGAAGGACCCCCCCGCCGCTGAATTACCACCAAAGACCCGGCTGCACTCTAGCAGCGGGTCCCGCTTCGGCTGTAATTCGGCGGTGGGGGGGTCCTTCTATCCTGGAGAGGAAGGACCCCCCCCCACCAGCGAAGACCGGGAGCGAAGAAGCTCTGGGGGCCCGGGCCCCGCGAGAGTTTTCCGGGGCCCCCGGAGTGAGTGAAGGACCCCGCTCCAGGGCCCCTGAAAAACTCTGGTGGGGGCCCCTGCTGGGCCCGGGGCCTGGGGTAAATTGCCGCACTTGCCCCCCCCTCTGGGCGGCCCTGGCCCTGGTGGAGTTCCAGAACTGTTCCTTGTGCTAATCTCACTGTGTTCAGGTCCTGGAAGCTTGGCTCCTTGGGTGGAAGTGAACACACAGCATGTGTTTTCTGAGCCCCGGGGTGGGAATGCATTGTACAATGCCAGCCCAATTCTTTTAGCAGTTCAGGACCCTCATTGTGTCAGGTCAGAGGCACACTAGGGACCTGGGTTTGGAAAGATGTCAGGATTCCCATGGAGGTACGGCTGCATGCACGCTCCAGAGAAAGAAGGAAGTAGGGTGTGTGCAAGCTTCAGCTAACTCTCTAGCAGAGTATCCTTTATTGGGCTAGTTCCCAGAGAGGCACTGATGTCTGATTAGTAAGTGGCTGTACTGGTGTCAGTCTGCAAGTGGGTAGATAGGAGAAAAAGAGTAGGAGAGGAAGCAAGAACAGGCCACCTAGATTATCAGCTGATGACACATTCAATATTTTCATTAATGACTTGGATAATGGCATGGTGAGTATGCTTATAAAATTTGCAGATGACATTACACTGGAAGGGGATGGTAGCATTTTGGAGGACAGGATTAGATCAAAAGGACCTTGACAAATTGGAGAATATTTCTGAAATCAGCAAACCTGAAATTCAATAAAGACAAGTGCAGAATACTGCTCTTTGGAAGAAACAACTGAATGCACAAATACAAAATAGGGAATAACTGAGTAGGCAGTAGAAAGGCTGAAAAGGATCTGGGGGTTATGGTGGATCACAAATTGAATATGAATCGACAATATGACACTTGCAAAAAAGACTAATATCATTCTGGGATGTATTAACAGGAATGTTGTATGTAAGACATGGGAGGTAATTGTCCTGGTCTACTTGGCACTGGTGAGGCCTCAGCTGGAGGACTGTGTCCAGTTCTGGGAGCCAAACTTTAGGAAAGATGTGGACAAATTAGAAAGAGTCCAGAGGAGAGCAACAAAACATGATGAAAGATTTAGAAAACCTGAATTATGCGGAAAGGTTAAAAAAATGGGCATGTTTAATCTTGAGAAAGGAAGAGTCTTCAAATATATTATAAAGAGGACTATGATCTATGGTTCTCTGTGTCCACTGAAGGTAGGACAAGAAATAATGGGCTTAATCTGCAGCAAGGGAGATTTCGGTTAGATATTAGAGAAAACTTTCTAGCCATAAGGATAGTTAAGTACTGGAATAGGCTTCAAAGGGAGGTTGTGGAATCTCCATCATTAGAGGTTTGTAAAAAAAAACAGTCAAGGTTTAGGTTTATTTGGTCCTGCCTCAGTGCAGGGGGGTGGACTACATGACCTCTCCAGGTCCCTTCCAGCCCTACATTTCTCTATTTCTATCATTAACATTGCCAGGCTTATTTTCCTTCCAATGACATTTCTTTAGGTTTACTATTCAGTAACTAGAGAGTGGTGCAGGAGAGATCAGTGGAGAAGGGCTTTTTGATTCCAAATGCAGACCAATACTTTTCACTGCTTCTTTTCCTTGAAGTGTCAGTACATTCTATTATCTCTAACACCAGCTATGAAGAGGTGTGGGGAGACTAAAATCAACAGGCTGAAAGACAAAGGGTGCTTTCATTTTCTTTAATTGTAAAGTATCTAACACCCCTGGATTGTCGTTATGCTCAGGGTCTAGCACAGTTAGCATTTTTATCCACACTCCTGGAGATCTTCACCTGCCCTCAAAGTTACTTGGCACAGTGAAGAGAATCCTTCTGCCCATTGAGTTTCTAAAGACAGCATTTTCCTGGAACATCTGTATAGGAATATGCTGCCAAGACAGTCTTCCTTTCTTATGGTTCCAGTCATGTCACTCCCATGTTCAAATTTCTTCACTGGCTTTCCCTTGCCTTCTATGCTAGGTTCAAGCTATTAATTTTCACTTCTAAGGACCCTGCACAGCTATATCTTTGCTCTTAGTTTCTCCTCCTCTGCGCCCTCTCCCTTTGCTCCATCCAAGACTCATTCATCACTGCCCACTTTATCCTTCTCAGTTTTGTGACATTTTCCATGATTGGAAATGTATCTCTGTCTTATGCCCCAAACATCCCCACCACTCACTTCAGTTCCCTGCTCAACCAAATTTTCTTCTTCAAAGGACCTTTCAGCAATCACCACTACAGATTCCTACAGACATCACCTCAAGTCTGTCCCTTCACCTTCCAAACTTTTAACTACATCTGAGCAACACTGAAAGCTCTCTAGGGCAGATACCACATCTCTTTCTGTTTTCAAAACACTGGCCACATTGCTTGCACTCAAATTACTGATGATGACGATAATAATTCAGAACTATTAATAGTTAGAACATTCAGCCTATCAAAACACGATGGCCTGATTGTCCTGTACAGCTGCACAATGCCATTGACTTCAGTGGAGTTTCTTCTGGTTTACAGAAGAATGAGAGAAACATCAGACCCAGAATATTCATTAATTAACTCATACAGTACTATTTTGCTTTGTCATATCATTGCTATGGACACCAAGGTCCTGCTACTCCACTTCATTATGTTAGTGTAAATCAAGAACAACTCCATTGAAGTCAATGGAGTTGCAATGATGTAAGCAAGAACAGAATAAGGTCTTCATAATATTTAAACACACAACTCTCCCATTCTAAACAATATTCCTTTCCCTCACCAACATCGGCTCCTGCAAACACATCTAACTTGTCCTCTATGCTATACAATGGCTTCCCTTAGAATGTCAAGTTAAGTTCAGGATCTCATTCCTCCTCTTTGAAGTGATCAGTGGCCCAGCATAAGTAAATGATTGCCTAAAGCTCCAGGATAAGGACCAGCTCCACTTCTCAGAGGCAATGGACCTTTCTACCACAAAGCTTCTGTGTGCAGGAGACAGACCTTTCTTAGGAACAAATTCCTACAGGAACTAAGGACCATCACAAACCTCACCACCTTCCACTCCAAGTGCAAGGTGAATTGCTTTGACCTGCCTTCTCTAACATAAACCCAGACCAGCTTGTACATTTAAATACAACATCAATAACTACCACAGCGAAACACTTCATTGCACACCTAATTCTCCAATTTGTCAGAGAATGAACTACATGTAACAGATGTCAGTCACATCACTTAACACAATACTGGGAGTTGCTCAGATACTATGGTGATGAGGGTGGCATAAGAACCCATATAGACTAGACTAGACCAGTGCTGTAAACACAATATATAGCCCCAAGAACTAAAAATAAACCTCAACCCAAGTCTAAACCAAATAAACCCACCTTACATTATGCTCTGAAAGCAGCAAAGCTCCGGGTCCTGCTGACTGCCAAGGGGAGTGAGTTCCAAAGGCCGGGCCTCCGACTGAGGATATGCCACCGGCACTGGAGTGTTCAGCAGAAGTGGTACAAGAACATCTGATGTGCCAGGAGGCATTATAGCTCTGATTGCTCAGTCCCTAGGCAGAGATTATTGGAAGAAGTGGCACAGCAGGGAATCCAATTTATGTCCATAACTGCATGGAAACTAGGAAATGCTACCAACCTGGGGTCCAGTCCTTCAATGGGTGGGGCACTCTCATTTCCTTTCGGGTCTGATCTTGCTTCCATTGAAGCCAATGGCAAATGTTCTATTGGATTCAATGGGAGTAGGATTGACTTCAATGGGAGTTGAATGTGCTTGGCCTCTTGCAGGACTGGCCCTTAATCCTTGACATGGAGTAGACCCTGGCTTTGCCATGCCTTTCAGACTCAGAACCATATTAAAATGCAGATGATTTTTCCAAATCCTTAACCATCCTCCTCTCCAGCTATCACCTTTTGATCTGCTCTTCCTCTGCCATCACTGCTGGTTGCCAAGTCACGTGTGTGCAAAGGGAACTGTTCTCCTGTCTCCGTAGGATATTGTGAGCACACTGCAGGGCTTGCTGCAGAGGGGAGAGGCTCACAGGAATATAGGACTTTTCATACCAGATCAAAGGGCTGTTTCAGCTGACCTGGCACCCTGCCTCTGGCAGCAGCTTGTAGCTGATGCTACAGACAAGGAGAACCCTCCCATCCCCAGTAATATACAAAGCTTTTTATCGACATGCATATCTCAGAGATCAGCAACTCACATAAACGAGATACCAGACGGTGCATGCAGCAGTTAAATGGGGCCCTGGGTCTTGTAAGATTTTGATAAGTGGGGAGGAGATTTTTGATGTATCTGGCTGGTTTCCAGTCCTGGGTTCCTAACCAGAATCTAAGGGTTCTGATTCTAACCTCCCTGGTGCAAAGAACATCATTGTGTAACTTCTAGCTACCACAAGGGCTCATATAAATGAGGAGTTGTGCATCATGGACTCCAATCATGACCTAAGACACTTGCATAGATTTTTACCAGGGTTACAGGAAGAGGGTCTTTTTTTATTTTAAATCAATCTGCATGATGTTCTGCTATTATAGTCCTAGGCCCCTTCCACCTCAGTCTTGACCTGCAACATTGCTGGTTCTTCCAGTCCTGAGTCCCCAGCCACCTCTGCAAAGTAGTGCATTTCTCGCCTCCAAAACCCACTTCGTGTACTGAGGATCTCCCAGAGACTCCTAGCCAGGGTCAATATTGTGGGGTGGACAAATGTGACGCAGGTGGGAAAATAAAAGAACATAAAACTCATTAGGCTGTAAGGCAGGATTTGAACCCACTTCCTAGAGATGAAAGGCTGATGCCCTAACCTATGACATCACCCTAGTCATCCACGTTTGGCAGGTGTTGAGCTGATTTTCATCTTCCTCCTTGCTCACTCCAAACACCAGCACTTGCTACAAGTTCAGGGAAAGCAGAGGGCACCCAAGGGAACCCCTTTCCAAGAAGTCAGCTTGTGACACTATAAAGATTTTACCTGTTCCTCTGCTGCATAATTTATTACACTCATGACTTTCTACTTCACTCCTAATTTCTGCACCTGCTACATGGCTATTTCTATGTTTCAGCTGTTAGAATATCAGATAATATTTGCTTTGAAATCATCGTCTCATGTCACACCAGCGGGAAGCTGGGGATTAGCTGAAAACATGTCTTGTGAAGGGGATAATCAGTTATAAGTTGCAACACTGATCTGATATCTCTCCAGTACAGCAGCAGAAGTTACTGCAGGCAAAGCCCAAAATTGCTGATGAGGCCTTTCCTCTGTTGTAACAGAAATGGTTCTCAGCACCGTTACCATACTTTGACTTTTCTGAGAATTCAAAGCAAGGTCTTCCTACAATAACCGTGAAGAAACGAGGTGGTCTGGGTATGGAGGCTTGTTACTGGGCCACAGATAAGAGGGTGAATATTTGGTTATCAACCTGTACCTGTGGGAACCTATGGCCCTTTCCCTCCCCCTCACCACGTATTGTGTATTCGTTGCCTGAGTTATAAGGACTGCAAGGTTACTAGAGCTTGGTAGAGGTGTTAACAGAAGCAGAGTTAGTTCTATGGGCCTCCAGATACCATCCCTGCATCCTATCATTCTGCACCTGCAGCCTCCTGATTGGACCAAGTGTGAATCTCACAGAAACTGCAGACTTCCTGATAGATTTCCACAGTTAGAACTATGCTTGAGTCCAGACCACCCGCATCACCACCTTTTCCAGTCCATGGCTCCTCCATACAAACTCTGTCAACTCACCTCGGTCCTTCCCCGTACACTGCCATTCCCGTCCTGCACACCAGACTGCTTCATCAACACACCTCAGTATTACCTTGCAAAATCCTGTCTCACAGCCCCATACAGCTTTGTTAATGCACCTCAGTTTTGACCTGTCCCAACCCCAGTTATTTCAGTCCTATGACACACACAGTTCTTTCAGTGTATCTCATGGAGGCCTGCAGTAGCCCCAGATATTTCATTTTTGGGTCCCTAGCCAGCTTTGTCAATATACTTCATTTCTGACCTGCAGCACCCTTGGCCTTTCCAGTTCAGTGACTAGCTTTGGCTGCATCTGCAAATTTTGCAAAATTGTGCAACGAGCTGCAAAAATGTGACCTACAATAAAATCCACCAGCCTGGTTTCACTTCCAACCTAAGCAGCATTTTGTACTCATGTCTCCCATGATAAAAAAATAAAGTGCAAAAAGTCACTGCACCACCCTCTCCCCAATGATCAGCACTACAACCACCCTTTTCTCCCCTGATTTTAATATAGCATGGAACTAATGTACCAATCTTCTTGTAATGTGCACCATAGGTGCCAACTTCCTCTCTACCTGGGGGTGCTCAACCCCCCCTTTGCCTCTGACCCCACCCCCACTTCACCCCTCCCCCAAAGTCCCACCTCTTCCTGTCCCACCCCATCTCTTTCCACCCCTCCCCCGAATGCACCCTGTCCCAGCTCCTCCCCCTCCCTCCCAGCGCCTCCTGCATGCCATGGAACAGCTGTTCCGGGGTGTGCAGGGGGCACTGGGAAGAAGGGGGAGGAGTTGATCAGCAGGGCCATCAACGGGGGAGGGGGTGGCACTGGTGGGAGGTGGGGAGGAGGAAGGGGAGCTTGGTCGCCCGTGGGTGCTAAGCACCCATTAATTTTTTTATTAGAGTTGATGCCTATGATGTGCACATCCAACCCCCATTTTATCAACCCATGTTGATATACGTGGGCCAATCCATTCTTTGGAGGGTTGAGTTATTTAATTTCGAAAAAGTATTTACATAATGAATAACCAAGCATCCAGCATGTTTTTGGCTTTTACATGTAGAAATGAGGCCAAACCTAAACACTTGGTGTGTATTTTTTATTTTGTTGGGTAAATATTTCCATAGTAGGTAGGTCAGTAAAATGAGGATTTAGAATACAGAAGACATTTCCTACAGTACTACAATCCTTTGAAGGTGCTGTGGCTCAAATGTTGGAGTTACGCTACTTGAATGACAAACTCTAAGGACGTTGATGTAAAGCACAACTTGAAACAATGCTGGCTAAGAAAATCAAATCTCACTAGAGGGTAGTATCATGATATTGATCATGAGCAATGTATTTTAGTTCAGTTGAATGACAAATGGAAAAGTGAGAAAAGGAGATGGTACAGGCTGGACAGAGACACAGATGGTAGACTCAGCTTTCAAACTTGATCCCCCCAACCTCATGATTGGGCTTTTACTTTGCCATTTAGAGCCTTAAATATGAGGCACCTAAGTTCTAACCATAGCCCAGTAATGCAGCATTTTGTGCACATAGCTTCAGCAGCCAGCTTTGAAAAGCGGCTCCCCAGATTCAGGGGAACAATAAAGCTTTATTTAAAAATCCTTGAGAAAGAATAAGATATCTAAGCTCTAATCATTAGACAGTTAACCTAACCAGCCAAATTCTGAGGTGGCTACAAAGACCTTATTCAGGTAAAACTCTCATTGATGTCACTGGCAGTTTTGCCTGTGCATGGGCTGCAGGATCTGGCCACGTTTTCGGGACCACCCAGACCAGTAAGGGGGGTTCAGTCACCATCTGACATTTAGCTTCTAGGTGCCATGGTGGCATGCAGCTATGGTTCAGACCCTTGACACCAGTAGCCACCCTACAACCATAAGGCCTCACCCTGGCTTTCACCAGACTCATTATTCTTTGACACTAATAGCCTCTCCAGTTCTGAGTCTCCCCAAATCCATTCTTCTCAAGTTCTTAAGTACCAGACACTTGGACCATCCCCCTCTGGTTTGTCACCCTCACTGGCATGGAACCAGCTCCCCAGTTATCAGTTCAATCTGGCACACACTGCACACAGTTTGCACACCAAAGACCTGGCTGGGGTAAAAATAAACAAAAAGTTTATTGAATAGAAAAACCACAGATTCAAAGATAAAATAGCGATGGAAAGCAAACATCAACAAGTTACAGAGACAACAAACCTCAAGAGCAACTGTAGGCTTTACACCTCCATACTAGATAAACCCTGTTCTTATAATCTGAGATATCCTATCTCCTAGAACTGGAAGGGACCTTAAAAGGTCATTGAGTCCAGCCCCCTGCCTTCAATAGCAGGGCCAAGTACTGATTTTTGCCCCAAATGGCCCCTTCAAGGATTGAACTCACAACCCTTGATTTAGCAAGTCAATGCTCAAACCACTGAGCTATCCCACCCCGTTACTGATACAAGTTACCTATTGCCTTTGCACAGATTCTCAGAGAATCACCTAGCCAGAGAGGAGCTCCAGCTAGTCCTAGACAGCTTCCCACCTAGAGACTGCCCCTCAGTTTCTGGAAGAGTGTCCGTTCAAACCTCTTCCATTTTAAAGGGGTTTGCAGGGTTTTTTTCCCCCCTTCAGTCACTAGATACTCAAAGTGGGGGAAACTCCCTAATTTCTTGTTTTCTGAAGACTGGGATTTGCTTTTCAGTTTCAAGTTGTTTCACTGTTTTCCCATTAACTCTGATTGTCTACCTTTGTCTTTTCCAGGGCTGGACAATGCATAGGTACTTGAAGGTGGTTTCATATAAACAACTGGCTTGGGGATGCCTAGGGCCCTACAAAATTCACAGCCATGAAAAACACATCATGGACCATGAAATCTGGTCTCCCTCCGTGAAATCTGGTCTTTTGTGTGCTTTTACCCTGTACTATACAGATTTCACGGGGGAGACCAGCGTTTCTCAAACTGGTGATCCTGATCCAAAAGGGATTTGCATGGGGGGGGGGGTCACAAGGTTATTTTAGGGAGGGTTGTGATATTGCCACCCTCACTTTTGCGCTGCCTTCAGAGTTGGGTGACCAGAGAGCGGCGGCTGTTGGCCAGGTGCCCAGCTCTGAAGGCAGCGCCCCGCCAGCAGCAGTGCAGAAGTAAGGGTAGCAACACCATACCATGCCACCTTTACTTCTGCCCTGCTGCCTTCAGAGCTGGGCTGCAGGAGAGCAGCGGCTGCTGAGTGAGGGTCCAGCTCTGAAGGCAGCAGCAGAAGTAAGGGTAGCAACACCATACCATGCCACCTTTACTTCTGCGCTGCTGCTGGCAATGGCACTGCCTTCAGAGCTGGGCTTCTGGCCAGCAGCCGCCACTCTCCAGCTGCCCAGCTCTGAAGGAGCACTGCCTCGCCAGCAGCAGTGCAGAAGTAAGAGTAACTGTTCTGCAACAATAACCTTGCAACCCCCCACCCAACTCCCTTGTCTGTCAGGACCCCTACAATTACACCACCTTGACATTTCAGATTTAAATAGCTGAAATCTTGAAATTTATGATTTTAAAAATCCTATGACCATGAAATTGACCAAAATGGTCTGTGAATTTGGTAGGGCTCTAGAGATGCCCCTCCACACTTGACTGCTTCACTGCCTAGTTGTGAGATGATGTTGAAACTGTAGTACAGATTATGTACACAGATTCATAGCCACAGGCTGCATACATTTTGCACAATGACCATCAAGTCCAGAACATTACAAGCTTTCATAAAAGACCTTACTCAATATACTTTTATAGGAAAATATTGTGCAATCAGTAGATTTGCTCATGGAGGGGTGGGGGAGGTTAACCCTTCTGTTCTCTTCTTAGCATGTTTAGACGCTGACTGTCACACTGGTTGTAAGAGAAGGTGTGTGTAGGGGGCGTGTTTAATTTTCAAAATAGAAAATAGAGGGCTAGTCTTGTGAGATGGTGAGCACCTCTTGAATGCTGCCAAGCACCTTCCTCTGACTACTCACATTAACCACAGTGGGAGTTAAGAGCACTCAGTCTCTTGCAGGGCTGGATTCAAATACACTTTCTCCTGCACTTAATTTGAAGCCCTAATGAATCAGGGTTCTTTGTTTCTCCCACAAAAGATGATGACCTGATAATAAGACTTACTAATGCAATTTACACCAGATAACTAATTAATCCTCACAAACTCTTGCTTATGGGCAAAAAGAAGGGTTACATGATGAGATACCCAAGTAAATCAACAGCTGAGCCAGAACTACAACTCAGGACTTCCTGGAATCATGCTCAGTTCAGTGAACAATGCTGCCTCCCTTGCCATAATAAGCAGTAGAAGCCACTTTCTGTATTCCTTGGGCTGCTTCAGCTTCTTGTATAAACCATCCTAATCAACCCTTGCTGGGGAAGCATAGGCCTCTGAACTCAGGTCCTGGCAGATAAATGATGGAAGTGCTGATTTATTTTTTTTTAAAAATGTATCAAAATGTAGTTGAATCATTTTATAATGCCAAATTCGTCATGTTGTTTATTTTGGATCTTAAGATTTTAATTTAAAAAAACACACACACTAAAGCTTTATTGTTCTCCCTTAACTAATGCAATAGGAATGAGCTACGGATTTACAAGGAAGGGGAATAAATACCTTCCTAAAAATTGTTTATCTCCTATTAGGGTTTATAGACCAGGAAAAGCCGTATGTCCTAAATGTGGAAAGGAACAAGGTTCTTCTTTTTTTTTTTTTTAACATATAGTGGTGGTGGGGAACTGTGTCTTCTATATGCTTCACGATACAGTTTTAGATAGTGCCTGTAATAGCAGACATAACTAAATAACCAATCTCCTCCACATCTCTGTTTTGCCTGTGAAATTATCTAGGCTATTTTAAGTTTAGACAGCCTAGTAGGAAGTATAGCCATGGTGACTGCTAAAAGGATTGAGTTGCAATTGATAGGTGACAACTCCTTCACCTAAATCATTGATCATGCCCATATAGTAGGAAAACGCCACGTCAAACTAAGTATCAGAGCAGTACCCGTGTTAGTCTGTATCCACAAAAACAACAAGGAGTCTTAAAGACTAACAGATTTATTTGGGCATAAGCTTTCGTGGGTAAAAAACCCCACTTCTTCAGATGTAGCCATCCTTCAACAAAAAACCTTCAAAAACAGACTTAAAAGAGAAACTGCAGAGCTACAATTCATTTGCAAACTTCACACCATTAATTTGAGGTCGAATAGGGACTGGGAGTGACTGGCTCACTATGAAAGCAATTTTCCCTCTCGTGGTACTGACACCTCCTCATCAATTACTGGGAGTGGACCACATCCACCCTGCCTTAACTGGCCTTGTTAACACTGGTTCTCCACTTGTAAGGTAACTCCCTTCTCTTCATGTGCCAGTATATGAATGCTTGTATCTGTAATTTTCACTCCATGCATCTGAAGAAGTGGGGGTTTTTACCCACGAAAGCTTATGCCCAAATAACTCTGTTAGTCTTTAAAGTGCCACCAGACTCCTTGTTGTTTATGTCAAGCTAAGTTACACCTGGACCTAACCTATGAAACAGCCACCAGGGCTGAGAATTTCAAAGCCTTCTAGGAGATCTGGACAATTCTAATGGGAATTGGGTGTTCAAGTCCCTCGGACAGCTTTGAAAGCATCAGCCCATTCCTTTTAGCTGTATGAAAATAGTGTGGTATGAATGTAACACTCATGAAACGAAGGTTCTGTATAGTAGTTCTGGCCAGAGTTAAGCACTGTCACTGAAATTAAATACCCGTGGCTGGCTCATGTCAGCTGACTCTTGCTCGTGGGGCTCAGGCTACGGGGCTGTTTAATTGTGGTGTAGATGTTCAAGCTTGGGATGGAGCCCGAGCTCTGGGACCCCGCAAGAGAGGAGGGTCTCAGAGCCCATATTCCAGCCCAAGCCTGAACATCTACACCCTAATCAAACAGCCCCGTAACCCAAACTCTGCAAGCCTGAGTCAGCTGACTTGGGCCAGCCGCTGGTGTTTAACTGCAGTGTAGACATACTCTACGTGGGCAGAAACTGTGCAAAATTACCATCATGCATGACTGTGTCAATGCACCTTAATCCTGATCAGCTGCATTCCTTGTGTGAGCAGTTTCAGGACCCTGGCACAGTTCTGCCAGTCCTGACAAGCAACAACCCCAGCCATGCCAGTCCTAGGACACCCGCCCTTTCACGCGTGCCTAGTTACAAAGACCTAGTGCTGTGGTTACCCACATCAGTCCTGACCCGCTACGTTTCTTGTGAATGCTGGGCTGAGAATGGCAGTCATGGCAAACATATATAATCTATGCACCTGTATCTATAGTGTTCATATTACATCCAGCGGGTCATTTGTGGTTGCATTATAAATGAGGTAATGATGATTAAGTAACTCGCAAATGGCACCAGGAGAATGGAAGGGGTGTGTGTGTGAGGATTATATGTGAGTCATGAAGATAAAAAAATGTAGCTGCCCTTCAGGCCAACACAAAACCTTCTTTATTTCTCTCCCTATAAGACTCTCCAAATGGTGGGGATGGGAACAGGACAGCAAATGAAGGTGAGATTGTAGCATAGGTAGGCATACCTGATCTAGCGTTAATCTAGTTAACTTGGGTAGCAATCATAGTGAAGACATGCTAGCAAGCTGACAACGACAGCGCCAGGGACCCTGGGTACATACGCAGGTTGCCAGCCCCGGTGCTGCCATGTCCCTTACCTGCACTAGCGCAATTAACGCTAGCCTGGGTATGCCCACCTGTGCTAGAGTCACACCTTCATTTGCTGAGTAGACATGCCCACAGTATGGGCTGATATATTCACTCTCACCTGGAAATGCTCTGCACAGAAGAACCAATGCTGAGAGCCCTCTGGCTGCCGAGTCCCAGAGATGGTTTTAGCTGAATTATGTACTTGATTCCAATGGTGATGATTTTTTTCCTCATCCATCTGCCTCAAATCCAGATTCAGCTGCAACCAGCGTTAGAAGTGAGACAGGAACTCAGTCTCCACCACCCATTCAGTCTTTGGGCTCTCCACTCAGACTGCGTAAAAAGGGGCTGTTTACAGGGGACTGGCTATAAAACTGCAACATACTAGGGTGGTGGTGTGCTGAGCCAACCAATCTCCCAGTTTCTCACCACTCCTAGCCCTCGTAGGTGGCATAGTCTCAGGGTTTCTCTGGGCTGTTTTGGAAATGTGGGAATCACTCTTGCCGTGGGTCACCTGTCTCTCCAGGTTCCCTCTCTCTGCCTTTCACTCCTGTTAAGTGGCTACATCAACTATTGTGAAACCAAATGACTTTGACCTTTGAAGTGGGAAGTGAGGGCTGAGAAGGGACCAGTTCACTGTGGTATTATTTACAAGCATTCAAGTGCCATTGTATTTATTTATTTAACTTGTTGGGGCATGGCAAGGATCCAGCCCATGATATGCCCAATTCATATGTTAAACTTTGCTGTGCCTCCCAGTTTACGGCCCATAGCCCTCACCCCTGCCCCCAGTAATACCCCAGCAGTCTTGCTGAACTGGGTGCAACTGAAAGAAGAATTTGGCCCCATGTATCTAATATAAACAGGAAACCTGAGTGAAGCAACTTACTGTGGTAGACTAGTGACTGAAGGGATCCCATAAAGACTCAGTGCAACTGCATGACTGGATCCCAGGGAAAGAGGCAGAGGACTCTGCAGAGAAATGCTGCATTTTGTGCAGGTTACCATGGAGGGATCTCACTTAGAGTTTATCTCCATTGCTGAGTTAGCCTGGGTGACTGGCACCTGGTCTGAGTGACTGGGTTAGCCTGGTCTAGGTGTGAACAGCCATAGTACAAAGTAAAAAGCCCTACTTGAGTTACTGCATCCTCACTGTGTGCATGTCCCCAGGATGTACAATACCCCATGGTTCTTTGTGCTGAAGTAAGCTGAGTTGGTGCACGATTCTTTCCCAGTGAATTGTGAGAGAACTTGTTTGTCCTTCTGTGCACATGGAGGGAATTGTGGGAAGGCATTGGAGGACTATCAATACTTGGATGATTTAGCTTGTGTCCTCACTGAAAAACGGGTAGGTTACCAGACAGATTGAGAACAGAACCAAAGTTCTGGCCTGAAACTCCAACCAGGCCAGCCAGCCTGTGTTGAAAGCACCCCCAAACTCAGGTTAGAGGGCATGTGTACAGGAGGTCATTTGGGTCTACATCTGAGTAAGAGCCCAGGTTTCTCTGCAGTGAAGATACACACCTTTACATTAGTTCCCTTCCCTGAGGAACAGCAGCTATAAAACCATTAGTTAGGGAGAAAAATCAGTCCATTACCACACAATAGGATATAAAAACCCCAGCCAGAGATTTAATTGCATGGGCTATTAATGTACAATAACAATGCAAAACACCACTCACTGATACCATCACACAGATGAATGCCACATACAATAGTAAATCTAAAAGCAATTACATGCATTGTTTAAGAAATTGCACACAACATTTGTTTTGACTTGACACAGGAGGCCTGGGGGGATAAGGGGATTGGGTGGTCATGGGATACGGCGCCTTTCGCTTCCAGGCGACCAGCTTGAATTTGGCTCAGGTTGTTAATAAGCAGAAAAAGTTGATAGTATTGGACAGGTGGATGGCCTGTGCAAGAGGAGTTGGGGATGGGGAGAGATCTGAGTCCTGTTCTTAGTGAACTGATACCACATCACCAAAGACACCACCACAGTTGGTTTTAACAAACGCCAGAGAAAGATCAAGAAATGAATGAGCTGTGGAGGTTCTTCTCATAGTCTCATAGACTTTAAGGTCAGAAGGGACCATTATGATCATCTAGTCTGATCTCCTGCACAACACAGGCCACAGAATCTCACCCACCCACTCCTGTAACAAACCCCTAATCTATGTCTGAGTTACTAAAGTCCTCAAATCATGGTTTAAAGACCTCAAGGTGCAAAGAATACTGAGACTATTGCCATGGTATCTACTTATCTAATGTCTTTCTCACATGTAATGGTTATCCCATATCAGAGTTGAGGCCCACTGGCCACAGATGGTGAGTAAGGAGATGTGCTGTCTCTGCCCATGTTGTACCTGTTCTAGAGACTTTAGTCTCCAGGGCTGACAATCAGACACCTTCCACCAGCCTTACATTCACTTGTAAAGACCGCCTTCCCAAAGACATAAAAAGTGCTTGTGCCTTCATGCCACAGGGATAGATGTGTTGCTAAAAAAGAAAATGCTCCATCATCCAACCAGCCTGTGAGTGTCTAACAGAACTGGCATAAACTGACCATGTGCCCCCACTTGGACTCTTACCACCTGATCCCATTTTTAACAGCAGACGTGGAACTGGAAGAGTGGCTTGTAGAACATGCTTTATGGAGTGCAACGAATATAAGCTGCATGGACAATTATCAATGAGAAGATTGCTCTTGGTTTGATTGTCATTATTATTTATATTATCATAGGGTCCAGGAGCCCCAGCCATAGACCAGGATCCCATTCTGCTAGGCTCTGTATGAGCATGGAACAGAAAGATGCTCCCTGCCCCCAAGGAGCTTACAATCTAAGTATAAAAGAAGAGACAACAGATGGATCCAAACAGACAGTCAGGGAAACCAGGACACAGCGAGACAGTGTCATAGGTTTGGCCTTAGAATACTTTATTCTTACCCTAGCCAACTCCGTCCCTTTCTGTGAAAGAACCAACCAGAAGAGCAGGCACAGACTGACAGGTAAAAGGCTGGCTCATATCCGAGACAACCAGACAGAACGATGCTGTGGATTGTACAGCAATAACTACCAGTCACTGTTTATGTAGCCCTTGCCACTTCACAAACACTAATGAATGTGTCCTCCAGACACCTCTGAGAGGTAAGGAAGTGTTATTCCCACTTTATAGAGTGGCAGCCAAGGCACTCAGAGCTCTAGAATAACATTTTCAAAAGCACCTAAGTGATTTAGGAGTTTAAATCCCACTGATCACAGCTCTTCTTTATAACTTTCAATGGGAATTAGATTTCTAGGTCACTTAGGTCACTTTTGAAAACGTTAGCCTAGGTGACTTGCTCAAAGTCATACAACGACACCAGTGGCAGAGGCAGGAACTGAACGCAGCTCTCCTGAGAGCCAATTCAGTGCTTTAACCACAAAACTATCCTTCTTCACTTTTCATCCTTTCCTTACACTTTCCTTCTTTCACACTTTGTCAGTGGCTGGACTGTGATCCCTCGTTAGGTTCTGACTGTATCAGCCAGTGAGGGGATTGGCTTCTCACTAGCTTGAGTGAAAGCAGCAAAGAATCCTGTGGCACCTTATAGACTAACAGACGTTTTGCAGCATGAGCTTTCGTGGGTGAATACCCACTTCTTCAGATGCAAGCTTGCATCTGAAGAAGTGGGTATTCACCCACGAAAGCTCATGCTGCAAAACGTCTGTTAGTCTATAAGGTGCCACAGGATTCTTTGCTGCTTCTACAGAACCAGACTAACACGGCTACCCCTCTGATAGCTTGAGTGAGAAGCTGAAAGCAGTTCTTCCCCTCCTCCACAGCTGACCTTCTTGTTCAGGAGAGAACACTTGCTGGCCCTTCCCTATGGAGAGAAACTGGAGGAAGGAGAGATGTGACAGTGTCTTTTATATCAGGAGCAGAGGGGCAATACTTCACTTCCACTTCTTCATACCCTGTTGCTTCATTACCAGATCTCCTCTTTCACCCCCATGACTCCACTCTTCTTGGCTCTATCTTGCTTCCATCAATCCTTGGAATGATCCCATAGAACTGAAAGAAAAATCTCTCTGACCAGCAGCCACACAAGCTATTTTGGGTTTGATATGCAGCAGATTTGATAAGAAAGCGCTCAGGAAAAAACGAATTTCCTCTTGGACTAAATAGAGCAGGGCACATACTGAAGCACATAGAGTTCCCTTTTCTATAATCGCATTAAGTAGCCTTTCTAAAATTAGAAACCAGGGGTGAAATCCTGGCCCCATAGAAGTCAATGACAAAACTCCTACTGACTTAAGTGGGGCCAGGATTTCACTCTCAGCCCATTGCTATCCCGTATCCGTGGTTGAAATGGAAGAAGGGTGGCTGGCCCTAAGTATTCTTTATGCTTTCCACCATGCTGCTCCTTCTTGTTGTTCAAGTCCCCACAGTTTTAGTAGCACCAATTGTCTTACATTAGAAATCTGTAAACCCTGTATGGTTTGAGTCCTGCCTAGTGATAATAATAATGATACACAGCATTTTTATTTGGCTTTTCCTCTGAGGATCTCAGAGTGGGTTACAAAGGACATTAAAGATAACTACCATTGTCTTACAGATGGGGAAACTGACGCACATGCAGGGGAAAGTGATTTGCCAACGGCCACACCAGGATTCAGTAGCAGAGTCATGAATAGAACCTAGATCTCCTGACTCCCAGCTCTAATGTTATCCATCAGACTACACAGCCCATGTCGGAGACCTAGCTTTCTTGATGCCTTGGACACCACCTCTAGAAGGGCTGGAATCAGTTGAGGTGCCCAGCTGACACTGCCTTATTTAAAAGTCTTGGGTCCTCCTGACACCGCCATATGTAGAAATCTTGGGTCAGGATGTTTTATCTGAAGGATCCTTGACTTGGGAGACCATTCCTCAAGCTGGTCCATCAGAGCCTGAATTTGAGGGCACGCTACAAAGCCCGAGATACCAACTTTTGCCTGAGCAGAATATGGGGGAGGATTACGGTTAAATTATTTGTATGCAAGTACTCTCCAAATGCAGGAACACAGGCAGTGGGCTCTTTATCAGTATTTACCATTCTCTTTATCAGAGCTGACTTTCATGTAGTAAACCTGATGTAATTACTTCCTGTGATACAAATTCATCCCTGGTGTGTAACTCCATTCACAAGCGATGATTTGGGGCCACTGAGTCTGACAGGACGGGACTTGCTCTAGACAGGAACATTACAAATAACATTATGTGTTACCAGCAACTGAAAAGCCATGGAATGACAATTAAGAAAAGATTAAGCCTTTCACCGCTGGACACCTGGGTATCTACCCTTAGCTGTGCATACATAGTCCGTGTTGATTTCAGTGGGACTCTTGTCCATATATGAGAATTTGGCTCAGAATTAGGTTACAAGTGAAAACTAGTGATAGGGCTTTCAACCCAGTCTGCAAACATCATAAAATTCCTACACTATTCACCATAAGAGTCAGTCTTTGCTCCAGAGAGGCCCAGGACAGTATGGGGTCTGCAGCTCAGGACTGAGGTGCCATCCCAGAGCTTTGGGTAGGGCAGGGAGGCGTAAGCATTAGAATAGTAGGGGATGTTTGCAGGGCAGGATCAAGGTCCATTGCCAGAGCTCTGGGGTGAAGGCACAGCCAGCATTATGCTTGGTGATAGCTCGTGCTACCTGTCACCCACTCACCAGCCCTAGTAATAATAGAAGCTTTTTCAAAAACACATTTATCTTTAGCTATTATTTTGGAGCTTGCTTTATTTCCTCTTTTGCCTTCACATTGTGTCATTTTATAACCTCTATTCACCATTGTTATTGATTTATACTGGAACAATTTAGCACTTGTTCTGAAGACTATAAATTCCCAGTATTCAGCTGTTGTATCCAATATCATATTTCATATTAAGCAGATCAAATATACTGGGGTGATTACTCATCTTGACCAGCTTCCTGTTCCCTTGGTCCTGTCTGAAAGGCAGCTCTGATTATCATAATATCCAGCACACGCCACAGAAAGAAGATCAGAGGATGTTGTTTAGCCTGCTGTAAAATAAAATACCCCTGGCGCAGTGCTCCTGCAGACCGCCCACACCAACCCCACATAGGGCCTGTTCACGTGAGGCGTTGACAGCACATTCAACGTCTGTTGACTCGGCTGGGCAGTGGAAATACTTTCCTTCTGACCTGGAAAAAAATCTCTGAAACGCATTCAGCTCTTGACTATCAAGGGCCCTAAATCCAGACCGTGCCACTGTGATGTAGAGACCTGTCCACTGGTATGAGATCCACCAGGCTGATTTCACACAGCTGGTAATTATGGAAGATTGGGGCGATTTCTTAGTCACACTGTGAACTGGTTTTGTGTTGTCTGCTTCAGTTTGGAGTGCGACCTTCTTCTGGTCTCTTTGCACCCTCGTTTGTGAATTACAACAGTGGTTTCAACCTTTTTTCATTTGCGGTCTCCTAAAAAATTTTGGATGGAGGTGGGGACCTCTTTGGAAATTCAACCTGTGGTCCATGGACCGCGACCATAGAAATCTTAAGACTGAAAACTGACTGAACAGAATTCAACTACAAACATTGTATATGCTCGGCACGGCATTTGACACAATGTGAGAAAGGGCACTAAACTGTGAGCTTCTTGGGTAACGACAACACTTCTGGGTTTTGACCTGTGGGCGGGGGTATTCATATACTTTTGATTGATCAGAAAAATGGAATGCCTTTTCTGGGATCTGAAACCTTTCGCAGACTCCTTAGACATAGTGTGCAGACCCTCAAGGGTCCGCGGACCACAGGGTGCAAACCACTGTATTAGAGCATCCATTTTGTAACGGGGACTTGACACCACAGGAGAAGACTATGTCTGAGAAGCTGTGAGAGAGCAATCAGGGGCCACCAACATTAAATGACTCTGCTGCGCTGGAACAATGGGTGTTCTACTGGTAGGGCCATTGCCTTTGCATGTCTGTCAGCACAGAAGCAGACAGGGGAGTTGGAATATGGAAGTCTCTTGGCTGAAGCACATGGGGAAATAGGAGAGACTGTCTTAGAAGAAGGGTGCTTTTCTAAGCAAGAGGTCAGAGTACCACCATAGGCAAGAACACCAGACTAAAGAGAAAGAAGGCAGGAAGCTCACCAACCCCAGGACTCCTAGGATGGGTGAGATCAGACTATGTGGTGTACATTCAGGATTTTGCTGTCTATAACTCTCTAGCGTGCTTTATTAAGAATAAAGTATCTGTGGTTAAGAAATTCCTCCGCTAAGCCTGTGTTCCCTGCTTTCCTGCCACATTGTCCCAGCAGGGCTTATCTAGGAACTACAGCTCCCACAGCCAAGTGGACTCTGGGGGAATATGTCTGTTGGCTTGAGAAGGCTGCAGCACTGGTTTCAGGGGATAAGGCAGCTGGATTCCTGGGTCCTACTGCCCAAGAAGGGTGTCACACAAAGGGTCTGTACTTGGGATTGTGCCCAAAAGACCCAAAGCTAGGAATTGTTATCAGTCACTACCCACACTGGTAGGGCTTGGAAGTATGTGGGGCCCAGGACTTGGGTCCAGGAGAGAAAACTGGGCCAGGTTGTAATAGCAACACCTTCCAATCACTACTGACCTGGATTTGGATTGGTGACTTAGAGATGAAAGAAACAGTAGCCCACAGCTAATCTGCTGAGCCATCCAGTAGCCCAACATCACTCCTTAAACAAGAGGAAGGATCATCACTGAATGAAGCAAGAAGTTTTTCTTTGTCATCTGCCATCTATGGCGTCCTTCCATTACTTACAGCTCCTGCCAGCCTGATGACTGAGCCCGGGCCGTTAGCCTAGATCTAATGTAAATGTCTTCTCCATTGTATAGGGGAGCATGTTTTCCCAGAGCTCAGAGGTGACACAGTCTCCCACTGTGGGAAAGGAAAAGAAAGGGAGTGCTTCATATTTATTCCATGATAAACCAAGCCCTCTGGCAGAAGTGTTGATAGATTCTGAAGGGAGCTCCTATCTAGTTCCTTTTTGGTTGTAGGAATGGCAGCTTCAGAATGGGGCCTCAAGACTGAGGGTATAAAAGGTGTGTGTGTCACGGGGGAGGGTCAGGACTTTCAAAGGGAAATAGAAGAAACCCTGACAGGAAAAACTCAGGTTCATGTGTCACTTCAGTGTTAATTTCCAATCAGATTAAGGCAAGCAGGCTGTGGCTCAAAACAAATATAAACATGTTCCTTCTCTAGTGATTCATGGTGCCAGGTTAATCTCAAGTCGCCCCACCTTACAATTTAAAAAGAGAAAGATGAAGAGAAATAAAGAACCACCGGGCCAGATTATTTTGTTACCACAACAATCCCCTCATAAAAGTGACATGCCTCTTGCCAGGCTCTTTTGTTTGAAGTTGGGACAAATCCCTCATCAGCTGTGAACCCTCCCATTGACGTTTCTGTTTTTTAATTCTCCACCACAGCAGTCAGACCTGCCACAGATGTTGCTGTAGGGACTGTATTCGATCTCTGCTGCTGGGCTCCAGAGCAGCAGCCACACAGCAATGGTCTGAGTGCTTTCCGGAGTGTTAGAGTCAAACTGAGGCCTGGTCTACACTAGAAAATTAGATTGGTTTCACTATGTTGATAAGAGGTGTAAAAAGTCCACACCCCCGAGCTGCATAGTTATGATGACCTAAGTCCCCGTGTAGACAGCGCTAAGTCAATGGAAGAGCTACTGCCTCGCGGATACCTACATAGATGGGAGAATCTCTTCTATCAGTTTAGGTAGTGTCTACACTGAAGTGCTGCAGCAGCGTAGCTGTACAGTGTTAAGTGTAGACAAGCCCCAGGAGAGACAAGGTGGGTGAGGTAATATCTTTTATTGGAACAACTTCTGTTGATGAGAGACACAAGCTTTCAAGCTTACACAGAACTCTTCCTCAGGTCTGAGAAATGTTCTCAGAAGCTCACAGCTAAATATAAGGTGGAACTGATTGTTTAGCATAAGTAGTTAACTCATATTTCAAGGGACCACTGAAGGTTAAGTGGCCCGTTAACACCTCTCCATATGTTGTGATAAGCATATGTAGGACCCTTGGATCTTGAAAGATGTGTGGTGTGTGTGTGTGGGGGGGGGGAGTTGATCATTGTAGCAGTGGAGATATGGCTACAAGTTTTGCATCTGTTGTTCTGGCAGGGTTTGGTGCTGCTTTGAGTTTGTGTGTCCTGGCCTGTGGGGGAGCTTGCTTGGTGAGGTTCTGGCCTTGCTTGAAGGCCAGAAGAGTGGGTTCAGAAAAGATTTATTTCAGGATGGGGTCCCCTTTGAGTATGGATTGTAACTGTTTGATGATACCCTTATAGGTTCTAATATGGGGTGGCAGGTGACAAGTAGAGGTGTAAGGTTGGAGAAGGTTTTATTTCTTTCTTGAATCAGATTCTCTCAGGGTATTCATGGAACAATCAATTACACACATACAAAATGTGAAATGACTGCCTAGGAAGGAGTACTGTGGAAAGGGATCTGGGAGCCATAGTAGATCACAAGTTAAATATGAGTCAACAGTGTAACACTGCTGCAAAACAAAAAAGATCATCCTCCTGCAATGTATTAGCAGCAGTGTTGTTAGCAAGTCACAAGAAATAATTCTTCTGCTCTACTCCTCCCTAATGTGGCATCAGCTGGAGTATTGTGTCCAGTTTTGGGCACCACATTTCAGGAAAGATGTGGACAAATTAGAAAAAGTCCAGAGGAGAGCAACAAAAATTATTAAAGGTCTAGAAACATGACCTAAGAGAAAAGATTGAAAAAATTGGATTTGTTTAGTCTGGAGAAGAGAAGAGTGAGGGGGCACATGATAACAAAATTCAAGTACATAAAAGGTTGTTACAAGGAGGGAGAAAAATTGTTCTTATTAACCTCTGAGAATAGAGCAATCTTACTTCTGCCCCTTATAGCTATGCCCAGAGCAGAGCAGAAATTCACACTAATTGTCCATCCACAACAAAGTCTGGTTTTATTCAGTGACCACAAAAACTAGAACGGGTCGATGTTATTTGAATAGTGGTATTGTGGCTTTGCAATCTTCTTTACACAGAAAGGGTTGCAGAAACACATCCCAGAGTTTGCAGCACCCATTCTGATGTGCACATGGTGTCTTGTGAATGTTTCATGATGTTACTAGAGCTCCAATTTTATAGCTTAAAGCTCCGGAGACCTCTGAAGGCTTCACTCTGATAAGATGTCAGGGGTGCAAACCTGACACCATTGAAGTCAATAGGAATTTGGCTTCACCAGAGCCAGCGTTTCACTTGGAGTATTTTCCCATACCCCTCGAACTTATGCTATAAATAGAATAGCCCTGATTCATCATTATGTCTGATTCAGAGCTGCCTGGCCTTGGTGTAAGGAGAGAGATCCTGCTCTAACTCATGCCACTGGCACTGCTGGCATAGGGGTCTTTCGACCAGCAGAGGATTGGTGAAATGGACCTCAGCTCCATCACCTGCTCAACATGTCTCCTCCTCCCCCTCACATCTAGGGAGAATTCTCTGCTGGTAATCTTTGGCTGGTATCATGGCCTTAGTGGAACAAAGAACCTGCCCCGTCACTTCTTAACAATACAGTCAACTCTTGAAAACATTGTGTTGGAGATAACAAATGAGATCTTCATTTTCAGAGCAGCAGAGCAGATTATATTAAGTTAATAAAGCTGGGCAAGGCCCAGACAAATCGGTCAATGGACCATCTTCATACAAAAACTCAATCAAATATCTGTAAAGAGACAAGTCTTGCCATTTAAATAATACTATCATATCTCATGCCCATCAGGCACAAGGCCCTGTGAACCAATAGGTGCCTGAGCCAGTGGAAATCTTCCTTTCCCAACTTCCTCACCGTACCCTGCTAGGCAGTGGTTCATGGAGTCTATAAATCAGCAAAGACTTAAAATGGGCTGAGTGGCTCTCTCCACCCAAATGATAGAGAGCTCTAGAGTTCTGAGATCGGTTGTGAGGGGAGCAAGTGAGCCAGCTGCTAGAGGTAGATAGGGGTGTGTGGGTGAGAGAGAGAGAGCGAGCGAGCAAGCAGTAAGGCCTCATGCAGCACTTTTGGACTTGCAAACAAATAATTCAGCATTTACTATCCCCCAGGTATTTTCCAGTAAATTTCCTCCTCTTTTCAAAATATGATGCTTTTTTGCAATGATGCAAACAGGCATATTCTCTCTCTCTCAGTGTGTGTGTGTGTGTGTGTGTGTGTGTGTAAAAGGAATATTTAGGGATATGGTGATTGTATGCATTGCAGGTTAGAAATAAATGTCATGAGATTGTCATATGCTTTTTGAACGCTTGGAGCAGATGTTTAAACACAATCAATAAATAATAACATACCTCACAAAGTACAGTGAAGTGAACTTCCTACTTTATTCACAAAAACATTTGTTGATCATTTTCGGATTTATTTGACCAGCTCTTAAGACAGGACAAAAAGCCAGTGGGTTTGGTGTTGTGACAAACCCAGATCCCCAAAGGTAGTTAGGTGCCTAAACTCCCAAGTGCATCCTATCTTCCCTTCCCTACTCCGCTTGCCCATTATCTCTTCTCAGATATTGCTCTCCTAATATCCCGTGTGCTCTCCTAATTATTTTCTTCAGTGTACCCACTGCAAAACGTGCACCATTAGCTTTAGGGAGGGTTGAATGCATGTGCAAAAGAGGAATGGAAAGAGCAAGCTATTAAATGGTCTCAAAGCAAGTGGGACTGCATTAAACAATTACAGACTAGATTTTCAGCTGGCATCAATTGGTGTAACTCAATTTAAGTCAATGAGCTATGCTGATTTACACCTGTTGGGGATCTGGCCCTATAATTATGGATAGAGATGTATTTAGAGTATAATCCCATTTACCCAATCTCTGGTTAACTGAAATTCCTGTTTTAACATTCAGCATGCTTTGCTTATTTAAACCCTATTCTTTCCAAAGGCCTTGGATATTTCCAGTGGAAACAGGTGGTGTATAGACCATCCATTTTATTTTTTAAATGCTGTTCATTTTAGTAATGTTAAAAATCCTGTGTGCGGGGGTGGCTTTTAACTACAAAATGTTGGGGTAGGGTCAGAAAATATTAGCAGTACTGTGGCTGATACTTAAGAAAAATGTCTGCAACACCTAGCAAAAACCTCACAGCTTGTTTCTAGCATCTCACTAGCCCTTCTTTTATAAAACTGCAAAACTTTTAAACTTCCTATGTACAATGTAGCGCTCTGTCAATAGCAGCTCTGGGCTGAAAAAATACATCCTCTAAGAGCAGCATTTGCATGACATGGAACATCTAGTGGCTTTGAAGCAGTAGGTTTTGAGAAGTTTGCTCATACCACAAGGCCTGAGAAGCGATGGGTACAATGAGAGAAGCAGAGCAACTGTAGGCAGGTTTACTCAGCAGAACTTAACATCTAGGGTTTTATTACTTTTACATTGAATTAGAAAATTAGCAATAGAAAAATGAGGCAGAATCCTGAAACCCTATGAATGTTTAATGTCTTAATAACTTTAAAGTGTGATTCAACATTACTCCTCCAGAAATCTAAAGAAGATTAATCATCAGCCCTCTACTTCAAACCATTTAATTAAGAATATTTGCTTTTGTATAGCACCTTTCATCCCAAAGAGCTTTGCAAACTGTGGGCCCCATTCTCCAACCGCTTGCATATATAAGCAGTCCCTATGAGGTAGCTCTGCTGAAATCAGTGGGATTACTCTTGTGAGTAAGGCCTGCTTTTGTGAATAAGAGTGTGTGTATATATACATATATGTAGCATCACTGGAATGCAGTTATCTCTTGTGTGGAGGGCAGCAGTTACCAGGTGCACAGCACACTGCACAACTATGGATGGAAGTGTATTTTTAGCCAAAGACACTACTGCAATCCTTAATCTTAAATGCCAGGAGATCTTTAAGTCCATGCAAATCACAGCCCACAGGACCCAGGTTTTAAAGTCATGTCCAAAAGACTTCACACACTGCATGGAATGCAATTTATCTCAGAAACAAGAAGGGCTGAGTCAATATGGTTTCATTATAAACAAACAAGCAGATATTAAACATAAAAGGCAAAATTATCTCCATTTAGATGAAAAGGAGCTTGTGGTAGTCTTTATTCCCTAACACAGCAAACTGCTTTGGGGGAAAATGCTTTTACACTCAGACCACCAGGTTAACCATATCTGGCTTCAGCATCACCAAGCGGAATGCACTGAAGTTATATGGTCAGCTCAGGCATATTTCTAACAGTATTTCTCAAGTGTTCGGGAATCACTGAATAAATTTGTTCAGTACCATGGTTTTACTGGAGATGGGTCACAGCTGTGACTGATTACAAGCAGATGTGCATTAAGGAGAAACCTTTTGAGCTGTTGAGAGAAAAGGCACTCACTCACTCCATGCGTGTGCCACAAATCATGTAAATTAGACGTTATTAACCTTTAATTTGAAAAGATTATCTTTTGAGTGTACAGCCAGCTAAAATAGGTACAATCTGTAATAACAATTCCAATGTAAGGTAGAGGGGGGAAAAAACTAAGAAACAAAGCTATGGTGTAAGAAAAGCACATAAAAAATTCCTTCCTCTTCTTGTATATTGCTTTTCTCCAGTCAAAAACTTTAAATTGCAGCCCAATCCAAGGCAGAATAAGGTCTTTCTATTAGTGTTAAGGGTCAGTATGAGCTAAACTGACTATAAAAAAAGACTATATTGGTCTTTAATTGTATATGGCCTCTGAGAGCACAGATGTAGCTCAAACAATGTGTCTGAGATTGGGGCCTCCTCTCTTCCAGATTTCTTGAACTCTGCTTCCCCTGCCATCGTCCAACTCACTCCAAGACACATGGTCTCCCTCTAGACTCTTTTTTTCTCTTGGATTTATCCAACTGATAGCTCCCCGGCAGACAGACAGTATCTGGATGGAAACTAACAATGAGAAATCTATACTGTTGTATCCTCTCCGGATCAGACCTGGGGAAGCTTCCCTCCGTTCCAGTTTTGCCCTGTCAGTTGAATCCATGAGTTTACATGACTTCCCCTGGCAATAGCATACTGTGCCTGCTTTTCAAACAAACATTGAAAAATATGAAAGGGCCCGATCCTGCCACCCTTACTCCCGTTGAGCCCTATTTTGCTGTGGAAGCATCCCGCTGAATGGGCCTCGCTCTCGCAGGAATAATTGGAGGGGGAGGCAGATTCGGGTCCTGTCTCAAAGTGACGGTGCCTAGTCAATATAACTCTGTTCTTTCAGCTTCTAACTCTTTGCTTTCTCCAGACTAAATGATGCGTTGTATTTTCTTCTACCCCTCCATAATCAGGAAGGAAGTTTTCCTTACACAGGTTAAATGACCTGGTTCCAGAGATCATGTGCTAAGTTTAGACATGCATTTAAAGAGAGGGTGTTGCAAGATAAATACTGTAATTAGAGAAACTAAGTCTATTTCGAAGCCTAATTTAGCAAACAAAGCAGTTGCACCTATTGCTCAAAAACTTTAATGTCGATCATAGCTGCACATACCGATCTATATCCGATGTAACTTTGCTAAACGTTTAAAGTAGCTAGAGAGATGGGTAGCCGTCTCAGTGATTAGAACTACCTGCATTTCAGGGTACTGGCGGATTGGCTGGGAGACTGTAGAAATGTCCCATTCCCAGCCCTACGAGATTATTTTAATTAAAGCTGAAGAACAACTTCAGTTAACAGGCTGTTGGCAAACTGCCTCTGCGAGCGATGCAGCAGTAGGTCCCCAGGGGATTAGGTGGTAAAGTGTGCAGGGAAAGTATTCCTCTTCCTCTCTTTTACATTGAGCAGCTATCACTTTTCACTGGACGGTTCCACAGGTGGTTTCTAGGCTAATCCACTTCCACAGGACCCTGCTGCAGCCGCTGTGTGTCGGAAAACACCCAAAGATCTAGCATGCACGGAAATTACCTTGCTCGCGAAGCGGTAATGTTCGCTGGTAACTGAGCGTGGCGCACGCAAAACAACCTCACTGTCAATGCACAAGAGAGGGTGGGTGAATGCAGAGACTTGTGCAACCCCCACCCCCCTCCTTGGTCGCAGCAGAATCGAAACCGTCGCTGCAAAAGGGCTGAAGTGTCAACAGCGAAACCAAAGCGCCAGGGAAGGCGCGTCTGTCTCTGTCAGCAAGAGCGCCCGGAGCCAGGGATCAACCTGCGGGCTGTGTTCCCAGGGAGCGCCCTGCTTTGAGAGGCAGATGCGACCGGGGCAAGCAGCGATCCGGGCTGACTGCGAGCTCTGCCAAGAGCTGGGGCGTGAGGAGAGGGGGACGCTTGCAGGCTGCAGCGGATCAAAGTGGAGGCTCCCGGGTCAACCAGGGGAGAGACCGGGACTGGGGCTGCGAGAACCACTCTAGGGGGCAGACCAGCAGGAGCACCGGCAACACTCTCAGCCGTGTGTGTGTGTGTGCGTGTGTGTGTGCGCTGCTAGCAGCCCATTGGCTGGGGGCTGCCTGATGTCACGGCTGGGTGTTCCTATAAGCTCCCCAACACATAACGGGCTCAGGACACTTGTAGACAGGACTCCTGGCAGGGCAGGAGCTGCCCGGGCTGCAGCAGGGGAGGGAGGCGGCTAAGAAGGGAACAAACAAATGCAAATTCCTGCCCCCCAAACAGTCTGTCAACAAGTCTAACTGCAAGAGGCCCCCCAGGCCGGCCAAGCCACCGCCGGCATTTCTCGGGGGGGGCTGCCAAGCTTGGATCTCCTACAGCGGCGCGTGTGCCTGCTCCCGGGCCCTCGCCAGGCGCCGCGGGTACCGAGCGCGGGTGACAGCTGGCGTGGAAAGCGCGCGAGCGGAGCGCCGGCGCTGCGCAGCGGGCACCGGACTTCGGAGCGTCCCAGGCTTGCCTGCGAAGAGCCCCCGCGCTGTGCGGCCGGGGATCGGACGCGGGGCTGCCCGGGGCTTGCATGTCAACAGGGAGCAGAGCGCAGAACGTGCGCTGCTGCGGGTAGGAAGCCATGGGATCGGTGACTCCCACCAGCCAGGTCAATGTGAGCAGCAGCAAGGACCCGGACAGTTCCAGCCTGTCGCAAGACGTCTGGATGGTGGGCATGGGCATCCTGATGTCCGTGATCGTGCTGGTCATCGTCTTTGGCAACGTCCTGGTGATCACCGCCATCGCCAAGTTCCAGCGGCTGCAGACCGTCACCAACTACTTCATCACCTCCCTGGCGTGCGCCGACCTGGTGATGGGGCTGGCCGTGGTCCCCTTCGGGGCCAGCCACATCATGCTGAAGCAGTGGAAGTTTGGGAACTTTTGGTGCGAGTTCTGGACCTCCCTAGACGTGCTGTGCGTCACGGCCAGCATCGAGACCCTCTGCGTCATTGCCGTGGACAGGTATTTCGCCATCACCTCCCCCTTCAAGTATCAGAGCCTGCTGACCAAAAGCAAAGCCAGGATTGTCATCCTCGTGGTCTGGGTGGTGTCGGTTTTGACCTCCTTCTTGCCTATCCAGATGCACTGGTACAGAGCAGCGCGCCCGGAAGCCGAAAGCTGTTACCAGAACGACACTTGCTGTGACTTCTTCACTAACCAGGCCTATGCCATCACTTCTTCCATCATCTCCTTCTACTTGCCTTTGGTGGTCATGGTCTTCGTCTATGCCAGGGTCTTCCAGGTAGCTAAGCAGCAGCTGAAGAAGATAGACAAATGTGAAAGGAGGTTTCATAACCCGAACAACAACCAGCAGGAGCAGAACGGGAGAGCAAGTCACAGGAGAGCCTCCAAATTTTGCTTGAAGGAGCACAAAGCCCTGAAGACCTTGGGGATCATCATGGGCACTTTCACTTTGTGCTGGCTGCCCTTCTTCATAGTCAACATCGTGCACGTGATACAGGACAACATTATCCCCTCTTACCTGTACATCCTCCTGAACTGGTTGGGATACATCAACTCCGGCTTCAACCCCCTTATTTACTGCAGAAGCCCGGACTTCAGGTATGCTTTCCAGGAGCTCCTGTGCCTCCGGCGATCTGCCCTGAAGATGCACGCCAATGGATATTCCAACAGCAACGGGAAAAGCGACTTCAACGAGGAGGACGATGGATATCAGTTGGGACAAGACAAAACGTGTGAATTGCTGTGTGAAGGAGCGGGCCCACCTGCCAGTGAGGACTTAGTGCACTGTAAAGGTACTGTGCTGAACGGTTGCATTGAGTCCCAGAGCATCAATCATAGCACACACGATACCATATTGTAGAGAGAGGAGCCTTTACCAAAAAAAAAAAAAGTCCTATGAAAAAGGCACCTATAATGTAGTAGCTGCAAGAGAACTAGCAACCTTCATACAAATATGTGGGAGTGCCCCCCTCGGGGAGGGAGCAGGTTGTTTATTTGCAGGATGTACAAAATCCTCTGGCAAGTGAGGGTTATTTTAAGACCGTGGATGAGGTTCATCCCGTGAAGACTTGATGACTATTGTGGTGTTCTTGTTACTGTGTTTATCTACCTCATAGATCTAGTAATAATAAGCACGTAACTGCTGCCCTCAAGCCTAGCTGGACTCCTGTCTCTTTGGTGACTGGGCTGTCTCCCATCAGAGGGGAAGGTGATAGGCCTGTCTCTGGAGCCTTTCCTTCAGGGACCAGTCAGGGTTCGATTTCCCGAATCAAGGCTGAAGTTTACTTCTTTGTGCAGTGACTATTGGTGTAAGGGTGACCTCACTGCACCTGTTTGTCCAAAGTCCTGTCCACTGTATAAAAGTGTGGTGACAACTTCGAATGGCTTCAGACTCAGTTCTGCTAGGAATGGCTCGTCTCCCCCGCACCAAATCCCCATTAATCCCAGTTCAGCTGGTCAGGCTTCATGTTAGTACAGTAAACATACCTTTCTACGGCCTCTGCTTCCTTTCCACCCACACCAATATGATGGTCACATTTTCATTACTGCGTATTATTGAAATCCCCAAACCTTGGCTGTGAAAGGAATGGGCAATGTCCGCTTATGCTAAAGAAACCAGCCCCTTTCCCCATTATTAGACACTTCCTGCCCTCACAGTGTCCTTCACTTGGGATCTTTGTTCCCTCTTGGCATCAGGAGAGGTCTGAGCCTAAATGCCAGAGGGATGCATGAGGATTAAGCCCACAATTATAAAATGGTCAGCCCTAGGTTTCTGCAGTTGACATCCTCCAGAAGCAGGGGGCTGGGAAGCGCAGCGGGGGCTGGAACACGAGAACGAGCACTTCCCTTCTGGTCACTCTGAGCCTGATTCTCCGGCCACCCGCCGTGGCTGAGCTCGCTGCCCCGGAGGAGAGCGAGCGTTGCTAGGAAAGGTGGACAGGTCGGTCAGAGCAGCGCTCTGCCGGTTCCAACAGGTTTCAGCTCAGCGAGTAGCCCGTGGCAGCTCGCTCCGTTTACAGGGGGACTCTAAAGCCATTTCAGCGCCACTCCAGTGGCAATCTTCGCAGTAGAGATGCTTTCCCCTGGTCTCAGAGGGCCGAGTGTGGAGCAGGCTAGGACACGCAGTGGGGGCTCGTAGGCAATGAACTGCTGAATAAAGGGTGGTTTGATCCGGGTCATTATATTCTGTGTTATTTATTAAGCACTCCGTTTGCTCGGAGCTGTGCCCCTCCGGTCGGAGCGAGCTTAGGCTCAGAATGGTGGGTTCTGGGGGTCACTGAGCGAATTGCTCTGGGCAGTATTTTCCCTCTCCTGAAATGTCCCCTTTTACTCTTCCCATTTTTCAACGGTGGTTACACGCCGGCACTAGTCCCAGCGCTAGTGGGGTCCTGGGGCCGGCCGTCTGCCCTTTATAGTAAAGCACTTTAGTGTCATCGCTGAATCAGTGTCCCCCAGCTCATGAGGGCCAGGAACACCGAAGCATGACCCAGGCCACCCCAGGCTGTTGTACAGCGAAATCCCCCCTCCACATCCGGTAAACCGTCTCTTGAACATGAATTCTCTTGTTGCACAAAACAAAACAAATGAAACACGCGGTCAAAACACGACTCAGTTTTAGCCTCAGATGGAGGGGACGGGGCAAATCCCTGCTTATGGAAAAGTCCTCTGGAATTGTACAGGGGTGACGCCAGCAAAGTTCTGTAGGGTGCTTTTAAAATTACCGTAAAACCTTTAGATTTTTAAAGGAAATGAGAATTTCTGGCGGGATTTAGAATCGCTCTGTAGAACTCTATACAAGAGAGATTAAATTTGGTAGGATGATTTAAAGAAACTAAAGAATGGTCTCTATTAAATTCTATAGGACTTTTTCATTAAAAAAGAAACAAGCTGGGGGAATTTGGGAGAATGTAGAAGACTATGATTGTAAATTTCACTGAGAAGGTAGCTGGAAAGTTGTCCTGTGTGCTGCTAAAAATCACCGAAAATGCCTCTAGCTAAAGGGTTTCCCGATCTTTGAATTTTATTTAACTCAGAGAGCGTCTGGTCTCAGGAGACGGTGGATATGGAAGGTTAGGTCAGTCCTTGTTTTTGTGGCTCCGCTTTATTTGTTTATTAGCTTTCCCTCTTGGCAGGTTTTACATTTTGTTCCTGGCTTGCAAAACTTGCTTCACGCTGGCTGCAAGCTCCGCGGGGCTGTCAGCTGGGAAGCTAATACTCAGACACAAGTGGACAGGTGCGGGCGGGGAGGAGTACAGAGACGGCGGGGGGGGGGGGGGGAAGCGAGCGGGGACTGTTACTCTGCAGCAGAGCAGCGGCTCTGCCATTGCCTCTCGAGGCAGGAAGCAGTGATCAGAAAACGGGACTCTTCCTTTAGGCGTAGGTAGACATTTTTTAAAGGGTGCGGCACGACTGCAAAGAGGATGTGAAAGAGAAGGGTCCTTTCAAAACACGTGGAAAAGAGTGAGGTGAGGGAAGGTCCCGCACTGGGTCCCTTACAAGGCAGTGACACGTTTTACATTCCAATCTGTTCTATGTATTTATACACCAGATCCCTCAACACAGTATCTGAGTGCTTAATATCTTGGTATGTTTCTGTTCTGCTGCTTTGTTATTGCATTCTGTTAATACAGGCGAGCTGTCTTCGGGAACTGCTTTGAGCTTTGACTAATTTGCTTGAAATAGCTTTTGGTCAATCTTGGAGTCATGCATGGGTTAGGCAACGAAGAACGTTTTGACCTGTGGCCTAGAATTCCAACAAGGAGTTTCCTGGAATAGTATCTTAGTGGGAAGAAATATCAGCGAAAACAAAACAAAAAAACAAATGCAAAGATTTGTGGGGTTCAGTGGTGAGCTGCTCCCAAACTCAGCATTTATTCCACCACACACCCACGCCTTTGCTGTGAAAAAACTCTTCACCAAGAATATTGTCACTGTAATTGGTAAAAAGAAGGAGGAGTCCTTGTGGCACCTTAGAGACTAACAAATGTATTTGAGCATAAACTTTCGTGGGCTAAAACCCACTTCATCAGATGCATGCAGTGGAAAATACAGTAGGAAGAGATACCGGTATATAAACAGAAGACATGAAAAAGTGGGTGTTGCCATACTAACTATGGTGAGAGCAATCAGTTAAGATGGGCTATTACCAGCAGGAGAAAAAAAACTTTTGTAGTGATCAGGATGGCCCATTTCCAGCAGTTGACAAGAAGGTGTGAGTAACAGTAGGGGGGAAATTAGCACGGGGAAATAGGTTTTACTTTGTGTAATGACCCATCCACTCCCAGTCTTTATTCAAGCCTAATTTAATGGTGTGCAGTTTGCAAATTAATTCCAATTCTGCAGTTTCTCGTTGGAGTCTGGTTTTGAAGTTTTTTTGTTGGAGTATTGTGACTTTGTTACTCACACCTTCTTGTCAATTGTTGGAAATGGACCATCCTGATTATCCCTACAAAAGTTTTTTTTCTCCTGCTGATAATAGCCCACCTTAACTGATTGCTTTCGTTATAGTTAGTATGGCAACACCCACTTTTTCATATCCTCTGTGTATATATATATATATATCTTCCTACTGTATTTTCCACTGCATGCATCCAGTGAAGTGGGTTTTAGCCCACAAAAGCTTATGCTCAAATACATTTGTTGGTCTCTAAGGTGCCACAAGTACTCCCCGTTCTTTTTGCTGATACAGACTAACACGGCAACCACTCTGAAAACGGTAATTGGTGTTTCCAATGAATTTCTGAGTGAGTCTTTGCAAATCATTTGTGATCACTCCTGAAAGCTGTCCATGTGAAGCATAGATTGTCTTTGCTTTTATTTTCTTTCTTATTGAAAATACTTTTTGCACATGGTTGGGGAAGTTTTTTGTGGTTCCTGGGAGCTGCTGAGCAGTCAGGAAGCTTGATCTCCTAAGCATTGTCCTGTCAAGGGAGGCCTGCTGCAGAGATTGTCAAGTGAGTGGTGAGGATTTGCCTGCTGATTTTTTACAGGCTAAAGTCTCTGCATCTTGATCAGAAATCTGTAGTTTGCTCTCTTTCAGGTTAGATTTTTGTTGCATCTGTCAACTGCAGATGCCAGAGGGATGTAATTAATTAGTGGAGCCCCCCCTCTGGTGCACACAAGAACGTCTCCCCTGGCCAAACGGTATGCTGAGTTTTCCCATGTGGAAGTTGTTCTTTGCAGAATCTAACTCACTCACCTACCCTCAACACAGAGAAAGCACTTTGTTTAGCAGCTAGTAAGCATATGTAGCTCGAACACCTTCATAAACCTTTCCGTTTGTGCACAGTCATGCTTGGGATTAGTGTTTACACCAAGCAAGGTGGTTATTAAGGCAGTAAAAAACCTGCAGTCGGGTTCAAGAGAGGTGACCGGGAGGGACATGCTGCAGCAGAGTTTGGAGCAAAGTGCATGGGGCGGGGGTGTCTTTCTGACAGCCCTTCCTGCAGGTTGGGGCCAGCTGTGAAGTGTGATTAAGGGAGAGACTCACTGCATCTGTGAAATTAGAAGAATGCTAAGGCAAATCTCCACAAAAACAATGCCGCGTTATCTTCTGCACCTTTAACAGTTGTCCTTAAAGGAGAAGGCCAAATTAAAAGACAAAAAGCCAGATACCATGCAACACAATGAAGTGGGACTATTTATAGCTGAGACTTTGCAGTCACAGTACACGCACTTGTACTGTTGTGCTACTTTGCAAAGGAGTATCTGCAAGTTAACGTGGGCCCACTGTGTCATAGTTTTTCCGCCAAGGTGATGCGAGCTCAGAGACTACAAAAGTGTGTGTGCAGGAAAAACTAAGGAATTCTGGGTGTGTATGATTCAAATCACCTCTAAAAATGTGGAATGTGAAATAAAAAATAATGGCAACAAAATTGAAAAGAAAAATACCAGGCGTTCTTTAAACTTGCGGAGCATTCAACCCTGCGGAAGTCTGTGGAAGGATTGTAGAGATAACTGTGTATTGTCCACATTCCCTTTAGGGTCCAATTCAGCATTGACCTGCACCTTGTGCAGTCATTTACCCCCTTGTGAAGTAAGTTCAAAGCAGGTGTAAAGGCTGCCATTTTGCACTGGTATAAATGGTGATACAAGGTTCTGCAGTGAATTCAGCTCTGAAACATTTTGAACCACGTACACACAACACACATAGATGTGAAGTCTTGTCTCAACTATTGGCTTTTATGGGGAAGAGGAGTTGAAATTGCTGCTCCTTCCTCTCCCCAGCAAGGTGGGCCTAGTCCTCGGGGAAGAGTGACTAAAAGAGCCTGATCCTTGAATCCTCCTTCAAAGGATGGCAGGTGTGGTTGCCATTACAAAAGAGAGTTTTGCCTGGGTCAGGACTGCAGGGCTGAGCCCAAAGTATATACAGAGAAAGAGAATGTGGCCTGAGAAAGCTTCTTCCTCTTTCATTAGCTGTCTACCTCCTATGGGAGATGAGTTCCAGGATGTCCCTGCTTGTCTACCATTGACTGCTCCCTAGCACCAAGCAGAGAACAGGGTTTGCTTTAAGGAGGTTGCCTGGTGCATCTCTCCCTGCTGTTGATGTCAGGCTGTAAGCAGATCCTGTGCACAGTTCAATTCCCATATTAAGCCTTTAAAATATAGCCAGTCCCACTGAAGCAAACACATAGTGATGACGTTACAGGGTACATGCAATTGCTGTTAGGGGAAGTCACCGGGTCTACAAAAACAATCTCTTTCCAGATAAACATTAACAGGGTGTCCTAGCAGAGTGAAACCTGACACAGTGCAAGATTTAAGAACTCAGAAAATCAGGTGCCATTTGTTAATGAAGCTTGTTCTGTACAGTACAAGGATTTAGATACAGAATGCTGTTGTACAGTACAGTAGGTGCATGTAAACACACATTCATTATCTACAGGTTGCATATGCTGCATCAGTGTGTGTATATTAATTATTATTATTTAGCAATACAGAGGAAGTAAAAAAATAGTTACAAGTTGTGGTTCTCAATTTCCTCTCCTGTGTTTTTTAGTCTGAACAACCAGCAACCGACAATCGCTTGCAGTGTTTGTAATATGACTATACCCTCATGAATGGAATCACATGCACAGGTGACATGGAGGATACACACCAGGACAGGGTAGCTTATAAGATTGATTGGGCCAAGTACGGGTGGAAACCGGTATCCCCTCACAAGTGGCAGGGTGACATTCTCTTTAGCAAGGGCCCAGTTCTGCTGTCACTGACATTACTGCCAAACTTCCGTTGACTTCAGTGGGAATGGGAGCCAGCCCTGAGTGCAAACAAATACCGTGTCCTCATTGCAAGTGCTGTGCATATTTTGTCAATGACCACATTTGTTTGGCTACTTGGTATTAAAACTTCAAATGCTGTTGCTGTGTGTATCTGAAGAAGAGGAGCAAATGGGGACATGGCTTATCTCAGAACCACAGTGCTGCTCCGAGCACTGGAAGGTGGAAGGGTCAGGAAGCAATAGACTATTCATTGTGAGACAAGGCTGGGAAGATGACCTGGATATGGTGACTCTGATCAACACAGACAGGATGGGTAAAGGAGGCATCATTAGTCCTGAGATTTGCATGTAGATCACCTGACAATTGCTGCCGATTTTACTTTTCTCTCTGAAGTCAACACAGGTGGGGTGTGAGCTGTGGAGGTCTCAAGCCACCTGAAGTTGAAGGAAAGGATCAGCAACTTCTTTGGAAAGCCACCAAACAATAGGTCAAATTCTCAGGGGCTTAGTCACGTGTTACTCAGTCTTACTCAGCCAAAACTCTCATTGGACTTGGCTCAGTGAAAACTGTTGACTTTCCATAGAAACGTGACAGTTCAGAGAATGAAACTGTCATGGAACCAACCAGTTACAATATAACACAGACAATAAATGGGCCCCTAGAAAAACTGCCATGTGGTGATTAAAAAACGCAGCAAGGAAAACCTCGTGTCTGATCATTTATTTTGTAATGAAGAAAATATCCTAGAAAACAGCAGAAATAGGTATATATAGATCAAGTATCTGGGCCAGATCCCCAGCTGGTGTAAAGTGACTTCGGTGCAGCTATGTCTGTTTATACTAGCTGAGGATCTGGCTCAGAGCGTATAATACACATAGTGCTGCTTTCACTTGTGGAAAATAAAATCCTAGAGAATTCCGCTGTCACTGGAATGAAATACCGTGTTCAGACCTAAAACAATGCGCTCCACTGAAAGCACACAGGCCTACATTCTGTGCTGCTGGTTTGTACCTCTCACAAACCCTGTGTCACGGAGATTGCACTGGAGGCAAGTGGAATATTTGGTACCCTTTGTGTATGTATGTATACAGTTCTTGTGAATATATGTTATTGTGGGGGATAAGTGCCCTCCCCATCTATTGCCTATTGCACATTGGATGAATAGAGTTTGGCATTACCTCATGCTCAGTTGTGTAATTCTTTGAATTCTTGTAAGTCTTGGTGCTGTAATTGCTGCTTTTGCATTGTTGCAAAATAGTGGTGTAGCTGCAGATCCGAGAGTCATTTTTTACTCTGGTCGCTGCATTTTCCACTTCAGGAGCTGGCTTCGCTCCATTCTCCACAGCAGACATAGTATGTAGAGTCCCGTCACTGTGTCAGTCTTTTGCCTCATTGGAGACATTCCCAGAGAGCTTTTGCTTTGTGGGAAGCCTAGGCCTCAGAAGATGAATTGTCAATATCAGAGAATTATTGATGTGTATACTATTAACCTATGAGAAGTATGCTGATCCAGACCCCCAGTTATGGGGAATTCTTGCAGCTCAACCCTCTTTCTGTAATGGGCCAATTCCAAACACCCCAAGCTCTGGAGAAGTCCAGGTTGACACCTACATTTCACACCTGCAAGTTCAGGACCCTGTGCTTTGATTCTGCCTATGGTGAATTTTGGAAGCAGGGTTTTGCTCGGTGCCCATCTCTAGTTAGTATAGAACCTCTCTCTCTCTCTCTCAGCTGTGCTTTCCTTAGTCCAGACATATGGCATATGCTGTAGAACCTAGCTAATTCATATCCCCAAAGTCAGAAAATAGCTGATTGCTATAGGAAGTTGGTGATGAAAGGCACTGCAGGTCAATGCATATTATACTGTAGTGTGATATCAAAAGGGCATGTATGGATGGATGTATATAGAGGAGCAAAGATTGTGGGATCTGAAGGATCAAGTGCAAACAATTGAGGTTCCACTGATTGTACATGTAAATCTACCCCGCATTCTGTCCCATGCATTCTGGGCCAGGTGTTTAGCTCCTAAATGGCTGAAGTTTAAGGTGCTGGGCACATTAAAGGTGAGAGCGAGAGCTGTGTTGAGACAGTGAGCGGAGGCAGGGAAAGGGATGAGGAGAGCTAGTTACTAAATATCCAGAAATATTAGCAGCCTGAAATTTTAAAAAGTTAAGAAACAAGAAAGAGCCCCTGCCTCTCTGGAGAAGTAATGAAAGGGTGAGCAAGCACAAACCATGCTCTCCAGCTTGGCCAGGGGTGGCCAACCTGAGCCTGAGAAGGAGCCAGAATTGACCAGTGTACATTGTCAAAGAGCCACAGTAATACGTCAGCAGCCCCCCATCAGCTCCCCGAGCCTCCCACCCACTGGCAGCTCTGCCAGTCAGCGCCTCTCCCTCCCTCTCCGCACCTCCTGATCAGCTGTTTCATGGCGTGCAGGAGGCTCTGGGGGCGAGGGGAGAGGAGCAAGGGCACGGCAGGCACAGGGGAGCACCCCCTGGCACATTGGAAAGTCGGCACCTGTAGCTCCAGCCCCGGAGTCGGTGCCTATACAAGGAGCCGCATATTAACTTCTGAAGAGCCGCATGTGGCTCCGGAGCCACAGGTTGGCCACCCCTGAGCTTGACCCTGTGACAAGACTCTACTTTCTCGGTGCGCGAGGCCTCCAATTTTGACAATGCTGGGCAAGAGCTAACAGAATGCCGAGATCCTCCTCCTGAATCTCCCTGCTGCCTTGTGTTACAACAGCCCTGTCTCCAGGAGCCAGAAACACTGAGGCTGGCAAACAGGAGAGATTTGCTTTCTCTCGCCTTTCTCTTCCACTTGTTCCGCTTGCTTCTTTTCACCAGCCCAGTAAATCCATTTCCCAGTGAGATCAGCTTATGGAATGGCTCATTTCCTCAGGCTGCAGGCTCACTCTGTTGTTTACTCTCCTTTTGCTAGGTTCACTTTCTGCTGTCTGGGATCTCTGATCCCCACCCATGTAATGGAAACTGCCCTCCCCTATAAAGTAGGATGGAACAAGGTTCCTGCACGACCTTGTTATCAGTAACTGACACATACTGGGAAAAATGTCCCATGTCCCAGCCCATCTCCCTTGCTAAAATTAATAAGTGAGGTTTCAATGCACAGACTTGGGCCAGATTTTTAAGAGTACTCAGTATCTAGGTGCCTAAATGGGAGGAGTTGGGTGCTGAGCACTTTTGAAAATCTAGCCCTTGGAACACGATCCTGCTAAGAGCAAATTTAAGTTACTCTGCGTCCATTTAAGAATTGCTTGGAACTTAGGATTTTACAAGGCTTGTTTTACATTTCTAGTTGATTTCTCTGCTTGCCATGCAGGACCCCAAGCACCATTTAGGATCTGTGTAGCAAAGGCTCTTTCTATGTGAAGATCTTTGCAATTCATGACACTGCACCCACCGGCACTGGTATTTCATTTGTTATTGTTTTTATTAGTGGTGGTCTGAAAATGGATATTAGCCCTAATCTTCTTCCCCACCTCAGCCAGAACATCTCGCAGCAGGTGCATCACAAGTGCTGCAAAACACAGTCATGTTTCAAAGGGGTTTGCTAGACCCTATTCTCACCACATCTATCTCTCAGGAGTAAGGAGACTGCTCATAATGGGTATGTCTACATTGCAATTAAAAACCTGCGGCTGGCCCATGCCAGCTGACTTGGGCTAAGGGGCTGTTTAATTGTGTTTGACATTCAGACTTGGGTTGGAGCCCAGGCTCTAGGACCCTGCAAGGGGAGAGGTTCCCAGAGCTCCAGCTCCGAACGTCTACACCACAATTAAACAGCCCCGTAGCCCAAGTTCTGTGAGCCCAAATCAGCTGGGACGGGCCAGCTGCAGGTTTTTAATTGCAGTGTAGACATACCCAATGGGTACTGAAGGGAGTGCACAGGACCAGCCACTTCTTGTGATACTACAAAGCGGGGAACTCAACCTTTGCCCAACACTACAGCTTGCCAGGAGCCCTAGGACTGCACTTTAAGGCCCTGATGCTGCAGCTGACAGCACAGGGCAGACTGTTTCACCCACAGGGTGCCGCATTGACGCTACAGCAGGCTCTGCGTGGGCGCAGCAGTCCACATATGTATCAGCTGTAGGATGAGGGCCCATGTTTGCATAATATGGAGCAGACTATAAACTAACCTAATCTTTAATGTAGAAGTACCCCAGCAGGTCTCTGTAATGCAGCCTGGATCAAGACAGAGCATGGTGGGAGCTGTAGTTTCTATTAGCCACATATCTGTATTAAAGATGAAGGCTGCACTGTATAATTCCTTGGGCCATCTTGCCTATAAAGTGCTACCAGGGGATACTCATAAGATCATGCCATAGTAACCACGATGCACCACTCTGACTCCAGTTTTACACGGGAATCTCAGTGTAATGGAGTGAAGAATCGGGCCCAATATTTTGCAAGGTGTCAGACCTTGAAAAAATATTGTTGAATCACAAAAATGGTCTTGCAGATCCTCCCATTAACATAATGACAGCTTTCCTCCCATCTTCTCACCTTCCCAATGGCAAGAAAGGATCTCTGAATTCCTGTGCAGTATTGCTGGTGCCAGTGAGAGGGCATGGGGAAATAGTTTTTTGTTTACTGTCCTTGATAAGGTCATTTTTGCACAATTGTTTATATAAAAATATGCAGTAAAGAAATGAAAACATATTTTTGTTCTTATAGCTCTCTCTCTCTCTCTCTATATATATATATATTTGAAAATATGTATGTACAAAGTTTGAGTATTTATTACAGGCCCTCCTGTTTGACATGTGTGTAAATAAAGAGTATTTATGGTACTGCTTGTGCCCTTGTTTTGCTGTCATTTTGGCTGGCTGAATGTCTCACACAATTCCCCTAATCCTCCAAGATTTGGAAACAAAACAAAGCCACCAGCCGTGCATTAGCAGGAAGGATGCAAAACCTTCTTGAGTCTGCATAAGGTTTTCCTCTCTTGGGGCCTGATCCTATGAGGAACTGAGCACCCTCATCTCCTGAATCCAGCAGGAACAGAGAGTGTTTAGCACTTCCCAGGATAGGCCCTCCCTCTGGTTTATCTCACCATCCAGGGCTATATTCTAATGGTTTTCAAACAATCCGTCTGCTCTTCTGTCTGATCACATTGCAAACAACATATCACTGTCTTGAATGACTACTGTGGACAGCATCGTTGTAGCCATGTTGGTCTCAGAATATTAGAGCGAGAAAGTGGGTGAGGTACTATCTTTTATTGGACCAACTCAGAGCTTAAATTCTCATAGATTATTTCCCAGAATAAAACTGACATGTTGGGCCCCCTCTCCCCGCACTGCAACATGCTATAAAAACTCCAGGGCTGAGCAGGGGGGAGGGGAAGCAGGCGGCCTCAGGGCTTCAGCCTCTGGGCCCGGGGGGAGTGGAGCTCAGGGCTTCTGCCCTGCAGGCTGGCGAGGCTAGGGGCTTCTGCCCTGTGGGGTGTGGGGCTAGGGGCTTCAGCCCCCTGCGGGGAGGGTGCGCTGGGGTTTCAGCTCCATGGGAGGCACACTGCAGCTCAAAACTATTTACCAGAGCTCTGCTCCGGCCAGCTCCGGCTGAATTTCTGCTCTGGCCCAACTTCTATTGGTGAAAGAGGCAAGTTTTCATGCTACACAGAGCCCAGACCTGAAGAATAGCTCTGTTTAGCTTGAAAGCTTCTCTCCTTCACCAACAAAAGTTGGGCCAGTAAAAGATGTTACCTCACCCCCACTGTATCCTGAATGAATAATGTACCTTTGCCACAGAACATGCCTGCTTAGGAGGTGCTCACATGCACTTATTTACAGCTTCGTTAAGCCATTTTGTTGCTGGTCCCCAGTGCCAGTTTTCCAGTGGGACTTCAGAGAAACAGAGGTAAAATACTGAGAACATTCCCCTGCTACATTAGATCATTTAAAAGGAGACAGGACCGAGCATTAGAAAATGTATCCTGGAGACCAATCCTATATTGGCAGGGAATGGCAATCAGGGGCGGCTCCAGGTCCCAGCACACCAAGCACATGCTTGGGGCGGCATGCCGCAGGGGGCGCTCTGCCAGTCGCTGGGAGGGCGGCAGGCGGTTCCGGTGGACCCACCAAAGCCGCGGGACCTGTGGACCGCGGGACCAGCGGACCCTCTGCAGGCCCGCCTGTGGGAGGTCCACCAGAGCCGCCTGCCGCCCTCCCGGCGACCGGCAGAGCGCCCCCCGCGGCATGCCGCCGTTCTTGGGGCGGCAAAATGTCTAGAGCCGCCCCGATGGCAATAGCATACCTTAATATGTTTTTCCATTTGTACCTTCTATAACTCCTTGAAGGTAGACCCAGATCAGGGCTGGAGCAACTAGGTGGGGTGTTTGAAAAGTATAATAGTTTTATGGGCTCGTTTCACCATGCAGATAAAGATTTCTGGTTAAGAACATAAGAACACTGGACTACAACAGATATCCTGGGTCATCCAGTCCCTGGCTATCACAGGCAACCCCACATTAATACATTTATCAAGCGCCATCCTAAAAGCGGTTAGGTTTCTTGCCCCCACTACTCCTAGTGGAAAGCTGATCCAGAACCTCATTCCTCTGGTTGCTCCAAGGGACCCGATCACTGCAGGTGTCCGAGATGAAACACAGCCAGAAACACAGCCCAGAGTGTTGCAGTGAAAAGTATTTTGCATTCTTCATGCTACTTAGGGGCATGATAAGGGCTTCTGCAGTGAAAGGCCTGTGTATGCCCTGCGTAGTTTAGCATTTCCCCTTCCCAAAAAATAATAGCAGGGCTTTGCAGAGGTATGGCACAGCTTGGGCAGGGAAGTGGTTAAATCCAGTTATTGCCAGAGCCACCACAACTATCCAGAATCTAATCATTTTCTTCATTAGTAAGTATTAGTTTTAAAAAGGACTGAGAACACTAGAGAGAGCCCAGCCTTTCCTGACAGGGTGGGCCCTGAGTTGGTGCCAGACCTTCAATGGGCTTTGAGGGCACTCAGTACCACACAGGATCAGCCCTACGCTTTCAAGTGGGACCTCATCTTGGAGTAAATTTCCAGCCACATCATACTGCATAGAAAGGCATTTTACCCTTGGAGGCCATGACCACCAATTCCCAGGTGTTTGAACCAGGACTTCCCTCCTTCCCCAACCTGCCTTCTCCTCAGGTGCGATCCGGCAGTGATGTCACTGTGGTGAGGACAATGTGACATCACAGTGGTTACTATGAAAATTACCTGCAGTCTCACAAACACCTGACTTAGGATGACCAGATGTCCCGATTTTTTAGGGACAGTCCTGATTTTTGGGTCTTTTTCTTACATAGGCTCCTATTGCCCCCCCACCCCCTTTCCGATTTTTCACATTTGCTGTCTGGTCACCCTAACCTGACTTCATGGCAGGCTCAAGCAGCCGGGAAACCTGGTCTGGAAGGCAGGGATCCTTACTATAGACAGTCCCAACCCCCAGTTCCAAACACCCCTTCCTGGGCTCCAGGTGTTCAAATTCCAGAGCTGAATTCTGCAGCTTCAACCCAGTCCTGTGAAATGTAGACAGCAAAAGGAGCCTCAGGGAAAGCCCTTCCAAGTCCTTTCTCCTTAGGTAAATATTTCCTTCTCTCAAGTGCATGCTAGTGCAAGAGTCTCCTTGATCTTTTAGGTCCACAAAGAGGAGGAAACCCTTCAAGCAACCTTGGGCATGGAGGGAAGGGCTCTCTCACCCTGAGGCTTCAGTCCTTACTTCCCTCAGACGCACCCAGCTGAGAGCATTACTCACCCTTTCTGAATCTCACCACAGCGGAGCCACTGCAACCTGAACACTTGCTTCTCAAACCCCTGGGTGTAAATGTGCTCATAATGTTACATACGCAGGACCAAATCCTGAAGGTATTTACTCAGCCTTTACTCATTGATTTTACTAGCGGTTTCGCCTGAGTAAGCTCTGAATAAAACCTGAGTAAATTGCATCCGGATTGTGAGCTGAGGCAGATGGCTTGATGAGAAAAGTCTTCTAGGTCACATGTTTTTAAAAGGAGATATTGCTTTGTGGGACATAGCTCCCAGAGAGTTACAGTGCCTGCAGAGGTGGGGGAAGGAGGGAGAAAAGGAACTACTTTAATTATTTGTTAATTCATTTATCAATATATTAATATTGGACCCCAGTTCTGCACCATTCACTATCCAAGTGTTTTCTCATTCTTGGCTCAGGAAGCCCCACCCCTTTTTGGTCCCACCTGATTTATTTGTTCTGAGAATAGATGGCAGGTATCCGTGTATGTTAAATATAGGTTGTCATTCCATATCCAATAAGCTCCTGCTTGAAATGAGGCCCCATGAGCCAAGTCTCTGTTACACTAGTGTAAATGAACCTGGCATCCCTTGCTTTCAATCAGCCAGGGAAGGGAAGGGAGACTCTCTCCCACCGTGTGTTTGTACTGTGCTTAGCCCAATGGAGCCTTGATCCTGATTGAAGTCCCTGCATACTACTGTAATATGAATCAATAATCATAATATTGAAGATTTACACTAGTGCAGCTGAATTCAAAACCTGGCCCTTTTTCTTTCCATGCACGTTCTAGGTTTAAAATATCCCTTTTGTTCTAGGTGCAGAAGTCTCCTGTGTATAAGGTTTGTGTGATCTGCCTAGCAACCAAACTAATCGAAAGAAAAAGAAATCCCAATAATTAGAGGGAGAAACATCAGAGTGACCCCGGCCTGGTCTGGGGTTGCTAAATGAATGCTGAATCTCAGAGGCTAGGTTTTAGGTTGTGCTCACTGGAAGATTTAAAACTCCCCACCACACCTTGTTATGTGCAGGTCTCCATTTTCCCATTCCCATCCCTCCCTGATTGATCCCACCCTCTGTACATGTGCTGTCAATTGGTCAGGACTCTGAAGCAAAGGGCCTGTGTGACTCATCCTAATTAAACCCAAATATCTTCAGCTCTTGTAACTCCCCAGGAGGCGTGTCCATGTTGTGACCTGCGGGGGCACCGATTTTAAGAGTGTTGCCTATTATTCAGCCTATTTGTCCTTTCACAGTCAGATTCTGCTCTCCGCCACACTGGTGAAAATCTGCAGTTCACAACACCGACATCAAATTCAACAACTGATACTAAACTCTGAAAAAGCATAACCTGCGACGCACAGCTGCTAGCCTGGTTGTGAAACGACTGTGGAGAGGGCGACTTTCACAACTGTGCCGGTGGAACAAATGTTACTCAATGTGGCAAATTTCCCTAGTGTAGACAAGGTGTCAGTGTCTTCAGTTTGTATTTGGCTCAGGGCTTGATTGTGAGACTTTAGTCAACGGCCCTGAACTAGGAGGTGCCATACAAAATGCACTGCACCAGGCACAGCCTGAGGGGGCACTGTGCCTCAGAGATATCCCTTGGAGGTAGTTCCTTCCCTGCTTCCCTCCTGCTCTAGGGGAGCAGTAATTTGCTGTTCTATACTAGCACCGAGTTATGACACCTACTGCACTGGCGTGGGTTGGGGCACAGTGCGAAGGCTTCCTGCCTGCTTTGGCCAGTGCCGGGGGAAGAAAGAGGCATGCAGTGCCCATTCACATCTTTGTGTTCCAGGTGGCCTGTGCAGGAGTGTAAGACGGGGGCTTACTCCTCCCAGTGCCAGATATGCCAAACCTGCGGAAAAAAACACAGAAATTGGGCTAGTTTTTAGCTTGCAGCTTGTTGCTTGTTTGGCTTGTTGCTTCTTTTTTTGATCGGCTCCCGGCAAGCAGGGGCAAGGTGGGGGAGAGAGTCAGGGGTGCACAGCGGGCCCACCACAGTCCCAGACTGCACGCCGGGGGCGATCTAGTCACATAGAGTGTTGGGGTTCTTAGGGATTGGCTTTGTTTCTTGATTTTTGGCTTATTGTGAAAGTCGGGGTGCTTATTTACCGCGTGAAAGTTGGCAACTGTGCCCATGTACAAGCCTGTAGTGCAAGTCAGAATCGAATTGGTAGTTTCCTCTCTCCTGGGAGTGTAAATCAGGAGTACCTCCATTAACGTCAATAGCTACAGCAGTGCAAAACCAGGGTGAGATCAGAACCAGCCCTCCATAGCCTCTCCCGCTCTGACACTCACCGACACCTTTCCCTCCCCTGTCACTCTTCACCTAAAACATTATCTCCACTCGAAGGCAACAGCCAGTTTAAAAAAGAAAATGGGCAGCAGTCTGTAACTGGGGTAATTATAGCAGCCTGCTTCTTGAGGGAGCAAACCTGACATATAATCGTCCCCACGGAGCCAGCGCAGTTCCTTGCTCAGGAGGCTGAGAACCAAATACACCCGGCCATACCAGGCTGAGCCTCCTTCCCAAGTTCTGCTCCTACCCCAGCTGGCTGGGGACACTGTGTTTTTGTGAGGGCTGTCAGCTTAGCTGCCATAGTAGCAGGGATTGAACCAGAGACAAACATGTGAGCTTCACTGCTCTATAGCAGAGTCAGATCTTCTGTGGCCTGGCACAGAGGGGCTCTTGTAGCACACACTCGCCACGGGGTAACATTTTCAAATGGCAAAGAAGATCTGGGAAGATCATGGTGTCTCAGGCAACTGCAGAGTGGGGATCCTGGTGGCTGTAAGACAATGAGAGCCCCCACCCCACGTACAGGGGAATGGAAGGGACTCAGCAGCTGGCAGGATCAGAGACCATTTGAACTAATTAATATGTGTTCAGTACAATTAGCGAATGAGAGAGGGAGATGGGAGAGAGGGGACCTGGGGGAAGGGCTGGGAGAGGTAAAGGGGTGTGTGGGTGTGAGTGTGTGTGTGAGAGTGTGTGTGAGAGAGAGAGCACAAAGTCATGGCAAAGGCATTGTATGACTTAAAAAAGGACAGCACCCACTAAAATGTGCTATTCGGCTTATTCAGATCACTGTGAAAAACTGGCAGGATGTCCAAGCCCCTGCATGGAGATCAGCAGGGGAGATAATTCCCTCTCCAAGGGGTTCCTGGAAATGTATATTTCCAGTCTGGAACCCTGCAAAGAGGTATCACTGAACTCTCCATTCCTGAATGAACATCTTTCAGTCTCCCGCAAGAAGAGTAATACAGCCCACCCCAGTCCCTAATGCAGCGTGTGAGCTGACATTTGCTAGCAGACTGTAAGTGACAGTTGCGGTCAGTTCTCACTAGCAATAAAAGGTGATGACATACTGTATGTCGCCAGCAGTGGGCGGGGATGGGGGAGGATGGGGGTGTGTGTGTGACTTATCCAGCTGCACTGTACCTAACAGAATGAGGAGCACAAGAGTCAAGTGATCCGTGGCAAAGGGCCCAGGCCATTCCAAGTAAGGAAAGGTCAGGAGCACAGCAGGCAAATGAAGTGTCACCAGCCTCAGAACCAAAGGCAGTGACGGCAGCAGGCCGGACATGGCAGACAAGGCCGTTGTTTTTAGGTGTGACTCGTTTACTTTGGCCTGTGGAGATAAAAACAAATTATGGGGAAGAAAAAAATCAAACCACAAAGCCTCAGCTTCTTTGGCTTTTGTAGCTGCCAGCTGGCGAAACATTCTGCTCTGCTGATCTCGATCACATACGCACGTTTGGATGTTCCTCCAGCTCCAGGCTTAGGGACGTCCAGAGACGTGGCATCATCTTCATATCTCTCCTCTGGACGCAGGCATTTATCAGGCTCATTCTGCCCTCTGACCCGGGGCAAACATCACAACATGTCTCTCCCTGTAGGACAATACTACAGTGTTCTGTGGGAATGGACCAAAACACTAACGCTTGTGCTACAGTGATACTGCAAAGCTTTGGGGGGCTTTTCCATAAACTGGAGTATTTTTCTTATAGCATGTTATCCTCTATGCCAGAGGTGAACATCAAACCCCATGTGCTTTAATGAATATCTTTCTGCTGCATAAGAGTTTCCTCTAAAGCTGAAAATGTTGGAAGAACAACAATAGCACTAAACTCTTTGAGGCAGGGGCATCATTTTGTTATGTACAGTGCTAGCATAATAGGGACCTGGGCTTATAGCTGGGCCTGTTAGGAAATACAAATAATTAACAACAATAATAAATAATAGCAGTATTGCCGACCCCAAGGGTTCAAAATCCACGAGCTAGGCCTCCCCAAATGATGAGATTAACATAACAATCCTGAGGGGTTTTTTTAAGAATACATTGTGGATTCTGTTTATTTTCCTTTTGGGTTTGAGCATTTAGGGTTCACCTTTTCAAGCGTTTATTTCCAGCCAGGAAGGTTAGAAACTTAAAAAGAAAAAAAGCTGTAATGTTTACATAATAATAAAAACACCCAAACCCACAAGACTCCTGTTAAAAATTACAAGAGTTGGCCACAATGTATGTGCCAAATTCATCCCCGGAGCAGGCAAAAGGGGGCTGTGGCATTGGCCAGCATTTAGTCCTAGAAGAAAATTCCCACTCTTTGTGTTCACTGGTGACCCTGAGGCAGGATTTGAACTCACATCTCCAGAGCTGAAAAGCAAGGGCACTAATCTGCTGTGTCACTTATGCCCCCTCATTGTTTCTTTGGGGTGTGTCTACACTGCAATTAAAAATCTGTAGTTGGCTTGAGCCAGCTGAGCTCAAGCTAAGGAACTATGTAGATGTCTGGGCTTGGACTGGAGTCCGGGAGGGTCCAAGCCCAAATATCTACCTTGCAATGAAACAGTCCCTTAGACCAGGCTCTGCGAGCCTGAGTCAGTTGGCACAGGCCAGCCACAGGTGTCTAATTGTAGTGTAGACAGACCCTTAGTTTCCTAGGTCATAAACTGCAGGATTCATCAATGTAAAAAGAATACATGAGAGCCAAGATTCAAACACATCTTTACTTTTAAGACTTTCCATTGCAATTTAACATCATGGGTGAAATTCAGCCCTTGTATATCCCCAGTAGAGTAAATGGAGTTAAAATAGGGATGAAAATGGCCACGTCTCTCCAGTTACACAGCTGTCCACCATGGAATTCCACAGGTTTCCAGTGGAGGTCTTGAATGAAGCCATGAAAATGGAAAAGCTCCTGGCTCCAGTGGGCTATGAGTGTTCTGAACAAACCCCAGATGCTGTGCAGTCAGTAGGGGCACATCTACACAGTAGCTGGGAGGTGTGATTCCAGCTCAGGTGGATGTATACATGTTAACTGTGCTCAAGCTAGCACCTAAAAATGGCAGTGAGGCTGCGGTGGCACGGGTGGTGTTTTGGGCTAGTCACCCAAGTACCATCCTGCCTGACCCCTGGGTACATACTCTGGCAGCTAGGTTGACAGTCAGGTTTGACTTAGTGTAGTGTTAGGGATGATCATGATCCCATGTCTGAAGGGACTCCGAACTGAAAGCAGAACCTAAACAATGTGATGGAAACATTTGGTGAATCTGGTCCACATGCAGCATCTTCATGCAGGATCCTGCACTTTCCAGGCCTATCCGCGAAGTATTAAAAATAGCAGAAAGAGGTCCACCTTGGAGCTAACTTGGTACCATTCACCCACTGGTGATGAGGAAGTGTCTGACTTCCGGGTCACAGCTAGAGTTTCTTGCGGGAATCAACTCAGACACACCTGTGCTCTGTGTTTTTTGTTACCTTTGTATACAGTTTAGGGCCTTTATTTGGAAAATGTTCTTCAGGAGGAACATGTGTAGGCAGGCTGGGTCCTGGGGCTTTCCAACTCTTTAAACGGGTGTTTGTTTCAAGAGTGAATTAAGTGGCAGGCTGGGGAACTCCATTTAGACTGAGTTGCCACCCCTTCCCGCCTGTCCAAGTAACGATTCCATGGCAACCATTGGCACAGGGTATCTTAGAGCTAGGCTGGTATTGCCTTCCCCCCTCCTGAGCATTAGAGACAAGTGCTGCTCTAGTGAGGATACGAGTAGAGAGGAGCCAGCCGGAGACTCCAGCTGGAAGGAGCAGAAGCAGCCAAAGAAGGGACTGCTGCACTTGCGAGAAGGAGGTAAAATGGGGCCCAGTTGGGGCCACCCCTCTCCCCAGCACCCTAATATGTGCAGGGAGCCTCCCCCTCACCTTTGGGCTCCTAGGATGCAGGTAGTTCCCCCTCTTATGTGACCTTGGGGGAAAACTGCAGAGAGGATCCAACCAGAGACTGCAGCCGGCTGAAACAGAAGCAGCCCAAGGAGGAACATCTAAACATTCAGAGAACTTCCTACAGCTTTGACTGGACTTTCTCTGTCCTGCACTGACTGGCTGTTTACTCCAACCCTCTCCTTCCCTCGGCCCCTCCTTCACTGTCTCTTCCCCTCAGCTTCACTCTACACTAGCTGCTTTTTATCCTCATCTTCCTGTTCCCCTGAATGAGCTCCACACTACAGGAAAACTCCCACTGGCATACGCGTGAGGTCACACCATGTGGCAAGAGTGCTGGAGCACTGTTCTGGCCTGTGCATTTAGCTGATGCCCTCCTTACTAAATGCCCCTTTCCCCTCCCTTTTGGAACGAACACAATGTTTGTTGCCATCACATTGCTCGCTCTGCTTGTGTGTTCTATCCCTTCCCCCACCCTGCATCTGTCTTGACTACTTAGACTGTAAATTCTTCAGGACAGGGGCCATCTACGACTGTTTGCACAGTGCCTAGCACAATGGAGCTCCATTCTTGGTGGGTCCTTAAGCTCTACTCTAATAATTAATAGTAATAAAATGCATGGCTGCTATTGGGAACCAAAGCACTTTGTAATGTTAGGTTCAACCAGTGGGATTTCAAGAGATTTAAAGAAAGAAAGAAAGAAAGAAAAGCATTCTGCCATCCCCGTATTAGGCAAAATAGTCATGCAGACATGAGCCATGTGCCTAGGACTTCAATATACCTGTGTGTCAATATACCTGTGATGAAGATAATGCAGAGCACCAGTGAGAGTGTGTCATTGCAATTTTTAAATCTCTCCAAACCCTGTGGCTCAGCCTTGGTAAATTGATGTGAAATTTACTAGCCCAGTCATAAAAAATCTACTTTCCTGCCCTTTGCACTAATGCTAATGACAGTGGCAATGGAAAAAATGAATGACATTTTACTTGCCCATCAAAAGGCATTACTGGCGCCAGAGTGAGTAGAGTTTGTAAGGCTGCTTAGCTAATTCATGATGGTTGTGCCTGAGGACCATGTATGGACAGCCCATCACCTGCTCTCATAGCAGCTTGACTTGCGCCCTTTTTTGAACCCTGCCTGCCCCCTCCAGCATTCTTTGCACCTGGCCCCACAGCTGCATCCTGCATGACCACCTCTCCCCTGTTCTCTCACCTATACCTGCCCCATCATCTGTTGTACAGGGAAGAATGGACTTCCAACCTGTAGCAGGCTAGAGTCATCTTTCCCCTTCCCTCCCCCCATCCCTTAGTCTCAGCTGCCAGCACCACCGAAACCATTTCAGAACATTCCTTCCTTCCACTAGGCGGCTGTGACACGCCTGGTTGATATGGTAATCCTGCGAGAGCTGCCACTAGCTGGGAGCATTGTCAAACAGGGCCTTCCCTTGGTTTGGTTCTGAGAATGTCGATGAACAGCAGCCTTGTTCAGCATTGACTCTCTTCCAGCCTGAGCTCCCTGTGGCATTTCCACATGAGCCCCAAGCCTCATTTCACTCTCGCTCTGCTGTGATAAACACTGAAGTTTGCATTTTGTCAAAGGTTTTTACTGGAAGTCGGGAGCCAACAGTCCAGCAGCTGTTGGTCCAAACAGTGACCTCATAGAGAAATCTTGGCAAAAGGTGCCTTGTTTTCCAACGGGCTGCATACATGGCCCCTATGTGACTGACGTACACCTACATATTAGCTCTTCTGCATAACCCAGCGTGACCTGAGCACGCTCACTCAGCCAAGGCTGAGATTACAGAGCAAGGGTCCTCACAGCACTACTAGTCAAGGGCATTCATTCAATCCTTCTCGGAGACCTGCAAACCTCACTGAAGAGGTTTCCTCCGGCAAGAGCCCTCCTGTGGTCTATGTAGCATTTCTCAAATGCAGCCACCAGGGGCTTTTCTTGCAACCACAACCTTCTGGGCAGGGCCGGCTCTATTGTTTTTGCCGCCCCAAGCAGCGCGCCGAATTGCCGCCGCGGACGGCAGGGGCAGTCCATGTGCCGTTAGGGCAGCATGCGTGTTTCCGCCCCGGTGGCAATTCGGTGGCAGCTTCTGTCTTCAGCTGGAAGACAGAAGCTGCTGAATTGCCGCCGCGGGCAGCTGAACATAGAAGCTGCCGCCGAATTGCCGTTGCCGTAGAAATGCGCGTTCCGCCCTAAGGGCGCACAAACTGCCCCCGCCGTCCACGGCAGCAATTCGGCGCGCTGCTTGGGGCGGCAAAAACACACAGACTGCTGCCCCTTGCAGACTGCCGCCCCAAGCACCTGCTTGGAATGCTGGTGCCTGGAGCTGGCCCTGCTTCTGGGCTTGTGACATGGAGGGGGGGCAAAGTAGTGCCCCCTCCCCCTCCCTGTTGCTCCTGGATGCACGGCCTTGGTGTTAGTTGCTGAGGCCACCAGCAGGGGTTGGGCCCTGCCCCCCTCTGGAGACACCTGGGGCACAATGCAGGAGGAGCAGGCAACTGGTGAGTTCCCCACTTTCCCAGGGGTGGTGGGGCTCAGCCTTTGATCCCACAGGACCCCAGAATAGAACTGATTTCCTGGCTCACATAAGGTGCCTTCCCACATGCCTTTGAAACAATGGGCGGTGCTGCAGTGTAGGACTGAGAGGCATTATCAGCAGTGACTGGATGTCAGGTGACTGGGGTAGCAGCGGGTGCTGCATGTCAGGCTTGAGACATCCTGGCAGAGCCTTGCAGGAGGTTGGCGGGACAGCATGGCAGCGTTGCCATCTCTCACGTGTTTTTTGCGAACTTCATAGTATGTCATGTCTCAGCTCCTGGCGTCATGTGACTACAACAGAATCTCAGCCTTCATTTAAAAAATGTAAGTTACTTGCCCATGTGGTTGCAGAGAAATGCTAGAAAACATGACCCCTAAAGGCTAAAAATCCAGAAGGCAAATAAAAATAAACCTACTTTTAATATTTTTTTAAAGACAGGACAGAAAACAATGGGCTTAATCCGCAGCAAGGAAGATTTAGGTTAGATATTAGAAAAAACATTCTCACTATAAGGATAGGTAAGCACTGGAATAGACTTTCAAGGGAGGTTGTGAAATCTCCATTGTTTGGAGGTTTTTAGAAAAAAATTAGACAAACATCTGTCAGGGATGATCTAGGTTTACATGGTCCTGCCTCAATGCAGGAGGCTGGAGTAGATGACCTCTTGAGGTCCCTCCCGGCCCTATATTTTTATGATTCTATGATTTTTTGGTGGGGCGGAACTGACTCCTGATTTTTGGAGCTTGGGGCTGGCAGTATCAGCGCAGTGATTGTCTCTTCTATGGCTGGCATGAACCAAAGTTTCACTAAGAAAAGGTCTCTCCCACTAGAAGTTCCCCCTCCTCATCTCGTGCCCTGTCTTTGGATGAAAGGGGGCCAGCAGGCCAGCTCAGTCTGGTGGGGACAGGCTGCTGATCTTTGCCAGGAACTTGCATGGGGATCTTATCACATCTTCCTCTCCCTTCTTTTTTCTTCCTCCCTTTTCTAGAGTTGCTCAAACTCACACCAGGTATTTTTTTTAACATAGCCTCTTCCTTTCCCTCCTGCTGGAGACTATAAAGCCAGGCTGTGTGTCTGGAAGAATGTCTTCAACAAGCCCTGGCACAGAGACCAGGCTATCTGTGGCAATACAGTTCTTTCATTGTTTCCCTTACCAAGCTTTGCCTGATTGTTGGGAGTTTTGTTTTTTGATGTGTCCCTTTAAGATTAATAGCAAGCCAGCTTTCTGCTCTAATTACCTGAGGCCCATTATTACAATGGGTGTGGAGCAGGTGTGTGGCTGTCATTCTGAGATGGGGCAGTCATTATCCCTTTTCAGTGAATTCATCCGACAGGTACAGAGATAAATCTGCATGGTCTTTTCTCTCTCCCCTGTAACTCCCTCCCTGGTACTGGGCTGGCTTTTAAGCATGGCCACCTTTTGAAAGCCAGTGAATGTGTGAATAATGTGGCATTTTCCCTGCAGCAATCAAAGTTGTTTACCTCTCTCCATAGAAAGAAGCATAGAAAGTGTGGAAAGAAAGGAGTTCAAATACAGGCTTTTCACTGACTGGGACTCTGCTTTGTGTTCAGGATTCTTCTACCCTACTGTCGGTCTCTTCTTGCTCCCTCATCTTAGTTAATTTTTAATTCATATTAGTCAGTTTGCAGTGGTTTGCAATGGTCCCTTTCTGGGTCTCGGCCCCATTGTACTAGGTGCAGTATGAACATACGGGAAGAGCCGGTCACTGCCCTGAAGAGTTTACAGTCAAAGGCCTCAATCCTGCTAGCACTTAAACACATGCTTCACTTTAAGCATATGTAACTATTGACTGCCCTAGGGTCAAACTCAACCAGCCAGAGAGGGGTAGAAGGTGTGTCTACACTAGAGAAAAAGTTATGGTTAGTAAGTGATTAGCTAAGATGTTAGCTAACCTCTTGGCTACGTCTACACTATGAGTTAGGGGTGTGATTCCCAGTTCACTTACACTTACTCGCTCTCGCTCTCATAACTAAACCATGCCAAGTATTAACCCACCTGAAACTGGTGGGTATATATGCAGCACGGCTCAGCCATGCCACCACTGCCACTGCTACTGCAGCTATGTGACTACTCACACTGGCATGAACTCGGTGGGACCTAGCATGAGTATGGCAGGTTGGAATCATACCCCTAGCTCACAGTGTAGACATGGCCTTTGACTAATGTAGACATACTCCTAGTCTCACATATGCAATCTCCACTGACGAGCCGTCACAATTGTCAGGGTTAGTGGGTGGCGATTGCGTCTTCACTGGTACTAAAACGTGTGTGAATTTGTGGTGTGTGTCTCTGCAACCTTAATTGTTCAGGCTCTGCACAAAGGCTTCTCAATACCTGGGGCTCATTTGAGGACTGACTCCATTCTCAGAAAGAATGAGGGATTTGTGAGTGGCAGGCATGAGAAGCAGGATCTGCTGGGGCGGGAAAAAAAATCACCCCCATGCTATGGAAATAGTCGTCTATGGTTAAGGCACAGAACTGGGAGTCAGGAAATCTGTGTTCTGTTCCCAGCTGTGGTCAAGTCATTTCACTTCCCCATGCCTCAGTTCTCTCATCAGTAAGATGGAGCTAGAATCATAGAACTGTAGGGCTGGAGGGGATCTCGGTGGGTCATCGAGTCCAGTCCCCTGTGCAGAGGCAGGACTAAGTATTTTCATCTAGACCATCCCTAACAGGTGTTTGTCTAACCTATTCTTAAAAACCTCCAATGACGGAGATTCCACAACCTTCCAGACAATTTATTCCAGTGTTTAACCACTCTGACAGCTAGGAAGTTTTTCCTAATGTCCAATCTAAACCACCGTTGGTGCAATTTTAGTTCATCACTTCTTGTACCTGTCCTCAGTGGGTAATGAGAACAATTGATCACCCCCCTCTTTATAACAACCTTGCATATACTTGAAGACTCTTATGTCCCTCTCAGTCTTCTCTTCTCCAGACTAAACAAACCCCACTTTTTCAATCTTCCCTCATAGGTCATGTTTTCTAGACCTTTAATCATTTTTGTTGCTTTTCTCTGGACTTTCTCCAATGTGTCCACATCTTTCCTGATGTATGGTGCCGAGAAGTGGACACAATACTCCAGCTGAGGTCTTATCTGTGCTGAGTGGAAGAATTATGTCTCATGTCTTGCTTACAACACTCCTGCTAATACATCCCAGAATGATGTTCACCTAATATCATTCACCTACCTCACATACTGGCTGAGAGAGTAAATTCATTCATCTTTGCAAAGGGGTTGAGAACCTTTATAAGTGCCAGAAATTGTCATTACTTGGCATCCTCAAAGGAAGCTGAACCTCAGCCTGATCCAGTTACCAATAGAGATTCAGCAAGACTTTGCTAGCTGTTAATCAACACATTTTGTTATTTTGCCAGCTCTTACCTAGAGTGTTGTGAGATTGTCTGTAAAATAGCCAGTGAGAAAACCCAGGGCTTTTATTTTTAAAGCACAGGACACAATTACTTGAGCTAGCAGAGTAACTCTTAGCTAGTAGCTGTAGAAGGTCCTGACCCTCTATGTGTTATAGTTGTCAGCTAGTTCTGTATAATCCTGCCTAATTTAAAACCAACTGTCCCCTGAACAAAAACCTATCTTGCCTTCCACACTAAGAGCTTATTAACTTTTCCTGTATTTCCTTCCCTGCAAAATTTTGAGCATAAAGAGGTTTGACTTTATGTGAAATGTTACAATCTTGCAAATATCTCGCCTTTCTTCAATTGTTCGTTATGTTCAAAGTGGCATTTCATGCTCTTTGGCCATGTCACCAGCATGGACAAAACCATCCCAGAACACTGTGCTATCAAAAGTTTCCATCAACGTGCAAAGGGCTGCATGCCCTGATGCTAGGGTGACCAGACGTCCCGATTTTATAGGGACAGTCCCGATTTTGGGATCTTTTTCTTATGTAGGCTCTTATTATCCTCCACCCCCGTCCTGATTTTTCACAATTGCTGTCTGGTCACTCTACCTGGTGCCACCCACGGGGTCATCCCAGAGAACTGGGGATTTGCAGGATTGAGCTTGATCTGGGAACTTCACTACACGATGTCTGGTGTGACACCATCAACCGTGGTCACTCTGACTGGCGTGACAGTCCTTAGTAGACCATGCATGTTTGATAGTGATTGCCAAGAGGGTTTTGGTTTACACAAGACTTTCTTCTTTATACCCACCCTATGGTGTGATTCATTCAGGGATGCTACATTCTGCTGTTTGTGATACAATTGCTTCCTTAATGCTGGGTTGTTATATCACAAACACCAGAGCAAAATCACAAAGTGAATCAGGCCAGAGGAACAGGAGGGTTCTACTGGGTAAGTTTCTGTACACACTCTAATTATAGAATCATAGGGCTAGATCCTATCTTGGCTTTTTCTGAGGAAGTCCCTAGGGATTTCAGCCAGGATTTCCACATGCTGGTTGTTACAAACAGATGACAAATAGAATTAGACCTATTAGGTCATCTTATCCCTTGCCCATACCCAGTGCCGGATTGTTCCTGCACTACAGGGTACGAAGTTACACCTGCGTTGTGCCTACACGTCACTGGGTAAATAATTGCAAGGTTATTAAAATAAATATTGTTGAGTGCTTTACCCAGTTCAAATGATGGGGCTTCCCCCACTTCCCTTGGGAGATCCTTCCAATATACCTCAATGCCTTGTATTTTCTGTTATCCTCCCTACATTTGATGTTTGCTCAATTTCATCCCATTGCTACTAGTTATTTCCCCGTGAACCATGATTAACAATGATTATAAGAATGTGTTTGTTTGGTACTGACAGTGTGAGACGTGCTATACAAGACATAAAGGAAATCTTGGTCCTTGCTACCATGAATTTGTGATCTTCATAATTATTTTCCTTCCTTGGTATCTACGTGCTTCAAATACTTATGGGTTGTGGTGTTGTTATAGCTGGGTTGGTTCCAAGAAATGAGACAGACAAGGTGGGTGAGGTAATATCTTTTGTTGGATCAACTTTTGATGGTGGAGGAGACAAACTCTTCCAGACATGCAGAAGAGTTCTGTGAAGCTCAGAAGCTTGTCCCATCCACTCTCAGAAGTTGGTCCCATAAAATATATTATCTTACCCACCTTGTCTCTCTCAAATATTTATAATCAGTTATGTTCCACCAGTCCTTTTATGTTGTCATTTGGCCAAGTTATGCATGTTCTATGCTTTTAAATATCTCCTCATGATCTCAGTATTTCCTTTCATATTCTTTCATCTGCTGGATTTACCAAGATATATGCGTTCAGCACAGAGTCTTAGATGATAAAGCCAGAGGAAACCACTGTGATCATCTAGTCTGACCTCCTGTATACCAAGGCCATAGTACTTCCCTGAATTCTTTCATGTCTGAACTTGTGCAGATCTTTTAGAAAAACCTCCAATCTTGATTTAAAAATTGCCAGTGATGGTGAATCCACTGCAACCCTTGTTAAATTACTCTGTTCAAAATTTTTTGGCTACTTTTCTTAGTTCTGAGCACTTCAGTACATGAAAGATACCAACAAAATGCAATCTACTGAGCTTATAAACTCTTTGACACTTTTATTCTGTGTTTGTACAGTGCCTAGTGTAACCCACACACTGCCTGCGTGTGGTGTTCTGTCCCCTCTAGTGGCACCAAGACCATGTAGAGAGAGAGTTAAATGAGTCTGCTAACAGCCAGCTGGCTTTTAGCTCATGCGGTAGAGGCTCATGCACTAAGCTCCAGAGATCCCAGGTTCGATCTTGCCTGACAACGACCAGGGTCTTTCGGTGTTACACCTAGCACATTGGGGTCCTGGTTCATGACCGGGACTCATCAGCTACTCATTGTATAGCTCATTGTATAGCTACTGCAATGCAAATAATAAATAAATTCTTCTTATTAATAACATATAATAGAGAACAGGAGTACTTGTGGCACCTTAGAGACTAACAAATTTATTAGAGCATAAGCTTTTTTTGGCTACACTCCACTTCATCGGATGCATGTAGTAGAAAATACAGTAGGAAGATATATATACACAGAGAACGTGAAACAATGGGTGTTACCATACACACTGTAAAGAGAGTGATCAGTTAAGGTGAGCTATTATCAGCAGGAGAGAACAAGAACTGTTTGTAGTGGTAATGAAAATGGCCCATTTCCAGCAATTGACAAGGAGATGTAAGGAACTCTGTGTGTGTGTGTGTGGGGGGGGGGAAGATAAGCATGGGGAAATAGTTTTACTTTGTGTAATGGCCCATCCACTCCCAGTCTTTATTCAAGCCTAGTTTGATGGTGTCCAATTTGCAAATTAATTCCGATTCAGCAGTCTCTCGTTGGAGTCTGTTTTTGAAGTTTTTTTGTTGTAATATTGTGACTTTTAGGTCTGTAATCGAGTGACCAGGGAGATTGAAGTGTTCTCCAACTGGTTTTTGAATGTTATAATTCTTGATGTCTGATTGGTGTCCATTTATTCTTTTATGTAGAGACTGTCCGGTTTGGCCAATGTACATGGCAGAGGGGCATTGCTGGCACATGATGGCATATATCACATTGGTAGATGTGCAGGTGAACGAGCCCCTGATGGCGTGGCTGATGTGATTAGGTCCTATGATGGTATCCCCTGAATAGATATGTGGAAAGAGTTGGCAATGGGCTTTGTTGCAAGGATAGGTTCCTGGGTTAGTGTTTTTGTTGTGTGGTACGTGGTTGCTGGTGAGTATTTGCTTCAGGTTTGGGGGTTGTCTGTAAGCAAGGACTGGCCTGTCTCCCAAGATCTGTGAGAGTGATGGATCGTCCTTCAGGATAGATTGTAGATCCTTGATGATGCGCTGGAGAGGTTTTAGTTGGGGGCTGAAGGTGATGGCTTCGCTCTCCTTATAGTGTGTATGGTAACACCCATTGTTCCATGTTCGCTGTGTATATATATTTATCTTCCTACTGTATTTTCCACTACATGCATCCAATGAAGTGGGCTGTAGCCCACAAAAGCTTATGCTCAAATAAATTTGTTAGTCTCTAAGGTGCCACAAGTACTCCTGTTCTTTTTGCTGATACAGACTAACATGGCTGCTACTCTGAAACATATAATAGAAAATTCAGAGACGAGCAACCAAACTAACTGAAGGGTTGGAAGGATTGGTTTATGAGGAGAGATTAATAGAATTAAGTATATATTGTGATGGAGCAAGGCCGGATGGCTACAGGAAAGTACTGAAGAACAGGTATGTTAGCCCCAGGCTAAGCAAATCCCTAGTACCATGGGAACCAAAATGGCAGTTGTTCCAGGGTAATCAAGGCACCTGGGGCCAATTAAGAACTTTCTAGAAGGCACCGGAGAGAGCTACATTAATTGGAGCACCTGCAGCCAATCAGGGCAGGTTAATCAAGGCACCTGGGACCAATTAAGAACTTTCTAGAAGGCACCGGAGAGAGCTACATTGATTGGAGCACCTGCAGCCAATCAGGGCAGGCTAATCAGGGCACCTGGTATAAAAAGGGGAGCTCACTCCAGTCAAGGGAGGAGGAGCCAGAGGAAGGAAGTGCGTATGAGGAGCTGGGAGCCAGAGACACAAGGAACTAAGAACTGAAAGGGTGTACTACTGGAGGATTGAGGAAACACCATACAATCAAGCAGTATCAGACACCAGGAGGATCCTATGGTGAGGATATAGAAGGTGTTTGAAGGAGGCTATGGGGAAGTAGCCCAGGGAGCTGTAGCGGTCAAGCAGCGGTTACAAGTAGCACTATAGAGACTGCTGCAATTCACAGGGCCCTGGGCTGGAACCTGGAGTAGAGGGCGGGCCCGGGTTCCCCCCAAGCCTCGCTACTCCTAATCAGACATAGGAGGAGTTGATCCAGACTGTGGGTTTCATCCAAGGGGAAGACCACTGAGGGGAGGAAATCCGCCAATAAGCGCAGGACCTACTAGAGGAGAGGAGGAACTTTGCCACAATATATAAATATCTTGAAATGAGGCTGCTCAGGTGGATGTTGGGTAAGATGAGAACTGATAGGCTACACAGTAAAATGGTATGAGCCATGATGCGGGTAGACACCATCACAGAAAAGCCAAGGCAGTATCAGTTGAGATGGCTGGGTCATGTGAGATGATGAAGCACAGAATATGTTGGCCGGAGAATACACGTAATCATAGTCACAGAACAAAGGCCATAAGGAAGACCCAGGAAATGGTGGTTCAAGATGCTGAAGAAAGACATGAAGAACATTGCTGTCATCTTGGAAGACACACAACACTGGAACTGTTGAAGATGAAGAATTAGAGCCACTGACCCTGACTGGACAAGGTGATGGCGAAGAAGAATAAATGTAGCTTGCTAGCACCTTCTTTTACAAGGATTGTTTTGGAAGATGTTAGCATGTGATGGCTGTTCAGTAGCTTATGTGAAATAAATTCTGATGCCCTCATTCTAAGTCTCAGTGGATGGATTTCTATGTCACTGAAACCAACACCACAAATGATAATAATCTGTACCTTTATTGGCAATCTCAACAAAGAGGCCAATGGTCATGAGGACTGATCTCTCCTGGGTTCCCTCTGGGTCAGGGTTAAGATATGTTGGAGGCCAGTGATAGAGAAACTTCTGCTATCACTGCCTGTGCTGTACCTCTCTTTTGGGTAAATCGAGGACTTCAGTCTCTAGGTCTGTCAGCGGCATATCTTTTGTCACTATGAAATTTACCTTTTAAAAAAAAAAAGGGAATCCAGAGGACTTTCCCCAGGAGATCTCCACAGCAGTGATGAAGGTCCAGTTAGGCCTATGGTACAAAACTGTCACTGCCAAATATCATGGGACCATCCACATTTTAAATCTGGTACCATGTTATATTTTGCCTTCACAATATGAGGTGAAGTTGTGCTGCAGAGTCATGATGTTGTAATGTAAGGATTTGATGTTCGTTGGGCCGCAGTGTCCCTTTAAAATCCTGCAACAGCTGTTTCCAAATCTTGATGGCGACGTTTAGATTTTATTTTCCTATCTTGGAACTTTTCTAAGCCTTGTCTGATCTCTACCATCCCTTTTGGGGATAGAGAGGAAGTGTCCTTACGTCGAGCTGTACATCAGGATGAGATTTGAGCTGGAGATCGGCAGGTTAGGAGCGCCTGGGTTTCCTGGCTGAAAGCATAGCCAAAAAAAAAAAATTGCTAACAAAGCAGGGAACAAGCAGGATGTTGGAGTGGGTGTTCCAACCAAGCATGGAAGATCACCACGACTGAAACCATGATATCATCAGCAAGCAGAGCTCTGCCTCACATGGAAATCTTTTTATATCCCTGTGGCAGATGCCAATCTCTTGCTCATTTAAGATGGTGATTGCCAGAGATCTCTGCAGAAAAGCCCTCAAGGGGCTGACGTGGTGCAATCACCACCCAAAGCCAGGGCCTGGAAAAACAGGCCCCATTGCTGGGATATTATTTATCTGGGTGTTACATGTGCTCCACCCATGAATTCCAGGTCATTACTTTTATTTTGTTTGTATTTCAGAACTAGGTCACTCATCTCCTGTAGGGTTACATTGTGTCATGTTACATTTTGTCTGCTAGATCATCAGTGGCCCAGCATTTCAGAGTTGCACCAGTTGCTCAGCTGGCTGTAATGTTGGTTTGATAGATGAGGCCAAACAGACAGTACTATAATTTGGTCACCTTTGGCCTTGACATCGTTTTCACAGGCTCTCTGCTCACCAGTGTACTTGTGCAAAACTCAGGAACATTTATCCACTCAGGCACAAAATCTACTTGCTCCACCCTTCACGGTGCTGATTAGGGTAAAATCAATTTTGTTCCACTTATTGTCAAATAAAAATTACTCACCCTTGATGAGTGAACTATTGCCCAATTTTGAAAATGGAATTTAGACTCCTAAGACACTTGGGTGCATTTGAAACTTTTATCCTACATTTATCTTGCAACAGAGAATTAAAAAAACTGGTGTTTTTTTTCATCCCGATCCCATCCATTCATCCAGCTACATAATTTTAGTATGACCATCACGGAAGTAACAAGGCAGTAGGTCCATGGATTTCCCATAAAGGATAACATCTCAGAACGCCAAATGGCACAGCCCAGGCTAGAAAAAGTGCCACTCTGCCTGTTTTTAGCCAAGTTACCTGGGTGTAAATCAGCATAACTGGCTTGAAGTGAATGGATTTACTTTCATTTACTTCAGTGTAACTGAGATGAGAATCTGGCCTGTTGAGTTTTTTCTATTCAGGTTACCTATCACTGAAAAAAGCAAGGAGCGAGGAGAACAGTCAGGTGCCATACATTCCGGCAGGGAGACTCTACTGATGTATTGTGCAAGGAGACAATCAGGGTAGGCTTTCCACTGGAGGAGCATCCAACAGGCATAAAGGGTGAAAGTAAGAAGTGCTACTCGCCAAGCAGTGCTCGGTCTCAAATCAGGAAAAGAATCCAGACTAAGACCTTCCATTTCTACTTCCCTGGGAGCTTGCAACAGTGAGGGAACCCACCAGCCTATGATTTTTTATAGCTAGAGCACAATGATTTGCCAACTACCCTGCAGGTTTTGGATCTGTGCTCTGCATTTCCATACGAGAGCTCCACTTTCAGTTTCCATTCCTGGTCTCTCATTCGCCCTGGGCTAGCAGGCAAAGCCAGGGCTGTCTGCAACTGCCATGCAGGAGACTCCATTTGATTCCCATCCCCTGTTTCTCTGTGACAGGACGGCATCCTGCTCCTGCTTTCTGCTCCATCTACACAGACTCAGAAGCCATTAAACATCCAGTGCAGTTTATTTACATTGGCTCTTCCCAGCATGTTACTGACCCCTACACTATAATTATTTGCCGTTTCCATTTCTCCTCAGTTCTCTGCCGGGAAGAGATCTTTCTACCCAGAAATTCTTCCTGGTTCTAGTTCTGCTACACTGCCTCTCTCTCCACTTCAAATCCTTCCTGTGCCTTCTTATATTTCCTGTGTTAATGGGTCAATTTGTTCATTAGCCCTCCCCCAGCCCATTCTAGCCCACTAATTAGGCCCATCATGTCCACCCTGAGGAGAATTAATTGCAGTTTAACTGTCCAAAGTACAGGTTTAGCTGTTGGTTCCTAGCACTCTCCGTCATGCTTTCATTTGCCCTGGACAACCCAGACAAAAAAATACCACTGCCAAGGAAACATACCGACCACCCCAGTAAGGCAATGAGATGTCTTGTGCTGCTGCATAGTATCCTCCATTAAGGACCAATGCCGATCAGCCCTGAAGGGAACCCTGCCCAGTTCTCATTGCCCTGATAGATGAAGACTGCCTAGTGAGACCCCCTGGGTGAAAGTGACAGTGTGAACAGGAGTCAAAATGAGAGGGATCCTTTGGTTTCTGGCAGAGGACTCTCTTCCCCACAACCGCCCCCAGCAAAGTATGTGGGGGAAGGGGAAAGATTTGCAATCCCAGGAAGAGGCTATTCTGGAGTGAAGTGGCATTTCGTTCTGCTCTCTTCTTTGGTTTGTTGGTGGCAATTAGTTTTTGGTCAGGGGAGTAGGACACACAAGATCAATGAGCAGGGTCAGAGGGTAGTCACTGCCTGCAGGATGCTGGTCCTTGTTTGCTGGTTGGCGCCTGATAAGGAGACATACTTAGAAGCCTGGTGTCAGAGGCCAGGGAGCTCTGTGTGGTTTCAGTTGCTGCGGCTGCTGCTAGAGCTTTTCTGTGGGGTGGAGGAGCTAGACGCAGACTCAAGAGAGTGTTAATATTAAGAGAGTTTGGGACGCCTCTGCAACCATTGCAGCACCCATCACTTTCACACAGATGCAGGGTCCTGACGCAGGGCATCCAAAAGTAACTGGAGCACACTTACATTCGAAACTACCAAACTCAGTCGTAGGTCCCTGAGGCTCTTTTCCCACAACTCAGCCCAGAACAGGAGTATTCATTAATACACGGGCATTGCTGCGTTAGGGTGAGGAGCACGTTATGGGCTTGGTCCTGCTGAAATGATTGGGAGCTTTGCCACGGATTTCCAAAGGAGCAGGATTGGGTCCTTAGTGTAGGTCAGCCTATAGCCCAGGGATGGGCAAACTATGGCCCGCGGGCCGGATCCGGCCCTTCAGGGCTTTGGATCCGGCCCACGGGATTACCCCTGGTGGTGCTGCGGGCCCGGCGCTGCTCTCAGAAGCAGCCACCGGGCCGGGAGGCAAAGGGATCCATGTGCGCACGCAGAGCCCTCTGCCCCCCCCCAGGGGCCGCAGCACTTCCTGGAGTGGCGTGGGGACAGGGCAGGCATGCAGGGAGCCTGCCCTGGCCCTGGTGTGCGCCACTGCCACCCCGGAGCCACTTTAGGTAAGCGGCACCAGGCTGGAGCTCAAACCCCTCCTGCCCCCCGCCCCCCAACTTCCTGCCCTAAGCCCTCTGCCTGTACCTCGCACCCCTCCTGCACCCAACTCCCTGCCCTGAGCCCCTTTCTGCACTCCTGTGCATTCCAACCACCTGCCCTGAGCTCCCTGCTGCACCCTGCACCCCGTGCACCCCAACTCCCTGCCCTGAGCCCCATCCTGCACTCCGCACCCCTCCTGTACCCCAAACCCCTTCCCTGAGCCCCCTCTTACACTCTGCACCCCTTCTCTGCCCCAATCCCTTGTCCTGAGCCACTTCCTCCACATCCCGCACTCCACCCCCCCTGTCCCGGCCCTGCATACAATTTCCTCACCCAGATTTGGCCCTCGCCCCAAAAAGTTTGCCCACCCCTGGCCTATAGCTAGTGGGAAGATGGTTACTTGGGTCAAATTGTCTGTAAGGGAAAAAATAAAATGGTTTAAAAAGCAGCCGGCGTTAGCAGCCACCCAGGCGTCGTTGCAGGGAGATGAATCTTCATTATCAACAGACACTTGTACCCCACCCTGCAGCATCCAGGTTGAACTGAAGTTTTTTCCGCTACAGCAGAGACCCCATGACCTAATAAGGATTGGTGCCATTGCTACCTGCCTTCAGATGAAAAGGGCAGGATGGCAACTCCCTTTTGAGATCACCAGCATTATACTCAGATTGGCTCCGTTTCCTTTCTCTTGCTCCCTAAATTAGCAAGGGCGGCCAACAAGGTGTCTTGCTCAGCAGTGATTCTTCTGGCCAGAGTCTCCCGCCTGCTACACAGAGTGCTAAGCACAGATCCTGTGTGGGCTGGCTGCAGTTCTTTGTGGTATTTATAAAGCCGGCTGGCATGGTTTTATTAAAACAAATGTTCTTATCTGAGTCACTAACATGTTCGTTGCAGCTGACAGAACTATAAAGGATCCAATGCACGTGCAATTACATTTACACACTGCTGGTTTCATTTGCACACTCCTCTCAGGAGGAGAGAGCAGAGGAAGGTTAGTCAGTGTCACTGCTGGTTCTAGTCCGTCTCAGTCGGGGTGCTCCTAGGCCAGGGATCGGCCACCTTTGGCCCACGGCCTGCCAAAGGTGGCCGATCCTGTCCTAGGCTAACACAAGGCTCTGTGTTTCTTTCAGATTCCATCATTAGAGGGGAAGTGAAGTTTCAAATAAAAAATAAACAGAGACAAAAAAGCTATCCCCTGCACACTTGTTTCTACAGAAATTACACACCCATGTACTACGAACTGTTCAGGTTAGGGTTTAATGTCAGGGGCAGGGAAACTATCTGGATCCTGGCAAACAAAGGGTTAACTTCAGCCCAGCTTTCTGCCTTACCATGCACCAGTGTCAGAGAAGGGCTAGAAGAGTGGCTACTGGGAGTGAGGTGTATCTTGGGGAAATAATGCTGTACACCCAAGGTATTCAGATTGGAACGATGCCCAACCTGTCTACATTCTGATGCTTATGTTACTTTCTCATTGTAGACACTAATTCTTGAGGAAGAGGTTTTGCTGATTGTGGCTGGTTTCTGCCTGCTGAATCATTCCACCAGCTGTAATGTAACCTCTTCCCCAACAGTGCCCACCCCAAGCATGCAAAAATCATGTGTTTGGGTATTTTTAGAAAAGAACGTCTGGGTCCTTTTTCTCTGTCTTCTGCTTAATGAGCTGTTAGTGTGAATATGTGTCAAGTTTTTAAGCTTTCCTCTGGAAATTCGAGGGCTAGGAACTCTTTTATTTTTTACTTTATAATGAAAGCTGAGATCCTCACCTAATCACTTGCCTCCAGGCACGGACTTGAAAAAAACCACCAAATATCACAAGTTTCATGTTAAAATCATGAGAGCTGACAACACTGCCTGCCCCTGTTGGAGCTAAAATTCATTGACAGTTCTCCTTTAGCTTTAGCTCTCCACCAAAGCTCTAACAAAAGGGATTGTAAGTCCTTGACCAGACACACACATTGTGCCCTGAACGCCCACAAAAATCCTGAAGGATCCCTCTGAAACAAGATTAACTAATACATATCCCTTTGCACCCCGAAACTATACATTGATACAGAGTCATCAGATACTACAGGGATGGACCCAGTATAAGAAACTGAACAGAATAGAATGTGAAGTCTTCCTGGTACAACTCTAAAAAACAGTGCTTAAGGAATAAATCATCAAACCCATCTTCAGAACTCACTGCTTTGGGGCTGTGCCTTACATCATTGGACTGACCCGTGGCCCAGAGTTCTTTCTGGAGCGGACACTGGTCTCAAATATCTATATGCAAATATAATTAATTAATATTTTTAAAGCCTGGGAAGTAACAAGATGTGTATTGTACAATAAAGAACATCTCAGGACTTTCCTTTGTTCTCTTGTACATCAACTGTAGCTCTGTCAGATCCAGTTTATAAGTCAAAAGAAATTAACTAAATAAGAAATAAGTGTAGATCATAAACTCCTAAAGGAGAGATCTAGTTGTGTATTTGTTGGTGAAGTGCCATGCACACCTGTGTTATTGTATACATTATTATGAATAATTCATTGTATGAGACAGCATGACAGTCCAGAGCAGTGACACTCAGAACTCAGTGGTTCAGCAGCCAAATTAGCGATCAACATTACCCAAAACAGCCACAGTGGTGTGAATTCATTGTTTCATTTACTATAAGACTGTATATTAATATGTAAACAGTATGACGGGAAATAGTTTTCATAGATAGATTTTATTCTCACAGCAAAATGATTGATCAAGTATTATTATTTTATTAACTTAGGTTAATAACATAGGAAAAGCATTCTGACTGGTTAATAACTTAGATTAGTTAATAATAAAATCACACAGTGTTTGAATATCATGTGCTGCAAAGACCCACAGGAGACACATTAAAGAGCCACTTGGCCACTGGTCCAGAAGACAGGGCACTGGACTGGAACTCAGGAGACAAGGGTTTTATTATTGACTGCTAGTGGCTTGCTGTGTAACCTTGGGCAAGTCACTTCACCTCTTTTTGCCTCAGTTTCACCCTATGGGAATGATGACACTTATATCCTTTGTAAAATGCTTGGAGAGCAACAGATGAAAGGTACTATATGAGAGCGAGGTATTATTATATTAATAACTATGGATGGGATCCTGCCTTGCTTGTACACCCAAAACACCAGAGGTTTGGCTGGAATAAAGTGTCTAGGAACATACTTGGACTTAATGCATTATCTGTACCTTAGCCCACCATGAATTTCATGCAGCAGCACTACTTTCCCTCTTCAGCAGGGTTAAAGGAGCCATCTCCTTTGTGCAGCCACATTCAGCTCTTAACAGTTCCTACTCTCATGCAGAGTGACCGGCTTTGGGGAACTGGGAAGGTTTTGCATCTCACCCCACAACCATTTGTGTGTCATCAAAGGAGAAAAGTGACACAGAGAAGACTGAGGCCATGTCTACACTACGAACACTACAGCAGCATCACTACAGTGCCGGAGCCATGTCTGCATCACTCTGTAGTGCAGACACAGGTGACAGCGGTGGAAGGGTTTCTCTAACTCCGTCTCCCTGAGTGATGGCAGCTAGGTTGATGGAAGCATTCTTCCATCAACATCGCTGCGCCTTTAGTGGGGGTTAGGTCAGCATAGCTAACAACACTCAGAGGGCGGATTCTTTCTCAAGCATTAGCTGTGTCAATCTAAGTTTTAAGTGTAGACTAGGCCTGGGGGGAGGTGGGAAGAAGATGTGGGGGAGGAGCAGAGTGCATTCGAAGTCGGGGAGAGAGCAAAGGAGCAAAAGGGAAGCAGTCTCTGTCACAGCAGCACGCACGCCCAGCTCAGCTCGATTTAGCTTAATTGTCCCAGTTCACCTGCAGAAAAGAAACGTGTACCAGTAATGAATTCCTGCAGTATAAAGCTGTGGTGCAGCAGGGGGCACCACGATTTGAAAGAGAAGGGTAAAAGTGTTTGACTCCAACCTCCTCACACTGCATCTATTCCCCCACGCACACGCTGGGTTAATAGGCTGCCTGGGGTTTAGGGACTTGGCTCTAAGGTTGCAAATCATTTCCCACATTCAGCTCTGGTCCACTTTGGGTTACTGACCCTCCGCATGGTGGGCTCACGTGGGAACAATTTACGCCAGGGACGCAGCCACAGAGCAGGAAATGCACATGACAGAGGGATGGAGAATTTCCTCCTCATCGGGTCTGGTACGGGGTATTTCTATTCAAGAAGTAATCTCAGTGGGATCGCTGCAGGATCAGAGGCTTTTGCAAAAATGCCTCTAACATACAGAGAGCAGGTTAAAACAGGGATGCTGTTGGAATTTTCTTATATATATACATGCATTGATATTCAAACCCTGCAACCATTGCAGTAATAAGACATATCAATTACTGGGATTGAAAAAATGAAAACAAGAGAGGCTGGGAAGTAAGGTACCAACTATTCAAAGTGATTCTTCTGGCAAGTAAACTCGTTCAGGTGGAGTTCACGGGGAGGACCATAATGGAGCCTTTGCAGTGTCTTTGGATTGGACAGTCAGTGCAGGGCCAATCTCGTGTTTACTTTGTGACATTTCCTGCTGTCCCCACAAAGGGATTGTACTGTTGCCTCACTCCTAAGTGCGAGTGTGGGGCTTAGAATGGCAATGTATTTCCTTAGCAATTTTGTAGCCTCCATCATATATAAGCAGAAAATGCATTATTGTAAGGTTGCTCATAACCACTTGGCTGCACATGGTAGAGTGTAAATGTAGGGTTACTTGTGGGTTTGGGGCTGGTTACATGAGCTATATGTGAACCACTGACTGGTTTTTATAGGGTTGCTGCCGTCGATGCTGTGTTTTTACTGTGGTGTTTTTTGTTGGATTCTTGTAGGTTTCTAGGCCCTGCCATTTCACAAGAAGGAAGCAGGAAGGGAGACTGCAGTGACTGTGGTCTCACAATAAAATAAAGCTGACAGGTCTCATGTTAAATCTATTAACCTTGATACTCAGTTTAACTTTGAATTTCCCAGCCTTCGTCATTTCAAGTCAGACCCTCACCAGAGTTTCGGCATAGGGAGGATGGGGTTTTTCTGGCATTTAAACGGGAGCTGTCAACTCGACTAATCCCTCAACAGATCTGAGAAGGAATTTTCTTTTGTAGTTGTCACCCTCCAGGTCGTCTTGCCATAACTGCATAGCCCAACAAGAAATTGTTGATGGTAACAACTAAAGCTTCCCTTCGTGTGCTCCGAAAACAACCAGTGGACTCCACTTGTGTGCACAGCTTTATCCATAGATTGGATGGTCATGAAGTTGGGACTTTTTAAAGTGAGAATTATTATTGGTTTCCCCCCCATTATTTTGGATAGTACAGTCGTAACGATGGACCACAATCAAAAAAGCCACCAAAAATACACTCATGAAGTTTCCCAGGAATTGTTGTAACAGCTCAGCAGTCAGGGGGGAATTGAAGTTCATACTCAAGTTTCACAAACGATTGTCTTACAGCTGGGGAAGTATTTCCATCACTTGAAGCCAAGTGTCCACAAAGGTTTCCTCCTTCAGACTCAGGACCAATTTTAATGTGGTATATTTGAAAGTAATGTTTGTTTGGATCCTCAAAATGTGCCCATGCCAGTACTGAGTAATTCTACCACCCTGTGACTGTAGACCTGTCCTTCCTCAGCCCATGGCCCTTTTCTTCCTTACTCTCACTCACTGGGTTGCAGCTAAAATTAGACGGCGCATGGACCTTGGCTTAAACTGTCCGAAGTGACTTGGGAATTTGGTTGTCTCCATTTTGGGCCACCCAGCTCGAGACACCATAAAAGGAGCCTTCTCCTCAGAAGGTGCTGAGCACCTGCCCTCTGGGCACTCCGAAACTGAGACACTGTCGTCACTAGTCAGGGTTGAAAATCTTGGCCAGGCTTATCTTTGTTACTGGCTTGGTAGCACATCTAGCAATAACAAGAATAGGCAGCTCCGAGGCGTGCATTTCCATTGGAAGCCATTTCCAGCTGACGGCTTTGGGGAGGCTGATGCGTCTCTGTCCCTTTCCGAGTGAGCAGGTGGCCACCTCACTAAAAACACCACCAGAACTGGCACTAAGGACCCCTATTGATGGCAGGCCTAGCAGAACGGCAAAGGACTGAATGAACCATGGAGACTGAATTCCTATCCCCAGTGGGAATCTTACCCCATCCAGACTGAGGCACATAGGCCTGGGGAGACAACAAGATTTGCACTGGTGCTGTGCCTCTTCAGTGCATGCAGGGCTTCAGATTCTCGGGGTGTCGGGTTTGGTAGCTTTTGTCAAGGCTAGATACAGTTTTTTAAAATAACCCAAACTATATTATATTAATTATATCATTAATTAAAACATCAATTGTTGGAAAAGGATTCAAAGGTTCAGAATCAAAGGAGCAACATTTAAAGAGGTCAGGTTTAGAGCTTAATCAAGTTGACAGGACCCCTCTGATTTCACATATATTATTCCTCTCCACTCAGAGACCAGAGCAACACTTCAGTTAAGGGCTCTTGCTGGTGGAATTTACTAATCGCAAAAATCGCCAAGGAACCCTTGACTGAGATTGCAGCCGGGACGCCTCTCCTTGTTCTAGTGCAGCAGTGATTACTCCCAACCCGTCTCAAGAGCACTGCCATCTAGTAGTGCACGGAGCCTGCCACACAGAGTTTAACTTCTGACTGAGGAAGAGATAGAGTGAGGGCATCTTGTGTGACCCAAGAGTAGGCAGTTTGCAGGAAAATTAAATGTAGCAATTGACACATGATGGCTGCATGGGTAAGCCTGGTAGGAAGGAAGGGGTGCTGTTATCCCCATGTATAGGAGCCACAACTATGTTGTGCAACCTTCTGAGACATGCAGACATCTGTGATCCCAACAGCTGTGTTTAATCCCTTCTATCATTATTGATTCCGTCACTTACCACTCCTCTGAACCTTATTTCTGTTGTCAGTAGAGGAGTGTCTGGATCCACATTTTTAGAGAGAGCAACTGGAATCTGCAGTCATTAAATACTGTAAAAGGAAGCTTTCTCAGTCTCCATTTCCGCTTTGATTTGGGTGGATGGGAGTTAGAAGCCCTATGAACTGTACCTGCAGATAGTGGCGAGGAGGAATTGGCGGGTGGGGGCCATTCTGTGTGAGCATGTTCAGTACAAGCCAAGCAGTGTGTGTGGGGGGGGCAGTCTGTGTGAGCATGCTCAGTACAAGCCAAGCAGTGTGTGTGGGGGGGGGCAGTCTGTGTGAGCATGCTCAGTACAAGACAAGCAGCAAAAGCAGCAAATCGGGGGAGGGACACATGACCCTGCATGCCCCTGCCCCGGATTCATGCCCTGACATTTCTCCAGCACTCAGATACTACAGTGATAGATGGAGGAGCGGGGATGCATTTGGAATGCTCCATTATCCCCACAGGAAAAGTGAGATTTTCTAGTCAGTGTAACATTGCTGTTTATTTTTTCCAGGTATAGCAGTTGAACGTGTTGTATTGATAATAGTATTTAAACCCAAGCCAGGGTCCTGTCCATACTACGCTAGAACCATATCAGCAACAAGAAAGAATGTGCACTGGATTCCAAAGTCCAGCCTACAGTATAACTACAGTGTCAGGGGACCTAGTTACAAACTCTTGTCTCTGTCATAGTTAAAACCTGGGCTTTGGTCTTGCCGGGCAGACAAGATTGAAGCATGTTTTAAGCATTCGCAAACTCTGCTGCAGCTCCCCAAAGGTCAAGTCCGTAGTAGGCTTAAAAGCCGGGTGTGGCTTCATCTACACTGCAAGAGCAAATTGGGATTGGGCATCTGCTCATCTGTAACCAGGCGCCCCGTCATCGCAATGTAGCTGTTACAAAGCTGTCAGGGCCTTGAATATAAGGAATGTGTACGCTAAGGCTGTGGTTTCTTTATCTTTGTTGTATGTTCCCTCGTGAATCCCACATAGGGCAGTAACCCAACAGTCTGGTTTCTGTAAAATCTCACCTCCTTTCCCCTTCTCTTTGACAATAACCAAACGTTTCCTGGGTGGAAATGAAACTGCTGCCAATATTTTGGGGTGAGCCAGTTTGTTAGTTTCCCTTCTGATCCGGGGGCAAAGGAGAGGGGGAGGACTGGTTTCCATCTTCATAGGCCTTCCTCTCTCACCCTTTTCCCCTGGTAGTTCACATCACAGTAGCTCTGTTGGGTGGATGAAACCAGCCTCACAGATTTGAATGCACAAAAGCAACACATGAAAATATTTTCGCATGCATGCACTAACACACGTAGCCTTTCGGTCACGGAAATACAAGAGAGGAAAAAAATTATTGCTGGCAAAAACACCCCAAGCCCTCCTGACTCTCATATAACCAAAAACTCCTGCCAGAGTGAAGATTTTATAGACTGATTTCAAGGGACTTACAGCACTTCTGGGACCAAGGTCCAAATTGTTGAGGCACTTAAAAACAAAATCAGAAAAGCCGGGCCAGGCAAACAAGAGGGAGAAATAGGATAACACTGGCTTTCAGTTCCTGCTGCCTTGCAGCTCTTTCACATTCTGACTAAACTCCAGAGTGACTCAAATTATCCACTGCCAGGAAGAGAAAATGTCCCTAAAATCTAGTATTCGGACGTTATTTCTCACTGAAGTAAATGAGAACCCACTTTGGAACTAAGCAGCTGGACTGTCATGTATACCACTTTACGAGCCAATGATTTTCACTGGTATCCTGGTGATACCTAGAGGTGGCATTCTGATGTGAAATCTGTGATGTCAAATTAGTGATAAATGAAAGAGGGAACTTAAGTCTTCACACATGCAGGATAATGTTGCCACCATATGGGGGGTGTTGTACAGTTAAGTCAGGGAACAGGTAATAAGTGGTAGATTAGCAGAGAGGAAGGATGTGGTCAGGGCACTAGCCTGTAACTCAGAAGCCCTGGATTCAATTCCTGTTCTGCCGCAGACTGTGTGATCTTAGGCGAGTCACTTGGTCTCTCTCTGCCTCAGTTCCCAAACTGTACAATAGGGGATAGTAGCACTGTCTTACCTCACCTGAGTGTTATGAGGATAAATACATTGATGACTGTGAGAGGCTCAGATGCTATGGTCATGGGAGCCATATAAATAGCTACATGAGAGTGCTTAGGCCTTCGTGTATCCACTTACTGAAGCTTGGGTTAGAAAGTTTGGCTCAAACTCAATCATTATCAGATCCACTCAGGAGAGGCTGGTACAAAGGAAAATTGGGTAAAAATTGGAGCAGACAGGAATAAAAACCAATCGGAAAACTTTCAAAAGTTTTTGCAAAAGCAGATGTGTGTCAAAACATCTGTTTGCAGATTGAAACCTTGCTTTGCATTTTGGAAAGAGGTAGGTATGTGCGAGTGGTGAGGATACTGATCGGGGATGTAGGAAACCTAGTTACAAGCCACTGCTTTTCAGAGCAGAGCTTTTCATCTTGGATCACTCTGAATCAGGCAGAGCAGGGACTTGAAGCTGTGTCTCCTCCACCGGCCTACTGACTATTCTGGTGTAGAACTTGGTCTCTCGTGTGTGTCTTTTCAGGAAACATCTCTTTTCTGTTCCTCATTGGAACAAAAATGTATTTCAAAACCAACATTTTTCACAAAAAGGAATTGCTGTTTTCCGGCCAACCCTGATATCTTTCCTGCAGCTTCTGCCTAGCTCGCGTTTGACCAACTGGTCTGATGCTCAACCTTTCCTTTTCCTAAATAAATCTGGTCACAGAACACCACAGCTCCCAGGCGCTTATCATTATACAGCAGCCAGGCAGAGCTGACACACTAGAGGGGTCCTGCAGCCATTCTGTGCAAATACAACTCATCCTCTGGTTTTGCATTGGGAATCAGGTTCCTTTGTACTTTAGTCTGAGATGAAGAAGTAACTGATAGATTATTTTATAGTCAGTTACCCTAGAGCCATTTTGTATTCTGCTTTGTGGGATGGAGTGGTAGCTGTTTAGCATGCACTTTTTGAACCATGTGGCCAGATGTATATTACAGGTGACAGGTGGCTGGGGCATGAGATATAACAATACGAGTTCCTGATGAGTTCTCTTTTCATACGTGAGCAATTCAGGTGAGGCAGAAAGGGCAGTGAGGTGAAGATGTGGGAATCAGTGACTATAAGAAACACAAAAAGAGACATCTCTTGTTAGCACAGAGCCACTGCAATGCTTAGCTAATGGACTTTTCTGATTTACTGAGTGTGCTGGAGGGATTTAGGGTAAATCCTAACTCCAGTTTTGCCCCAGCCACCACTTAACCCCAAATCTAGTGGACACCAAGCATCCAGGACATAGTGTGGTCTACTGTGCGGGGACAGCAGGATTTGGAGATTGCCTACAGGGTGGCCATCCCTCCCTGCTACGCTGTGCTTCTCGGCTCCTCGACATAGGGTGGGGAGTTGGGGATGAGCTGGATGAGGGGTGGGGCTGGTGATCCATGACTGTGCTGATCCACCAAGCCCTCTCAGAGGGTGTGCATGTTACAAAGGCTCCTACAGGGACACAGTAGAGGCCACTGAAGCATTCTGCTGTCAATCCATAGCCTGGAGATGATTTCTTCCTCTCTAGCCCCCATTGAACCCCTCACCACAAATCCCCATTACTCAGAATGGCCTTTGGCATCGAGTTAGAAATATGGATGGCTTGTGTGTGCAAGTGTCATTTTCATTTTCCTCAGAAACAAATGAGTGCCCCTACAAAATGGCTGCCCTGACGCTTGTACTGTACCTATCCCAGTGGAATAGAAGCATTCCCCACACTAGTTTTTCACCTCTTTCATGGGCGTGTGACGTTTCACTCCATATTCTTTATGAAAATATGCTTATGATATGAATATGACATAACTGAGATATAATTTATGCAGGATGGGTCTTGTAAGGTATCATTGGAAAGGTTATGATTTACTGAAGAGATTATCCAATTTGTATGCATGTATCAAATACAACTGGGTATGTATTGCCCCTCTTGCCCCCGCCCCCCCCGGGCGGCCCTGGTCTGAAAAGGAATATAGCTGGAATTCTGAACCACAGAATCTTTGCAACCTGCCTAAAATAACATTTAGGGTGAGAATTTACATTTTGTAACCTGTCTCTTAAGTATGTGGAGCTTAACTTGCGTATTTTGCTTTACTAGGACAGCAATCTACTTTGTTCTGTTTGTTATCTCTTATAGTCACTTAAAATTCACCTTTTGTAGTTCATAAACTTATTTCTTGTTTATAATATAACTCAGTTTATGTAATTTCTAACTGGGGGCAGGGGCAAGAAGTTGTGCATATCTCCCTCCACATTGAGGGAGGGGGCGAATTTCATAAAACCTTTGGGTTTGTCCCCCTTAAATGGCATGGGCACCAGGGTGTTGGGGCGAGCCCCAAAGGCGGATCTCTGTCTCTCTGTGCAGCTGGGTGTGGCCCTGCCTGTGTGCTTGGCTGGAAGAGGTTTGTGAGCCTAGCCCAGCAAGGCCAGGTAAAGGGGACCCAGGCTGGCAGAATAGGCTGACTCAGTAGCACCCCAGCACATCAGGTGACACCCCAAAGGTTCCAAACCCATCACAGGGCTTGTTGATACAAAGACAGGCAATATGGTTAATGAGTTCCGACTGGCCTAGTAGTTAGCAACATAATAAGATACACGCATATGTAGGCCATAACATTCCTCCATCTGGCACACAGCCCAGTCTCCTGGTCATGTCCATTGCACACTGGTCTGCAGGTGGTTCATCATACCATTATGTCTGTTCCTTTATGAAGTCTGGGCTTCTCATAGGCAAGCAGAGATTGGGAGTCATGAAGAGGGATTGGGAGATTTCTTCAGCTGGCTTCTGTTTTGAAACCCATGTTTTAGTTTGGGAACTAAGTTCCTGAGAGTTCACAGATCAGAAGCGAGACCATGAGAGGTCAGGCAAACTGCAGCTCCCGCTGGGTTATGCAGCGTGGCAGATAGCTCGCATTCCAGAACAACATCTGGATTTTTGCGTTTATATGACAGATGTTTTGGAAAAACGACCTGAAGTTTATTTTAATTGTCATCTTCCTAGCCTCCTTCCTACGTGCGCACACACATTCAGGGACCATAAATAAGAATTCTTTAGGCGATGCAGTTCTTAGGACAGCTAGCCCTGTCTTCCATCACTGCCTCTATGTACTGTATGCTGCTGAACTGATATTCCTCTCACACCAATTTTACAGCAGTGTAAATATGCTGGATCTGAGTCTCCGCTCATTGTCGCCAGTGTATGAGGAGTTTTTCCACTGACGTCAAGAGAGTTACAACGGTTTTGCACTGGTGTAAATGAGAGGAAAACCAGCACAATTGACTCTGATGGTGTTACTCCTGACTTACCCCAGTGCCAGTGAGAGGAGAATTGGGCCCAAAATGTTCAGAAATAAGAAACTGGATGACCACTGGACATTCCCAACCAGGATAATATAAAATCAGGCCAGATTCTGATCTCAGTGACACTAATATAAATCTAGTGTAACACCATTAGAGTTACTCCTGATTTACACTGGTCTGTCATCATCCCAGTGTGAGGTCTTGAGAAATGGGGGCAAATATGTAGATTATTTTTTTCTTCAGCAAAGCACTAACCTATGCTCTACATAAAGCTTGTCGGGCTAGGTTGATCCGTGGGGTAATCGACCATCTTCAGTGGAGTTACACCAGGAATGAATCTGGCCATCTAGTTTACTTCACCAGCCATATTATGATAGCAGTGAGACTCTGTAGGGAGGGTGCTACCTTCCAATATCACTACCACACCCGGCGCCTTTGCAAACACGCATGCCTCATGCCTCTCAGGTTATACTCCCTAGGCAGCAGCAGCAGCCTCTCCCTGTTGTCCCTTATTACTTACCGTCTTGAAACAGTAATTAATTAATTGTGGAATGGCACCTACTGGCCCCAAATGTAGATGTCCCACAGTGTCTGCAGGTGCACCTGAAACGGCCTCTGGAGCGAAATGCAGTGGGATGCTTGCTTTGCGGTTCTGCTTGCAGGAAGCCTGGGACCCCGGTCTAGATATTCTGCACTGGCCTCTACTTCATTACTGGGTGTCAATCAGGGCATTGACTTTGACCTCTACATTTCTGTGGGCCAGATTTCCTCCCACCCCTTACTCCCAATGGGGACTGTTCGAAGACTAAGGAAGTGAAAGTGGGAAAATCTGACCCTGTACCATTTGGTCCTGGCTACCTCAGGGCTGCCTCTCTCCTTATGTTACAGCACAGCAGCTCAAGCTGTCATCAGCCCCTAGCTGTAAACAGAAGGGGAAGGTGGAAACGGATTTTTCAGGAAAGGGCCCTTGGCTCAGGAACTCAGTTTCCTAGAGGGTTCATGGGAGCCTGAGCTTGTCGACCTTCAGGGATTTAAAGAGGCTTTTGCTTGAGGAAGTACTGGCAAGCGTCTGGGGTTCTTATGGCTCTAATGGCGGGAGAAGGGGAGGGCCAGACCTGCAGTAGGTATAAATCACGTGGCTCCATTAAAGTCAGTGGTGGAGCTATGCCTATTTACCCCCACTGGCCTGGCGTCCTTTACTGGCTTCTGGCCAGCTTGTTAATTGTTTTTAAATGACTGTGGGTTTTTTTAATAGTGCGTGTGTGCTAAGAGAGTAGTGTCATCAGCAGAGTTTATACAGTGAAGTGATTCCACACCTGGTACCACTCCTAAGAAGTCACAGAGTATGAGGCACCAAAGGGGAGGAATCTCCCCAGGAAAGAAAAAAAAAAAGGTTTCCTGGCAAGCTCTGTTGTGAGGATATTCTAGAAGCGACAAATCCCATCACAGAACAGCAGTGGCCAGTGTCCCAGACAGAGGGAACATGACAAACTCAAGCAGAAATGCAGTCGTCCCTTTAAGTTCTTATGAGATACATGTGGCTCGAGGGGATTGGACAGGATGGATGTGTACGGTGGTGTGAGAATGAGACGTCGCTCTTCATTTCACACTTATTGTCCCATCAAAGTAAAAAAAAAAAACTCCCCAGAGGCAGAGCTCCTGGATCTAAGCATGAATGGAAGATGAAAATCACTGCTTAGTGTTACTGAGATGGGAACGATTAGAGATGGGAAAATGCGGCACAACTTTTCCTGCCTCTTTTGTTTGCTGTCTGTGACTATGCTAGGAGAGGAATTCACTAGCAGGAATCAGCACGCTTTAAGACACTGTTGAAAAACAGTCACAAAAAGTGAATGAAATGGTAATTTTTCACTGGAAATTTAAGTCTAAATGTTCAGCTTGTCCAATCAGGAAGCAGAAATATGGAACGTAATTGATTTGTCCAATCAAAACTAACCAACACAGTTTGAATTTAGAATACCAAATAATCACAATAAATTCCTCATAAACTACCTACAGACAGAGAATGACTTCTATGGGAGTTTGTCTGAGTCAGAACTATGTAAGGACCTCAGGACTAGACCTCAGAGTTGTGGGCAGTCAATACCTACAAGACTGAGTGTGTAGCAGAGCCAAAACATGGCTCTTCCAAAGTTAAAGAAGTGGGTAGTTATGTTGCCATTGCTATGTCCTATCAAACCCAGTCGTGATCTGCTTTGCAGACTTCCTATTTCAGATTTCAAGCATATTATTTGCCCAGCATATTCTTTCCCTTATTTTAAAGTGAATCCCTTGAAAAACCTCTCAGAGGTTGCAGTGTGGCACTTCTGCAAACCCCAGGTTTTAAGGTTTCAGAGTAGCAGCCATGTTAGTCTGTATCAGCAAAAAGAACAGGAATACCTGTGGCACCTTAGAGACTAACACATTTATTTGGGCGTAAGCTTTTGTGGGCTAAAACCCACTTCATCGGATACATGCAGTGGAAAATATAGTAGGAAGATATATATACACAGAGAACGTAAAACAATGGGTGTTACCATATACACTCTAACAAGACTAATCAATTAAGGTGGGCCTGTTTAGTCTCGTTAGAGCTGGTATGGCAATACCCATTTTTTCATGTTCTACTTCCTACTGTTTTTCATATATCTCTTCCTACTGTATTTTCCACTGCATGCATCCGATGAAGTGGGTTTTAGCCCACAAAAGCTTATGCCCAAATAAATGTGTTAGTCTCTAAGGTGTCACAAGTACTCCTCGTTCTTTTTCCCAGGTTTTAAGTTAGTTTCCTTGTCAATGTCAGCTCAAAAGCTCCACCTGTAGCGGAACTGAAAAAGATCCCTTCTGGTTTCAACTTGGTAAGATAGGAGGAGAATCTTCACTCACTGATTCTAGTTTTCCTGTCTGTCACTCAAGGGTGGTTTTCATGTTTCATTGCTGAGACTGATTTGTTTCACCTTTGCAACGGTACTTCAGACTTTACGATATTCTTATTTTTTGCTGCTAAACCTTTAGCTCCAGACCCTTCACTGCACCTAATGTGGTGCCGTTGTGCATTGAAACCAATGGAATCTTGATATCTACCACATTCCACCTGGGAAGCCTTAAGGAATTTCAAGTTTAGTGAGCTGCTAGATTGCAAGATTTTTGGAGCAGGGATCATGATTTCTTATATGTTTCAGTAGTTTATGATACACTGTGGACAATGAGAGAAACAAACTAAATAAAATAATGATTATTAATAATAGAATCCAAGATTATTTACTGAATTGTTTTCCCCCTAGTTTAGTGTTAAGTGTATATCAGACCAAACCCTTGGTGTATTTTAATAGCTGTGACAACAGAAATACTGTCAGTAGACCTTTTTGGAGGGGCAAATATTAAGGGCCATGTTCTCTTCCTTTTTCTTTGTGTGACTAATAAAAGCCTTCATAGTAATTAGAGTGTTTTTAAATGTTCTATTTTTGTCTTTGAAGTTTAGTTTTAAGTTTCCTTTAATTAGTATTTGTAACTACTATTGTTATTGAATAGCCCCCCCCCCCAACACGGCTGAAGTCACTGCTGAGTTTGGAGATCTTTATCTGATCCACACAAAACCACTGCACAATAGATCAGAGTCTCTTTTTATGAGAGGAGCTGGCATAGAAGAAGCTGCTACATGTCATAAGAACGGCCACACTGGGTCAGACTAAAGGTCCATCTAGCCCAGTATCCTGTCTTCCGACAGTGGCCAGTGCCAGGTGCCCCAGAAGGAATGAACAGAACAGGTCATCATCAAGTGATCCATCTCCTCTCGCCCGTTCCCAGCTTCTGGCAAACAGAGGCTAGGGACACTATCCCTGCCCATCCTGGCTAATAGCCATTGATGGACCTATCTTCCATGAACTTATTTAGTTCTTTTTTAATAGAAGTCTGCAAAGCAGATCACGACTGGGTGCCTTGGCAGAGCTGAGTGAGAGAAACTTGCACTGCTTCTTCCCATGCTATCCTGGATCTAGTCAGCACTATCCACCCCCCTCACTTTCATGGGCAATAAAATTAAAATTTAATCCTATTTACATTGCCTCTCTCTTCCCCCCAAATGTTGCCAGCCATGACCCAATGCTGCCAAAACAACACCATTGGACTGCTACATGAAGCATGCATGGAAATGATTCTTTGGATAATTCTGAACCCTGGATACTAGGAGTCCTAATCACAATAAAAGAAAGAAGAGTACTCACTGGCTTATTCATTCAGACCAGAACCCTTGATAGCCTTTCCCCCAGCTGAGGACTCAATCTCTGTGTGAAAGTCACAGCAGAAAGTTTAAGCCAATTCTTCTACTGTATTACTCACATCAGGGCCTAATCTAAACACCGCTGAAGTCTATGGGAGACTTTTCATTGCCGTGGGTAGTCTTTGGATCAGGCCCATAGTGAGTGTCTGGGAACACTTTATTGCAAAGTTTTTCTCCAGCTGTTGGGTTGATTCCATGTCTCAGTAGTGGAACGCTAACGCCGCTATGGTTTCCCAGGGAAGCCCCATTTCTCTGTATCCATGCTGTGCAATGCTCTCCAAAAAGCCTCAAGAAAAATGTGCCGCTCATCTCAGTGAGTTCAGCGCCCATCCTCCCTCTGCTGATTTCAATGTACAAAATAATCTTCAAGCCCTGCAGAAACTATCACCACAAGAGCCAGAAATCCTGTAAGTTAGAAGGAAGGAAGGGTGGGGAGGGGGTCTGTATTTTACAGAACAGAGACAGCACTGGTGGCTTTGAAACCAAACAGAACTGGCAGCCAACGCTATTGTAAATCATCTGTCTCATTATGGAAGTTTGACTTCCAATCACACCAGAAATTTAGCTTTATTTCAGTCTTGGTTGTGTTTTCATAGAACTGAAAGGTCCTTCCCCTACCCCTCCAAGATCCATAAAACCATGTCTTTGTGCCAAAATCATCAAGTCATTCATTAAAATAGCATTTAAAAATAAAAACAAAATCAGACCCAGGCTATTCTCTCTCTTTCTCTCTGACACCCGTTCATTTTCAGGAAGTTGAGAGCTCTTCTTTTCTTCTGTCATTATGGTCACTGGGGTATATGAGCACAAACGAAACCTTTAGTGGCCTGTGATGTGCAGGAGGTCAGGCTAGATGGTCCCTTCTGGCCTTAAGCTCCGTGATCATCTGTAATACCCTAAGAGTGCATAGGAGGCATTCGTAGTTTATTTCTGTTATTTGCTCTCTGCAGGGAAGTGATACTGAACCATTTTGGGGGTGGGGGGAGGGAAGGGGTCGCTGTTTGGGGGGAAAGTATTGTTTAGCAATTAAAATGGCCAGAATTGTGTGTGCTCTCTGCTGAGCAGCTGGTGAGATTGTTCTGAGTACCTGAACCGAGATCACAGGACTGTTGTGGAAATGTCTCTAGGGACAGTGACAGCAGAGCCCCACCTACCTGCAGAAGGAGAAGCATCAGCGGCACTCTGAGGTGTGCAAAGAGCATTCTCCAGATAAAGGGAGCATAGCACAGCTACCAGCAGCAGAGGAGCACAATGAGGGGTACAGCTTCTGTGGTGCCCCATAGCCAGTGGTGTCCCAAGGGGGTGTCTAAAGGTGGTGGGCGAGGGTCTTATAGAGGTTCATGTCCCAAGAATGGTTCTTCACCAGTTTTGCTATCTGGGAGGCTCCCTGAGTTAGAGCTAGGCCTGCTGCTTGCAGCTGAGGTAATTAGCTGTGGATGAGCCTAGTTAGGCTCAGAGACTTGAAAGAAGGTGAGGGGCATTGATGGAAAGTCAGAAACTAGCTTCTCTCCCTGAAGGACACAAGCAGCTCCTGCTGAGTTTGTATCCTGCTTGTACAGTGAGCAGCTCTGGGGAGTGCTGTCCTCTGTCTACTGTTTGTTATGGAGTTTAAAGCTGCATGAAGGGAATGCAGCCAGATGTTTTATTTGCTTATGCTGCGGGTGCGGAGAGGAGACAGACCCTGGAAATACACTGGTAATGCCAGCGAGGGCTTCCCCTGGGATATGGTGCCTGGTGAGCTTCCATCTAAATTCACGAATGCCAGGCTTTGCTCACTGAGACTCCCAGGTCGAGTCTTGGCGATGGGAATGTGTGCCTTGCATGCTTAGTGTGTAGAGCTGCCGGGCGAGGTCTCCATTAGCTGGTTAAATACACGTATAGGCCACGTGGAGCCAAGGAGACTTTTCTTGCTGACACTAACAGGAGCAGGATTGGGTGCTTAAGGGACTGGGCTGTAGTTGCTGGATACAGCCCACACCACTAGCAGATAAATTGCAGTGGGGGAGGTGTAATCCCTTTCCCAGGACTCAGTATTGAGTCTTCATTTTTTCGAGGCCTGTAAAGCTGTAATGCACAAAGCTGATCATTTTTCTCTCTGCTCCACAGAGATCCCTGGGTGTCCTGGAATGGTTGAAAGTTGAATGGGCTGAAGTGTGTTCCTCACCACGCTGAGCTCACAAGGGCTCTGGAGAGAGAATGCAGGAGCACGGCCATGCTTCTCTGAGACTGGTGAAACCGTGGGAAACTACTGCTTTGGCAACTGCCTTCATCTCAGCCCATCATCCATAGCAAGTCACCCGAAGGAGAAGCTGATGAAGGAGTGGCAGCGAACCAGGCAAGGATCCATCAGCGCATCAAGCATCTGGGGGGAATATAAGAGCAGGATCTGCCCTGAGAGAGCCACATCCCAGGAACCAGCCATGTGAAATCGGATCCACTCTGGGAAGGTGACAGCATGGCCCAACAGCACAGCACGGAATGAGCTGAGTTTCCACGCAGGAGGAAAAAGACATCCAGGGGTTTCCCTGTCACATCAACTTCGGAAAGCATCGTTTCAAAAGGCAAGAAAGCCCTAGGGCTGCCCTGTCCTCTCCATTGGCCAATTCATGGAAAAGAAGCCAAGCTCACTGCCTCCTGGCCTGGCCAAAGGATTGCTAGGAACATGGCCATGGGTTTCTTGTCCACATGCTGGCAGTGGGGTTCAGATGAAACAGGAACCTTTTAAAGACTAGAAAGACAAGGAATACTGAAGTTTGCTTTTATTTACTCTGTGTTAGCTTCTACCCATGGCATCTTCTCTGTCTTTTCCTCTGTATAGACAAATAAATACTCAATACACCACTCAGTCCTACTCAGGTAGAAGAGGAACATTAACATGGGCCAAATCTGAGGTCCTTACTCAGACAACACTCCCACAGACCCCCAAGGCGCTGCCTTCAATGACTATAAGGCGCTAGGGTTGACCCCATGTTTTTGCACTGAGCAGGTGTTGGAAAAGGTCTGCTTCACCTTTCGCTTTTCAGCCCTGATGGTCAAACAGCACCAGCCACACCCCTGGAGCCCAGTTTTCAGCCCTGAGCCCCAAATGCCATTAAAGGCTCAAATCCCTCATTCGGGTATTGAAATCAGTGCACAGGCAAGTCAATCCTTGTTGAAAACTGAGCTCCCTGGGTTATTAAATATACAAAAGGATTCAAAATGAAAAGCCCTAGTTTGGTTATTAAGGGCTTGATCCAGTGAGGTTCAGAGGCTGTCTAGCACTGTCCACGGGACGCTCAATCCCCAGGCACCCAGGGGAGTTTGGTGACCAGCACCTCCCAGGAGCTCAGCATCTCAAAAGATCAGGAGGCCCTTCATCTCTTTACCCATGTTGCAAAGAAAGAGGCAGAGAGCTAGAGGTCCATGCAGCGAACCACTGGAAAGACAAATTCAAACAGTAGGAAAGCTGTGATGTTCTTGCAATTTCTGATGGCAGAAGAATAGTCTTGTATGCCAAGCAAGTGCAGGATTCTGCTTATCAGCTCTCTGAGTTCTAAGCACCAGCAGCGGTAATGGAAATTCTGAGCTTTACACGCAGCCCTGTTTTGACATGAACTGGGCAGACAGGCCGGGCTTCCACCTGGAAAACCTGTAACACAAAAACGAGACTGTGGAGTGTTGCAGAGCAGCTTCCTAACTTGTGTCTGCAAGTGGGAACCACTGACAACTCTTGTAATGCCGTAAGCAGGCCTTTAGCTCTAGCAAAATAAAAGCAAGCCATTTCACTGGGGTTGCCTGACGTTTAGAAAAAAAGAGGCTGCAGTCTGACCTTCTTTATCTGTTGTGCAGGATGTGAAGAGTACAGAATGTGTGTGAGTGTGTGTGTGTGTGCGCACGAGAGAGAGAGAGAGAAAATGCATGTCTGTACGCTAATTAGACTCTCATTGGTACTTTATATTCTTAATATTGTTTTCTCAACGCTGCCATCCACAACAGAATCAAATTTGTTTTATATACAGTTGCCTTGTAAGCGCCTGGTGGCCAGGTTCTCAGCTGCTGTGAGTTGGCATATTTCCACTGAAGAGGAGCTACATCAGTTGGCAGCATCTGATGATCTGGCTCAGTATCTCCAACGTACCCTACGCTACCATACAGTATAGTACAGCCAGTTAGATGCTGGCTGCCAAGTGACTCTGTAGGCAAATGGGGTAGCCATTCTCTTCTCCTCAACAGCTCATCCTCAGCCTAGGCCATTCAAACCTGTGTGACTGAATTAGGCCATGAATCTCACCTCTTTATCCCTTAGCACACTTTCCCGTGAGTTTTTATGCTGGAGATAGAACTCTAGGCCTGACTCTGTTAACGTCTGAGGACTGTCCTATTACAGAACAAAGCCTAGGAGTCATTACAGTGACTGACTAGTCATGGAGTCTCTCTTAGAAATGGTACCATGAGTTTTCTCTTCAGGCTGAAGAGCAAGACAGGATCCTTTCAGTTACTGTCAACTGCTCCCACACCCACACAAGAGAGTATTAGCAGGAAAACAACAAGGAATCTGGTAGCACCTTAAAGACTAAGATTTATTTGGGCATAAGTTTTCGCGGGTAAACCCCCCCACTTCTTCAGATGCATGGAGTGAAAATTAAGGATGCAGGCATTATATAATGACACATGAAGAGAAGGGAGTTACCTCACAAGTGGAGAACCAGTGCTGACAGGGCCAATTAGATCAGGGTGGATTGAATTGGCCCTGTCAACACTGGTTCTCCACTTGTGAAGTACTCCCTTCTCTTCATGCATCATTATATAATGCCTGCATCTGTAATTTTCACTCCATGCATCTGAAGAAGTGAGGTTTTTTACCCACGAAAGCTTATGCCCAAATAAATCTGTTAGTCTTTAAGGTGCCACCAGACTCCTTGTTGTTTTTGTGGATACAGACTAACACAGCTACCTCCTGATACTTGGCAGGAAAAGTAACTAAAATGGACACAATCTCACTGGTAGCTCACAAACACCCCCTCAAAGTCAGCTATGATCTATATACCACCAATTGCTTCCTCACAGAGTCATAGGCAATGGAAGAAATCTCTTAGACACTATCCAGTCCATCTACCGAGGCCCTACTGGTTTGTTCTCTATGTTACATTTGCTAGTATCTTGTCAAGTCAATTTTTAAATGCCTCAGCCAACGGGTCTTTCACCACTTCCCTTGGGAGCCAAGGTCAGGAAGCTTCTACTAATATCACACCTACACCTAGTCATGCCTTTCAAGTCCATGTCACTCATTATCATGTCTAAGGGAAGATGTCCTTTTCCAAGCTCTGCCTCTTTAGCTCTTTTCATCTTTCCTTGCAGCTCAGTCTCTCCAGCTCCCTGATTGTTGCTATTCTCTAAACTCCTTCTAATCTAACATACAAATAGGCTGATTCAATTTGGACTCCGGCTGCGAGTAGTTTGTGACAGGTCCTTTTTCAAAGTAGCTCAGGTAGCAGTGCCTGAAGCACTAGCCGTGCACTGATAACACCCCAGTAGCATGCGTGAGGCTGACCTTGCCCTCACCACCCGGGAAGACTGAACACAGGTTTCACAATGAGGGGTCACGTCATGTGACACAGAATTTGGACCAAGTTCAGTGACAAGTACTAGTTTATCCAGGAGGGGACTAAATCCTGCTGACGACAGGATAGGACCAAGTCTCCATCCCAAACAAAACCAGCTCCCACAAATTCAGACTGGCTAGTGGAGGCACGCAGCACCATTTAGCAGCTCGTGTGACAGCACTGACCCCTGGCTCTTGGGAAGAGAGCTTTATAAGATCAGTTGTGGGCATACGGGCACAGTTTATTCTGGTGCCACCTTGGTTGATGCCACAGTTCATGTTGAGAGCGCCATTGTACACTGCTCAACGCACAGAAGCACATGCGCCTTGTAGGCATGCAGAATAAAGCTGCACGTAATCATAGCGAATGCACGTGGCAGGCTTGCATAGGGAGTCTTTGTATGCTGCATTTGTTCTGAGTGCTATTGTGAACCTGAAGTCCAATTAGAACAAATTGTTCTAACAACTAAAGTCCGAAATGCCCTGTTCCTTTGTCCTGAATTTTCACTGTACACCAAAAGTTGGGGTGGATCAGAGAAGGGACTCTTGTCAGATTGAAGAGAACAGAAAGCAGCACTGTCACGCTGGCATTTGTGGCAGTGTGATGTAGAAGGAGAGGAAACAAAGGCAGGGTTTGCGGGCTGCCTTTTGGCTGGGCACCAAAACTCCAGTCCAAAAATTGCATGTCAAATGTATCTGGTGAGAAATGTTCCAGTAGCACTTTAGAGTCTGTGCTGGGGTCGGAGAGAAAACACCTCCTTGGTATGTGACTAATGGTCTCTGCCCCAAAGTCAAATAAGTAAAGGATGTGCTGGTACTAAAGGCTGTGCCTTTTAGGGCTGAGCTTCCCAGACAGAGAGTCTGGCCAGGGCACTGTGAATCTCTTGTTATACATAGCAGGGGTGGATGTAGCTTCCTGATTCAGTGGGTGCACTGTACTAAACTGTCAAGGGGCCACTAACCACCTGCAGCAGCACCCTCTGCCCTAATCCTGCCTGGTGTGGAGGAGAGGTCCAAGGGACCCCATGACAGAGGGGAAGCTGGGTCAAACCTGAGTAGCACTGTGACCCCAGGTCACAACGCCTGCAGGGGGGAGCCAGACCAAGCCCTGTGGGACAGGGATGAATGCAGGGTGGGCTCACTTTCCAATACCCAACCACCTGGGACCTCCTCTCCACACTGGGCTGGGAGAAGTCTATGTCTAGCTGTTTCTGCGCCCTCGGTTCCATGATTTCTGTAGGTTCAGTTGAACCCATGAACCCACATTAAAGCTACCCCGATGCACAGCCAACTGAAACCAGACACAAAATTAAGCAGATCTCTTGCAAGCATCTTAAGTGCTGAGACCCATGTTTTTAAAGGTATTTAGGCTTTGCAGTGCTTAGGCAATAGGATTTAGGCTCCCAAGTGCCTAAATCACTTTTGAAAATGAGACTTAGGTGTTGGAACACTGAGTGCAGCCACAGCTAAATACCTTTAAAAGTCTGAGCCTGAGCGACCACTGAACACTACAGCTGCAATACAGGCTTGACACAAGGAGTGCTGGGCCTCCCAAAGAATACAAGGGGCTGGTCTTTATTTCCTGGCCCACGCCACCTGAGATGAGGGAGGGTCCCAGGACAGGGGTCAACATCCACTGACTCCAGTCGCTGCTGTGGGGTTGGGCAGGGTGCTTAGTCTGGTAACAGCAATGCTGTCAGGGAGAGCGAGGATCCCTCATTTTAGGGAGAGCAGCCTGTGAGCTGGCATAGACCAGGCGAGAACTGTATCAGTCTCCTCTTTTTATCTGGAGCGAGGAGGAGAACAAGAACCAGATCAAAGTGGAAATAAATTGGGGCTCTCCAGGTGTAAGAGTATCCTGACAGAAGATTTTGGCGGCGAGACAATCAAGGTATGTAACTCTTTAACTCTTTAACTCTTCAAGGTATGTAACCTGAAGGCTTCTTCTTTGAATAACTTCAGACCACAACATTGCATGTACCATAACGTCCTCTATACTAGATCCCCAGCCAATGCCTGCATCAGCCACTAGTGAAGTCATATGGTTCTGAGGTGGGTGGAGTGGATAGCAAGGCTAGATGTACAGCTTTACCAGAAGCACCAGTCAGGGAAGCATCCAATGCCTGCATCCTTAGAGAATGTAAACACATTGTTTTACCCAAATTTCACTATTACCCCATGCCTTATGAAACATCGTCTGCATCTTAAACATAAAAGAGAGCTTAGCCAGGGCCTTAATATTTCCGGATATTTGAGCCAGTCATTTAACGTTACTATGAGTGTGCCTTGCATTATACACGCAGTGACCTGTCGGAGCGACATTGGGACGGTATCTATAGTCTGGCATCTTCACTCTCCACTGAGCCATGAACCGCCCCCATCAGGATGGTGTTATATTGTCCCAGACCTTCTGCAGCAATTTCCCCCTCCACTCCCGTTCAGAAGAGACAAACATTGAACGGATGTTGTGGCACGATGGCTGCTCAGAGGGACTGGCAAATCCTTTGGCGGAGAACGTCCATGGGCCAGACAAGCCTGCATTCCACCAGCAGTATGTCACTGGCTATTAACCAGTCCTGGTGTTATCAGTATTTTTGCTGGCCTATTCATCTCACTGGATCATTTTCCACCTAACTTCCTCTCCCCACGAGATAATTGCTCTGTGGAGCTGACCCATCTCTCAGTCTCCAACACATGCACTGACACACTGATTCCAAGAAGCAGGGCTTAGAAAACTGTAGGGCATATTCAGCTGCGGCATTAGCGGGCACAACTCAGCTGAAGATACAGAAGTGGCACTTCGTATGCCTATGGCACCTTCCACCGAAGGATGTCAAAACCCATTACACTTATGCTTCATGTATCTTTTTTCTGTCTAGTTCCAGATCCAAGCCTGCCAACCCACATAGTTTCAATAGGGCTTACCTAATCCACCATACATTTATCAACTCAACATTTCTTTATACTCCCCACATACTGAACATTGTGGATGTTTTAGCTTCTAAAATTGAGCAAGCACTGAGGTTTGCCTTGGTTTTAGGGATGGGACAAAGAGTGATTAATTGAGCCATGCTTTCCAAAAGTTTTTTAAAAAAACAAAACCCCAAAAAACAAAACAAAACCAGACATCCACAATTGATCTAAATATTTTTCTTAAGTTCCAAAAAGTTTCATGCAGCCCAAAGCTTCTCCCCCAGCAACAAAAATAACTGCAAGGAGATCATCCTAGGCATATGGCTGCAATAAAACACAGCTTCATCCTTTCATGGTTAGATGTGCAAACATGAATTATGGCAGCTTAGATTCTCTTGATGGGAGAATGTAAAATTGCTTTATGTGGCTGTTGTTAATCTGACTGAACCAGCAGCACTCACAAACAGTGGTGTCCGAGTGGGGATATTTTATTAATCTGTTTAATCTCTACAAAAGGCAAACAGCTCTTGCTTATGCCTTGCAGCAAAAGGACTGCTTTTAATATCAGTTTGCTCATTCTATGCTCTAGATTTCTCTAGCACTGTGTCGTTTTTGCACCTGATCAGGTGTTTCATTTTTGCAACTGTAAATTGGTTAATTTTTTAAAAAGCACATCTGGCTTGGTTTTGTTACTATCTTGCAAACAGTAGGGAGTGCAGAATGCAGCAGACATCACAAATCTTTCACTCATCCAGTTTGCTTCTACAGCAAGGCAGCAGGAAAGACTTCATTGCTCCTGAATTAATTGCAACTTGTTTGTTTCTGACACTCTCTGAATTATTTTATCTAGCCACAGTGGCGAGCCCATTGTTAATGTTGGAGGAGGGTATCCACCGCAACTGATGTGAACTATGTGGAGTACAGCCCCTCCGAGCTGTATCTGTGCTTCTTACAGATAAGCATTAGAGAAGGCATGTGTCATGTTCTTCTGTACCAGTTAGGGACTGGTCACAGACCTTGCTTATATACACCCGATGTGGTCATCATAAGATCCTTTAATGCTCTGCCGGGTATGGTTGAGGTTCATCAGTAGGGCTGAACTATATAATCAGGGTTGGCTCCAGGCACCAGCGTAGGAAGCTGGTGCTTGGGGCAGCCAATTCAAAGGGGCGGGACTCCGTCCGGTATCGGGGCAGCACGTCTGGGTCTTTGGTGGGAATTTGGTGGCAGGTCCCTAATTCCCTCTCCTCCTCTTTGAGCTGCTGCCGAATTGCCACCGAAGAGGAAGAGAGGGAGAACCGGCCGCTGAATTGCCACCGAAGAAGCGGTGCGATTGAGCTGCCACCGAAGTGCCACCGCTCATCTTTTTTTATTTTTTTGCCACTTGAGGCAGCAGAAAAGCTGGAGCCGGCCCTGTATATAATACAGTTTAGCATTCAATTACATCTCCCCCGTTAAGTTCTACATTCCTACCATTTACAATATTTACACTATCACGCTGCCTTTGAAATTCAGAACATATCAGTCTGTTGAGGGTCCCTGAATTGTACTGGTTTTCTAATCACATGGCCCACATGCATAACAAATTGGTCACCACGCTGTCCAGTAGGGGCAACGACTGGCTGTGGTTGGTTTGGAATCCTTAAGGCTTCTTGTTCTGCATCTGCCATCGATAGAGTTTGCTCTGTTGATTGTTCTTTCTGAGGAACAAACTGTAGATGTCAACGGTTTCTGTTCAACTCTCCACTGTTGGTCTCAGTCACATAGGATCTGGGGGCTGAATTCTTTTTCTTCACAACAGCAGGAGTTGTCCATCCTTTTTCTCCATCCAATTTGACATGAACACAGTCACCAGGTTCTGGACCTGGTAGTTCTCTAGCTGAGTGACTTCTGTTGTAAAAGTGTTCACAAGCTCTTTTAGCCTTTGTATCAGTTTTAGTTACTCTCTTCCTGTCTGGCCACTTTGGAGACTGATAATGACTTTTAACATTCATATGTCTGTTTCTAGCTTCAAAGCTAGTTTCAGGTTTTCAAGTTGCTCCTGCCTTTTGTTCTGTTGTTTGACTAATTCAGACTGTTTTGTTATCTATATACCTGTGGTTAGGGTTAAATCTCTCTTCAATTGTAGCTGCTGTGAAAGGCTTTTATCTGTTAACCCAATAACCAGCCTCTCTTTGATATTTTCATGTTTTGCATTTCCCAAACCACAGCTTTCAGCCAACATATGCAGAGCTCTTATAAAACAGGCAACATTTCCCCCGGGTGTTGAATTCTCTGGTGAAAACATGCTCCTTCATAAACCACATCATAGGTGCCGTCTTTATGAGTTGCCAGGGGGTGCTCACCCCATCCCTGCGCCCCCACTTCACCCTTTTCCTCAAGCCCCCACCTCTCCTCTTCCTGCTTTCACTCTGCCCCCTCCCCCAAGCACACCCCACCCTCGCTACTCCCCACCCCCCCACAGTGCCTCTTGCACGTCGCTAAACAGCTGATCCATGGCAGGCAGGAGGCAGTGGGAGGGAGAGGGAGGAGCTGATCTGCAGGAGCGCCAGTGGGCAGGAGGTGCTAGGGTGAGGGGAGGAGCTGATATGTGATGCTGTCGGTGGGTGCTGAGCACCCACTATTTTTTTATCATGAGTGCTCCAGCCCCGGAGTACCCATGGAGTTGGCGCCTATGAATAAAATTTCTCTGGGATATAAAGTATGCTTCAAACATAGCCAGAACCCTTTATAGTCATCTTTGTGACTGTCTTCCGTAAAGTCAAAGGATTTAAAGATATGCTGTCAAAGCTGAAGCTGAAGTTCTTTGTGCATTGAAGAGTGATATGTTGAGTTCCTGCAACCTTTGTTTCTTTGTTCCTTTTGTCTGCAAACTTTGTTGCTGTTTTCCTTCTGTTTCTGTTCTTAGTTTATTCCTGACACCATGTCATGTTCTTTTATTCCAAATATGGACTGGTCACAGAGCTTACTTATACACACTAGGGCCTGGTCTACACTACGGGTTTATACCGAATTTAACAGCGTTAAACTGAATTAACCCTGTACCTGTCCACACAACGAAGCCCTTTATTTCGATATAAAGGGCTCTTAATGTCGATATCTGTACTCCTCCCCAACGAGGGGAGTAGCACTCAAATCGGTATTGCCATTTCGGAATAGGGTTAGTGTGGCCGCAATTTGACGGTATTGGCCTCCGGGAGCTATCCCACAGTACACCATTGTGACTGCTCTGGACAGCAATCTGGAGTTGGATGCACTGCCCAGGTAGACAGGAAAAGCCCCACGAACTTTTGAATTTAATTTCCTGTTTGCCCAGCGTGGAGAGCTGATCAGCACAGGTGACCACGCAGAGCTCATCAGCACAGGTAACTATGCAGTCTGAGAATCGAAAAAGAGCTCCAGCATGGACCGCACGGGAGGTACTGGATCTGATTGCTATATGGGGAGAGGATTCCGTGCTAACAGAACTCCGTTCCAAAAGACAAAATGAAAAAACATTTGAAAAAATTTCCAAGACCATGATGGAGAGAGGCCACACCAGGGACTCAGTACAGTGCCATGTGAAAGTTAAGGAGCTCAGACAAGCCTACCAGAAAACCAAAGAAGCAAACGGAAGGTCCGGAGCAGGGCCGCAAACATGCCGCTTCTACGCTGAGCTGCATGCAATTCTAGGGGGGTCCGCCACCACTACCCCACCCCGTCTGTGGATTGAGGGAATGAGTCAATCAAGGGGAGGGTTTCATCAAGGAGAAACAAACACAACAGTCACACCGTACCCTGGCCAGTGATTAAACTGGTTTTCAAAGCTTCTCTAATGCGCACCGCTTCCTGGTGTGCTCTTCTAATCGCCCTGGTGTCTAGCTGCGCGTAATCAGCAGCCAGGTGATTTACCTCAGCCTCCCACCCCATCATAAAGGTCTCCCCCTTACTCTCACAGAGATTGTGGAGCACACAGCAAGTAGCAATAACGAAGGGGACATTGGTTTGGCTGAGGTCTGAGCGAGTCAGTAATGTGCGCCAGTGCGCCTTTAAATGTCCAAATGTGCATTCTACCACCATTCTGCACTTGCTCAGCCTGTAGTTGAACAATTCCTGACTACTGTCCAGGCTGCCTGTGTATGGCTTCATGAGCCATGGCATCAAGGGGTAGGCTGGGTCCCCCAGGATAACGACAGGCATTTCAACATCCCCAACTGTTATTTTCTGGTCTGGGAGGTAATTCCCTTGCTGCAGCCATTTAAACAGAGTAGTGCTTCTGAATACGCGAGCGTCATGAACCCTCCCTGGCCATCCCACGTGGATGTTTGTGAAACGTCCCTTGTGATCCACCAGTGCTTGCAGCACCATTGAAAAGTACCCCTTCAGGTTTATGTAGTGGGTGCCCTGGTTCTCTGGTGCCAAGATAGGGATATGGGTTCCATCTATCGCCCCATCACAGTTAGGGAATCCCATTGCAGCAAAGCCATCCACTATGACCTGCACATTTCCCAAAGTCACAACCTTTCATAGCAGCAGCTTAGTGATTGCTTTGGCTACTTCCATCATAGCAGCCCCCACAGTAGATTTGCCCACTCCAAATTGATTTCCGACTGACTGGTAGCTGTCTGGCGTTGCAAGCTTCCAGAGGGCTATTGCCACTCACTTCTCAACTGTGAGGGCTGCTCTCATCTTGGTATTGTGGCGTTTCAGGGCAGGGGAAAGCAAGTCACAAAGTTCCATGAAAGTGCCCTTACGCATGCGAAAGTTTCGCAGCCACTGGGAATCATCCCACACCTGCAACACTATGCGGTCCCACCAGTCTGTGCTTGTTTCCCGGGCCCAAAATCAGCATTCCATGGCTAGAACCTGCCCCATTACCAGCAGGATCTCCAATGCGCAGGAGCCCGCAGTTTGAGAGAATTCTGTGTCCATGTCCTCATCACTCTCGTCACCGCTCTGCCGTAGCCGCCTCCTCCTCGCCTGGTTTTGCAGGTCCTGGTTCAGCATAGACTGCACGAGAATGCGTGAGGTGTTTACAACGTCCATGATTGCTGTCTTGAGCTGAGCAGGGTCCATGCTTGCTGTGGTATGGCGTCTGCACAGTTCACCCAGAAAAAAGGTGCGAAAAGGTTGTCTGCCGCTGCTTTCACGGAGGGAAACCTCAAGGATTGTACCCAGAACCACCAGCGGCAATGTTTTTTGCCCCATCAGGCACTGGGATCTCAACCCAGAATTCCAATGGGCAGGGGAGACTGCGGGAACTATGGGATAGCTACCCACAGTGCAACACTCTGGAAATCAACGCTAGCCTCGGTACATGGACACACACCACCGAATTAATGTGCTTAGTGTGGCTGCGTGCACTCGACTTTATACAATCTGTTTAAAAAAAACGGTTTCTGTAAAATCGGAATAATCCCGTAGTGTAGACATACCTCATCATAGAATCCTTGAGGTTTCTTTTAAATAAGGTATTTTACACACAATGCCACCTAGTGGCTGAACGGTATAACACAGCTTAGCATTCCAGAACAGCATGGAAGAAAGCTTTAAAAAGAGAGTGGGATACAAAGGACGTGACTAAGAGTGAGACTTAGAAGTGGAGGCCTCAAGAAGCAGGGTTGCCTAGGAAAGAGAGTGCTGGCCTTGGACTTAGGAGACCTAGGTTCAATGCCTGCCTCTGCTGCTGGCCGATCTTGGGCACGTCACATCTCCCTGTGCCTCAGTTTCCCCATCTGCAAAATGGGGATAATAATCCTGACCTCCCTGTAGACATTTCTTTGAGATCTCCAGATGAAAGGTGTTATATAAAATCTAGGTAATAATAGCAACAAAAACAACTGGAGACAGTTGTGTGGGACCTGAACAATGAGAAATTTGATCCTGGTGCTGCAAGTAGGAGGAAGGTCAGGAAAGGATTCAAAGAGGGGAATGGCATGGTGGTGATATCAGGAAATCTCCATAATAGTTTGATCTTCTTCAAAACAGGTGGATGGAAGGGCCTAAAGAGGTTAATGAATTCAGCCTCAAATCCTCCCAGCCTCAGCCTAGGAGGATGTGGGGCAGGTCAAAACTGGGATTTCAGGATGGGGGGCAACTTTAGCACCCCTGAGCATGCCCCAGGCCTTTAGATTGATCCAGAGCTGCAGCATTAGCAAAGCTGGGGAATAACCATCAGCTTGGATTCTCTCCAGTGTTCCTCTACCCTGGATAGTCACAAGAAGTGGCAAATGGAAAAAGGACAGAGTCAGTCATCCAGGAAAAGGTTCCTGGTACTCTGAGGCCTGTTGCTCTTTCAGCCTGAGGAAAAAGAATGGACTGGTCTCAAATATAAACTTTGTTTCCTGTTTGCATTATCCTTTGCTAATCTTTGGTGGTTCATGGCGTTTAAATTCTCTGGCTCAGGTCTCATTACTCAACTTCTTTGGTCTGAAGAAATAGCACCTTCTTCCTAGGCAGGGGCTGCCATCACCTGACTTCCAACTCCTTGAATCTCAGTTAATTGTGTGTCATTTTTACTTTACTTGTGCAGTGATTCAGTGGGCCATCACAGCAATGTTAGACAGGCAGCTACAATCATGAACACGGTGCCAGGCCTGCAGCAGGTCAAGCAAGATGTTTATAACTCAACACACACACAGCTTCAATAGCATCTGTATTACCTTGTCCATCATTTCTTTTTCTGCATTGCAAATTCCTGCAGCCTTCTCTTGTTTATTTTTCACTCCAATACTTATCTCAAGGCTGTATCAATTTAAATTTCTGAGTGCCAGGCTTACAGATTCATAGATTATAAGGCCAGAAGGGACCACTGTGATCATCTAGTCTGACCTCCTGTATAAAACAGGTCAGAAAGCTTCCCTGAATTAATTCTGTTTGAACTAAATCATATCCTTTAGCAAAAAACCCAGCCAATCTCAATTTTAACATTGCCAATGATGGAGAATCCACCACAGTCCTTGGCAAATTGCTCCAATAATGAATTACCCTCACCGTTAAAAATGTGCCTTATTTCCAGTCTGAATTTGTCTAGCTTCAGCTTCCAGCCATTGAATCTTGTTATACCTTCTTCTGTTAACTCATTATCAAATTTTAGGTTTCAGAGTAGCAGCCGTGTATCAAACTATCAAATTGTAGTTTCCCAGATAGGTACTTAGAAAATGTAATCAACTCACCTGTTAACCGTCTCTTTCTTAAAATAAATAGGTTAAGCTCCTTAAATCTCTCTCATTTTTTCCAATCCTTTAATCCAGGGGTAGGCAACCTATGGCATGCATGCCAAAGGCGGCACGTGAGCTGATTTTCAGTGGTACTCACATGCCTGGGTCCTGGCCACCGGACCAGGGGGGGCTCTGCATTTTAATTTAATTTTAAATGAAGCTTCTTAAACATTTAAAAAACCTTATTTACTTTATAATATATAACTAAATTATTGTTGTATGTAGACTTATAGAAAGAGACCTTCTAAAAACATTAAAATGTATTATTGGCAAGCAGGGCCACTGTGAGTGGGCCCTGGTGAAAAAAATTTTTTGGGACCCCCAGCAAGTGTGGACCAGCTAAACAGGGCCGACAAAGCCAGGGAAGCTGGGCCCTGGGCCCCCTTCCGGACCCCGGTAATTTGTAACCCCCCCTCCCCCTCGTCGGCCCTACATGGCACGCAAAACCTTAAATCAGAGTGAATAACTGAAGACTCAGCACAGCACTTCTGAAAGGTTGCCCACCCCTGCTTTAATCATTCTTGTGGCTCTTTTCTGAACACCCACCAATTTATCAACATCCTTCTTGAATTGCAGACACCAGAGCTGGACACAATATTGCAATAGCTGTCACACCAATGCCATATCCAGAGGTAATGTAACCCCCCTACACCTACTTGAGATTGCCATTTCTATATCCAAGGATCGCATGAACTCTTTTGGTCACAGCGTCACACTGGGAGCTCACATTCAGCTGATTATTGACCAGGACCCCCAAATCTCTTTCAGCGTCACCACTTCCCAGGATAGAATCCCCCATCCTGTAAGCATGGCCTGCATTCTTTGATCCTAGATGTGCACATTTACACTGAGTCACATTAAAATGCACGTTGTTTGCTTGCATCCTGTTTGCTAACCAATATAGATTGCGCTGAATCAGTGACCTCTTTGTTATTTACCACTTCCCCAATCTTTGTGTCATCTGCAAACTATTAGTGAGGATTTTATATTTTCTTCCAGATCACTGATAACATATTAAATAGCAAAGGGCCAAGAACCGATCCCTGGGGGACCCCACTAAGAAATACACCTGCTCAGTGATGATTCTCTGCTTACTATTATGTTTGAGATCTGACAGCAGCGGCGGCTCCAGGCACCAGTGCTCCAAGCACGTCCCTGGGGCTGCAAGCTGCGGGGGGCGCCCTGCCAGTCCCTGTGAGGACGACAGTCAGGCAGCCTTTGGCGGCGCACCTGCGGGAGGTCTGCCGGTCCCGCGGATTCGGCAGCAATTTGGCGGCAGGTATGCTGAAGCCACGGGATGGGTGGACCTCCCGCAGGCAAGCTGCCAAAGCTGTGGGACCATTGACCTCCCTCAGGCACAGCGCCAAAGGCTGCCTGACTGCCGTGCTTGGGGCAGCAAAAAAGCTAGAGCCGCCCCTGCCAGTCAGTTAGCCAGTTTTTAATCTACTTAATGTGTACCACATTGATTTTCTATCCTGTTCTTTTAATCAAAATACCATGTGGTACCGAGTAAAACGCCTTACAGAAGTCCAAGTATATTTCATTAGCACTAGTACCTTTATCAAACAAGCTTGTAATCTCAGCAGCAAAAGATATCCAGTTAGGTTGACAGGATCTGTGTTCCATAAATCCATGTTGATTGGCATGAACTACTTTACCCTCCTTTAATTCTTTATTAATTTTGTCCTGTAGCAGCTACTCCGTTATTTTGCCTGGAATCAAAGTCAGGCTGATAGGCATAAACTTACTCAGGTCATCCCATTTATTCTTTTAAAATATAGGCATATTAGCTTTCTTCCAGTCTTCTGGCACTTTCCCAAATTCCAAAAGTTATTAAAAAGTCAACATTAATGGGCTACCAAACTCCTCGGCCAGCTCTTTTAAAACTCTTGGATTCACATTATCAGGACTTGCTGATTTTAAAATGTCTAACTTAGTAGCTGTTGTTTAGCATCCTGTTTACCACTGGCTTTAATGAAAAAAACCAGTGAGATTTTGGGTTTCATGAACAGAGGCATCAGATCATGGAGACAAAAGGTGACAGAGGCTCAGATATTGTGGCAATGGGTGCTGGTCTCAGAAGATGATGGAATAGATGGCTGCACGATGATCTGCCCAACAGCCACCATAGTTCTCGGACTGTGATGTGGCCCAAGTATATCTTAATGATATCCAGTCAGTGTTCTCTTTGGTTTTGCATGAACTTCCCTCAGAGGCTCTTCTTCTCCAGAGACCAGCAACGTCTGTGTTTTCTTGTTGCAGGATCCTGAATTGTGAGGAGGTGTACCAGGCATTTGCTGCCCCCTGCTGGAGGCCCCTTGGCATGCCTGAAGCAGGCGTACTTTTGGAGAAAGAGCAGTGAAAGTTCAGACCTCCATGAGCTGTGTAGGGCCAGTCAGAATCAGCAGTTGGCAGATCCAAAAATAATTGGTCCTCCAGTGTCTAGAAGAGCTGGGAGCAGGCAGAAGCCAGTCAAAGCCTAGGAGGGAAGATAGAAAAGACTGTCTGCTTCTTCCAGGGGCCAGCAGACTATGGATTTCTAATATTTTAACCCACGACAGTTGGTTAATCAGAGGCCTAACTCTGACACCTTTTTGTGTAGACCAGCAAAAGATTGGTTTATGCTATGGAATTTAATGCCCAGCTGGCCATCTTGAGTTAAATATCAATTTATTGTTGTAAAATTGAGACGCGTGTACAAGACACCCACTGACTTATGGAAGCCTATGACACCACTATTTCATGTTCGTCAGCCTCCCCATTGTCTTGCTCCAAGTCAGCCAGAGACAGAAGCATAAAGCGCCTCCAATTGCTCTCCCTGCCTTATCCTGCCATTCCTGATGCCTGCCTTCCCCCAGCAGGACTTCTCGGATCTGTTGCCAACACTGGTTCCCCACTGAAGAAGCACCAGTATTGCTTCCAGTCCTGTTTTAATAGATTCTAACAATGTCAGACAGCTCTGTCAGGCTGGAAAGAAGATCTTTGCCTCTCCTAATCACATCTGCCCTCCAATCTATTAGGCACAAACCACCTGTCAGTAAACATGGGGTTAAATAACTGCATGCTGGTAATTTACCATAATTTTGAGTATTATAAAAGAACTTTGAGACTCTGACACTCCACTTTGGTTTCCATGGAAATTGACAAAAGGGCCATCTTTAAAATGCATAATCTTGGCAGAGGATGCGCTGCTGGGAAGGATTTTGCCTCATCTGCTCAGAGTGGTTTTTTAATTTTTATTTATGTTTTTTGCCCAAGAAATTCATAATGAAAATGTGGATCTGTGCCGACAAGGCCCTGATCTGACAGCAGGAAGTGAAAACTGGGGGAGAAAATGGTGTTACCAAAATGAAAATGTTGGTAATTAAATCCCAGAAAATAAAAAGTAAAATGTATCCATGCCTGGCCAAAGAAAGAGACCTGTTTTTTGATGCTGCTCCCCTCATCAGGACAAGACTTGTGACTTGAAATTGAAGGAGCAGAAGGGTACTCGATGCTTCAGAATGGACTGTTAATGCTGCTGTTCTCTGCTGCAACTTCTATGGTGAGCTGGTTGTCTTTGAAGTACCAATGAAATCACAATGAGCCTGACTGTGGACTTTTCAGGTGGATGGAAATACTCCCATTGACTTGAATGGCTTTGGATCAGGCCTAACATAGGTAATATAACTGGCAGGCAGAACAGTGGTGGAGATACATTCATCACTTTGCGGCACTCTAATGGCAGGTGAGGTAAAATGTATTAGCCTCTCAGCTTTGGAGAACTGAAATTCCCATCTGGTTTCCATCATCTATTCCTGCTTGGCTATTGCAAAAGCACGCATAAGCCACAGCCACTGCAAAACCAGACCACAACAAATATTGCAAAACTGGCCATCTCCACTCATCAGTCAAGATGAAGAATAGGTTAAATACAGAGTGGGTCAAAAAAATGGAAGCACAATCTCACAAAAATGTTGAAATTTCAAAGTTGTTTCCATTTTGCAAGGGTCAAAATGGAACAATTTGTCATTTTTGCAATGTTTCATGATTTTTTTCTCTGAAAAACTGTTTCCCCCACCCACTTACCCTTCTCTCTGTTTGCCCAAGAGCAATAAAGTGAACGATGGCCAGGATTTTTGGTTGCTTTCTTTTCTTTTTTTCCTTTTCTATTTTTTCTTTTGTTGGAGACGTTTTAAAATATTACAGATTGGAAGAAAAAATGATTGGAAAAGTGTGAGGAAAATACCTTCCATATCATTCATTCTATTGCATTCAGTGGCAAAAAACAATCAAAAAAACCAAAACAAACCAAGGAGTAAAAAAGGGAAAAACAAAAATTCAACATTTTGAAAAACTGAAACCAAGTGAAAATTTCAGTTCGTAATGAAATGAAACGTTTGACTGTGCTTCATAATTTTCCTATGAAAAGTTTAGCCACAAATGACATTTTCCCTTAAAAAAAAAACTTTTTTGATGAAATCCCATTTTTTGGTTAAATTGTTTTAGCCAGCTCTACTGAAATAACAGCCAATCATGTTTCAAGCTACCCATCCAGGGGGCATCTCGTGTCTTAGGACATTCAGGAATCACTCTTTGAAAGTAAACCTTGAGATAATTAAATGAGCTACTGAGTTGATGGAACACCCGTGCCCTTCTACATTGGCAAGACCTTTGTGCTGGGCACTGTAACATGGGTATTCAATGCATACCCAGTTATAGCCTGGTGTCTGCCCAAATCCTGCCATTGAAATGAAGATGCCAGGCATGCCATGCAATAGTCACAGGTGCAGTAGCAGGTATTCAAAGTGCCTTTCTCTCCTGCAGCTGTTAATCTTTTGCAGTGCAAAGGAAGCTCATGCATTGTTTGATTCTGACTGTGTGCTTCCTGTCATTTTAACCTGCATTGATATTTCAGAGGGTATAAACTCAATGTGCTGCATTAAAGAAACACCTGACATTTTACAGCGTAGTTTGTGCATATTAGATCCCTATTGAGATTTTTTTTATTATAAATCTTTCTTCAGAAAGAATAAGCAACTTAAAAATCATTGCCATATTGACTCCAAAAATGCAATATTCGGTACAAGCTTGTTGAGGTTTCAGGATCAGGAAACAGATACTTCCTGGGGTCTCCTCCACCTCAAACTAGGGTACCTTGGGTAGGTTTAGTTTAATGTAATTTCTGTCACTGAGTTTGGAAGAAGACTGAGCCTTCATTAGTCTCACTGGAATACAAACCCATGCTGTACCAGCTATTTATGCTAATCATATATAGATATCATTAGCATAAATAGCTAATCATATCTATATATGATTCCCAGATACAATTAATCAGTGAAGCCCTGAACACCACTATGTCTCTATGTAATAGACGTAAAATTGAACCTTTAAGATTTAGCCCTTATGGGGCTACTCACCTTCATGCTAAGTGTAATTACATGCGATTGCCACTTCTAATAGAGCAGGTTAGAGAGTTGCCCACCAAGTGCAGATGCTCCAGGAAAAAGCAGTGCTACCGCCACCCCTCCAAAAGGGAAAGGAGACCTTTTTCATAGCTGTGTTGCCTTGTTAGGAATCCATTCTTCCCATTGGACCTGATCCAAAGCCCAGTGGATTCAACGGAAAGATCCCATGGATCTGAATGGGTTTTGGTTGAGCCCCACAGTGCAAGTCCTGGATGTTAGTGGGAACTGAGAGAAGACGAAGCCTATGGGTACTATTACACGTGTAGTGGGCACAGACTCACAGCACTGTTTCTGGAAGGCACTTGAGAGCAGGAGGGGTTATTGGGACCAAAATTCAAAGAGCTGTTTTTTAGCAGAGTTTGAAGAGAAAGTAGCTCAGGACTTGTACTACCCCTGCCTCAGGAGCAACTGGAGGGGAAAACCCAGCCTGACTTGACAGGCCTTTCTTTACTGGTTTTGAGTTCCAGGTTAGAAGCCGATCTAAAGTGATACCCCTTCTGACTCCTGGCAAATTCCTAAGCAGGCAACATTCAGATGTTGCTACGAAAATGCAGGAAAATAATGAATGTGGGGACAAAGCTGCTATCCGCACAATGCAGTGTAACTTTGTTTAGCCAAGTGTGTCTCATACAATTGTATCCCTCAACCCTTTACAGAGCTGGGAGATAGAGTCACAGAGAAAAATAGCCAGGGGAATGTGGGAAGGGAGGGGAAGGATGCGAGAGAATAGGGATGACTTTCATCAGATCTGAAATGAGATGGACAGCCAATCGTCTGGAGAGACCGGGGAAGCTGTTCCAGATGGCAGGAGATCCAGAGACTTTTGTCAACAGCAGCCAGATCATGTGGCAGGACCAAAAGGAGTGCAGTGCTGGTGGATCAGGGAGGAGATGGGAGAGAGACTGGGGTGAGTCTCTGGCGGATTTTAAAAAACAAGGCAGGCAATTTTCATCTGCACCTGTACTGGGGAGCACATGGAGAGCTTTGAGGATGGAATTAGTATGGCTGTGCTTCCACCTCCGGGTGAGAAAACAAGCAGCAGAAGAAGCTGGCTTCATGCAGTGTCAGGCTGTGCAGGCACTCAAGCTGGGAGAAAGCAAACCATCTTCAGACACCTGCATGTCAGCTTGCGAGAGATGAGGGCATTTTGTATTGCCTAAGGCTGTTCCTCACTGGCTGCGGACCCTGCCTCTGCCTGCTCCCCTCCCCTCTTCATTTTGAATTGTGCATTGAGGAGTTTAGCCTTGCAGGTGTTTGGGATTTTTTATTCAGGAGGTGAAGGCATCGCACGCATTATCCCAGACTACACCCCACCCTGTGTGCATGCACACACCCGATGCCAGGGTAGGGTCAGAACACCTCCAAGGGGGTTGTTTTCAGAGAAAGTGCCGATTTCAAAATGTCACTTTTGCAGCTGAGCCTCAGTGACAGCCAAACCCCATTTCTCCCCATGTAAAAGGGATCCTTCAATGGCAAAGCCTTAGAAAAAAGAGGGGATGAGAGAAGTGAACAAAGACAGAAAGAGGGGAAGAGAGAGAGAGAGAGAGAAAAAAGACAGTCAGACACACTGAGAGAAGAATACAAGGGAAGCAAGACAGACAGATAGACAGGGGAAAGAGATCTCCCAGTGCAAATATTCACAAACATGAGTGGATAGATGACGTTTCTGGTTGTTTCCAATCACTGTCCTTTGTGAGCGTAAGATCTGTCCTGGTCTTTCTCAGACACAGGCCTGGTCTACACTAGGCGTTTAAACCGGTTTTAGGAGCGTAAAACCGATTTAACGCCACACCCGTCCACACTAAGAGGCCCTTTATATCGGTATAAAGGGCTCTTTAAACCGGTTTCTGTACTCCTCCCTAACGAGAGGAGTAGCGCTAATATCGGTATTACCATATCGGATTAGGGTTAGTGTGGCCGCAGATCGACGGTATTGGCCTCCGGGCGGTATCCCACAGTGCACCACTGACCACTTTGGACAGCAATCTGAACTCGGATGCAGTGGCCAGGTAGACAGGAAAAGCCCCGCGAACTTTTGAATATTTCCTGTTTGCCCAGCGTGGAGCTCCGATCAGCACGTGTGGTGATGCAGTTAAAAATCAAAATAAAGAAAGAGCTCCCTCATGGACGATGCGGACGTGATCGCTGTAAGGGCAGGCAAATCTGTTCTATCAGCACTCCGTTACAGAAGACGAAATTCAAAATCATTTTTAAAAAATCTCCAGACAGATGCCATAGCAGGGACTCAGCGCACTGCTGCGTGACAAGCGTAACGGAAAGCCAAAGAATCAAATGGACGCTCATGGACTGGAGGACTCAAGCTATCCCACAGTTCCTGCAGTCTCCGAAAAGCATTTGCATTCTTGGCTGAGCTCCAAATGCTTCTAGGATCAAAAACAGTGTCCGCGGTGGGTCAGGGCATAGCTAGGCAATTTACGCACCCCCCCCCCCACCCCCAGAAGTGAAAGGGAAAACAATCCTCTCTTGACTCTTTTACATGTCACCCTATCTTTACTGAATGCTGCAGACAGACGCGATGGTGCAGCACTCAACACCAACATCCTTGCTCCCCCCACGCCATGGATGGCTGATGGTACAATATGGCTGGTATCCGTCCTCATCATCAGCCTATTGGCACATGGGGCAGTGCAAAAGGACTGGTAACCATGCTGACTAGCATCGGTAAGGTCAATCAAGGGCGCCTGGTCCTAATTTTTCATGGTAGATGGTACAGTATGGCTGATAACCATCGTCATCATAGCAACAGGGGGCTGAGCTCCATCAGCCCCCACCCTTCATGTGTAAAGAAAAGATTCAATTGCCCCTGGACTAGCAGAGGGATGCTGGGCTCCTCTCCTCCACACTCCTTACTGTCCTGTCTGGACTATCATAGCAGCTGGAGGCTGCCTTCCACTCATATCTCACTAACAAGTCACTGTGTCTTATTCCTGCATTCTTTATTACTTCATCACACAAGTGGGGGGACAATGCTACGGTAGCCCAGGAAGGCTGGGGGAAGAACGGAATCAACAGGTGGGGTTGTTGCAGGAGCACCCCTTGTGAATAACATACAACTCATAATTTCTGCAGGATCTGACACAGAGCAGCTGTGCTCTCTGGTTCTATGATACAGTGGTTCTCTAGTACACTTGCCCATATTCTAGGCAGGACTGATTCTATTTTTAGATACCAAAAAGGAGGGATTGACTCAGGGAGTCATTCCCAATTTTGGCTTTTGCGCCCCTGGCTGATCTCAGCCAGGGGCACTTATGACAGCAGCAAATGGTGCAGTGCAAAAGGACTGGTAGCCACGATCATCTTATTACCAATTTATGGTATGGTAGATGGTACAATATGGCTGGTAACCATCTCTGCTATCATGCAAAAGCAAAAGCATGCTGCTGTGTAGCGCTGCTGAATCGCCTCTGTGACCGGCATCTAGTACACATACGGTGACAGTCACAAAAGGCTAAACAGGCTCCATGATTGCCATGCTATGGCATCTGCCAGGGCAATCCTGGGAAAAAAGGCACGAAATGCTTGTCTGCCGTTGCTTTCCCAGCGGAAGGAGTGACTGACGACATTTACCCAGAACCACCCGCGACAATGATTTTTGCCGCATCAGGCACTGGGATCTCAACCCGGAAATTCCAAGGGGCGGGGGAGGCTGCGGGAACTATGGGATAGCTACGGAATAGCTACCCACAGTGCAATGCTCCAGAAATCAACGCTAGCCTCGGACCGTGGACGCACAACACCGATTTAATGTGTTTAGTGTGGCCGCGCACACTCGATTTTATACAATCTGTTTTGTTAAACCAGTTTATGTAAATTCGGAATAATCCCGTAGTGTAGACGTACCCACAGCTTCATTTTCACCCACAGAAAATGGTGGCCACTGTTCCATTTGTCCAGTCCTATGTTCCTAAAAGCAGTGGAGAAAGAGGAGGAAAGTAGGCAAAAGAAGTCAGTAGCTGTCACTCCCTTGACCAGTTTTGGATTCTCCCAGGTGACCCTTTGCATGGTTGCAATGGCTCTGGGATGGTTTGCTGCTATCAGACAGGAAGTCATAGTCTCTAAAATAAGCAGGGAAGCATGACCGTGGACTCTCAAAGAGAGGCTCAGCTGCCAGCTGGTAGGAGTTAGGAGATCACTGCATTTTGGCAACATCTCTCAGCTTTGCCTAGAACATCACCTTCTGGCTACACTACACTAATCCCGCATGGAAAAAAAAGTAATTGTTTCCAGGAAACCCTGCAAAATAATGGCCTCATTGTTATTCATTCCTTTGGTGAAGACTTCCTGGCCCCAGCATGAATCCTAATAAACTAATAGGGTATTAATGTGGGTTTTGTAGATGTTCCCACAGGAATCTGCACCGCTGCAAAGCCTTAATATGCCATTTTTCTTCTTTTGTGCAAGGTATTACATCTGGTACACATGGTCCATATTAGCATGGTTCTTCTGGGGAGCAGTGTGGCCTAGTGGATAGGCTACCAGCCTACAAGTCAGGAGACCTGGGCCCTATTCTCAGCTTATCCACTGATCTGCTGCATGTCCTGATCTCAGTTTTGGTCTCTAGGCACTACCAATACAAAGGATCAATAATTTTTAAAAGATCAACTGTCTCTCTTGCTTGGTGTCCCTCCTGCCATCGTGCTGGAAGAGAACAATGTTCCACCTAGTCTGACATCCAGCCTTTAACAACCAGGATAATAGACCTTAGATCTGGTCTATCGCCAAGAGCAGCCAGTGTTTTAGAGGCAGGTATAAAAGTAAACCACCATAATGCCTGTAATACTTCAGCACTCGGCATGGGGAGAGGGAGAGGTTGGAACAAAATGGGGAATCTTTCTGATTGCTTTGCTGGTGATCAGTTTATGCCCTGAAACACAAAGTTTAATTCTCAATTAACAAACCTGGCACACCGCAATTTCCTCTCACTGAGCTGGGTGGGCAGTTTCAGTGAGGAAATTAGATGCTTTAATCAACACCAAGAAAGAGAAGCAGCATTATCATATAGCAGAAGAGCTGTGAAAGGAGAGAAAAAGCAATAGAATCAAATTGTTTTGCTACATCTCCTCCTTTTGTCAATCTTGGGGCATTTGGAGAGCTGGGGGGATTAGAAGCAGGAGTTCAGAAGGTGCAGGGATTCATGCAGAGTCATAGTCAGAGCGGAAAAGTTGGACTAAGTTTTATAAGCACGATGGCTGCCACTGCCAATTGAAATGAAAATCCTTTTGCTCAAATATACATCTCACATCTGATGCATTCTGAGATACCTTTTGAATATTCAGCTAGTTAGGGATGAGCAAACTGGGCACAGCTTTCTTACAGTAAGCCGAGTAATGAATCAGTTACCAGCTCCATCGCTAGAAGCCGGTTCCACACCGCATTTTGAGTCAGTATCTGAGTACCGAACTCACTCGATGTCTGAGTAATTAAACCTAACAAGAGCATGACCCTACAATGGAGGGATAACCTCACACAATCAATAGCACCAGGAGCAGCAGTAGGCAAGGTCTTTACTGAGCAAACATTAGGTTACAATAATAGAACTGTCAAGAAAAATCAGACGAGTCCAAATCATCAGACAGGGTTTGGACTGACTGAAGCCAGCCCAAGGGGCAGAGAATGTCTGGGGTTGCAAGACGAGTGAGAGCAGACGCGGATCGCTAGCAGGGAGCACACAGAAGATGGAGGGAAAATGAATATGAATGAACCCTGATCACATCCTGGTTTGTGCTGCTCTGAAGGTGCAGTGAACAAGAAAAGGCCACATGCTGATGGTGACAGAGTGTTAGGGGATAGGCAGTGGGACACAGACTCCTTGCTCACTGGTTTTAATGTAGCCCAGATCCACAATGACCAGGTGTTGTTACCTACTGCAACTCTGGGATGATGGCCTACATCAGGGATTGGCAACCTTTGGCACATGGCTGGTCAGGGAAATCCACCCGCAGCTTTACTCGCAGCTCCCACTGGCCGCGGTTTGCCATTCCAGGCCAATGGGGGCTGCAGGAAGCGGTGCAGGTTCAAGAGATGTGCTGGCTGCCACTTTCCGCAGCCCCCATTGGCCAGGACCGGCGAAGTGCAGCTAGCGGGAGCTGCGACCGGCCGAACCTGCGGACGCTGCAGGTGAACAAACCATCCCAACCTGCCAGTGGATTTCCCTGATGGCTGTGTGCCAAAGGTTGCCGATCCCTGGCCTACATGAAATGAGCTGATAGGCAAGGTGTGGGAGGGGTTCTAAACCGTATTGTCCACAGCATAAACACAGTGCCTTTGGCAGCCTAAATACAGAGAGCAGGTGCCAGTTCTGCCCCCTGTATACCGTGAGTACAGCAAAAGTCTCAGTGTACCAAGGGAGACCTTGTCCAGGTGCAAGAGCAGGGTAGGGCTGATGTGTCCCTACGCTGCCCTCCCTTGCAAGCTCTGGCACTGGGGGCAAAGCAGGGTCAGAGCTGGGGGTGAGAGAGGTCATACCCCCATTGCGAGCTGTGTGGATTCTGGACTGCGGTACAAGCAACATACAGCCCTGGGGAAGCTGCCATTGAATAGAGAAGCCTGAATCTGGCTGCCCCGTTCAGGACCCACAGCCCAAATCTTGCCTCTTGGTACTAAATGGGCCAAGGATTTGGCCTGAGGAGGGGGTCCCTCTGGAGGTGCTTGGAAGGAGAAAGGCAGCCCTTTCTAAGCCCCTCTTCTTACTCTGGCATGGAGGGCTCGGCGGCAGGTCTGCAGGGAACGTGCTTTATCATTCTGAGTGCTGCAGCTTCTTTGTGGCTCTATGGCAACAGGAGGCAACTCAATGAAGCTTTAATCTTTATTAATTGATCCATTATATAGCCCTGAATACAGGAGGTTTTTCAGTGGAACTTTGGCACAGCATCCCATGGGATGATATCCTTGGTGTATGACATAGCTTCTATCCTCCAGAGTGCAGCAGTCCTACACCCTGTGAAGATCACATGTCAGAGTGGTTGTGGAGGGGGCGTGAGTCTGTTCCCTTTTCGTGCCTGGATTCCTGTCCCAATCAAGGCACAGGAGATGATAAAGGCTTGTTTGCTATGTGTGTGCTGTTAATAAATCCTATTCATATTTGAGTCGCATGCAGGGCTTAGTACAAGCGTTTGGCGAGGGAGGTTGGGGTGAGGAGACAGTTTGGATTTGTTGCAAGGTTTTATTTATGTAGCACCAATCACTAATGTCTAGGGGGTGCATTGCAGATGCTCTCTCACTAATAGCTCCCCACAGCACCCTCTCCCTTGCCAGAGGAGCTGTTAGTTTCTATTCCAGGGGAGCCCACAGCTCCAAATCCTGGGGTACCCTAAAAGCTCTCAGGGGTGCTATAGGGTTGAGTTGGGGGAGGGGAAGAGTGCCTCCATTAAGACTTTCATTCTCTTAGAAAGAGTCACCAGCTGATCTCATTACCTAGAGACCATCCCGGGTAGAGTCCTCTGCTGGAGTTTGCAGCTACCTGTATCTGCATCAACCACCCTGATTTCAGGCCAGGCTTACTGGGCCTGATCCCCTCTCAGTTACGCTGGAGTAAATCGGGGGTGACTCCAATGAAGCCAGTGGAGTGACATCCATGCATAACGGGTGTAACTGAGTAAAGGATCATGCCCACGGGTGGAATTACTTGACCGCTGCCTCTCCCCTGGAGCCTCACCAGCTCAGATTCCCTCAGTGCTTGACTCCATGTGACCTAATGTAACCCAGGGCACAACTCACTCCCTGTAACACTTCTACGGGGGGGAGAGGGGGAGGTCACATGGTATTATTAGAGGGAGGAAAAAGAACTTGGCTCGCTGCAGCCTCGCCTTGGCTGCACCTGTGTCTGAATTTCCCTCCAGGTCCTTTACCAGGGAATGAAAGTTCATCACTGAGCTACTTTTCCATCCCCTTTTTGGCATTAGTCTTTCCAGGGCCTTGTTTGCCTGTGGAGGCTCAGCCGCTCTGGCCTGCCCCACGCAGATGTCTGCCTGATGACAGAAGTTCCCTTCACGGCCGCCTTTAACATTCTTCTCCCTGCTACCCGGGACTGCTGGCGGGCTCCTCACGTGGCCTTGCCGGACTAGTCTTTTTCCTCTCCAGTTTTCCAGCCGTCTGCAGCAGGGAGGCCACAGCCCACCCAGGAATCCATTCACAAGCACTGATGACCTTTCCCAGTGAAAGCTAGCTGCTGGGCTGGGTGCTCAGCAGACACTGCCCACTGTGTTCAGGCCACCCTCTGAGGCTCCATAGGGACCAGCCCTGCTTTGCCCGGAAAATACAAATAGGCAGAAGTCTAACTTCTCCGATGGGGGTCTGCTTCCCATAACTTCCACATCCCCTGTGCTGGGAGGTGAAAGGGTTACATTTCTCCCCCTCTGAAAGTCTTCAGGACCCAGATCCTTAAAGGTAGCTAGGTTCCTAACTTCCATTGTCTGCCCTCTCTGCAGAGAGGCAATGAGGCAGGAAGATCCTGATCAAGAGATGAAAGAAGGTTGGTTTGAGGAAGGGAGAGAGTGTGTTGGGATTGCTCTAAAAGAAGCAGAGAAGCCTGGGGAGCTACCTGCTTTTTCCTTGCTCCGAGGGACTTTTATTATCCCTGAGGAATGGGACTAGCTTTTGTTGAACTGTTAAAGAGACTTTTTTAAATCACAGGAGGCAGATCCGGTGCTTGGTGTGTCTAGGATAGGGTGACCAGACAGCAAGTGTGAAAAATCAGGACAGGGATGTGGGGGGAATAGGAGCCTATATAAGAAAAAGAGTCAAAAATCGGGACTGTCCCTATAAAATCAGGACATCTGGTCACCCTAGTCTAAGACCTCTGAGTGAGCTAAGTTCTGACGCAGTGATGAATGCATATTCTGTTTGTAGCTCCCTCCTGAGTCCTTGCCCATCAGCCTAAGCCAGGGAGACTCTACACAAGTGGAGCTCACCTCTGAGGCAGAGGATGTTTGGGGATTGATCCTAAGGGATCCCAGTGACCGGCATTCTCTCCCTCATTGCCTCCCCCAGCGTGAACTCAAAGGCAACCTCCCACTGAACAAATAAAGTTATATTGAGGCAAGTAGGTCCAGAGAATAGAGCATGGGGATGGGATTTAACTGTGCTGGGTTTTATTCCCTCCTCTGTCACTGAACTACTATGATACCTTGGGCAAATCACGTCCTGTCTCCGTGCCTGTTTCCCTGACAATAACATGGGAATGACAAGACCGACCTCTGAGAAGTGCTTTGAGAGCAATGGAGTTACGCCTGCCAACTTCTCCCTCCAGTGCTAAAGTCCTAGAAGAAAGACAAAAGGCTTCACTGAGTGGGAAATTTCCTCTCATCCCTCTGTGCTCATCTAGGTGAGAAAGCTGTTTGCCCTGTTCAAATGCTGGGTTCAGTCTGTGTCAGATTTATTTCTCTGTCTTTTGCTGCTCAGGGCATACTTAGCCGTGGCAGAAAAATGCTTTAGGTGAAGGCAGTCTGGTTGTGATTCATAAATGAGATTATCATTTATTAAGGTAGAAATTGCACCATGAGGCTGCTAAGAACTAAGCTGAGGAGATACAAGCAACCGTTCACTTGGCAAGAATCTACCGGTGGCTGTTTCTTGAGACCCTCTACCTCATGGGAGCTGGCCTGCAAATGCTGAACTGCTCTAACATGTGGCTGTTTAGCCGACCTATCTATGCATGTGGTCAGCAGCCTGGACTTCGGATCCAAACAGACCCAGAGGGGATTAGCTTTAAAGGGGATACTGGCAGCACAGATATTATGGTGATAGCAATGGCATCTGACCCCAAAGAGAATAGAAGGGCTGAAGAGCATCAAGCATCCCCTCCTCTATTACCTCAAAATAAACTGCCCTTCTGAATCAGGGAGAGCTCCCACCAAACCCAGGCTGCAATGCTGAATCTGTATTGAATCTTTAAGTAGTTCCACCCTCCCCAAACACCAGACTCAAGGTGGAGCATACTCCTTAACACCAGAGGCCCCCACCTTGTTTGTCTACTCCATTACTGCAATCAAGCAGAGGGAAGCAATTGAAATATGCCCCCTGCGCACTTCCAGCAGGCCTCCTAGACCAGGCATTGAATGACAGTATAACCTCTCTATTGAGTTAACTTATATGACCTTTGTTAATACAGTATTGAGTGAGCCCTGATTTCAGATTGGAACCAATAGCAGATCTAACTTTAGGCCACTCAGCTGTGGTGTCCCCCTAGACTTAGAAGCCACTGTCTCTGTAAAATAACCCTCTGGGAAATAATATATGGGCTATTATTAAAAGAAATGAATATATATATCCTCAAGCTACACTGCCTAAAGAGGATACAGATCAATCTAATTAAAGATGTTAAAGGATTTTATACTTCCTTAACTCTTGAGTACAGTCCCAAACTATAATTCAGGTTATAGTCTACCCTTTCTACACTCTGATCAATCCCCTTACAGTTTCAAACAGAAATGACCTTAGGGGCCTGTTTCAGGCCTTTTATACCTGTACCCTTACTACCTTATTTCCTGCTAACAGCTGGTCATCACACAGGTGGTTCTGTACATTTGCCTCAGCTGAGCTTGGCTAGTGGTAGTGGTTAGTAGCTGAGTGTTTCATAGATTTAGTGTTTGGCAACTGAACTAAGGTAAGGAAGCTGTTTCCTCAGTAGCTAAAATAACTCTTGACTTTGTGGGTTAGTGAAAATGGTAGGGGGGAACTAGGCTAAAGATTTTCCATTTCACTAAGAGATTCTAGTCCAAAGCTTAGCTGAGTTGCCTTCCTGCTGTATCACTCCCTTATCTAAGGAGCCTCTTCCATGGGAAAGGGGTGGTTTCAGTTCTGTGCTGGGGAAAGGATGGAAAGAAAGACCAGCAGACTTTTAAAGGAAAAGATAGCAAGAGAGAAGAAGGATCATTCTTATGCTGTGTATTGTCCATATTCATGCATGCCTATACCAGGGTGCTTCGAAGAGGGGATACTAAATGAGAACACCCAGGGCCTGAGCATCTGCAGCTCCCATGGACTTCTATGGGGAGTTAAGGGTTCCTCAGTATCACTAGAAGTCTAGGTTCTAGTGCCTTGTGGGGTTGAGAAATGGGATGCCTGCATCTCTCACCCCAGCAGGAGTGCTGCTCTCAGGGGATCTCTAAACAAATAGCAAACCAGGGCATGGCAAGGAAACTTGAGCCATCTTGGCCCCGGGACCCCAGCAGACTAGAAAGGTGGTGAGGGATCACGGTGTTTACTGACAAGGGTAAGGCACTCTGGCTACAATTTCCATAAAGAGCTAGTGGTTGGGGGGTGGCGCTCAGATTTTGGGTGTTCAGACTCAAATACTGTAAAGCAGGCTGATTTTCAGAGGAGGGGAGCTCGGCACTTTCAGGAAACCAGGCCCTTCTAAGGTAGCGCCAGCTGAGCTGAGCAGAGAAAAGTAATTCCATTTCCTGGAGGATTTTGATATTTTGGCATTTGGTTTCATTCTGATTGTGAAAAACCCTCCCCTTCCTGCCTCCCCTCAGCCCCCAAATTTGGAAATTCACCTCTAAAGGGTCTGGAGCCTGCATGGCTGGGTTGCCCTACTGCTGTGAAACCTAGAAGCTCTGATGTCCCCATTTCAGGGGCAATCCACCTGGTGGGCTGCAGACCCTGTGAGCCCAGGTTGTCTAGCAGCCGGCTTGGCAGGCAGGATTCTGTTTGGAGAACTGATCTATCTCCCGAAAACACTTTGATTTTGTGGAATTGGCAAATTCTAGTGAAATGGTGTTTTGTTGGACTTTTTTCAACTAGCTCTAGTCTCAGGTAGGGCACCTAGAATCACTGTTGAAAATCCTGACCCTGCTCCTAGAGTGGCGCCTAGTTCACGCTCGGCCATGTCTTACCCTCTAGCTTTACATACTGTTTTCTAGGCATGTCTGAGTTAAGACGCTGCTGTGCCACTCACTTTAGGAGTGAATGTGCAGATTCTAACAGGAAGCAAAGAGATGGTGATATTTCTCCCTCTAGCTTATGGCAGAGCTGTGGGAGTAACTGCTGCAGAAAGACATCAAGCTGAATAGCATGGCTGGCTCTTACAAAGGTCCAGATTACTTTACGACTATCATCCATAACATTTGCAGCTCTGCAGGCTCCAGACAGAATCGTAAAGGGATTGAAAGCTCAAGCTTCAGGGCCTCAGCTGATTGCCTGGGGTAAGGGAAAAGAAGAACAGAATTGCACAGTTGGCTTTACAGGGTTGTTTTATCTTCTGATGTACCAGGTATTACTTTAGCTAGAGCTGGAGGCAAGACACTGGACTCGACAGTCCAATGGTCTAATCAAGTTTGACAACACGTGTTCCTACGTGAAGGTTTAACTCAAGCAAAATTAGTTCCTCTGTTTTTGGATGAATTGTTCTACTTTCTTTTCCCCGTGGTTAAAAATTGTTCTTGCCTGATATACATTTGCATCTCACAGACTCGATTTGTTGGGGTTTGGGTCTATGAATTTGTTGCCATGGAAATAAAATGTGAGAGGCAATAACTTCCCCTTGCGTTGAGAAGACAGTAATTCTAAAGAGAAAGTTCAGGTCTGATGAAGCCTTGAAAAAAAAATAATGGAACAACAACAACAAAAGTAGCTATGGCGTTAAATCGAATTAATTGCAATATAATCTTGAAAAGTGTGTGCTTGGCTGCCAAGATCAGCTAGTGTGATGAGAAATAGCACACCTTTGTTATCTCATTTATGCTTCAGTCTGCATGCAAATCACTGTAAGATCTGTCCTTGATGGAGAGGATTCATCTCTTTGCATAAAGAACATTTGCCGTGTTTGTTTTACTGTTTGTGTCAGAATCCCTTGTTTTAGTTACGATATTTTTGTCCCTAAATAGCCAAAGTGCAGGGTCTCTGCAGCACACCCAGCTGCTACCAGGCGGTATGGCAGAGGATGTAATGGGAAACCACACCCAGCTCTCCTGCATGGTGGTACTGCAAGCTGTCTGGGCCAACCCAGCTTCCTCCACTTAGAAGCAGGAAACCTGTAGCCTGCTTAAAATAGCAAGGGAGGGAGAGAGTCTATGCTGCTGAAAGTGGCTCCAAGGCTAACGCTTATGGAGAAACAAAGCCACTGATTCCAGCCCACCCAGGGTATTGCCAACTTCATCAGTTATCTACAGGATTCAAAAGTGCAGGTTGGAATGTCTGCCAGGGCCAGGCACGACGGGGTCCCCTCCTGCTTAGAGCTTCCAGGCACTGCTATAATGTTAGTGATAAGAATAGTGGGGACTCAAAGCCTGCTTCCTGGGAGTCTGCTGGGATCTAGTGTCCCAGTTCAGGCCTGTGTCCGTTTATCAAATACACAATGTGTTGCATTCCATTGAAAGAATTTTCAGTCGGCCTGTCTGCTCCATGGGCCTGAGCCACAGTAGCTCTGTGGCCCATTTGCACTGATTGTGTTGGTGCAAACCGGCCACACCGAGCCCTTCTTAGAGCCATCCCTATGGGGTGTGGTGCCCCTGTTTGTCATTACGTGATCTCCGGCTGACCCCAGATCTAGGAGAGAGAACCCTCTTACTGTTGCCTCTTCAATGAATTTGGTCCATGACTGTGACTTCTGGGTGCTATAATAATACAGATAATTGATGATATGCCCGGTGCACAAGACCATGTGCCTGCCGCCCCTGAGCAGTGTATTCACATTGCCCTCTAGGACATAGGAAAGCAGCCCTAAAATATCCCTACAGTTTGGTCTCCTAGTTGTGCTGGTCTACAATCCACACTGCAAATCTGGGCTGTTTTACATCTTCCCAGTGCAGCTGCCCTGGGATAAGAGTCCCTCCAGAGGGTTACTGAAGTGGAAGCCATGCACTGGCTGCCGGCGGAGGGTGAGTTAAGCGAATGGATTTAGATTGGGTATTGCAGCTGTGAAATTCTAACTCGTTCCAAGACACCAGTGGGACAGACAGTCCCCTGAAGGAGTCTAAATGTGAGCTCAACTCTCACTTCTTTTGTAATATATAGGGATTCACTCCAACCATTGTGCCTTTGAAACCGAACCTGAGATCCCAGGAATGGGCACAGCTCTAGGAGCAAAGTTTGTTCCAAATTACACCAGTGGGCCTCTCTGTAAGGTTCTTTGCAGCCACTAAAAACCTACAAAGTTATAACCTGAGCTGTGTGTTACAAGGGGACTTGGTAAGCCAGTTCCTGACCCAAAATTTCCATTAAGAACAAAACTTTCCATGACCCTTACTCCAGCAGCCCTCACTTGACATGGTATGAGCTCACCGTAAGGGGGAGGAGGGCTGAGTCAGGAGGTCTCTGTTTCCTAAATTAGTCCTGACAGGTGTCTCTGCTATCCTGGCTCCAGTATTGTCATTAGGATAGTGTGAAGTGGCTCACATCTCATTGAGTCTAAACAGAGCCCTTTCCCTAGTGATGCACAGGTGTTGTGTCCAAATACCTGCACAGGAGCTCACTGAAACAGCAGCAGGAAACTTTTGTTCAGAAGGAAGGAGCTTAATCTTCGGAGTATCTGACAATGGCTGGGATTCAGTGACTGCTAAAGGTGTTTTGTCTGCAGACTCCTAATGATCAACAGGTGTCTGTCCTGATGGAGGCAGTGTACTCTAGTGGCTAGAGCACTCAGGAGATCTGGGTTTTGTTCCTGGCTCTGCCCTTGGCCTGCTTGGCCATCTTGGGCAAGTCCATTTTCCCCATTCTGTGCCTCAGTTTCCCCATCTGTAAAATGGGGATGACTTACCTCCTTTGTAAAGCACTTTGAGATGCACTGATAAAAAGCTGACCTAAGAGCTAGGTATTACAATTGTTATCCTCCATTTCTGATCGAGTTCAGCAAAGGAACATTAAAGGCTCTTGTAGAGGCAACTTATTTATAGAAAACCAAATCCTCAAGGTAGAAACTTTCAACTATGCAAAATCAGGCAATGAAAGTGCTTCTAGATCAAATTCATAACATTAGTATAGGGCTAATTTTGTCTGCAGTGAGTGATTATATGGAAATTGGCCTCTTCAAGGCATTTGATGAGGACTGGAAGTGATACATCTGGGATCATAATTTTAAGATTTTTCTATTTCACCAGAAGAACTCTTTATGTCTACTTCACTTTCTCTGAGTGCTTCCTTGTTTTAGATCCAGATGGGTGATTTGCTATGGCTTTAGGGGGGCAGTTGCCTCTCCTCCACCCCTGACTTTTCATAGCTCCATTAGGTCTTCCACTCCACCCCACCGACTTTGCAGAATATAAAATAATCACATAGGATATCCTATATGCTGACACAACTTTGCCCAGCCCTGAAATTTTTTTCTGAAATGAGGTCCCTGTGCAGATCCTGTCCTTGTTGTTATGTTTTCCACACATAAAGAGTGACCATATAGTTTGTCTTAATTGCTTTTCTTTTAGGCTCAACGAGAACAAGAGAGAACAAAAGTAAAGTCTCCATAAGAGAATAGGTAGATCCCATGCATGTTTTTTCTATAACAGGCTGGGTCTGACTGGAACACCACCTGGCAGTTTCCCCCAGCACGTCAAAGCCTTCTCGAACTTTAAAGGCACAGCGCTGATAAAGCAAAATCACGATGCTCCCCTCGCTACATATGCTGCGATATTCTTGGACAAAGCATGTGCTAAAATAGTAACAAGAGGACAATCCACTGGTTTTGAAATTATATGGTTCCACCATCTTTGTCTAAATAAGGGATGGGGGGGAAATCATTTGACCTAAAAAAACAAGGGGAGGAACCACATTGAATCTATCCCCAACCCTACGCGAGAAAACAAACTAATCCTGAATTCAGGATCCTGTTGCCCGTCACAGATGATCATCCGTGTAATTAAATTAGTTCACAAAGGAGAAGGTGTTAAAGGGCCAAAAAAGAAAATGTACTGTACTGCACCCGATGGAACTGTTTGAATGGTCTCTCTGAAGGTCTGAACATCTGACCAATAAGAGCCAGCTTCATTTAAATATCAGCACTGGGTTCTGAAGGGGGTTACTCAGGGCACTTCTCTGCACGGCTCTAGCACCTAGAGTGCTCTTGCTGCTCACAGGTATTTTATAGCAGTGCAGACGACGGGGCTCTGGGAATGCACTGAGGGTTCTGGACATGCTTGGGGAAAAGGCACTGAGCTCACTGATAGCTGGCGAGGGTTTTCCTGTTATGACTGATGTGCTAGGTTTTCAGTTAAAATTTACCAGCCCGAGATGAGAATTTGCAGTAGATGTAGACTCACTGTATTAGTCAGGTGCTGTGGCGTGGGTAACTGGTGGGGAGCACTGACTTTTCAGTAGTGTTCACTGTAGCCTGAAGTCACAAATTAGCCCTGGAACAACTCTCTAGGTCACCTTTCTATAGTTTACACAGAGTAGCAGTCACTTCCTTGTGGGGACACGAGGGGAACTGGGACACCAATCCCTGTACCTTGTCAGGTGCACCACTCCCAGGCAAGTGCTGTAGGTGCTTCAGCTACTGGATCGCAAACAACATTTTGTCCACTGCCTCCAGCCACCACACTCCTGTCAGGGGCCTGTGCCCTGCTGCCACCGTAATGCGCTGCTTCCCAACTACCAAGGAACCTCTCCCCACCCGGTTCCCTATCGTCCTCCTGATTCCCCCTTAGCAGAGTCATCACGCTGCCCTCTGCTGACCTATTACTGTTCAGTAGGCTCATTACAATAAATATTAAAGACCTCCTGAACTACACCCACATCTTTCTGCCAGTGCATTTCTAAAATGTCCATCACGGTGGCAGGAGGGTGCAGTAGTGTCTCGTCATTTGCCTTAAAATCATAAAATACATAAGGTGGGACACGTGAAATGACCTAGATACATAATAATCAAGCCTGAACAAGTGGACTTTGTGACTACTGTTCTGCATGGAGCCCTGAGTTCCGCTTCCCGTCACATTTCTCTGTCCCCGTGAGCCAAGAGGGACTTGGAGGACTCTGAAATAGTGACATGGTTACCAAAGCCTGGGGCAAGAGGAGATGGAAGCAGTGGCCAGGACCTCCAAAAGAGGGAGGGGGAAAGGAATATGAAGAAGATTTTTCATGTTTTCTCCACAGTCATCTTGATATGGGATTCAGTCACGTTTTGTGTTATACCAGGCTCTCTGATCACGAGAACGCTGTGTCCAAAGGATTCTCTTATATGCTTGAAAATTCCTTGTTTGCCATGTTCTTTGTCAGGCCCTTTAGCAGCCTATAGGGATGGAGGCAAGTTCTTTACTGTTAAGCTTTAAGTAGAGCAAGCTGGGGTAGGGAATAACATTTTTAGCATGGGCTAATGGCTAAAGAAAGGGTTAATCCTTCATGGCCCTATAAGCATTGGACTCTGGCGAAGGGAATGTCACACATCTTTTGAGCAAAATCCATCTGGGCAATGAAGGAGCACCATGATGGACTCTGAGATGAATCCAATCTACATCCAGTCCTTGAGTGTCCACAGCTTGGTGTATTGTGCTGTGGCCATGAAATGGAGGGTGAAGGATGCTGGAGGCTCTGAAAGGAATGCTGAGGTCCTAGGAGTGATGTGTGTTCATTCACACACAAGTGGGGCAGCGTTTCCCAGCAGCTAGTCTCCTTCCACCATTGGGGACATCAACAAAGAAGCAAAGTGCAGGTGATACGAGTTGTTCTGAGTATCCACATTCCTAATTAGAGATAAATTGGACAAGCCTTTTTCGTGGATGTACTGAACGTGCTCTCTGTTCAATTAGTTTTTTTCGCTTTCTAATTCTCCCAGCTTGAGCCTAAGCTGCAGAGAAAGGAAATCATCTCCTTGTCATTTCAATTGGGGGCTGGTAGAAAAGGAAAGTCACGCTGAGCAGCACTAGCTGCACAGTTGGTGAGCAGTTTCCTAGCTACGAGCTTTGCAGAAATACAAGTTTACAGCAACAAAATGATCAGTGCCTGAAACACTCTCAAAGGTTTCACTTCCCCCTTCCAAACCTGCTGAGTGTGACGTGGCCATGAACTCCACCTATGCCTCTGGCTGTAATGAAGGTGGGGCTGAATCTCATATGCATTCCCCACAGCTCCTCTTCTGCTGCAGCCTACGTCTAGGGGGGCCCCTTTTCACCAGGACAAGAAAGGCAGCATCTGCTAAGACTTGTTAGCACTAAACCAGTCCTTCTCCTTTGATCCTCTGAACTCGATGGAATCACAGAAGGATTAGGTCTACATCTAAGGTCATGGCTAGAGCTGGGTGAACTGAATTAAACAGATTTTTGCCCTTTTGTCTCTGAACCGACTCTTTCACTTTTGACAGATGCTTCCATATGCAGTATTCAGCAATGGTTCACAGAAGCCTAGCTCAGCCAATGCGCAGCTGCTTGGATGTTGGCCGTGTCTACAGCTTCAGGTGTTCATTAGGCATAGTTTACTATTCCCACTCGGTGATTGGCCATCTAAATCCCACTGGTATTGTTTCTGCTCCCTGACTGGATGTCTCCTAACCTCACAAAGAGCTTCCAAACTAGCGGCTGTAATATATTCAAGAGTCCATTCCCTGTCTATGACGTCCAGGACAGGATTTAGGGGACCCTTTGGTGACATTAGGCCAGTGGTTGTCAAACGTTTATACTGGTGTGACCCCTTTCACACAGCAAGCCTCTGAGTGTGACCCCCCCTTTATAAATTAAAAACCCTTCTTTTATATTTAACACTATTATAAATGCTGGAGGTGAAGCGGGGTTTGGGGGTGGAGGCTGACAGCTCGCGACACCCCATGTAATAACCTCATGACCCCCTGACGGGTCCCGACCCCCAGTTTGAGAACCCCTGCCTTAGGCAACATGGTCTATATTGGTCAATCAGAATCTGTCTTTCCAGAGAAATCCACAGGCTCTGTCTGGTCCAGCAGCCTCAATAAAGAATCCCCTTTACATTTACTGAAGCAGAGGGACACAACACGTGGCGATCCCTCCAGCACCAATACTTGTGCAAATATACATTTCCATGTGTCTTCGGGGCACACTCTCTTGTGAGGTTTCTCATATCAATACTGGCAGCATGCAGACAAAAGGGAAATGGTATTTGGGACCCCAGCTCCAGCCAGGACCCAGGGAGTCCAATTTCACTAGTCCTGGCTGCCATTCAAAAAGCAGCTTAGGAGATCCTCGAAAGACAGTAATTCTTGGACCAGTGCTCTGGTCTCAGGTGCTTTGGAGTGTAATGTCTGGGGTATAAATAAAGCCCTTATTCTTCTACAGAACTCATCTCCCAGAGGCTCTGAGAACCAGTTCATATGTGCAGAAGGATATCGTTCTGAGGTAGGGTCAGCCGAGCCACAGGGGTGGGTTTCAAGTGTTTTGCCGGCACTTGTGAACTGTGCATTCTCCCTGTCGGGGAGAGAGGAAGAGCAGTCTCTCAGCCATCTGATGTCCTCAGATGGGAGGGGGGGAAGGGGAACAGAACTAATCACACATTCTGTGATTGGAAAAGAGCTGGAAACTACAGCCCACGTCAGTATTCAAAGAGGAATGGAAAGCAAGAGGATTGCTTGATTCCTGCTGGGACAGATGCTTACGCTTTGGACACTTCAGAACAAGTTAAGCCTTTCGCCACAGGTATAGAACCGCTAGGGAAAGACTGTTAGAAAGGGTATATAATACAAAGGCATGTCATTTTCACCAGTCCCATTGTTCCGGTTTCCAAGAAGGGCTTCGTATGGGGAAATCAGCCTCGACCACTTCTCTAGCTCAAGTACACGCATCTTAAGAGAAGGGAGAGACAGGGCCAGCCCTAGGGAAAATGGTGCCCTGGGTGAACTTGTATTTTGGTGCCCCGGCCCCTGCTGCATCCCCCACCCTGCATCCTCCCATCACCACTGGCACCTGCTGCCTCCCTGGACTCCTCAGCCACCCTATCACTCCCAGGCTCTGCTTCCTCCCCTCCCCCCATTGCCCCACACTTCCTTCCACAACCTTGCACCCTCGGCCTGCCCCACTTCTTGCCTCTTGATCTCGGCACCCACCCTGACCATGGTGCCCTGGGCAGTTGCCCATGTCACCCACTCATAAGGCTGGCCGTGGGGAGAGATGGGAAAGAATAATCCATATGGCATAGGGCAAATTCCTGAGTCAGGAAATCCATGGATCACCGATTGCATTTATCACAGAATCCATATCTGACAAGAATCTCTACCACGGAGACTGAATTCTCTAGGAATGTGTCTGAGGGAGGTGTCATTCAAAGATGACTGCTTACCTGATCCCAGATTTCTATATCACATAAGAACATAGGGGAGGAGAGTGTTATTAATCAGGGCTTCTGGGTTCTTTTTTTTAGTTCTGCTATTGACTTGGAGGTGGCCCTTGGGAAAGTCCCTTAATCTCTTTGTGCCCTGATTTTCCCCTGTGTAAAAGACGAGTAATAATACCCGTCTTTCCCAGATGGATGACTACAGTTCTTCTGTATAGGTTCTTATTCATGTTTGCAAAGCACTTGGAGATCCTTGGATGCAAAGGGCTATGCCAAAATTGTGTATTACTTATTAATTTGCTGCGTTTTCTATCACTTGACAGAAAAACAGTTCTATTAATACTGTGTAAACATGGAGAGTTACAGCTAGCTGAAATATAGGAAACCTGCTGTAAGGAGTGCAGACAGCAATCCTATTCCCATTACCTAAGCAACATGTGGTGCCATCACCAGGCAGGCTCTCTCAGGCATGAATAAATATTTATGCTTTGTTTCATCTTTAATGGAGAAATTGTGTAATCGTTAAATGGCTTTTGCCTTCAAGTGAGGCTTAATTTCATTTTAATTTGAAACTTGCTGAGCTGATGAATGGGAAAGGCCAATGAAAAAGCAAAGAACTGTTTCATTACCATGCAGAAGAACTAAGATGGAGAAAAGGTTAAGAAGAATTATTTTCACCTGGCCTCCTATCACCAGAACCCTGGGAATGAAGCGGGGGTTGGAGGAATAGCTAAAAGGAGGTGATGGAGTTCAGGTGATTCTTATGACACAGCCACCGCCTACAAACATAATGGGAAACTGTGCACAGTGAGCCCATGATGAGCCAGTCCATTGACCTAGCTAATAATGCTTTGCAATGCCATGTGAGTTAACCGCTTCCAGTGAATAGTTCTGTCTCTTTTTGCCCTCAGGGCAGCAATGGATAAAAGTGGCCATGGAAGCAATGCAGGTTCTGTTCCTAGCCCAGCATTTCCACTCCCCAAATAGAGAGAACTGTAGCTTGATTTTGCTCTGGCCTTTCTCACCCTACACCACCCTTCTCTGGGAGGTTTCTACAAAGCTTTACCAGGGCCAAAGAGTTTTCCCTCTGCATGTTAACTTCTGTTTACTAAGCCTATGTGCCCCATTCCTCCCAGATCCCATTGTTGCTTTGCTTTGCCAGGAGTGATGGTGAACTAGGGACCGTATGCAGGATACAGCTGGTCTGCTTCCAGCAGCAGTTTCATGGTGACACCTTTTATCAGGCAAATATCATCTGCCATCCACGAGGCGGGCCAGCAAAAGGTGTGGTGCACTGTGCCCTGAATTTATTTTATCAAGATAAATTGGCTACTAGTTTACTGTACTCAGAACTAATTAGACATGACCATGACTTGGACGTGTCCATCTGCTATTGTGATCTGAGCTGTGTGCTAATAAGTGTAAAGATGTTTCCTGCAGCTTCACAGAAAGTCCATATCCATCTATTTTTGCTCAGTGTGGGTGGGTTTGCTCTTCCATGAGGGTTTGCTAAGGGTCTTCTTTGCAGAGCCAACGTGGTGAAAACTTCATAGACAACAACACACCTCTGCCAGGCTGCTTTACGTCAGCTCCAGTGAAGCTGCTCTAACGTGACAGTGCATGTTTGTTTTCACCATTCTTCCCCTGCTTGTGTCCAGGGCTGCACAAGCTTGTTCAGGTTGCAATAATTTTGAAGACTTTTATTGTTGGTCTTTGCAGGCATGGGACCAAGCCTGAGAAGTGTGGTGGTGGGCTGGCAGGGTGCCTAGGCATGGTGACTTTATGATGTTTAGACTTGGATCTTCCCATGTCTAAACAGGGTTTGACAGAGGCGTGTAACTGTCTGGTGAGTGAGTGACCTGACTCTGGGCTGGCTACAGAATGTTAGGCAATATTATTTTCTAATTTTTGATCATTAAAAAAATGAGTGAATTTAGTACCCATGGAACTGAGGAATGGAAAGAGCTGGCTAGAGCCAGGCAGAGTGTGTCAGGTGTGACAGAGGCTGGGATAGTGTGGAGAGGAATGATGGTTCAGTGGTTAGCTAGCATGGGGACTTGGGAAATCTAGGTTCATAGTCCCTGCTCTGCCACAGTGTGATCTTTGGGCAAATTGCTTAGTGTCTCTGTGCCCCAGTTCCCCATCTGTAAAATGTGATAATGGTACCACTCAAGGATTTTGTGAAGATAAATATGTTAGAGATTATGAGGCTCTCAGATACAATGGTAATAAGGTAATGGCCATAAAAGTACTGGTAAGTGCTCTGCAAGTTTCTACCCTACACAGTCCTGTCCATGTGTCTCTGCTGGGACCTACAGCGCTTGTTACTATTCTAGTCCTTGATCGCCATGCATCTGTCCTAATGCACCTCTATCCTGGCCTCCTGCTGTTCAAGTCACTGGCCCCACACAGCTCTGCCAATGCACCCAAGTCCTGACTTTAGCACCCCTGTTCCAGTCCTGATGCTCTCTCCTCACCGGCATGAGTGTCAGACAGGGGACAAATCCCCACCTTCCCCCTGCATCTGGACTTTTACCTGCAATGTGGGCACAGCCCTGCAAACCTCCAGGAGCTGCCTCGCTTGAGATCGCTTTTGTTCATTAGGTTTTGGGTGACAGTGAGGATTGTACTGTGCACAATATGCTAATAGTGCATTTAATTAACCACTAGGATGCAAATTCTTCTGAGATGGAAATTTTTATTAAAAGACAATAGGGTGATTCTTCATTTACACCATGACAGAATGTTCCACGAGGCAGAAAATAGCAAATCCAATCAGGTTTTCCTGTTCAATGTTAGCTTTGAGGAACATTGTATTTAATCATTAACTGGTTGCTGAATCAATATGAAAAATCTCAAGCGATTCCAAGCAGCAGGGGCAGGTTATGTTTACAAAGAGATGAATATTGATGTGGCCAACAGAAGTGCGAGTCAGCCTGCACAGCTAAGCCAGTTCCCTATACCTCATCCATGTGGAGGGACCAATAAATAACCAGAGCCCTAAGAATAAATGGCCTGGATAGGACACCACATAAGAAACGCTGAATCACGAGAGCCGGACTGCAGAAAGCCATGTATATGCTCAACTTCTTTGCTGCTCTGTAAATGACCTACACAGGTGTTGTAATTATTATTACTGCAGTGTCCAGTAATAGGAGCTCCAGCCATGAACCAGGACCCATTCGTGCCAGGAGCTTTACAAACACAGAATTAGAAGACAGATCCTGCCTCTTACAGTCTGAGACAAAAGAAAACGCTGAGATGATATTGGTCAGCATGCTAGTCAGTTGCCTAAACCCACCAGCAGCTGGTTATGAGGCCTTTGTGGTCACAAGCTATCAGGCCCGTCCCTGGGGTGGCGCCCAGGGAGTAAGTGACAAATCCATCACTTCTGGGACCGACCGTGCCGGCCTGCGGGGCCCCCCAAAGCATGGGGCCCAGAGCGGTCGCCCCGATTCGCCATACCCTCGGGACGGCTCTGCAAGCTATCCTACTTTGAATGCTGCTGAATTTCCATGTGACACATTGCCATGGAACTCAATGGTTGCTCAGAGAGCTCCACGAGTGGCTCCTAAGGGGTTTATTAAAAGGCCTCATTTCCAGCTTCCTTCTCTATCCTTATTCTGGAGCCTCCCACAGTTGAGGGTTGGCAGAGCTGTGGTGTGGATGCCCTTCAGCAAAAAGGCAGTTTTTCTATTCCCCCAAATGACAGCTAGTTCATCCAACCTTTAGGGCCAACTTATGCACCTGTGCATCACCAGGGGAGACAGTCACGCCTTTCCGAGCCCACTGAACACAATATGATGGGACTAGGCCGGGCTTTGGCCTGCAAAACCTTACTGGGGGTGACTGGGAGAGGCGAAGAACCCGGTTTGAGCTGCAAGTGCACAGCTGACCGCGGCCCGTCCTCGCCAGCCCCTTCTTTGTACTTGTACATCAAGAAAACATGGAATGCTGCCGTGCCGTTTTTATTGAGTCATTTTCTGAGCAGAGCTTTAGCATACACGGATGTGTGTGTATAAATCAAACCCAGTAAACTGGCACTATACTGTTGAAGGGGGCATTTAAGATTGGTGGGATCGGAGTCCTTTGCCAACCCACATCTGAAGATGATAAAGGATGCCAGGGTATCTCCCCTGTAGGCTCACCGTGTACTTTTCCTGTTCCATGCCCCCAGATACATTTGTGGCACCCTCCAAGCGTAGGCTTTGGTTGGTTTTGTTTTTCTTTCAGCTGAGTTTTTACAGAGGGTTTTTATTAGTGTTGTTATTATTTGGGGATTTTTCCAGAGGCCTGTTGCCTTTGGCTATGGGGTGCCTGCAGTTTAACAATGTAGTCTGGTAATTGCTTTTTCCCCACATGGAAATGAAGAAAAGCAGAGGACGGGGCGGGGGGAGTGATTTTCTACTTTCTAAGCAGGCTGTACTAACAACCAGGTAATTAAAAAAGTGACTGCATGCTTTTAACAATAGATCCTGTCTGATGTCAGTCAATTCATTCTGAAGAAAAATGAAACAGTTCGTAAAGCAGCCACTTGAGTCTCCTCCTCCATCAGCTTTTCTTCTTCTTTAAATCCCTCCCAGCTTCACTATCTAATTCTGAGGCCATCAATAGTGGGGAGTGGAGAAGCTCTCCTATCCCCAACTATTCTGCTGGAATAAATGGCTGCTGTTATCTATTCGCTCACAGTGCTAAAGTCACATGACCTCCTGCTCTTTGTTCTCCCATGGAATCCTTTGTTAAAGTTTCTTGATATGTATGTAGGCAGACAAAGAGATGTCTTGACAAAGGGCACATGATGGCTGCTGCTTATTACTGAGAACAAAAACCCACCTAGGTGCTACAGGGAAAGAAAGCATGATTCAACCCACTTTGCCTGCCTCATCCCCTGAGCCCATTTCCAGGTTTGTAGACCTTGAATAAATGCAATTTCCAATGTCCCTCAGTCCTGAGAAACGCTACTTTTCGTGGAGAGGTGACTTTGTGCTTCCTGTCTCTTGGAATGAGCAGTGTTGTTTAGAGAAAGGAGTCTTAGGCCTGGTCTACACTAAGAAGGGGGTTCGAATTAGGGTACGCAAATTCAGCTACGTGAATAGCGTAGCTGAATTCGAAGTACCCTAATTCGAACAACTCACCCGTCCACACGTGGCGGGGTTGAACTCCGCGGCTCCCCCGTCAACTCCGCCAACTCCTTCTGCCGAGGTGGAGTACCGGAGTCGACCGCGGCGCTTCCGGAGTTCGAACTATCGCGTCTAGATCAGACGCGATAGTTCGAACTCCAAAAAGTCGAACTCTCCGCGTCAAACCGGCAGGTAAGTGTAGACGTACCCTTAGGGAAAGATCAACCACAATGTGTAGCCAAAAAGAGAGAGCCTGGGAGCTTGGAGCCTTGAAAATACACATATGAACATTTCCTTCCACTGTAAGAGGTTTCCCTTGTGTAACTGGAACCTAAAAAGAAAGTTCACAGCCTCAATGCACCACAAAAATTTGTTCTCTTTAACCTCTGAAGACAGGACAAGAAGCAAGGGGCTTAAATTGCACCCAGGGTGGTTTAGGTTGGATATTAGGAAAAACTTCCTAACTGTCAGGGTAGCTAAACTCTGAAATAAATTGCCTAAGAAGGCAGTGGAATTTGGAGCTTTTTAAGAGCAGGTTAAACAAACACCTGTCAGGGGTGGTCTAGCTAATGCTTAATCCTGACTTGAGTGCACAGGACTGGAGTAGAAGACCTCTCAAGGTCCTTTCCAGTCCTATGATTCTATGTTTATCCCAGTCACCCTTGCATGTAAAGCAAATACCCAGATAAGAAAAGGATTTAACTCAATACAATGATAATCGATTCTCCATTTATGCAACTTTGGTTTACAGCCAAAGGAAATTCCTTGAGTTTTCTGGTTGGTTGTAGTCATATACCTCTGCCAACAGAAAATGCTAAAATCCTTTCAAGGATGCTTCAGACTCAGAAGTGTTTGAGACAACAAAGTCATGTCATCTTCATACAGTGGGACTGATATTTGGTTTAGAATTTTAGGGGTAAAGTATTGCTCCCCCTCTACTAGCACCACAACCTCCCTTGGAGGGAGCAGTATTTGTAAATAAAATGTGAGATCACAAAACAATTATCTTCGTTTCAGGGCCATTCCAAAAACTAGCATGTGCCTCTGCAAATGGGTTACAGCTCTCAGCCTGGTCTTCTAATCTGCCTAAGAAGCATCTGGAGTAGATTTTAAAGATCACAGCTGAAAGGTTGACTTGGAGGTTAATTCCCAAGGATATTTCTTTCACCTTTTTTGATAATGAGGGACATTAATACTAGTAGATAAATCAGCTGGGATCCCTGTATTATTTGTATTGGTAAATAATTTTGATAAAACAGGAACACCTCAATTGATAGGATCCTCGTAGACTTCTGCTGGAATAAAGGCTTCAGCAGGAAATGTATTATGATGTTGATTTATTAAAGTTTTAATATCTCTAATGGAAACTGGTGGCCATTCTGTCCATCAGAACAGACCATGCCAAAGGGGTAGTGGCTAGGTTATCATATAGCCCTTTGCCACCAACTTTCAAAAGAAAAGTAATTTTTTTTTTTTGGTCAGCAGCGGGGAGTTTGAATTCCTGCCAAACTTTTTGTTTAATTTTTTTTTATGTTCCCTAATGGATTCTGGGGTGAACTTCTACTTCTAACTGCCCTTGCTATAATCTGAAGCTGTTTCTTATAGCCAAAGAAATCTGTATCCTACCAGATTCTTTTATCTTTCACGTGATGAAAATATCCTTTCTTGGTAGGTAAATCACCCAGTAGTATTTTTAACAATATCAGTAAATACTATACAGACTAGCAATGTGCCTTTAAGGACCAAAAGTTGGTTCTTCAAAATTCTCTGGTTGTTAGACACAAATTTCTGTTTGATTTTAAGTTTAACTAAGGCATTCCATTTAATTTGTCTCAAATTTACAACTTCAGATTCAGGGATGGAACGCATTCTGCCTGAGCTAATAGCCCCCCATTCAGAGGTGGCAAGTGAACAAAAATTCACCGGAAGGGGTTGATTATGACTCTCCAGTTTAGAAGCCACAATAAAATTAGAAAATCAAGACCAATCAGGATGTAATCCATTACCCTGCCCCCTCTTACAGAGGTAAATGTAAGGTGAACCTCTGCATCATCGTATCCTCTGCTATTCAAACCCTCCAACCAAAAGTTTTCAATGCAGGGTATTTCTTACCTTGTCCCCAGACCGTTTAGAGGAATTTAAAGGAAATGCTCTTTTTGCTGAGTCACTGGGAAGATTAAGAAATTTCCCTCTGCCTGGGACCAAATCAAGCATTAAAATCTTTCAAAAGAACAAAATTAGCTAAATGAGTTCTTTTCCATAAGCAAGTCAATGAGGGATTCATGCTCCATCCAGAGAGACTCAGGATTAAGAGGGAGAAAATAAACCATCAGGGCTAATAGAACAGATTTATGTGGAAGGATAAAACTAAAGTCCTGGAAACAAAGTTACTTGAGGTTAATTTGATAGTTATAACATTTAGTTTAATTAAAACAAAAAGGGCCAGACAACTTGCAGGTGTTACCCCTCTTAGCATACTTAACACCTGCTTTTAGAAAGGATTCAAAGCCTGGGAGATAAAATGACTCATCCTTAGTGAGCCAAGTTTCTTGAAGAAAAACTCTATCATAGACGCATAGACTTTAAGGTCAGAAGGGACCATCATGATCATCTAGTCTCAACCTCCTGCACATTGCAGGCCACAAAATATTGCCCACCCACTCCTGGAATAGACCCCCTAACCTCTGGCTGAGTTACTGAAGTCCTCCAATCATGATGTAAAGACTCCAAGTCAGATTGGGATGAATAATGCCTACATTCCAAATCCCAAGATTTGCTTTTGAGGCCAACAATATTCCATGAGACAATCCTGATTAAGTTTTTACAAAGTCTTGATGAGGCCCAGGTGGTCATTCTACCTCCTTCTCTTGAGCTGCTATTGAAAAATTGTGCTAGTGAACTGCCCCCAGGACTTTATAATTAGGTCTATTTCTCCCAGAATTATCATCTTTGACCTTATGGATTAATTCATGGGTCTTAAGCAATAAAGCCTAAATCTGGGCCATTTGATTTCATTTAAGTAACAGGTTATATGCCAAACAGGATTTACTTCAATAACTTGGCTGTTCATTTTGTTCTTATGTGGAGCATAAAATCATTCCAAGTGAACATTTTTAGACAGTTTCTTCTTAACTTTTTTCTATTAGGCAGCCTCTCTGGTAAAGGAGAACGCTCATACTCCAGATTTTTTTTTTAACAGTCCACCAGTCCTTACCTTCCATCTCCATGCTCTTGAAAACCTATCTTTGATTTCTGTGTAGAGAATAATACACCGTTCTCTCTAACATGTTACAGTGCTACAAGCAGGCCTGTGACTCATCTAGAAACGTTATTAAAAACCAAGGCCACAGGCCCATGAAGTTTAGGGTAATCTTAAATCTGAAATACATTCATTTAAACAAGGTGGCGGGGGCTGTGTCAAATAACTTGTAAGGAAACATGAGTTGGCTCTCTGACCTCAGGGCATTGGAGGGAATAGCAGGAATGGGGCAAGTATTGTCATGCACTTCTGGAATATACCAAGATCTTTATTAGTAGATGTGGAGCCATGACTGAAAGGATCTGGATACATCCAATCAAAAGGAACCCCAAACACTCCGTTTGGGTTGGCGATACAAACAGGAAAACCTGAGGGGTAACACCTCTCGATGTTTTTAGACTCTAGCAAAACCCGCCACAATCCCACCAAAATAAAAATTTAAAAAAAGTTTCCTTGATTTTTGTAACGTCTTTGGACACCATTTCCATCAACTTCTCTACAGTCAAACAACAATCCCCACAAAGTCTAGGCTCTGTTGATAAGCCTAGCGGAGGAGCAGTACTACATTGCTGAACAGAGTCAAGCAGAGTCGATAGTCTAAGGGTGAATATAAAGGGAAGGAATCAAGCCACCTAATAGTCATATTCCCATGAGAGGATTGTCCGGTCCTCAACTTGCAGGGAGCAGAACCCAGTCCTTGTTTGCTACTGGGACCCGCTCTCAGCCAGAGAGCTCCTGCTGGGGGCAGGGCCGATGCCTGGTAGTAGTACTGTGAATAAGAGAGCCTGTCAGATAAATCACCCTCTGTAAGCCCCTCTCCCAGCAGCGAAGGAGTGAAAATTGGTGCAGAAGGATTTGTAAATATTTCAAGAGCCGATATTATCCATGCCTTTGCAAGACCCCCCTCACCGAGGGCATGTGGTACTATGATGACTGTAATGTTGGTTTGGCAAGTGGTGGAGCTGGAGGAACATGTAGCCGATTCCCAATCAGTATCCAGGGGGCCCACACCACTAGACCTTTGGGTCTGATATCAGGTAATCGCCATCCCTGCTGGGGTTAATGTTATTGGATTCCAGTCTCTACCAGAGACAGACCTGCTCAATCTGGGCTGGATATGAATCCCCAGTGGGGTCAGTCTCACTCAGTCTTTCTGGAAACAGATCCCAACTGTGATTGGTCAGGCTTGGGCCTTCCTCCTTCCCCTGCTCCCATGTCAAATCCACACAGTTGGTCACTCACTGCCAGATCTCCTTAGCTAGGGCAACTCCCAGCTGGGCCCACTGGGTATTGCTCTCCCTAAACCCCCACCAATGGCTGCTCCCTCCAGCCCTGGCTGCTTCCCCTTTGCTCTCATTCTGAGGGGAAGGAGTCCGATCAAATGTCTGTGCAATCGGATAGCCTTGTGATGCTGGCAGGCCAGATGCCAGCTCTTGCCCATGCTGCAGGCATTAGCTAAGAACTGACAGACTCATAGCTGGAGACCAGACCAGTTCACCTGTATGTTAGTTTTGCTCAGGATAGGTATTAGTCTAATAGGATGTATCTAGTGTTTAGACTATGAAATGCTTGTAAATGACTGCATGCGTTAATCTCACTTGTAATGGCTGTATTCCAGGCTGTAAGAAAATATGTAAGTTTTGCTTTCTAACTTTGAACATGTTTGCTCTGGACTTGTGAACTCAGGCATGGGAATCATCCACCCACCACCACCCCCGCGGCCTACCCAGGATGACTATCAAATTTTAAGGAGGCCGTTATAAGACAAAAGCGTTATTAATTGCCCCATCCACCCATGGAGAAGTACGGGCAGAAGGCCTCGTCTCATCACTTTGAAAGCTGGAAGAAGGAAATAAAATAGTTGATGTGAAGATTTTTAATCTCTTTGCTGTTTGAATTCTCACAGCGCCAGAGAAACCAGACTGAAGCCAGAGATCTCCAGGGGTTATCTCCTGGATCTGCCCCTGAAATACACTCATTTGTATGTTTGCTTGCTTGCTTTAACCTATAAATAACTCTCATATTTCTTTTTCTGTTGTGTATTTGGTTGTCATGGTTTTTGTTGCTTTGGCAACTGAGTTAGATTATTATGGGTTAGCTCAGCCAGCTTCAGCCGGCTGAGTGAGCTCTCTGTCTCTGTAAATAAAATGGTGGTTTTGTTAGCTGTCTGCTGTCTGGCCTCAACTGATTTCTTCCTAAACCGGCTCCCCCCAAGGATATAACATTTTCCTAGTTAATAAACCTTTTGATAGTTTATTATGGGATTGGCTACAGGCATTGTCTTTGGTATAAGATGTAGGGTACCAATTGATCTGGGGTATGTGACTGTCCTTTGGGACTGGGAGTAACCTGAATATTGCTGTGGTTTTTGGTGTAAAATGACCATCTATCACATAGCCCGGCTTGCCTGGGTGGAAAATAGCCTGGAATGCCCAAGGGGACTGTTTTTGTGATTCCATGGTAAAACTGTTATAGTGCTGTAGGACTTGTTACTGGATTGGTGAAATCTAATTATAGAACATACAACCAGTCTGAGGCTTCTGCCCTGCTTTTTGACACTCTACGCTGAGATTGGCACTCATGGTCGTGAGCCACTCCAGACAGCATGACAAGCTTCAGCAAATTTCATGATAATATTTTACCTTGTCCTAGCTTCAAAGATGGGTATGAAAGAAATCTCCTGTTCATTTGAAGCCTTTCTCCAAGTTCTGGCTGGCTTGCTTCACCAGAACTAATTGCTTTAGCTTGCACTTCATCTCCCAGCAGCTTATGGTAAGATGGAAATGAGTTCCAAGCTGCCTGACTGCAAAGGTATATGGGAAAGCAGTGGGCCTCAGACACTTTCCTTTTGTAGGCCCCTTTGTGAGGCGGAAATCAAGTCATGGAGGTAAGAAATCTCCATGAGGTACAGCATGCGTGTGCACAGCCGCATTGTTAGCCAATGGCTCAATTTTGATAAGTTAGGAGTTCCATAGCTGTCACCTAAGCGACCAGCCCGTCTAGCGAGGTCTGTGACGGTGTGTGGTTGAGAATGCCTATTGCCATCATAATAACTCAAACTATGCTGAAAAGTTGAGGAAGTATCACTTGTTTAATCAACAGATTAACACCACCACCTGTCCTGCAGGAAGGGAATTGAGCAAAATTGAAACAAAACAATCACCAATCATAAGACTAATAACAACACTTCTCAGGTGACTCAGAGCAACAAAAATCACCTACCAGGCTTAGGAAAAACACAGAGCACGGGAATTCACGCATGAGGATGTAGCTTATGATGGATTCACAGGCAGCCAACCAATCAGGATGTACAGACATACATCAAGGGGGCTCCGATGGCAGAATAGGCAGCTGCAACATGTGAATAACTGATGTATAGGAAGATTTCTGGGGAATCCTCCTGGTTCACCTTGCTCTTTTTCTGCAGGAAGGGAGAGACTCAGTGTGTAAGCTGCCATGTGTCCATTGGTGGCTTCCGCAAGCGTACAGTGTGTTCGTGGAATAAAGCAAAGAACTTCATGGGACAGTTCTGTCTTCCTGAGGCATAAAACAAAAAAGTGTTACCTTATGGTCCGCTTTCCTCTTGAGCTCATTCTCCCTCTGCGAGGCCTTGTGGTGACAGGAACAAGAAGACTAAATTGCAGGCTTCAGAAAGCTTAGTACATTCTGCTTAACTTTCCAAATTCACCATAATTTAACAGTTTGAAATCCTTACAAATTCCTTTTCAGGCCTTTTCATTTCCAGTGTTTGCCATCCACCTTTTAATTAATTAATAATAACCTATTATTAAGCCATGACAAGGACATGACATGACAGGGTAATTTAATTGTTCACTGTGGTACTCCCGTCAGGCGCAGTATGAGGCATCAGGCATGAGGCCAAGTTTCACACATGCTGCAACAACATACACTTAAGCAGACAGAATGTATCTTCTTTCCATCCATTTTAAAGGGCCTTGTCCAGTTTGAGTCCCAAACTTGACCTACCTGCATTCTGCAAAATCCAGGCAATTCTTTACATTTTCCCCCCTCAAAACAAACGCTTCGACTTCTAAACAAACAAACAAAAAAAATCAGAGTCTGAAGCCCCAAACTTACAAACAGCCGTACAATAACAAACTGGTCTGCACACACAGAGAAGAAAAATATGTGTTTTAAGGACACCGATTTCAGCTACAACCTTCCAGACAGTTATTATGAACAACAAAGCAATCATCTGCAGCTTTAGAAAATTAGTACTATTATGTCGATGGTGTCCCTCATCTCTGTCTTGCATAATGTTCCCACTTGGATGCTGCCAAAGGGAACCTCTCAAACATGGGTTCAATTGCTTGCTAACATCTCCTCTATCATTTGACTCAAGGCCATCATTGCTCATTTGCTCTTTGGAGAGTCACAATGTCCAGTCAGAGAAAAGTACCAAGGTTTCAGAGTTAGACTGTGACCTGAGCTAGGCTCGTGCACAGGGGAGTGAGGGCAAGTAAGAATCACCCCCTTATGCCCCTGCCTGGGCTAACCATGGCTGCTTACTCCCCACCTATAGCAGGTGATTGGGGAGAGACAGGGAATCTATCAGTGGTACTGTATGACCCAGTCACCACAGAAGCTGTGCACTTCCCAATTTTTTAATGTATTTGTTATGTCCTAGGGGCAGCCAGTGTAGGAAGCAATCACTTGAGGCCAGAGAGCAGACAGCTAACCAAAACCTCCATTTTATTACAGACACAGAGAGCTCACTCAGCCGGTTGAAACCGGCTGAGCTATCCCTTAATAGTCTAACTCGGTTGCCATAGTAACAAAACCCATGACAACCAAATACACAACATATTCCTCCCCCCCCAATAAGAACATCCCCAAAATAAAACACACACTAAACTAGAGAAGGAGGGTAGACTGCCTCCATTCCCGGCAAAACCCTGGGGATTATTTTGCCCCATAACCGTGGGTTCGCCCTAACTAAAGATCCAGCCGATGAGGAGGCCTTCTGTCTCTAGATGGATTACGGCGAACTTCTGGTGTTGTTGCACCCAAAAGTACTAGGGGCTCAGGGTCCGCAGCACGAATAGGTGAGGAGGTGGTATCAGCTCGTGCTGGGCAAAGGGGTATCTCAGCTGCCGGCGGTAATGGAGGAGAACAGTCAGGAACAGGTGACTCATGATTCGGTGTCTCACCAGGAGGAGTGAAGTCAGACCCCTCAACTGCAGATGCGGCCTGAAGACTGGCACGACCTGGCAACAGCTGATCTACATGTCGCCGCCAGGTAAGATTCTCTGCAGTCTGGACTGTATAGGAAACAGGTCCTGTTTGAGTGATGACTGTGGCCGGGACCCATTTAGCTCTGGAAGTATAATTCCGAGCCAAAACTGGCTGTCCTGGGCTAAAGGTTCGGTCTTTTGCTCTGGGTGCCCGTCTGATGACTTGATATTGCTGCTGATGTTGCACAGTTTGTCTGGGTTCAGAAGGTTTCAGCAGATCAAAGCAAGTGCGCAGCTGTCGTCCCATCATTAGAAAGGCTGGGGAAGCCTGGGTCGTAGCATGAGGTGTGTTTCTATAGGAAAGTAAGAAGGTATCCAGACGCTTTTGAATGGAGTGTTGTCCCTTTGCTGATTTCAAAGCGTTTTTCATTGTCTGCACAAATCTTTCAGCTAATCCGTTGGTGGACGGATGATATGGTGCTGACGTGATGTGGTGTATCCCATTTGCCTTCATAAAATTTTGAAACTCCTGAGAGACGAACTGCGGTCCGTTGTCGCTCACAAGTTGTTCTGGCAGACCAAAACGACTAAAGAGTCCTCGTAGTTTTTGAATAGTACTCTCTGCAGTAGTGGACTGCATTATAGAGACTTCTGGCCATTTAGAATGGGCATCTACTGCCACCAAGAACATGCTTCCTTCAAGGGGGCCAGCAAAGTCAACGTGAATACGTTGCCACGGGTTTTCAGGCCAGTCCCATGGGTGTAGGGGTGCCAACTGGGGTGCATTTCTTACACTCTGACATGACATACAAGCTTTTGCCTTCTCTTCAATAGCACTGTCCAATCTAGGCCACCAAAAATAGCTTCGTGCAATTTCCTTCATGCGCACTATTCCACAGTGACCGGAATGTAGCTGTTCTAACATCTGTGATCTCAGGGGTGGTGGAATAATGACACGCCTCCCCCACAACAAACAACCAGATTGGACCGATAACTCCGTCCGCCTGGACATGTAGGGAACAAGGTCGGGTGAGACCGGAGAGGTTTGTCGAGATTTTCCATGCATCACCAGGTCCATAACTTGGGATAATACTGGGTCAACGCGGGTTGCCTTCTTTATCTGAGTAGCAGTGATGGGTGTATTCTCTACCTGTTCAAAGTAGAAGATTTCCTTTTGGGCACTATCTTGATGTTTGACCGGTAAAGGCAACCTTGAGAGGCCATCTGCATTGCCGTGCAGAGTGGATTTCCGATATTTGATTTCATATGTGTGTGCAGAAAGTATCAATGCCCAACGTTGCATACGACTAGCAGCTAATGGGGGAATGCCTGTGTAGGGTCCAAAAATTGATGTCAGAGGTCGATGGTCTGTAAGAAGAGTAAACTTTCGCCCAAACAGGTACTGATGAAACTTCCTAATTCCAAAAACAATTCCTAATGCCTCACGTTCGATTTGGGCGTAGTTAGTTTCTGCTTTGCTTAGAGTGCGTGAAGCAAAAGCAATAGGTCTTTCTTCTCCCGAAGGCATAATGTGTGACACGACCGCTCCCACTCCATAAGGGGAAGCATCGCAGGCCAATTGCAGGGGTAAGGATGGATCAAAGTGCGTTAGCACTTCAGAATTTAACAATGCATCCTTAGCTTTGTTAAATGCAACATCACAGGCTTCAGTCCACTTCCAGGCCTTGTTCTGCCCAAGGAGCTCATGAAGTGGTTTTAGCAGTGTGGCTAACTGTGAGATGAACTTTCCATAATAGTTCAGTAGTCCTAGAAATGAGCGCAGCTGGCTTACATTTCGAGGTGGGGGAGCCTCCACAATAGCTTTAACTTTTGCAGGGGCCTTATGAAGACCTGCAGAATCGATGATGTGTCCCAAATATTCAACAGAGGGCTTGAAGAATTCACACTTGTCTTTGCGAACTCGTAGGCCATACTCTTCCAGTCTTTGTAGGGTAGCCTCTAAATTCTTTAAGTGATCCTCTTCATTTCTTCCAGTGACCAGGATATCATCCAGATAGCACTGAACTCCTGACAAGCCACACAAGATCTGGTCCATAGCCCTCTGGAACAGGGCGGGAGCCGATGTGATTCCGAAGGGTAGGCGACAGTATCGATAAAGCCCCTTATGAGTCACAATAGTCAACAGATCTTGGGACTTTTCATCGATGTGCATCTGTAAATATGCTTGACTCAGATCAATCTTACTGAACTTTTGTCCCCCAGCCAGGCCTGCGAAGAGGTCATCGATGCGGGGAAGCGGGTATTGCTCTGCACACAACACTGGGTTGACAGTGACTTTAAAATCACCGCAAATCCGGAGAGAGCCATCTTTCTTCACTATTGGAACGATAGGAGTGGCCCATGAGCTATGGGTAACTGGTATTAGGACTCCATTGGTGACCAGGCGCTCCAGGTCTGCTTCAACTTTTGGCCTGATAGCATATGGCACAGTTCGGGCTTTCAGATATTTTGGTCGACTGCCAGGTTTAATGTTCAATGTCACAGTGATTCCCTTCATACTTCCCAAATCATCTCCAAAAACAGCAGCATGTTTCCTTAGTATAGGGGTTAGACTGGTTTCTTCTTTAGTCATCCGGTGCACTTCTGCCCAGTTCAGCTGAATCTTCCCAAGCCAAGACCTACCCATTAAGGCTGGGTAGTTACCTCTCACCACAAACAGTGGCAATTTAGCCGCCCGTCCATTGAGCTCCACCTTAACATCAATAGTGCCCAACATGGGCACAGCTTCACCTGTATACGTCTTCAGAACAGTTTTTGTTGCCTTAAGCGGAAGATGCTGTAGCTTTTCCTTATACACAGTCTCAGGAACCAGCGAGACAGCTGCACTGGTGTCTAGTTCCATGCATATAGGTTTACCCTCCAATAAGGGGGTTACCCAGTATTCATGTGAGCCCGCTGCCAAAGACAAAACATGCAGTGGCACTTCCTCTTGTGAGGCGGTGTCACCTTGATCATCCTGGGTCTGCTCTAGGGTATGCAAGGTTCCTCTTTTTGTCGGCCAGACCACAGGCCTCTTTTTCTTTTGTTTACAGTCACACTCAATGTGTCCCTTTTTGCCACAGTGTCGACACACCAGGTCCTTACACCAGCATTCTGATGCCTGGTGACCCAGCTTACCACAGCGGTAACATTCTTGACTCTGCACAGTTTTGTGGGTCGGTTCTTGTGACACTTTTTGCACCCTAGGGGGTGCACCGATGTATTGTGCCTCCCTTGTAGCCAGTTCCATGGAGACAGCAATATCAACAGCCTTCTGTAATGTAAGCTGAGCCTCTGTCAGTAGGCGCTTCCGTATAGCTTCACTGCAGAGGCCACACACTAACCTGTCACGCAGGGCATCATTTAACATCTCTTTAAATTCACAGTGTTCTGCTAGCTTTTTTAAAATGGCTACAAATTGTACAACTGTTTCATCTTCCTTTTGGTCTCTTTTGTGGAACCTATATCTTTCAGCAATTACCAGTGGTTTTGGGGAGAAATGAGACCCCAGGATTTCCACAATGTCACTGTAAGATTTAGTCTCAGGCTTAACAGGGTGTAGTAAGCTGCGTAGCAGAGAGTAGGTTTTAGCCCCTACAACAGTTAAGAATATTGGCACCTTCTTCGCTTCTGTAATGTCATTTGCAATACCAAAAAGCTCAAAACGCTCAGTATACACATGCCACTGCTCTGTATTCTCATCAAAAGGCTCCAGGGGCCTGGTCAGAGTAGCCATGATTTTTAGTTTCACTTTCACAGTCAGTGCAAACAAGCAGCTTTTTTGTTTGTTTGTTCTTTACCTTGACTTCTACTTCCTTCTGTTACTGGAGCAGCACCAGGATCCCACCCTCGTCGCCAGTGTTATGTCCTAGGGGCAGTCGGTGTAGGAAGCAATCACTTGAGGCCAGAGAGCAGACAGCTAACCAAAACCTCCATTTTATTACAGACACAGAGAGCTCACTCAGCCGGTTGAAACCGGCTGAGCTATCTCTTAATAGTCTAACTCAGTTGCCATAGTAACAAAACCCATGACAACCAAATACACAACATTTTTACCCTCCCAACACCCCTGTGAGGAAGGGAAGTGGAAAGTGCTATTAACCCTGTTGTAAAGAGGGGGAGCTGAGGCTCAGAGACTTAGCCTTTGTATTCTACCACTAGACTGCTAAAAAAAGGAGTGTTTTACCAAAGGATAACTAACACCTATCAGGTATCCAGCTGTAAAATCCCAGTAGAGACAAAGGGCTGTAGTTTTACTGTGAAGTAAACTAGGCAAGGTCAATCCCACACCAAAAACGCTGAAGAAGAGCTCTGTGTGACTCAAAAGCTTGTCTCTTTCACCAACAGAAGTTGGTCCAATAAAAGATATTGCCTCCCCCACCTGCAAAAGAACCCACTGTTCTGGCAGTGAAGACATAGCCTAGGTGGCTTACCCAAGATCACACAAGAAGTCTGTGGGAGTTGGGGAACTGAACTCAAGTCCTCAACAAGTTTTAAGGATGTGGGGGTGGTTAACTTGCTAACCACCCCCAGCATGCTCACCAATGCAGCTGAGTGGCACAGATTGCTGTTTCTGCAATAGACCATTAACTTCAGTGTGACTTCGTGTAGGAACAGGTGGAGACCCATGGGGAATTCCTTGTAGGATCAGGGCCTAACCTAGATGATCATTGAACCATTAATAGAATAACTAACTGAGACCAACTTCTAGATTAACTGTGTAACAGATATATTTTACAGAAATACAAAGTGCTCTGTGGAAAATAAAATCCATTTGTATCTGTATACCACGCACTACAGTAACTCTCCTAGTATGTTCCAGACTTCAGGCTAATAAGGCAGTTATCTATTAATTAAATAATATGTGGCTAATGGTATTCTCTGTGGGTTTTGTTATCTTTATTTAGAAAACTAAACACAGTGCTGCAAAACAATAATAATTAAAGATTGGCAGATGATTGACAGCTAGCAAATGTGTGTGTGTACACTCTCCCAGATAGTTGCTGAACCTCAGTGAAGGTATTTTCAATTATTTTAAGGCCATACTCTTGCTGTCTTACTGCACTTGAATTTGGCAAATTTGGATCCAGGCAGTCCTGTGCCTGGACTAGACCTTGGTGCAGTTAGCTGAGGTAGTCCCCACAGCTTCAGGTGTTGGATTTATCCCCTATCAGGTTTGACCTTGTGGGATGCTAAGCGCAGGCATTTGCAAATGCTCAGAATCTCTCTGGATCAGGCCCACAATGGATCAGGTCTTCAGCCACACAAATTGTCCTGGGGCAGATAATGAGATACTGCCTGTCACAGTTCAGGGGTGAGTTGTACTTTTTACTCCTTACTCCCTGTCTTTGAGGTACCCCTAAGCGACAGGCCTACGCCCTTACTGCTCTCATGCAGGGGCGACTCTATGTTTTTTGCTGCCCCAAGCACGGCAGGCAGGCGGCTTTCAGTGGCGTGCCTGTGGGCGGTAACGCGGATTCAGTGGCATGCCTTCAGGAGGTCCACCGGTGCCATGCCATTGGCGTCCCCGCCGCCGAATTGCCACCAAAGCCGTGGGATCGGTAGAGCTCCTGCAGGCGCGCTGCCGAAGGCTGCCTGACTGCCGCCCTCTCAGCATCTAGCAGGCAACCTTCCGCGGCTTGCTGCCCCAGGCACGCTCTTGCTGTGCTGGTGCCTGAAACCGCCCCTGCTCTCATGGTGTAAGCCCACAATTCATCCTAAATTGGGTCTCCAGATTCTCCAACCGGGTGTCCTCAGCAGTCCTAACTGGGTTTTGGCTCCTCCTTCTAAAGCCTGTGCTCAGTACGAAAATGCAGCGATGGAGATCAGCCTAGTCACAGCAAAGTATTATTTATTTATCCATAGGAGCATAACAAACAGAGGGAAAGAGTTATAGGCATATCACCTTACCTAAACCTTAGCCTTTCCTTTCCAGTTTAGGTAGTCGTCACTTGTCCCAGGCACCTCTTAGCATTGGGCTGGGTGAAACAGTCTGCACCCCATCCAGTCTCTGCCTCTGTCTGATTCTCAGTCAGGGTCTCCCCTCTGAGCTCCCAATCTCTTTATCCATTTCAGAGTTCCTTTGTCTTCCCTGGGACCCCTGACTCCGGTCAATCCAATTTATGTACCAAACCAGGAGGTTGGAGGTAGCCTTCCAGCACTGGATTCACTGTACTGTCCATTAAATACCAGAAATTATCTTCTTCCTGAACATGTATAAAATCAGCTTGGATTGAGTTAACTCTTTGCCCCATGTAGCAGACAGTGTGACAGTAATCTCATAGACAGAGGCACATACAATATTTATAAAACATAATACAGATATCTCCCATATTCTCCATACTCTCAGCTATTCTCTGGCATTTTTAACTATCAAGGTACTTCTTTGGAGGCTCCCAGAGTCAGGACTTCTGCCTAGATTACAAATGTTCCCTTTGATTGGGGCCTCCTGAGTCATTGGAGAGTGACACCCCTCCAGGCTCTGTAATTGCTGAGCAGACCACACTGTGGCAATGATACAGACAGACTGGTACATTGTTGTTTGAAAAGGCAAGGTGCATTGTGCGTTTTTCCCCTTGCTTTGAAGCACCAGGTATTGGTCACTGCTAGAGGCAGGATTCCAGAGTTGATGGACCAAAGATCAGATGCTGCATGAAAAATTCTCCCTTCTTAATGGTAAATATAATGGTGTCTACAATCCAGACAAGAGTCCGTATTGGGCTGATCAGGTTGGGTTGGCTGCTCCAGTCCAGCTAATCTCTACTGTGAGCTCTACAGATGTTGAGAGAGGCAGACTGTGCAGAGTTACTGAACAGAAGTTGCCTATTTAAAGTGAACTGAATGTTGGAGACCCACTTTTGGGAAGGGGGAAGATATTGGTTTGGAGCACTGATGTATCTGCTCTGGGGATGACATGAGAGGCAGCACCAGAGCAGCCAGTCAGATTTGAATGCTCTCCTCTCTTGGACGCCAGGACACTCTGGGAAAGCCAGATTTCTGCTGAAAATTTTGTATGAATAGTGAGGAGGTGTGACCCTAAGAACCTCTCAGTGCCAGCTGGCAAGGGCATTGCACGAATATCTTGATTCTGGTATGTACATTCTGGTTCACCAAAGATATCATGTGGGTCATGTTGGTCATTACTATCATTGTGAAATGTATGCACAGAGACTGTAGTGCGTTATGTTGGTATACTGAAAATGTGTTCTAAAGCCTGTATCAAGAAAGGGTTGACTAATGGGTTTTCTGTCAGACAAAAGAAGTTCTAAAGGAACTCAAATATGAAATTGCAGAGCTACTAACCCTGGTATGTAAACTGCTGCTTAAATCAGGCTCCAGAGGTGGTCCTGTTAATTACCTTGCTGGTAAGCCCAAGTTCAGTACCAGGCAAATTAGTTGAAACTATAGTAAAGAACAGAGTTATCAGACATACAGATGAACACAATATGTTGGGGGAAGAGTCACCCTATGTTGTGGGTGTCCCTAATCCTCTGACTGCCAGAAACTGGGACTCGATGTCAGGGGATGGATCACTTGGTAAATTGCCCTGTTCCTGTTCATTGCCTCTGAAGCATCTGGCACTAGTTACTGTCAGAAGACAGGATACTGGTCTAGATGGAATATTTGTCTGAGCCAGTAGACCGTTCTTATTCACTTGTCTGTCTGTCGGCATGTAAATTAAACATTGTAAGCCAACACAGTGGAAGCTTCATTTACTTATTAAGTCAACTGGGAGATATCAAATCAACGGAGAAGCAGCACACTAGAGAATAAGCTATGGTGGGGGAGGGTTATCCTGATTCTGGTGTACAGTCAATGAACTTTGGGGGATATAAGGAGAAGGTAAGGAAAATACCCCTTTATCTTGCACTTCAGGCAGTGTGATTACATTCATGAAAACAGGATCACAGTTAGCCTTGGCTGGTATAGTGCCAAAGGAGATTTGGGGTGAGATAAATTTCCTTAGACAGGAGGTTAGCCTGTTAAGTTTAGTCTGTAGAGATTGTGTAATGATTTTGTTTTATACGTAAACCTTTTGTTTCCATTATCCTAACTCAGTGTCTCTTTTTAATATTAAACCTTTGATAGTAAATTTATCATTGTCTTCATTATTAATATATCTCAGTGCTGTGGTATTGTACAAGGAGCTGGTCCTGAGTTGAATCATACAAGCTGGTGCAAACACTGTTCCCTTGGGACAGCAGACTGGTTATTACTATGAGTCTTCAGTGAATAAGGGGCTGGACTCTACACAAGAACACTTCTAAAGGGTTTGGGGAATGGGGTGCAGCTATTGTTAGCCTGCAGGGCAAAGTAAGGGTGGCATAGCCCTGGGAAGATTGTTTGGGTGGCTACCAGAGCAGAGGTGTCAGGGAGCTGACACCCAGTTAATCACAAGCTAGTTTTCCTCTCACTGGTGACAAGGTGACTCACAGGCCCAGGTACCTAGAGACCCATCACAGGAGGTAAACACCCACATGTTGATGGGAATGCGGTGGAGATCCTGAAAATCATCTGCTGTTTGACAGGCTGATATCAATAGAGCTGATCCAAGACCCAGTACTGGCTTCAGAGAGGGGAGGGGAGTTACTACACGCTGCTTCCAAAAACAGATATTGAGAGAGCTCAGATACTTGGTGGTGGGGGCTGTAATGAGAGACAGACATACTCCCACACCTACCAGCCTTTGAGTCAGGGGCGGCTCTAGGCATTTTGCCACCCCAAGCACGGCAGGCAGGCTGCCTTTGGGAGGTCTGCCGAAGCTGCGGGACCAGTGGACCCTCCGCAGGCAAGCCGCCGAAGGCAGTCTGCCTACTGCCCTCGCAGCGACTGGCAGAGCGCCCCCTGTGGCTTGCCGCCCCAAGCACGCGCTTGGCGTGCTGGGGCCTGGAGCCGCCCCTGCTTTGAGTGGTAAAAACAGGGGCACTGGGAGAAAAAACTAGGAATACAAATATTTAATGTTATTGAAATATAATAGACTGGGAGGACTGCACAGAGGACTGTACTATGGTATTGGAAAAGCAGCAAGCAGCCCCACTGCCAAATAAGGATAGCCAGCTGCACAGAGCCCCGTTCTCAGGGATTTTGCACTGTGGCTTTCATCAGGCCTGCTTTTGTGTCATTCTATGGCTTCAGCTGTGAAATCAAAATGTTTTAAATCTGACCTGCTTTGCCGGAATGAGGAACAGAACCTCCTATGTGGCACATCTAAAACAAATACATGTTCATGCAACACGCTGTCTCTGCTGTACATGCAGACAAACCAGTCTGTTCTGGAACATGCCATCCAGACATTTATCTGTCACATAGTCACATTGTTAGAACCTTGCTTCTCGTTTATTTAAGGGTTATCTGAGCCAGTTCCTATCCCGCCAGTCACTGTTAAATCTTGGCACCTTTCTCAGGAACGGCCAGCGGGATCATAGAGAACTGAAGAATCCCACCACTGTCCACACAAGCCTAGCCAGTCAATGGGGGATACCAGATGGAAATCCCAATCCGCAAAGCCTGATTTTTTTTTTAGGTACTAGAAGACCCACGGCTCCTACCCCTCCTCAGCCCCCCTAAAAACCAGGCAATATATTCTACTACCACATGTCGCTGGCCCAGTGCTGATCTCTTGTAAGTACTTATGTCTGTCATTTTAAAAACATCAAATGACTCAGACCGTCTCACTCTGTACATAGCAAGTCAACATAACCACATGCTCCTCTAGCTGCTACCCTTGTCTTCCCTCCTCAGTCCTCAATGACTGTTTATTACATCCACTTATTGAATCTTAAATGCTTCTTGATATGTGTTTATATAGCATTTTGTGTGAGTAAAGGCTGCAAGAACAGGGCCATTTTTATTAAACTGATGAACTGAACATCAAATGAATGTTGTAATAGACAGGAAAATTATCAAACTCTGTGTGTCCTCCCCAACCTGACTGTAGAATTCTGCAGAATATTAAATTACCCCGAAAAGGTAATTTACCCCCTTAGAAAGACTCCATCTATACACTCACTCACACACATTATTTGCAGAGATTGGCCGGATGTATAAGGAAATTATAAAGGTCTGGAAAACTGGCCTTACAGTGAGAGATGAAATAAGTTCAATCTATTTAGCTTAACAAAGAGACCATTGAGGAGTGACTTGATCACAGTCAGTACGTTCCAACACAGGAAGAAGATTTCTGATAATAGAGGTCTCATCATTCTAGCAGACTAAGGTATAACAAGGTCCAGTGGCTGGAAGCTAACATGAGATAAATTCAGAATAGAAATAATGCACGATTTTAATGGTGATGGTAATTAATCATGAGAAAAAATAACCTAGAGGTGTGCTTGGTTCTTCATCACTCGGAGTCTTTAAATCAAGACCGAATATCTTTCTAAAAGACATGCTATATATACGTTAACCAGAAGATATGGACTTGAGGAATGACTGGTGAGTGACCTGTGTCATGCAAGAAGTCAGATAACATGATCCTAATGACTCCAATCACTGACCTTAAAAATCTATGAAATAAGGTGTTTGAATCCCACTGGAATTCAATGGGAGTTGAGTTCCTAGCTTCCTCAGGCTCCTTGCAGAAGCCCAGCCTGAAATATGTAAGTGCCATGGATCTGTGGTGACTATGCAATACACTGTTCATTGTGTGTTATGCTCCTCACTGTGCCCAGTCCTCAGAGGGTGTGAGCCTGCTACAGCTCCTAGATACAGGCTTAGTTCTTTTGCTCAAGCTGTAGCAACTCATGCTTTTATTTCAGGAGATCCCTGGCAGGGCTGGCCAAAAAAGCAAACATTCTGTTTCACAAAATGTTTAGAGGTTTTAAAATTTGATTTTGTTCCATGTTGGAACAAAAATGAGACCTCTCAAAAATGTTCACTGAAAAACATGAATAATAGAATATCAGGGTTGGAAGGGACCTCAGGAGGTCATCTAGTCCAACCCCCCTGCGCAAAGCAGGACCAATCCCCAACTAAATCATCCTAGCCAGGGGATGAGCACAAGAGCTATCCAAGAATAGACGATACCGTGATTCAGAGCAGGGACTTAAACTTGCATCTTGGCATTTTCAGACAAAAAAAACGTTTCACCGAAAAATTCCCAATCACCTGTAATCCTCAATTCAGTCCCCAGTGGCTGCTGTTGCAACAATAACTGTCAGATCCATAACGAATGCAACATCATGCCTATGCCAACATTAGCTGAAGTATATCCTGTCCATGGAAATGCTTTCACTGCACGCCACAAAATCCTTGAATGATACTGAGGCCCCTCGGCTCCCTTTAAAATCAGTGGGAATTGGCCCTCGGTCTCTCACAGGATCAGGCCCTGGAGAGGCAGGTTGCTGCAGCACTCGGAAGTATTTTACTCTTACATTTTTGTGGTTGGTTCATTTTGATCCAGGATTTGGCATCTACTGATGCTGCCAATCAGTGCCGGCTATGGTGATGCTTATTGTGAGGCTGGCGCCTGTAATCTTGTGGCAGCTAAAGACTGCCTATTGGCAGCATGGCTAATGATGAGCAATTCTTCGAGGGGAATAAAGAACCCAAATGGATGGTTTATGGGCTCTATGGAAACTTAAGAGATTTCCAAACAGTCCCTGACTAGTCTCGTGAAACCGAGGAAGATAATTTAAGTGTTTACACAAGCTCTGAGTCCTTCAGAATCTGATAACAATTATCACCCTCTAACTAAATGAGAAGAAATATTTACTATGTGTAAACATTTACCCATAACATGTCTTGACTTGAGATGTCCCCAGGCCTGCTGCAGCTAAATCTAGCTTAATTAAAGCTTCTAAAAAAGAGAGAGAGAGATGAATGCATAGACTCTGCGTGCCAAGTTCCCAAATGAGTTAAATGTTAGCTCATCTCTCTATTTATAGGATAATCTGCAGAGAACTGTGTGGGTTGCTTTTATGCATATATATATATATATATAAATACATGCTACAGAGACAGTTTAATGAGCCAAGTGCTGGTGAGGTGGTCAAAGACCCATGACAAAAGCAATTTATCACATGGCCCAGCACTTTGTCACACAACTATCACGACAGCAGCCTGGGGACATATGTCTGCGTGCACATCTCTCATTCAGAATACAGGAACATATACAAGGCAATTTAAGGACCAGATTGTTACAGTTAAGGGCTACTGCACCTGTATTCCCCCTCTGTGGTCCAGTGTGGGCACTCACTTTTAGACTCCAGGCTCCTCAGTTGTCACCTCTCTTGGGCAGAGAGAGACCCATATCTTTCTCCCTCCCGATCAGATATTTCCTGGATGCTCAGTTCTCTGCCTACACCATGAATTCCTCCACAAGTCAGACTGCTTAACCAAGCCTGCCATGATACATAAATTTTGTATTCATAATACAATTGAATCCCAAGTTATTTAAACTTAAATCACTGAGATCTCCCAGAGGTATTGCAGGAAATTGCCACCTCTGTCACACAGTTGAGGCACCCCTCACTGTCTCACTCCAGAGAAGGGCTCCAATCAAGCCTTCCAGCTGTCCTCTGTGAAGATTTCTCCACTCCAGATACCTTCAGCCTTTTCCTTCGGGACCTGCTCCTTCCACACCTGTTCAGTTAAAAGCTGTCATATCTTTTAAATTAACTTGGTTCTCTGTCCCAGGAGAACCCTGGAGCATGGGTGTCTTGGCAAGATCAGGAAGAGCCGACATGCCCAGTCAAAAAATTGTTAAAACAGGAGATTAACCTTTTCCTTTGTGGGGGACTCTCCTGAGTCTCAGCTCTAGTGCTGTAGCCATCAAGGAGTTATTGGCTCTGAGCACTTTGGGCCTGAGATGCTCACAGGTGGATTGGTATTATGCTTCCTCTTTTACAGAGAATGTAAGCGGACGTGGTTGCAGTCACTCAGTGTGTTTTCTTGGGCATTGAGCTTGGTCTTGGTCATTGAGCCTTCACCTTCCTCTGAGGTGGGAACACTGGCCTGCATGGAGTTAGCCCAGAGTGGAGAAGCCACCACAGGGCTGCGGGTAATCAATAGTGACCGAGACCCGTGTTGTCTTTTGTCCAACTGTTTGTGTGCCCACACTGATTGCTGTGTAATGGTGTGTGTGAGAGAGAGAGAGAGAGAGAGAAAAATATCGCCCCAGTGGCTAGTCTACAGAAATGATAAAAGAACTTCTACTAGTGCCAGTTAAGGGTGTCCTCCCTCTGCACTAGGGTCTAATATGGTCCTGAGTTTGTGGAACTGATGAGCCACGCGTCTAGTCTCTATTTCTACACCCTAGCTCCCTCCACTCAAGGGAACTCAGGGTAACGTGCCTTTACTTGATTTTCATACCAGCACCTCCATCTTGTTCACTCGAGGCTATTTCCTCCTGCCCTAAACTCCTGCTGCTTAGAAAGTGAAGGAAGGCGAAGGAGAGAGAGATCTGCTCCATTTCCATTGCAAACTAACCAAAACCCGCTCTGTTATGTCTCTAGGGGAGCTCACGTCCACCTGGGAGGGCCATCATCCCATTGATATGGACACACATGTACTGACTTTCCAAGGAAGAGAGGGAGCTGGGGTCAATTCCCTTTCCTTGCTGATTTGGAATGGCAGCGGGTGAATGAAATCAAGCACCACCACCCTTGCTCTGAACTACCAGAACATTAGAAGTAAAACAAGTAGCCAGTTCCTCCACCATCCCCCTGGTACTCCTTCCCCCGCCCTCCTCCCCAGCCCTACCCTCCTCCATTTCCTTTGAGGTGCTTGCATAATTACTAGGGAGGATTTGCACATCTCTCTGATCCAGGGTACGTGTTTCTCTGAAAATTGCACCAAAACCAACCAAGTCTTCATGCTAAGCCAAACCCTGAGACAGCAGCCTTGCTGTCAGGGGCAGGAGGGGAACCACCTGGAATGTTCAGGGCCTGGGGGAGGGGAAGGAAAGACACTGTTTACAATAGTATCTGGCTCCGGGACTCGCTTTTGTCCTGACCGTGGTTCACATTTATTTTCATACCACCCAAGGCCTCTCGCCCCTGTCGAAGGCGGGGAAGGAAAGGGCTCGTTTCCCCCAATCACACAGAAACGGCAGCTGCGGTTTGGCAGAGGGAGCGTTTCAGGATGCTTGCGAGAGCCAGAGCCGCGTCTGTGAGGCCGCCCAATATGACAGACGCTAGCCTGTGTGTCAGGAAATACTAACGAGCTGCTAATCATTCCTGAGATTCTCACGCATGCACTGGGGGGCTGCTGTCAGGAACTGGGACCTCAGAAATGGCACCTTTCTCTTTGCCTGTCTGACCACAGGGGCCAATGGGGAATGGAGACAATGGCAAACAGACACCCCCCATCTAGATGACTCATACCTCATTGTCATAAAGGCGATAGCAGGGCCCCTCTGAATGACCTAGGCTCTAGCGGCAGGGAGGAGAAAGGCGGGTGTTTTTTTAAAAATAATTTTATTATCCGTTTTGAACACTGGATGTCAACAAAGGAAACACTGAGGGTGGAACAGCGCTGCTCAGGCAGAGTCAGAGAACCAGAACAGCTGGTGCTGAGCAACTTGCATAGGAGACAACATTTGTCTTCTTAGAAAGAGACAGGGAAGTCAATCTAAAATTGAATAATAAGATGAAATTGTGATTGCCTGCAAATGTGTGCTAATCCCTGAGGAAGCTATGGGCCAAAGATGCAGCATGGACATGGTTACTTCAAAACGGTGCAGCCTTTGTATCAAAAAGTTGGTGACTAACTATTCCATCCTGAAATACAACCATGTGAAAGAAGAGGCAACCATCCAATGTGATACCAGGGAAACAGGGCTTTGGTCATCACTCCTGTAAAAGGGACAGCCAGAAGCTTTTGTAAGCAAGTCACTATCAACAACAGAACAAAAATATACCCACATTGAAAAGGGGTGTATTGCAATAATGTCAACATGTGAAAAGTTGGACAAGTATGTTCAAGGATGGGAATCCATCTGAGTTAAAAAGCCAGTGCTAATGGCCCCAAAATGCCTTTAGTGCATGCTACTGAAACTCCAATGCTAGAACTGAGATGTACATTACAGGAACGGGACTGAGATGTACTTCTTATTGAAAGCAGCATTGCAGCAGGAAAATATGGCACCTGAAGAAGAATGTGAGATCCTCAACCTGATTGAAACACAGGAAAAACATAGAATGCATCAACCAGGTCAACTCTGTGCCAGTTTCAAGATAGGGGTTGGAAAGAGTCTGAGGACAAACTATGCAATCAAAGATTTACAAGTGCTCATGTTTGTCATTCTGCCAGGACCAGGGGAGAAGCCTACTTGCCTCTCAAGAATACTAGAACTAATGAGATGAGATGAGCATCCAAGATAGCATCATATATACAAGCTGTGATCACTGAGAACAGAAACTTTCTCAAGAATATGTAATAGCTATTCTGGAATAGAAAACCTGGAAAGCCACAGCATTCTGAACAGACCTTGGAGTTCAGAGAGAACGGACCTTTTCATCACCCAAATTACCTCATTGTACATAATTATTCAGGTTTCTAGGAGCTAGATGAGCTGTCAGATAGTACCGCAGCAACCATCATAGACAAAGCTAGGAAGCATTTCAGTAGGCATGGTATCCCATACAATGTAGTTTCAGACAAGTGATCCCAGTTTATCTGCAGTGATTTTGTGCAATTTACTTGGGAATGGGAATCCAGTCACACTACATCATCATCATACCACAGCCAGTCAAATGGCAAAGCTGATTGCCAGTTAAAATTGCTAAGTCTCCATTAAAGAGAGCTGCAAAAAGCAAAGAAAATATATGGCAAGCCATTCTTGAATGGAGAAACACTCTTACCGAAGGCACTAATAGCAGTCTGGTACCACACTTGATGTCAAGATGAGCACATACCTTGGTACCATTAATAATGGTACCAGCATTACTACCACCAGCAGTGGTGGAAGGAGTAACAGACAAAAAGGAAGAGAGAGACATGCAAAGACGATGACTGACAAGCTAAAATCCGCCTAGACAGCCCAAAGATCCTGTCAGGATCATATTGTCTCCTTTGGAAGCAAGCTAGGTGTGGTGAAAAGATAAATCCTTGTTCATATAACATAGCAGTGGGACAGCATATGGTTCAACAAAGCTACACTGTGAACACAAGACAAAAACCACAGACAGTAAACTATGCACTCTGTTGAGACTTGATCAGCCGGAACAGGCCAGTGAGTGACCAATACATACCAAAATAGCCTCTCAATATGCCACATCACCAGAAGACCTATGTGCGAGGCTGTCTCCTGTTATCGTAAGAAAAACTTGCATTCACTCCAACATCAAACTGCCTGCAACGCAAGGTATACACAAGCAAACATCCTTGTGCATTCCTTCAGCTCACTGCCCTGCACACAGTCATCAGCACAATGACCCGGTGTGCTCTACTGGAGAGGGCACAGGGCTGGACATCAGGAGGGCTGCATGCTACTCCCCACTTGACCATTTACCATGAGCAAGTCACTGCACCACTCTGTGACTCAGGAAACGAAGATCAGTCTTTAAGTCACTTTCTGGCCCTCTGGAATCCTTGCAGAAAGTTGGTTTCACTGCAGCCTTCCACACTCCAGACATTCAGTATCTAGAAAACAGAGACAGGGCCCACGTGCATCTAGAACCGAATCCAGATTTCAGACACATGTGGGGGTGTTCAGATGGGAGGTTTTGGTTTAGCCCATTATAGAAATGAGAGGCCATGATGTGCAGAGCTAGGGCTAGGGTTGGGACCATCTCTTTCATAAAGCAGTCGGGCTCTATGGACAAATACAGGAGACATTTTGCTCTTACCACTAGCTCACTAACAACCTGAGACATTTGAGCCCCTGCCAGGATCCTGTCTAGTGCTCTTCCATTGACCTCATGAAGTGTTGGAACAGGCCACCAAGCAAGGAATGTTGGCCAGGACAATGAAGCTATTAAACGCCTCTTGAAATGCACCTTGAGGTCTTTGCTTTCCACCCGCACAGGTCCGTGGAGATAGGCTGAGCTGAGGTTTACAGATCACATGAAGGATGATACCTCTAACACTGCCCAGCTACTAGCAACTGCTCTGCAGCTTAGGTGCTTGGGTGGGATCCCCATGAACCTCTGGCTCATAGATAGATATGTATTCATCTTGGTGTAAATACGATGTGGTTTTGAACTAGGAAATCTGCTTTCTAATGAACTGCTCTCAGTCCATTCAGCGCAGTGGTCAGGAGCATGGAAACCTGGATGAAGGAAGTGTCTGGTTGAATCTGGGTGCTGGACCTGTTAATCTCTAACATAGAGCATCACACAGCCTGGAATCTGGTTCGTGGAACAAGGTGATATACACACTGTACAGTTTGAGGCTCTTCTCACCCATGCAGCCTCACTCCTGGGAGATAACTGTAGACTCCGCCCTCTACCACTCAAAACCACCCTCCCAAAATCAAAGCAATTCCAGCCCTTTAAGAAGAGGTATGACTATGTAAAAATTCTGGGGTATCTTGGAACACAAGAGATTCTGAGGCCACAGAAGGGCTTATAGCAGGGGTCGGCAACCTGCGGCACGTGTGCTGATTTTTAATGGCACGCTGCTACCTGCTGTCTGCCGGGGTCCCGGCCCCACTCAGCCCCCCTGCCCACCACCCTCTCCTGCGGGGGCAGGAAGCAGAAGCTTGGTCCTGTCGGCAGCCAAGTTCCCTCCTCCCCCACTTCTTCCCCCAGCGTGCTGCCTTCCTGCGCCTGCGCCGATTAGCTGATCGCCCTTCCAAGGGGGAGGGGGAGTGGAGCTGCAGCATGCTCACTGCTCCAGGGAGGAGCACCCCCCCACATCCCCACCCCCACCCTGAGCACCAAACGGGAGCTCCTGCACCCCCCCCACCAAAAAATTCCCACCTGCATCCCCGGTCTGGGGTTCCGGCCGCCAGCCCTGCTCAGCCCGCTGCCGGTTTGGGGTCCCAGCTGCCGGCCCCTTGCCAGACGGGGTCCCGCAGGCCGTGCTCAGCCCACTGCCGAACTAGGTGAACAGAACTCCAGGTTGGCAGCAGGCTGAGTGGGCCAGAAGCGTAAGATCAGCATTTTAATTTAATTTTAAATTAAGCTTCTTAAACATTTTGAAAACCTTGTTTACTTTATGTACAACAATAGTTTAGTTATATAATATAGACTTAGAGAGAGACCTTCTAAAAAACATTAAAATGTATTACCGGCATGCGAAACCTTAAGTTAACGTGAATAAGTGAAGACTCGGCACACCACTTCTGAAAGGTTGCTGACCCCTGGCTTATAGGATGGGAATAAACTGAGCAAGTGCATGCTGGAATCTATGCCTCCTGAGCCCAGTGGACAAGGGTTTTTTTAGTACAACTGACACCTATGAATTGTACAGTAGACCCTCAGAGTTATGAACTGACCGGTCAACCACACATCTCATTTGGAACTGGAAGTACGCAGTCAGGCAGCAGCAGGGCCAAAAAAAAAAAAAAGAAAGAAAAGAAAAAGCAAATACAGTACAGTGCTGTGTTAAACATAAACTACTAAAATAAATGAAGGTAGAAGTTAAAAAAAAAGACTTGACAAGGGCAAGGAAACTATTTCTGTGGTTGTTTCATTTAAATTAAGCTAGTTAAAAAGCAGCATTTTTCTTCTGCAGAGTAAAGTTTTGATTCAGTATTAAGTCAATGTTCAGTGTAAACGTTTGAAAGAACACCCCTAATGTTTTGTTCAGAGTGCTGAACATTTCAGAGTTATGAACAACCTCCATTCCGAAGGTGTTCGTAACCGAGGTCTACTGTAGCATTATACTCTGCCCAAAGAGACTCATACACAGACCCACGTGTTTCACAGGTGGAGACAGCCCATGAGTGTTCCTTTAGTTCTCCATTTTCATTAACATTGTGCTTTGGTTTCTTTCTTGGTTGGCTGAACTTTTGGGTAGATCTGAAGGGCAGACTGGCTCTGGGGAAGAATCCCAGTGAGCGTTATCTAAGGGGGGGCATGATAGCCTTCGATCAGCATCTCCCTGAGTTGACATGGGAAGGTAATGAGGAGACTGGTAAACACCAGCTGTTCAGCCACACAGAGGTGCATGAAGTATATAAAGTGGGCAATTTAAATTAAAATTAACTTATTTTCCCAGCAGCACGGGTTTTGTTTCAACTATAATTGAGATCATAAATATGCATGGTCGGCAGCCTATAAGAGATGAATGGTAGGAGCCCCAGCAAGAGCCAAGAGGCACTAAACATAACATAATTTGCTTAAATTAAACCCGCCCTTCTCACACAGTGCATTGTATACAATGCAGTGGGCCTCTTGACTACAACCTGTTAGTGTGCAATAAAAGAGTGGGGGAGAAATGCCTGGATGACTCAACACATTCAGAATGCAGTACCAAGCTTTTGAATGGTAGGGATCTGGTACGCAGTACGGGCAGAGTGACTGAAGAGTTATTATTGATTTGAACTGTGGTAGCACCCCTACAGGAAGGGATTGGGACCTCAGTGTGTTAGGAGCTGTGCACACGTGAAATTAAAAAGACAGCCCCTGCCTTGAAGAGTTTACAATCCAAGCATACAATGATACAACACGTGGACAAAAGCAATTCAGTGGGATGAAGGATGGGGAACATGGAAACGACAGAGCTGGGGATAGTGAACAGCTCTACCAGTGCACCTGATTTGAGTTTTAAAAAGGGACTTGAAGGAAGAAAAGGTAGTGGCTTTATGGAATTTTTGACAGAGACCCTCCCTTACACAAGGGATGATGTGGGAGAAAATTCATCATCCCCTCAAACGCCTTTGCACTAATGGGCAATGAAAGCTGGCAGAGCAGAGAAGGGGACCAACAGCTTGATAACATGTAAGAGCTGATAGGGAAGCTGAAGCAAAGATAAAATAAAGGATAAGATAGCCAGCTACCACTGAGACATGATGCTTAAAACATTTATTTGATTTGATTAGTTGAGTGAGATGTAAAGTATGGGTCAAATTGCAAAAAAGTAGTGGTGCTCTCGGGAACTCTGCCCACTTAGATGCCAAAATTAGATGCCACTCAGAATAGATTGTGCAGCTCTTCATGATACAATTGTCCTTCTCTTTTCTTCTATGCTTTCATCATTAATGAAATAGGTAACAATGCTGACATTTAAATGATCCTTGCAAAGCTTCTGAGTTAACACCTCACTGAGATGAATGGGGCAAGTCACACTTCTCTTAGCTTTTGTTCCGGACTCTCTGCAGACTCAGTCAGATGTTGCTACATCATTTACACTCATGCCATGTTTCAAAGGGTTTCTTCACAACTTCATAACAAAGGGATAAAAACATTTTTAAAATGGTTGCTGAGATTCTGGAGCAGAAGACGGCAGTTTGGTTATGCTGTACCGCCAAGTATTCCCAAATTTTTGAGACCGGATTGATAGCAAGCACATTACCCATGCTGTAGGCACCTTTTAAAATTTGAACTACAAAGCTACAGCACACAACAATCTGTATCATAATATAATGGGTTGCCCATTTACCCTCCACAAATGGCCACCGGCAACTAACCACATCCCCCAGGCTAAAAGGTTAGGTTTCGGGTGTGCTATTTATGTCTGGCAGACCAAAGTAGGGAGTAGCAAAGAATCCTGTGGCACCTTATAGACTAACAGACGTTTTGGAGCATGAGCTTTCGTGGGTGAATACCCACTTCGTCGGATGCAAGACAAGTAGGGAGTGAGTGGTTTCTAGGTTACCTTTCATACAGCCCATGGTGTGTCACACCCACAAGGGAGCCCTGGGGCATAGACAGCCCTGCTAGCATTTGAAAGCCAGACAGGGAAACAATGACAAATAGACACTCTCTTTCTGAAATCTATTTGAACTAGAAGAGGACAGAGTAGGGAGCAGGGTAAACATTTGGCTTCAAATACAGTCCCCTCCAAATAGAGACGATTGGCAGGTAGTGTATGCTGTTGGGATGGAAACCTGCAGACGGGTGGCAGTGACATTGTGGTATCAAATGACTGGATGGGAAGTATTTTAATTGTAGGCTGCTTTTTGGTATCTGCCTTCCATCCTGCTACCCTGTTAATTCTTCCTCATTCTGCCTTGGCTCCAGGGAGGATGGGATGGATCATGGTGCCATGGTGGGCTGAGACTGAGATGCAGGACACTGCTGAAGTCCTGAACAATCTGCTTGCCTGGTAGCTTTCCCCGCTCATGCAAGACACCGTGAGGTCCGGATGGCTCCTGCGCGTCACCGAGAGGGAAACGTGCACAGGAAATCTGGCAGCAGCCATCTCGCCTCGCGTGAGCGCCTGCCACTAGCATAGGAAACAGCCCAAGTGCCAATGATTCCTGTCACGCTGCTTAATGATGTTAAACCGGATAAAAAGAAAAGGCTCAATGCTCAAGCACTATGAGGGCTGTCGTGACACCATCCAGGAATCAGAACGAAAACAAAGAAACTGGCCCCTGATCACCAGAGAGCCTTCAAAAGAGGAAGAACAAATTCTTACATAACAAGAGCACTAAGTACCTTCCTACCTAACCCCTGGCATATTGTTTTCATTTTACAACCAGCTGTAGTTATTTCTATAATTAAACACAAGGCAGGTGCTCTGACTCTATGGTCATGGGACCGAATAAGAGCATATTTGCGTGGTGAGTGTCCTGGGCAGTGTGTACTTCTTACCTAGCTCACCCTACCCAAACCAAATTCTGGTTGGGGCAGCTAGAACTCCTCAAACGGGCTTTCACAGCAGCACAGCCCTTCTGTACCCCTAAGCAGTGCAGGCTGAAGCTTCCAGCCACAGCGTAGCTCCAAATGTCAGCACGTTTATATGAGGAAAAAAAGATCCCTTACACTGAGAGTGGGATTTTCTAAAGCTCCCCATTAACCTCAATGGGCATACAGTTAGGGACCATTGAGCAGTTCTGAATATCACACCCTTGGGATACATCTATGCCGCAAATAAAAGGTTCTTAACTCAGGTTATCTAATTTGGGCTAAAACAGCAGGGAAGACACGGCAAGTCGGCTTTTAACTCTAGTTAACTCAGCTTGAGTTTATCCCCACTCCCTTATAGGCTTGAAGTTGAGCTGATAACCTGAGTTAAAGCTGAGTTGCCCTGTCTTCATTGCTATTTTAAGCCATTAATAAACCCAAATGCAGAACACATTTGTTTGCTGTGAAGATACACCCTGAGTCTTATGATCCCTTATTACATGAAAGAGGTTTTTGTCTGGTTTTATTGTAGTTGGGGGGTTTTGTTGGACAAGCCTGGATATTTGCATTATGTAAGTAACTTGTGTAACAATCTAGTTATAAAACAATTAAGAAATGTTGGTGCAGGGTGTTAGCGGGCCAGGGCATTCCTTTGGAAATTAGTGATTTGACACTAAAGCTTTGCTGTTCTACAGCATGTCTCATTTGGGGATCTCCAGGCACCTTCCCAAAATGGGATACGCTCCATTTTACAGATGAGCAAACTGAGTGTCCCTAGTCATGCCATGAGTCAAAGATAGAGGACAGAACAGAACTCAACACTTGCTCTCTCTCTTTCTTTCCTTCCTTTTTCACTTGGTGCACAGACCTCGTGGCACCAGGCAACACAATTTATATTGCAACATTTCAGAGTTATATTTTCATAATCAAAACACAACAGTTAGTTTGTACCAGCTTGATACTTCTGTTCAATATTAAAGGATAAGACAAAAGAGCCAAGACCGTGCAACATTCAGGTTTTAGGCCTTCCTCTACTAGGGTTCCCAATTTTGAGGTACAAAAAGCTGGGACATCCAGGATGATCCATAAGAATGGAAAACTGGCACTGTGTACTGAGGTACTGTGTACCTTCAAGGATCTCCCAGGACAGCTATTCAAAAAGGGACAATCCTGGGAACACCTAGGCAGGTGGCAACTCTGTCTTCCACATATCTTCTCTTATCACGCACTTCCTGAAAGTGGAGTTCTCCACATTCCCAGACATTATCCTGTAGAGAAGCATACTATCCCCTACTTGAAAGCTACCGTCACAACATCCCTTCCGTCATATTTATTTGAGATAGCAAAATTAAACATGACTGCCATAACCCACTTATATATTTAACATTCTGTTATGCTCCCTTACATTTATATATATGATGATATAGACTTTAATACCACTTAACATCTTTTGGGTGGCTAACTCAACTTGCTGGGTAACTAAGGTATTTTCCTCTGAGGTTCGGAGGGCTGTTGTTTGACCTCTTAGTATTGTACAAAAATCTTGTAATTGTTATTATTGTTGGGCATCCATCTTCCTCAGGAAATAGGGGTAGCATGTTAAACCAAATGAAACCAGTGTTCTGGACATTTCTGTCTTTATCTCGAGATACATTTTTCAGAGGGTTTTCTTGGCTTGGTTTGGTTTTTTTGTGCTTTGGGAAGCCATTTATGGGGCTCCGAAACACAAGAGCTGTTCTTCTCGTGGTATTTCCACTGTCCAAGAACTGAAATCCGATCTCCCTTTCTTTCAGGCCCATAAAAGGGCCCCTGAGGCATTAACAGAATATGAACATGGAGTGCCAGCTTGTGCTCTCACGCTGGTGTAAATCAGGAGTGACTGCTAAAGTCAGTGGGTTAGACTGGTGCAAACTCTGCGTGAGTGAGAGCAGACTCTGCATGAGTGAGAGCAACTGCTGGAAATGCATGTGCTAGAACCCATGCTCATCTCTAGTAATTCCCATTGCAGGGAGATTTCTACCACACTCTTTGGCGGGCACAGTGACTGGGACTGTTGTTTTTAGTTGTCACAGGCAAGCACATTCCCATACACATCATTTCCCCTCTTGTGCCATTTTTAGCCTCCTTTGCTGAAAGGTGAATTGAACAATCGCCATGAGCAGTGACCAAGTCCCAGCTTGGTCCAGTGTATAAAATCAGACAGAGCCATGTGCTGCCCAGGGCGAGGGTCCCAGACTGGAGCAGCATAATTCGATGGCTAACTATTGTGAGAAGAGACTTGATCCAAACTTTCTTTTCCTCTGCTTCTTTAACCCTTTGGGGTGAATTCAGGGTTCATGAGAAAGGCGGGTGGATAGTGGTGGCTAACACCAGGTGCAGGGTGGATAGATGCTTTAAATCATAGAGACTAATGTTGGAGAAAGACCTGTTAGTCCTCTCAGTCTGTCCCCCTTGCCAAGGTAGGATTTTCCCTATGGTCCAGCCTTTTGTCCATGTCCTATGGGATGGCGCTGCCTCATCACAGCTCTGCCTATGCACCACAATCCTGACTTGCAGCTGCTTCTGCTATTCCAGGCCTGTGCACACAGACACCAGCTCTGCCAATGCACCTGAGTCTTGGTTTGCAGCACGTCTTGCTTCTCCATTCCTTGGTCCCTCTCCCTCACCCTGTTCCCCCATGGACAGTAAGGGTAACAAACACACAGACGCCGCAGCATGGGAACAGACCCAGTGCACATTCCAAAGGACAAGTATTCCCAAGCACCTCTGTAGCGGGGTGGTCACCCCACTCCTGCCCTGAGGGGGTTAAAGCAGCCGTACAGAGGCAGGGGCAGCTCTATGTTTTTTGCTGCCCCAAGCACAGCAGGCAGGCGGCTTTCAGTGCTGCGCCTGTGGGCGGTCCGCTGGTCATGCGGATTTGGCGGCATGCCTGCGGGAGGTCCACCGGTGCAGCACCATCAGCGTCATCGCCACTGAATTGCCGCCGAAGCTGTGGGACCGGCAGACCTCCTGCAGGCGCGCCGCCGAAAGCCGCCTGCCTGCCACCCTCACAGTGATTGGCAGGCCATCCCCCGCCCTCTCAGCAACCGGCAGGCCACCCCCTGTGGCTTGCTGCCCCAGGCATGTGCTTGCTGCGCTGGTGCCTGGAGCCGCCCCTGTAGAGAGGGCTGTGGTGGAGAAAAGCTGGGCTGGTTGGGAAAGCAGCCACAGCTGTAGCTAGTGCAATCAGGGCCCAGCTGGCCCTTATAAGAGGGTTGTGGGCCAGAAGGACAGACACTCTCTCTAGCTTTCTGAGACAGAAGGACCTGGCTGCCTGTGAAGCGGAGAAGGGTACCTAGGGAGGAGTAGTGCTGGGGAACGGCAGAGAGAGCTGGGCAGCTCAAACCTAGCTAAGCCCCAGGCTGCAGGCCACGTTAAGGGCCCACAAGGGTACTAGGGCTGCAGAGGGACGGCCCAGGAATAGGCAGAGGCAGCTGGTCCAACCCCCCTTGCCAATGATGAGTGGTTTATAGACTGCAGTCGGCCCCAGAGAGCAGGGACTAGAAGATGACTGGCAGTAGCCACTGAGGGTAGAGGGGTGGGGAGTCCCCTGGAAGGGGAGACCCAGAGACGGAGGGGTTACTGCTGGGGGCAGAACCCTGGTATACAAGGGCACCAGGGTCTGGGAGGGACACTGGGGCCAACAGCAGGCGAGGCATCAGCCGGCAGAGGGTGCTCCAGAAGCTGAAAAAGAGCTAATTCTCTGGACAACCAGCAAGAGGTGCCATGCCAGTGAGTCGTCACCCCGCCAGAACCTCCCATTAGGAGGGAGAACTTTGAGGACTCCTGGGAGGACAATAGATCTGGATTCTGTTCCTCACTCTTCCACCAACTTGCCGTGTGGCATCGGGCATCTCACTTGTCCCATTCAGGTGGGATTTCGTGTCCTCTTCCTCGCAGTGTCTGCCTCTCCAGGGATGGAACAGAGTCTCCTCTGAGCTGGAACATGGGCCACCTCCACCTTTCAATGCTGTAAAGTCACAAAGCATCTATTCGCTTGCTCTTTGCCCATGATACAGTGTTAATGGCTGGAGGAACACCATGTCTTCACACTCCCTAGGGCACAGACATAGCCTCTGGCATGGTAGCAGGCATCCATGTTGTATCTAGGGAGTGACTGAACTCTCCAAGTTTCATTTTATTTCCACAAAAACAATGAGGAGTCCGGTGGCACCTTAAAGAGTAACATTTATTTAGGCCTAAGCTTTCGTGGGTAAAAACCCCCACTTCTTACCCATGAAAGCTTAGGCCCAAATAAATCTGTTAGTCTTTGAGGTGCCACCGGACTCATTGTTTTTGTGGATACAGACTAACACGGCTACCACTCTGATATTTTATTTCCAAGCATTATTATTCCGTTGAATTATCTCTGGCTATCGTGACCTCACATCCCGCTAGGAAAGCAGCCCAGATTTGACGGGGTAGTGGGTAAGGGAACTGGTGCTACATGGGACATTCCCAAGAAGAGATTCTTTCTGTTATTTGTTTTTCCCAGGCAGCACAGAATCATTTGCTGTGATTTAAAGGGGCCATGTCAGGTTACAAATCATGGGCCAGATTGTCAGGTAGAGCAAATTGGCATGTCTCCAATGACTTCAGTGGAGCTACATTGATTCACACCAGCTGCCGACCTGGCCAATTTTCTCACCTATGTTAGAAATAAGACCTTAGATAATTAACACGGAAAGGAATTTTTTTTTAAAGGGGAATTTACTTTGCACCAATTATGAGGTTTATTTAATTTCTACAAGAATAAATGAAAACTAAGATAGTGAGACTGTAATCTCTGGAGCTGGAATGATGTCTGCCTGTGTCTGGGCACTACCATACAAATATTAATCAGTAATAATGAAAGATGCAAATAAAGACAAGCATGAGCTGATAAGTGAAAGTGCCTCAGACTAGATGACGCCCGATCTGAAAGTAGCCATTGTGAACTCCAGATGAAATCTAGCCAGGATTAAACCATGGGCAGAGCTCTCTCATGTCCCTCCTTTTGTGGGACATCACTCGTCTTAGCCCCACCATTGTACCCACACCTGAGGCTCTCTCACTGCCATTGTTGAAAGTGGTTAAAATCAGAAATGCAAAACCCTGTTGCTGAGGCTGTAGGAAGAGTTATTGTCTCTAATGAAAGGAATCTGACAGCATTTGATGTTCCTGCATAAGTGATTTTTCTATGTCCCTCATTTTGGGTCTTTGTTGCACTCTGAGTCCTTTAGCCGGCTGAGAGGCATGACAGAGTGTGTCCTGGAAGAGAAGGCCCCCTTTACAACTCTCTGGAAATACCAATGAGGCTTAAAGTGCTTGCAAGCTACACTATGCTTACCCTACCAGAGTGGTGTGAAGGGATGTCAGTGTAAATGAGACTCAGACTCTTTCATTGTGTTCTTCAGGATGCTCTAACCTCCAGCCAGCCCCAAGGCTGGAAGACTCGATGATCTTGAGCCCTGATCCAGGGACCCCTGCATTTCCCTCCACTTTCAGCTAGAAGAGCTATGAAGAACTCAATGAGGAACCAAAGCTAAAATCCAGATACCATTGTACAGATCCTCAAGTCCTATATTTTCTGTGGAACATCATGGGAAAGCTCTGGACCATCCTCTGTCGTCCAAGTGATGTCGACTGCTAGAATTTCCTTACCATGAACAGACACCTGAATAAAAAACCATTTTCCTCCCTCACTAGTCTCATGAACCTTTGTAGTGCACCTACGGTCACTTTTAGGCATTGCCAGGCCGAAGCAATACTAGTGCTTGGCCTCCCATCCCAGGGCACAGCATTCCCTCACCCTTACCGTATCCATACTCTGTGTCCCTCAGAGCCAAAAACTAAGGCAAGGCCCATGCCCCACTCAGCTGGTCTGAGCTCATGAATGAAAAAGAGAGACTTCTTTCATCCCTATATTTCGGACAGCAAAAGAGGCTGGAACTCAACCTCAAATATCTCAGGAGGTTGCTGGCTCAGGCTGGGCAAACTCCACTGAAATTTGAGACTAGAGAGTAAAAAGTAGCGAGAGGAGCACGGTCTGCTAATGGCTCTTCTAAGAGCCTGCAGTACTTTGGATGGGATTAGGATTTACCGTCCCCAAGCTATCCCCAGGGCAGGGCTGACAGGCTGATGGCGTTGTTCACTGGTCACACTCAGGTAAACAAGCAGCAAACAATCCATTGCCATGTTGACAGATGCTCCATACAGCTCAGAGCGAGGAATGAAATCAGTGTTTGCAAAAAGCATTAGGGCAATAAATGTCATTTGTTTAGGTACGAAAATGCTCTCGACCATGTCCCTTGATGAAGACAGGCTGGACGCATAAGCCTCTAGTTTTCCAAACATGGAGCCCTCCACAGGTATTCCTGAAGCACTGGGTCTCAGCATCTTAACCTCGCTCCCTCTCCCACCGCACACACAGCAGTTCCTAAATCCATATCAATTAAAAATGAAAATCTTTCTTGTTTGTTTTCAATCAGGACTCAGAAGTGTCAAGATGGAAGAACTATGATTTATTGCCCTCTAGCGGTGAGACATGGTAAGAAGACAGCCAAGTCATCTACAGTAACTCCTCACTTAAAGTCGTCCCGGTTAACGTTGTTTCGTTGTTATGTTGCTGATCAATTAGAGGACATGCTTGCTTAAAGTTGTGCAATGCTCCCTTATAACGTTGTTTGGCGGCTGTCTGCTTTGTCCACTGCTTGCAGAAAGAGCAGCCCATTGGAGCTAGCCGGTGGGGGCTTGGAACCAGGGTGGATCAGCAGCCCCACTATCAGCTCCCCGCTCCCCTAGGTTCCCTGTGTGGCAGCCACCCAGCAGGCTATCAATTGCCGGCAGTTCAGTTGTCCCTCCCCCCACTGCCATGTGCTGCTCCTGCCCTCTGCCTTGGAGCTGCTCCCAAGAGGCGGGTGGGATACACAACAGGGCTCAGGATGGAGGGAGCTTGCTGACCGCAGCTGCTGTCTCAACTTGCTGATCTACTTAAAAAGGCAATGTACTTAGAGTGGGGTCAGCATACTTAAAGGGGCAATGCGCATCTCTCTCTCTCTCACACACACACACACACACTCTCTCTCTCTCTCTGCCATGCTGTCTCCCCTCCGTCCATTTGTGCTGCCTTGTAGAGTGTGAGGCTACATTAATAATAATGTAAAAGCAGCAAAGAATCCTGTGGCACCTTATAGACTAACAGACGTTTTGCAGCATGAGCTTTCGTGGGTGAATACCCACTTCTTCAGATGCAAGTGGTGGAAATTTCCTGGGGCAGGTATATATAAGCAAGCAAGAAGCAAGCTAGAGATAACGAGGTTAGATCAATCAGGGTGGATGAGGCCCTGATTGATCTAACAGGAGTGGAATGTTTCTTAAGTTGTCTTGAAAAAGCATGAAGCTCACTACACATATCTGTAGCATCAATGTCTTTTGAATTTTCATGAGTCAATGCCAACTCCAGTTTTATACAAAATTCTCTTATCTGTTTTGCTGTTTTCTATGTGGATATCACATAGAAAGCCAACTACTGACTCTATCTGCTGCATCTGTTGAAATCTTTTGTCGACCGAGTGAACAGCAGTATCAAGGACTGCAAAGTAGAAATTCACTTTGAACTTTTGTTTTGGGTTCTGAATGGGTTGTGTCTTGTCCTTCATATGAAAACTCCTGTTTCTTTTGCTGAATGTGAACTGGCTGTGGTTCAAATTCTGTTGGAAAGTCTATTTCTTCAGCAAGCTCGAGAGACTCTACCAGTGTTCTTTTGAACCCTTCATCACTTCTGAATTCCTCCAGAATATTTTTAGTTTACTGCAGTCTTTGAATAGCAGAATGTATGTTCAAGTTCTTTTCCTAAAGCTGTTTACTAGTGAGGTTAATCTCGAAAAGGACATTATACCACAAAATGAGTGAAGTCACAAATTTGAACTTGGAAAGGCCATTTGCAAGCGCTTCTGCATCTGAACATGCCATATTGCCAGATGATCCAGTAAAGGTAGTATCATCAGAAATTTCAATTAGGGCATCATAAATGTTTCCAATTTCATAGCGAAGAGGCTTTAAAGCATCAATGCGACTCTCCCATCTTGTCTAAGTGGTTTCACAGTTGGAGAATTCACATGGCAAGTCAGAATCTCCCAACGGTGTGCTGAGCCCTGTTAGATAATATAAACAGTCCACCAAGGTTTCATACACAGGCAGGCTTCCTTCTTTCCTGCCTGGAACCAGCACTTCTCCCAGTTTAGTCTTTGTTCCTCAGGTGTTCTCTTGTGTGCAGAGTGAGGCCAATTGTGATGCCATAATGTGTTAACCCTTGAGGGTTCAGCCGAGTGCTAGTTCATCATTTAGCAGTAAGGCATTCCCTGGGAAATATCCCTCCCTCTTCTACCCTCTGACTTCACCACTTCAACAATCATCATTGCTGTGTATAGTATTAAATTGTTTGTTTAAAACTTATACTCTGTGTGTGTGTGTGTGTATAGTCTTTTGTCTGATGAAAAAAAATTCCCTGGAACCTAACTCCCCCCTGTCCCTATTTACATTCATTCTTATGGGGAAATTGGATTCGCTTAACATCGTTTCGCTTAAAGTCACATTTTTCAGGAACATAACTACAATGTTAAGAAGGGAGTTACTGTATTGCCAGGTGCTAGGTGTTCAGTAGCACTGTGCGTACTTGGCACTTGCCTACCTGCTTGTTCTGTTGCCACTCTCTAAAGTTTCTTTCTACATCTCCAGCACCGAGTGCACCTCAAAGCGTCACAGTGAGCCCTGTCCTACTGACCTAACAAAATGCAGGGGGGGCTAACTGTTACTACAGGCAACAGTTACTGCTGCTGCTGCTGCTCCTTGTGCAATGCGACGCTGGTTACTTTTCTGCAACATCCAGGCCAAAATCTGACTGTCCCTGTGCAGAGGGGCTGAGGACAGGGAGAAAGAGCTGGGCAGAGAGAAGAGCCTCTTCCACCCGCTCTTCCCAGTAGGCACCAATATTAAGACAGACCTAGTGCAGGCTCTTGGGAGCTAGTCTGGGTTCCCATCTGACATATCGGTGCAGCACAGCCCCTACGAGGCAAGGCCAATGTGGCTGAGGGGATGGCCCTGGCTCATCATCCCTGTGCACCTGCTGGGCTATGACTGGGGATGCATGTTGCAGCTTTGCACAAAGTGACAGCAAGGGCTGCAGCTTAGCAATCTCCTCACCTGTGAAGGCAGAAGGCCGATGTATGGGCTCCTCCCTCTTCCCATCATGCTGCAAAGCCAGAATCCTGTCCTACCCTTTGCCTGTGGCTTTCGGGAGGACAGTTCCTCCTTCCTGCATGGGAAAATGCCACCTATTTACTGTCCCCAGATAGGGGCTGGACTAGCTGTTGGAACATACATCTTGCCTTCCTCTCACTAGAAGGAGTTGGTGGTGCTTTGTAGGAGGGATGCCTTATAATTAACCCTGTGTGCTTGTGACATCTATGTAGCTCATCTGTCCCCTCACAGGAGACAGACTGAACAGAAAATACAGAAATAAATAATACAATTGCTATCGGACAAGTGTAAATACCGCTGGATTAGAGCCAAAGTTCCCACCGATGGCCCCAAAGGCCATTTGCTCAGCCCAAGTCTGTAGGGCTACAGGTGGGAAGGGTGTATTCTCTGAGATGAATGAGCATCAGACTGATGACCATACACAACATTTTCCCACCATTGGGATCAGTTTCAGCACGCCTCCTCTCAGATCAGCTGCGTTCTTGGAGTGCCATCTAGTGGCCACGTCCATAACCTCCATCATGTGCAATCCCAAACAATGGGCTTTGGTTCCATCCTAGCTCAGGCTGATAACTGAGTTGCCACTTATACTCATGTATACTGCATGTGCTCTACCCATGTAGTAAAGCACATGCAGTGAGTCTGGTCTGGAAGTGGGTATAAACGGTACGGTGGTGGTGGTGTCTCCTACTTTGCTGTTAATGCTGACTGACCAGGCTGGGATGATGATTTCGCCCGATTTCCAGGTGACCCAAGAGCAAAGCCTGCGAGTGAGCTCAGCGGAAGGTGTCTGGTCCCAAGCAGCTGGTCTTTCCGTCTGAATGTCTGATGTGCGAGGATAACCTGGTTCGGGAACAGGCCGGGGCACAGGACTATATGTGTGCTGTTTCTCTGAAGGCACATGGCCGCCCTTCAGCAATGAGGTAAGAAGATAACTTGGTTTGGCTGTTTCCCGTGTTGGAGCATGTAGGTCCCATGAGGTGGCTTCTCAGATGACATGTCCTCCTTCGCTCAGCCACCTGGCCCGATATGTAGCACACCAGTCCGGGCCCTTGTGCCACAGGGGAGCATTGTATATGAGAGCCAGCTTGGCATGAATGGCGCCTTGGAGCTTCTGGTCTCCCAGCTCGGTGGCAGCAGCCAGGGCCAACAGGAAGTAGGCAGCGGCATCGTGTTCATCCTAACCACAAAGGACAAGGGAAAACATGAGGGACTGGTTTGAACTGAACTGGACCAGGGCCCAGTCCCTGGATCTCTGACTGCACTGAAGTGGGACCCCCCTGTTCTAGCAGCTGAATTCCAAGATAGGCATAGGGATACTCTAGTAGATAGTCCAGCAAGACCATTATATTCAGCACTGCACACCATGGAAAGACGCTTCTCACCTTCAGTTTGTGCAGGGTCAGGTTGCCAAGGCGGCAGTAAACCTTGGAATAGTACATGGCCTCTTCTGCACATTGCAGCACCGGAGAGCACAGGGCAAGTGTCTTCAGATAGCAGTCCTCTGCTATCTCATACATCTGCAGGAAATAGTACACCGTAGCCAGGCGGTGAAACGCAACCAGCTCTTGCAACTGATCTCCTGGAAAAAGATATAATGATACTGCAGCCAGCTATAAATCATGCCCATTCCCGGACAACTGAGCACAGAGCCCACAGACCCTGAGGAATTCTGTGCTTCCCAGTCAGGGGAAGGGTGGATATCTGTGAATGAGGGGATGGGTGAGAATGGACATGAAGATGGTCCAGTGGGGACATGGCCATCAACAGGATCATTGTCACCATCGGCACAGGTTAACAGAGGATTAATGCCTCTGTGTATATAATTCACTATATACTTCTCTGGGTATGCCAGGACTGCATGGGCTCTTTCAACACAGGCTGCACCTAAGAGCTGAATATTGACATTGACAGAAGCAATTCTTGCCCTGGTAAGCTACTTCCAGGCAGGGCGGTGAGGAGTCCCATTGGGGAAAGAAGAACCAGGGCAGTGAGGCATCACCACATTACAACCACCCTGAATATCCCAGGCTCTGGCAAAACAACGGTCTCCCCCACGATAGTGTGGGAAAGCCAGGCATTCCATGTGCTTAAAGACAACTTTACCCTGAGACAGGAGAAGACCATCCAGAGCCTTCATTAAACCAGGAGCTTACCTTCCTGGCCAATACATTCAGACAAACTTTTCTGTCTTCCCCCCAACCCACTCACTCTGGAAAAGACATGGGGACAGGCAACTCCTTCTGACGCCTGGGGACTGAACCACTCACCTACACTGCTGCTGAGCCTGGCTGCCAGCGTGGCAAATTCCAGGGCCTTCTCGTAGCCCTGCAGCCCAACGTGCAGCTCTGCCAGCTTATTCAATAGCCGCAGCTCTGTCCTGGTGGCCTTCAATTTCCTGGCCAAAGGTACAGCACCTCCCTGGGGAGAGAGGAGAGAATAGCCTACAGCCATCTTGGACAGTTCCAGTTCAAACCCTGCCCCCAGAGTAGCCCCAAGGTGCCAGCTAGAGAGGAAGGATGGTGCGGGGGTCAGGGCATGAGCCTGGGACTACAGAAAACCGGGTTCATTTCCCTGCTCTGCCACAGAGACCTGGTGTGACCTGGGCAAGTTGCTACGTCTCTCTGCCTCAGCCCTTACGAATAGGAGCTAATAACACTTGCCTACCTCTCAGGGGAAAGCCCTTGCAGATGCTATAGTAGCAGGAGCTGTGTAATAACCATAAATGGCTTCTGCCCTCAGCCCAACATACTTGGCACGTTCTGTCCTTGGCTGTTTGCCCTGCCATGAAGCATCCCTACAGCCCACGCACTTTCCACCAGCCGCTGCCCTGCAAGCCTCAGAACTCAGTTCTCCTGGGTACATTGTAATTCTGTGTAAAGACAGCCACGGTTGCTCGGTATATCCTGTGAGCTTCCAGGGAAGCAGCGGCTCAGGCTTCCCAGGAAACCCTGTCCCGTCTCGCAGCTGAGCTCTTACTGAGGCAGCAACTATTGCCAGAGGTGTCTGGGCTTCAGAGCCGGGTTACCTGGTGAATTGTGCCTCTGGCCATGCCCAGCCGGGTGCAATGGTCGTCTTTGCTCTCTCATGCTCGGACACATCCCACCTCCCCACCAACATTTTCCCCTTTCAGCTTCTCTGTTGCCCTTTCTGAATGACTTCACAAAACATGCCGCTTTGCTGGAGATCTCGCTGTGGCCATTTGCACAGTAGGAGCACACTGATGCCAATGCTCTGTGGGGTAGGTACCCTGTAATATTCCACTGCTTGGTGCCTGTTTCGGTTGCCATTGAAAAAGATATCCCCAGCCTCTTCATACAGGTCCATGGCCAAGAACAACTCCCCTGGTTTCAGTGCAGTCTGTATGGCTGCCTGGAAGGAGAAAGACTCAGGGTGAGAGCCTGAAAGAGAGAGCCTGTGAGAGCACCACATTCACACTCTGCGTGATTTTTTCACTATAACAATAAGAAGCATAGGCCCAAGTCTTCAGAGCTGAGAATATGCATAATTTGCATTCTCTGTTGCAGCAGCTATGCATCCAATTAGGAGACCAACCAGTCATTTGCATCTGGATGCACAGTTACTGCTATGCATGCACAGCTATCTGTGACAATTGCATATGTAAGTTACATGCGTGCAGTTTTGACATTAGGACCGGAACATAAATTGCCATGCAGCGGTGATGTGCCAGCCTGACATCTCTGGAAACCAAAGACATCTGAATATTATTCATAGGAAGTGGAGCAGTGCAGCCAGTGACTGGGCAAGCTTTCCCCAGATGCTGCCCTGCCACTGAGCTTCAGCCAGGACTTGGTGGAACCACCTTGAAGGGTGCTGAGGGAATCAAAATCTAGTGAGGGGAAAGAGCGTGTGTAGCTACATTGACATCAGTGGGGCAGCACCCACTTGCTTCAGTGATGAATTTGGCTACAAGGCCCTATTTAGGCCATCTCCCAGCCAGTGCAGGATTGTTCCTTATTGTATGTTTAGTATTATAAATAATCTTCCCTCAGACTGGGAGAGCTGCACAGCTGGGAATTGCTGCCTGACACTCAGCCTATACTTCCCCTTCCTTAATGAGAGGTCACTCTCCACTGCTCATTAAACCCATGGCCTCCCTGCTGAAACCCCCAGCGAGGACGTTAATTATTACCATTGATGATGGCGCCATTGATCTGCCTGCTGTGCACACCTGACCATCAGGAAATAGGCTGAGGCTGAGGCCACCCATTCGTTACACATAGGTCAATGAGCAGCCATCTGATACTGACAACTTCCAGCCACTACTGTCTAGGTTTAGATTCATGCTGATGACATAAGGGTGAACGTCTCTCTCCTCTGTTACTAGCACTAAGCCCCGTGGTAGCCAGTCCCGCCAGTTTAAAGGGTTTCTGATGCTGTGCATCCAGGCTGTTGCTTTACTGCACATCCTAGCAGCAGATCACACCATTAGCAACTTTCTGCTCTCCTTAGCCTGGGGCTGATGGAAGGAGCATCCTCTTTAAAGGAGATTGCTTCCCACAATCAATGTTTCCACCAGAGCTTATGGGCTGTTTTTCCCCTTTACTATTCAAATGCTAGAATCACAGAAATTAGAGATGGACAGAACCTACTAGATCATGCTGTCCAGTCCACCCCGTTGGCATGATAGGGTTATTCCCTATTCTGCGTGGTCTAACGCTTTGTCCTGCCTGTTCTTAATCCTAAACAATGGGGCTTCCACCACTTCCCTTCGGATTTTGCTCTTTAGTCTATATGGCTTTCAGTGGGATCTGGGCACCTAACCCGACAATCCCTCTGAAAATCCCAGTTTCTATTCTCACATGCTGAATCCAATGCCTTTCACTCAGGAGGTCACCAAACCCCAGTGGTTGGTGGGAGAGGATGTGCATGTAACAACTGCTACTCCATACACACCAGTGTGGTCACTTCTCCTTCAGTTGGTGGTTTGCCGGTTAACAGTGAGGTAAGGTGACCAGACAGCAAGTGGGAAAAACCGGGACGGGGGGTGGGGGGTAATAGTTTCCTATAGAAGAAAATGCCCCCAATATAGGGACTGCCCCTATACAATAGGGACATCTGGTCACCCTACAGTGAGGGGACCCTCTGCATGGTTGTGATCATCTTGCCAAAGACACTCCTAGCAAACGGGTGGCTGGATGATCGGTAGCCATGCCTATAGATTAATAGCAAAGAGCTGCCATGGCAAACTCTTCCAGCCACCCAAACCCTACCTGAAAGTACATTTCCACCAGCTCATCCTCTTGCAGGAGATAATAGAGCCTCCCAGCCTGCAGCCAGGCCTGAGCTGCTTTGGCTGTCTCCCCCAGGTCAATGAAGATCCTTAAGCTCTGTTTGGTGCAGTCCAGAGACTGTTTCAGGGACCTGTAGGGTTAACAAGTGATCAGTCAAAACCGCAGCTTGGCAAAACATCCTGCATTCCTTCCCCCTTTGTCACAGCCCCATGTGGCCCACCTTCCTTTCGGCCCCCGTGCACTAATCCCAAAGGTTACTCCTGTGCAGAGCAAATCGCTGCTGCATGCAGTGGCATAATCCAACTACACGAGCCATGAGCACTTATGCACATCAGCCCTGCAGTCAGCAACATTTGGTTCCCCAAACACATCTCTCTCCCATTCACTCCAGCTAATGGGGAACTTCCACTAGCAACAGAGCCTACGTCCTCTTTCCAGGCCACTAGCGGGCAAACTGACAAGCACTTGAGCGTGTCATTTTTCATCCAGCAGGAGGCAGTGGCATGCAGGTGTACCAGCACAGTATGGCGCCTCTGCCTCTTTGTTGTCCTTGGGGCTCCCAGATTCCAGCTGTCCTTTTAGTTCAGGGAGGGAACAGTTCACAGGACAGGTGTATGCTTCCTACTTTCCTTCCCCCTGAGCTCACTGTGATCTCGCATGGGCAAGTTAATATCCAGATTACTGCATGACCACATGCCTGGCCAATTAAATGTTCCACGGAGATTGGTGCTAACTCAGTGATACTCAACACGTTTGCCTTTAAAAAACAAAATACTACAGTTGTCTGGCAAACTCTACATGCCTCTCTGTCCCCTCTGGCCTCATCTGTTCAAGAAATTCAGAGGTGACTTGATTACAGAGTATAATACCTTCCTGGGGAGAAAACAGTGGGTATTAAAGGGCTGTTTAATCTAGTGGATTAAACAACAAGAACCAATGTCTGGAAGCTGAAATCAGACAAATTCAGATTAGAAATAAGGTGCTAATTTTGAACAGGGAGGGGGATTCACCATTGGAACAAACTACCAAGGGAAGTGGTGGATTCTCCATCACTTGATGTCTTCAAACGAAGACTGGGTGTCTTTCTGGAAACTCTGTTTTAATCAACACCAAGTTATTCGGCTCAATCTAGAGGTAATGGTGAAATTCTCTGGCCTGTGATTCACAGGAGGTCAGACAGGTCCTGATCTAATGGTCCTTGACAGCCTTCAAATCTATGCCTCAAAAAATAGAACCTCTACAGAGTCAGCCAAGAAACAAGTATTTGATAATGGGCTCTTTGACCAAGTTTCAGCGCAATCTTGACAGATTCTTACTGGAAATAAGGTGTAAATTTTTAACAGCTAAGGTAATTAACCATTGGAACAACTTACCAAGGGTTGTGGTGGGTTCTCCATCAATGTCAATTTTTAAAATCAACATTAGATTTTCTCCTAAGAAATATGCTGTTGTTCATCAGGAACGATTTGTGGGGAGTTCTCTGGCCTGTGTTATACAGGAGACCAGACTAGCTGATCACAATGGGCTCTTCTGGCCTGGGAATCTATTAATCTGTCTGTGCATCGAGGGGCACTGGAAGCCAGGTATTTCCCCTAGGACGTGTTTCCCCCTAGAATTTGCACCCTCAGTTGATCTGATAGAGCTCTGAGCCTATTGATCTCTGTGGCACGATGCAAGGCCCATCAGATTTTTGCTGAACGGTATTTAGAGTGTCAGAGGCTGAATTCCTACTGTGGTTAGGGACAGCGACTAAGTCCTAAAAAAAGAAGTGCTGGAACACACTTCCAGTACTTCTGGTACTATCACTCAATAATGGAAGTACTGGAGCACCAAAAGAAGAAAAAAAAAAAGTGCCAGAACAGCGTTCCGGAGTGTCCAGCACAACTCGACCCCTGGTTAGGGAACCCCTTTTGGTTGACATTGAGCCAAATTCCTCCCTAGCTTGAGTCCACTGGAGTCAGCAGAGTTACAGAAAGGGTGGATCTGACCCAGAGCCAGTTCAGTTGCTTATAACTCACTTGTTTGTACTAAGCTCTCTTTATTGCATAAGATGCTCCTATCACAGCCTCTTGAGGAGATGCTTATTAAAATTTTCACTCTGTAGCCTGTGTGCCAGGTCAGTGCAAGGCTGCCAGCTCTTACAACCTCAGGCAGTATGCAAGAGATAAGGCACTGTGTGCATTTCCATGTGCTTCAAATATCAGGAACCACTACCTGTTTTAAATCCTATCACATCGTAGTCACCATTAAAATTTCAACATTTGCCAAGTTACCATATGGTTGTATCTGTAATTAAACCATTTCCCCCTTTACTTACAATATGAGATATTGGCAGAGATGGTGTAGTAAAAGCTGGCAAATGTTGCCTTTTCCATGACTTTTGCTGATAGAGTGTGAGGCACAGTAAGTGCTATGACACCATATAATTGCTCCTTCTTCATGGCCCACTGGAGACCCTGCCCTGTACATCTGAGAAGAAGCTGTTGGTCTTAAGCAGAGACTCCCAACCAGCAACCTCTGCAATGGGTATGGCCATGGGACTGACTTACTTGGGTATGCCTAGAGTCTGGTAGAGCCGGCTGAGGGTCTGCAGGACTTTCCCTTCTATTTCTCTGTCCCGGAGCTGCTGTGCCAGGGATACCCAGTGCTCATGGTAGGTAATGCAGGCCCCGAGATTTGGGGATACTTTGCTGTAGAAATGGCAGAGGGACTCAGTGATATGAAGCTGACCTGTATGGTATGGGGAGGGGGTACGATTAAATGGGGTACATTAGAGATCTAAGAAGATGCACCAGAAAGGCAGGCATGTACCTTCTCTGTATACCCTCCTCCCCCAACAAAACCCCTAATTAATATACTCACTCTTCACATTGTGTGACTTCAGGGCAAACACCAGTGCCAGCTCATAACAGAGTTTGCTGTCTTCTATCCTGTGCCTGCTCACCATGGCCTGTGCCAGCCACAGCAGGACCTGCACCAGCTCTATCTCTGCATCTTCCCCACCCTGGAGTTCAAAGTACAGTTTAACAGACTGAAGGAAGTAGCTCTCTGCCAGCTGGGTCGCCCTGCACGAGAGAGTCAGATGTCCAAGATTGGCCAGGGCAATAGCCTGGTTCCGCCTGTTCCCAGTCTCCTTGGCTTTGTTTAAGGCCCATAGGTAATTCTCTGCTGCCTTCTTCACCTGTCCTTCTTCTTTGAGGGCAATGGCCAAGAGGTTGTGAACTGCCCCATCCTGAGTAACACTGTCTGTCTCGCGCAGAGAAGGCAGGAGCCGCAACATGATCTCCCTAGCCTTAGCCGGCTGGCTGGCCAGAACATACATCCACCCCAAGGAGAGGGAAGATTCAAAGGCCTCTTCTTCACTCATCAGCCTGCCAAGGGCTACAGCTCTGGCCGAGTAATAAAGTGCTCCATCTAACATGCCATGCTGGAGGTACATTTTGGACAAGACAGAACACAGGGTCTTCTGCATGGACACAGCTCCACTCTCATGGGAGAAGGTCAATGCATGCCTGAGATATAGGCAAGCAATTGCTGGGATGCTGCTCCTGCCCAGCTGGCTTCCCAAGAGCTTGGAGGTATTTTGGAGGACTAAGCCAGCTCTCCATATGGGTGTTGGTGCCCCCTTTATGCCACTGGGAACAAACAGCCTGGTGGAAGCCAACGTGATGTGCGGCAAGTACTTCTTGTCATAGAGGTAGCTCAGGATAGGGGTGGTGTCCAAGCATGTGGCACTGGAGTCCTGGCTGGAGAAGCAGGTAGAGAGGAACTGAAGGCGCTCCACAAAGGGCAGGACCTCGTCATATTTGCCCAACTGCAGGAAAAGCTTGACAACAAGAAAGCAGGCCCGGGCCTCCAAGGGGGCATTGCCCACGATGATGGCTTCCCTCAGGACATACTTCACGACCTCCAACTCGTTCTCGGAGCTGAAACAGTGTCCAGGCAAGCAGGTCAGCAGGGCTGCTGCTTTCCCCAGCATGGAGGAGAACTTGTGCCTCATCTTCTGCTTCAGGTAGATGGCGGCAAGGTTCACATGCAGTGCAGCCAGTAGGGGCAGGTCATCAAACCCCTTGTCCATGACACTCATGGCTTCTTCAAAATAGACTCGGGCTTGGGAGAACTTTACCCTCTTGATGCACATTCTGCCCAGAAGGAAACAGAGCCTGATGTGAGCCCAGCCTAGGTGAGTCCTCTTGGCACCGTTTCTGGAGGTCTCAAGGTACAAGACCAGTTTATCCTCATCGGAGAAGCCATAAAAAGTGGAGCGGAGGAAGGAAAAGGAGAGGTCATAGAGGCTTTGGAAAGGGGCCACATAGCACCCTTGGTTAAGGAAGGTCAGTATGGGGTCAAAGACTTCAGAGTCATCCATGTGCCCAGCGTTCAGGTCAATAAAGAACTTGGGGTCATCGAGGTCATATGGCTCCTGCAGAAGAAATTCTTCCAGAGAAGTGGGGGGTGCTTCGCCCTCTGGGCTAGACCGCTCTGAGTTGCTAGGTGTGGACAGGCCGTCTGCAGCAGCTTCCCCAAAGGTCTTCAACAGCTGGACATCCTTACACCCTTGGAGAGCAGCTTCTGAAAGGGACATATAGACCACAGAGAAATGTTTCCACACATGGAGATTCTTCCTCCAAAGCCAGCGGAACAGAGTACATCTCCCCATTCACATTTACTCACCAGATGGCCCTCCTGGGAATGTGGCTGTGGGTTCGAAACCAGCTACATGTCCAACAGAAATAAAACATGGTCAGTGCTAGCAGCCAGAGGCAAGTGCTGTAACTGCAAAACCTGTCCTGGAAGGGTTCCGCTGCCCTCTCTCCAGGATGCTGAATCTTAGCTAAACTATGGTGTTCTGACTCAAGGGAGTGGATTTATTTCTATATTCATACTCCACATTCAGCTAGAATTTCAATTCCCTGCCCCACATCCTGAAGGGCTGGGATCAAAGCAAGAACATGGAGAACAGTTCCCAAATGCTGGACGGTAGCAGGGTTTTTTTGATTGGGTATTGGCAACACACAGGAAACGAAAGGGTCTCATCTTCTGTGGCTCAAGATTTTATCAATGCCATCTCTCACTGACAATGAGGCACTCCAGGGAGCAAATTGCTAGTGGAGGGGGCGGGGGCTAATGTACTTTCTGGGGATCAAGCCTGTCTTCACTCTCATTATGTGTGCAACACCCTCACTCCTAGAGGCTTGCTATTAGGGGACACACATGCTTTGCCTTTCACACTCCTTTTCACATACTCTGGACATGGCAGGTGGTGCATTTAAGGGTAATTGCCTTGTGTGTGCAGAAAAGTGTCCTTTAAAGCACAAAGCTAGAAGGCAAGAGTTTATAATGCTGCAGCTCTCTTGCCTCCCATCTGAAGTGCTTTATAGACATTAATGGATTAAACGTCCCAAACCATGGTAGAGGTAGCTAAATATTCTTATCCCCATTTTTTAGATGGGGGAACTGAGGCTGCAAGGTTAGGTATCTTGCAGAAAGATCACCCACCAAGCACTGGGAATAAAACCTGGGAATCCTGGCTCCAGCCCCCTGCCCTAACAAGATGTCACTTCTGTTCACGTTAGCCATTTAACCATCTCAGAATCCCACCGCAAGCCAGGAAATGCTGGGCTAGAGAGGAGAAGTGGGGGCGTCTCTGCTCACACATATTGTGTTTCCCACTTGACAAGAAAATCCTTTGAATTCTTTTTGCCTCTCAACATTTAGTCCTTTTGAAAGAGCTTCACTAATTCATCCAATCCCGGCAGGCTGGGCCCATCTCCCAAAGGAAATGCCTCAAACCACGAGAAGGACATTTACTGTGGGCTACGGTGCAGCATTAGCGCCTACACGCTGGTTACCCAAGGCCGGGACTAGTTAAATGCAGCAGTCTCTACTGGTGAGTTACAGTTTAGAATCATAGATTATTAGGGTTGGAAGGGACCTCAAGAGATCATCTAGGATGACCCTGCCTGAACCAGTCCTGGAATCAGATGAGGGAAGCACTCTCCCAAGTTACAGGTTGTGTTAGCAAGGCCCAGTTCTCGTAGGTCCTGAAGCAGGTAGGTCTGGATGGAGACCTCCCTATAACCCCTAGGATTTGACCGAGACACGGACCCTCCTGCATGCACTTAGCACCTCATTTCCCCCTTGAAGGTCTGAATGTGGGTATAAGACAGGGAGCTTGCCAGAGACTGCCAGATTGGGCCCCGTGTAAGGAGAGACAGGGCTGCAGCACCAAGGAGGCAGCTGGGGACACTCACCAAGCCTGTACACAGAGGTGATGTCTGTGCGGGCCAGGTCCTCGAGGAGGCTGGCGTAGTGCTGCTCGCTGCCATTGCCCGGGAGGAGAAGGGAGGATTTCTCTTCTTCACTTAGAAACACTGAACATTTTCCCCTGTGTTTGGGGCACAAACCATTGGGAATCAGCCAGTGCAGGTCTCCCATGCCACTCGCTCCTTATCCCTCCACCCCCCGCCACAGCTCTACCACGGGGCAGAGATAGGGCTCCCAACCCCTCCACCGCCATCAGAGCTCTGTCATGGCTGGATTCAGGAGCCCAGCTCCCCTCCCCCATCAGAGCGCTGCCATGGGAACACAACGGGGCTCTCGGCCTTGCTTGCCTCCCACACCCTGCATCCCATCCCTAGGCAAATCCTGCCGGTGGAGCTGTGTCCTGGAGCTGAGGCAGGGCTGCTAAGCCCACCTCCAGCAGTGCTCCACCACAAACTGGTGGCAGGGAGCCTTGGTCCTGAGCAGCATCCAGGAGAGGAGGCCAGGCTCTGAATAGCCCCACCTTATTGCACCATGTCCCAGGTGAAGCCCAGGCTCCCTAAGCCGCTGGAGTGGAGGTAGGGAATGCCAGTCTGGCTATGCAGCAGGACTGGGCTCACGGAAGGAGATAGGCTCCCTCTGCCCTGCCCACATCCAGGAGTGCTGTGCTGGGGTGCACAGGCAGACTCCTCCCCACGCCCAACACATACCCAGGGTGAGGTGCAAAAAGCCTTATAGAGAAAAGGAAGCTCCACTGTAACAATGCTTTCACCAGCCAGGAGCGAGAGCAGGAGCAAAGGGAAGGAGCTGGTTTTTAACAGGAGCATGGCCCTTTACAGAGGAAGGAAAATCTGCCCTAAGTGAGACAAGAACCTTTGCAGAATATAAGCAATCAGCAAGCCTGGAGCGTACGCCTGCACTGGAGGTGTAATTTCCAGCTCAGGTAGAGGTCCATGCACTCACTTTGACTGAGCTAGAATGCTAGAAACGGTAGTGGAGGCGTGGCGGGAGGGGCTAGCCACCAGCAAAGGTACCTGGGATCTCAGACAGGACAACAATGGCACGCCTTGGCTGCACGACTGAACACAGCTGCAGAAGCCAAAGCTTTGTTTGTGCAATCTTCCTGTCTCATGTATGGGGCAACTAGGGGGATGAGGCACAGGCATCATACCCAGTCAGGCCAATGGGGCCGCATGTGGAGGACAAATTCTCTGCCCAAGACTCACAGTTTGTGGGGGCAACACCTCCCCCTGCCCTCTCCCGAATCTACACCCATGGTATGAGGCACTCCATTTAACACTTTTATGTGTGTTTTTAATAGGGCTGTTATTATTTGCCTCTGGGAGCCACTTCTGGAGTAGAAAAAAACATGCAGTCTGGTTTCCTCACAGGGCTTCCACCAACTAGGCAAAGAAAGCCAAAGGAGACAAGATCTTGAGTTATCCCACCCCCAGAAACGGCTGCCTGAGGCACTGGAAAGCCTGTGAAAAACAGACCCAAATGCTAATTCTATGAACCTGCAGCCCCTGTACCGGTATCTCTAGTTGGAGCCTACGTCCCACAGAGCCCACTGCCAAGGGCTGTACGGAGTAAGGGGTTTGCCGCCTGCCTCGTCTGGTGGCTCTTGCCTTTTCCTTTTGATGGTGTTGGAGTGGGTGTTTAAGGTCACTTGGCATGGAGCTGTGACAAAAGTGGCTGCATTCTCCTGCAGGTGGGCACAGGAAGGAGGCCGGAGAAAAGAACTCTCTTGAGCGCTCTCTTCTGCCTCCTTCGGGCTCATTGTGTATCGCCATAAGAGGAACCTGCAGCCTCTTTGACAAAGCTACGTGGCCAATAAACATTTACAACTGATATTAAAAGGGTGGAAAGGAGCCAATTGTTGTGTGACGCTGAGATGGGGAGGAGGAGCAGCACAAACCTATAAAACAAACCAGAGCCTAGAATAGTACCTGTTCTTAGCAGGCACGAACAGCCAGTCTGAGAACTACCCGAGACAAGGGAAAAGCGACAGCTGACATACCTTGCCCCATTTCAAGTGGCTAATGTGGGATGCAGCACCACTCAGGTTTGGCCTGTCTGCCCCTGTGGAGGTGGAAGGGCAGCTGGATGGCGCTGCGACCCCATGCGCCAGGCTGCAACACCACTCGGTTTGGGGTCCTCTCAAACAGGGTTACCAGGTCCCTTTCCCCCCAATGCCCAAGGTGGTCCTGAATGTGGGAAATGTTCCCTTCAACTGGGACCAGGGGCTCGAGGGGGCTCAAAGCAGGGCAGTCCCATTAAACCCAGGACTTTGAGGACGTCTGAGCTAAGTCTGTTCTAAGTAGAGACTCCTTCACTCCGTTTATTGTTTGGAGGGAGAACCTGGTTTCTGAGCACACCTGGGATGGAATAGAGATGTGGCCCCTGCAAGAAAACCGGGATTTCTGTACGTACCTGGAATGGCTCTAAGTCACCCCTTGCCACCCTCCTTCCCCAGGAGTTTGTCTGGAATGTAGCAACATACTTACAGAGGTTCACAAGTCTCTGCCGCTACGTGTTTGCTCTGGACAAAGCCAATGGTCCCACTGCTTGTGGATTTCCCCACAAACCACTGCAGTCCTGGTATAAGAAAACCAACAACCTCTATGCTGTCTCCCTTGGAGAAACTCAGTTCATCCCATCCTCTCCCTCTGTGATCCTCTGTGGCTGTGCACCGCCCCTTGCCTGAGAAACAAAAAGAAACAATCTGATTTCAGTGGGTTGGCCCAATTGCTAAGCATATTTGGACCTTCCCTCATTGGAAGTGGGGTGGCCAATAAGAGATCATGCTTATGCAGTGGATGAAAACAGGATCCCGTTGTTCCTGATTGATTTGCTCCTCTTTGTGGTTTCTGTGAAGATGCTTGTGATATCAGGGAGAGGGAGGATTAAGCAATAAAAGCAGATCAGACGCCTGATGGACAAAGACCAAAATCCTTGCAAATAACCCCAATAATGAAGACTGGTGGGGGAAATTAAATGCATGGTGCTCTGCGTCATACTGCTCACAGCAGAACTGACTCTGCATAGAACAGAGTTTGCCAGAGATGTCTGTGAATGTTTCATGGTCTGACTTGCAGGTAGGCATGTACTTGCACCCAGTTATGTGTCTAATTTGTACATGCAGTTACCATACCCAAGAGGAGGCAAATGCCCAGAACTGACTATGTGCAAACACGCTCACTCAGTTGCTGTATGGTGTTGCAGGGATTACAGGCACAAGTCTGGTGTGCTATGGCGTGTGCACTTCTGTGTGTCTAATTGTTTAAAATTCAGGCCCTACAGGACCAAAGGAAACAGAGGCACTAGAGAGAAAAGAGAATAAAAGAAAGGTGGAAAAGGCAGGGGAAAATATAAGAGGATGCTGCAGGCTGTTGGCAGCTCTTTCTGCCTTAGGCTGTTAAGGTCAGCCTTTCAAAGCACATACTGTCTCAAGGCCCCATGCAGAATACTGGAGAACCTGAAGATGCTGCTTTTCTCTCCTCCGTTGCTTCTTGCAACTCAAGTGTCACTCTTGGAGCAAGAGAGATGTGCCTTGTGCATCTGTGGGAGAAGCCCTTCCATAGCTGAACCCAGCATTGTAAAGGCCATGGTGGCCTCATGTTGGAAAGATTGCATTATTAAAAAGGTGTACACACCAATTGGCTGAGAGGTTGACCCGCTGATCTCCTTGGAGATGCCGCAGCTCATTGGATTGTTCTTCAGAAACCACCTAAACAGAGGAAACCCTGGGTAAACACATCAGTTCTCTCTGAGAATGGTTCACTTGATAAATGTTAGTGTTCTCAATCCACTAGCCCTATTTGTCAAGGAGAAGGTCAGATGGGTACCAAAAGTGCTTTGGGACCCTTAGGTAGCAGGAGCTCACATGGCACATGTCCAGTGCTGCCAATCCACTAACCCTGGGCATGCCATATTGCTAGGGGGTAGTAAGTAAGAAGCGCAGGTACAGGCATCTGAGTGACCCTTGTGTAGCACATAAAATGCCACCCACTTAAAAGCATGATGAATTTCACAGGCTGTGGAGGGGAGTTTCGTTGAGCAAGTACAATGGTTGCTGAGAGTGATGCCCATGTCACGATGGCTAAGCCAGGTATCTGTCATGAGGGACCATAATATTAACAGTAATTCCTCAACAGCCAGCCACTGGGGCAGCCTTCAACTTCAGCCAACTTTACGTAAACCTTGGGCTGTGCTTTTCCTCCCAGTTACACCAGCTTAAATCAAGAGTAAGTCCACTGAAGTCAAAGGACCAACATCAGTATAAAAGCAGAGTGAGGCCAGAATTAAACCCTTGATCTTACAAACGTGCTGAAATTCTAGACCACTACTGTTCAGGCACAAAGGGCTGCCCCATCACACTCAGCGATAAGAGTACTCCCGTACCCTGGATTTGGTGCTGCCCTGGCAATGGGGACAAACGTTGGGTGGGCAGCACAGCCCTTTGGGTAGAACATCACAGCCAGTGTACTTACTGGTAAAATGGGTGGGACAGTGGCTGTATGGCTGCCACAGCCACCAGGCCTCGCTGACCTGTCAATAAGGACATCCCTTCCCATTTTGATTCTTTCCCAATGTCCTTCACATGGACTAGTTCGTTCTCGTGGAGCTTTAAGTTTTCCTCTCCCCCCTCCATTGGTTGAAGCACATTGAGCACTGCTCTGGAAAAGAAGTGACCTGCAAACAGAAGCAGGGAAGCAATTAGCAGTGTTCCTTAAATATCTGGAACCCAGAATGGCTCTGCACCCTCTAAACTACAATCCTGCTGGGATGCATATCCCCAGATGGGCAGTTGCTTCTCACCTTCCTGGAGTAGCAGACCCAGGTACATGGTGGCCAAGTGATCTTCATCTACAGTAATTCTGATCTCAGTGTCTTCTACCAAAGAACAGTTCAGCCAGTACCCATGGTCGAAGAGAAGATGCTCCAAACAGCAAGCCACGTAGCCTTATAAACCGAAGAAAGAACACAGTCTAAACACACTCCTTTTCCATATACTCCTAGTCTGTAAAAGAACAAAGTCCTGTTTCTGCCATCCATTAGAGCAGCTGTTTGCAATCAGTGTGGCAACAGCCTCTTTGGTGACGATATTGTCCATCCTTATCAGAGATTCCCAGTTCCATTGTATGCAATGAAGGGATTAGCAGATATGGACTCAGTGTTTCTTGCACTGAGCTGGACAGTGGCTTCATAAATCTGTAGCTGGGTACCATGCTATATATTTCTCCTGCATCATCCTTGTTCATTAAGCTTTCCACCCTGTTAGCCAATGGCATCCCTAGCATGGCTTAATGCCTACTCACAGGCTTTCCGTGGCATGGGGCAGTTGAGGATCTGATTCAACCTCCACACTTACTGACTACCCCCTCTCCCTGCTTGGTGTGATGAGTGCTCTACCTAAAGCCAAATATGTGGAAAACTTCCAGATTTCTTCTATGGTCTTGAAGGTGAGGAGGAACTGATCCTTCTGCGCCTGGATACAGACCAGCCTGGCTGACAGCTCCTACAGAGAGAAGATAGGACAAGGATGTGAGAAGGCCCTGGGGTTCAGCTGGAACTTCTGCCCTGGCAGCCATGCTATGAGGGAAGGACAAAAGGGGTGACCATGGTATATTTCATGTTTGCTAATAACAGAAGGGCCTAGAACTGTGATACAGAATCAGGATTCTGATGTGCTCCAACCTGGGGCTCTGGGACTCTGAGTTCATGGCCAGGGTTACAGGCAGGGCTTTGCTGTCTGCTGGAGGCTGTGCCAGTTGGGTCCTTCCAAAAGGAAGGACTGAATCTCTTCAGTTTCTCTCTCTTTATCATCGCTGATGCTCTTTGATGCAGCAGAATGAGTGGGAGGGAATTAACTCTCTCCCCACAAAATCCTTTCCTAGATATTGCACATACCAGTGCACTTGTGCTTCTGAAATGCAGATATCTGTAGTGTTCAATGGGGGTGGAGGGGCATTGTTTAATCAAGACAGAGGTACCTCCCAAACTACTGCTCAGCTGGATTTAAGGGGTGTAAGAAATCCATCCCTCCTGTGACTTGATCCAAGGGACCCTCTGATTCTGAGAGCAGTAGATCTGCCTCTTGAGGTAAAGAGACTTTCCCTTGTCACTAGCAGTTGTACTCATTTCTTCTTCCTGACCCCCCAGCCTCTGAGCAGCTGAGACCACCAAAGAGATATCGGCAAGAGCATGGTGGTACTACTATGGGACTTGAAGAACTGAGGCAGAAGGCTAGACCAGGCCAAGGAACATTAATACATAGCATCTTTTTAAATTTAGTCTTACACCATCCCGACATCTTCCGTGAACCTCGGCTGACACAAAATGAAAGGGAATTGCGCTCTCTCTAAAGCGGTTACCAGCCATCTATCTGCATAGGCTAACGGTCAGTGGGGTTTTCGCCCCCAGTTTCCTCAGACACCTTTGAAAACCTCACAACTCTTTGGCTGCCTCTAGCACCCACCACTCTCTTATCACCATGTGGTTCCCATCCAGTCAAGGCGCATGCGAGCAGTTCCCCTTCCACCGTCTCTTGCTCTCGCATGCACACACCTGGGACTCTCACCTTGAAAAGATCACAGACATCCTTGTCATCATTTTCCAGGGCCCACAGCTTCTTCCTTGCTGCCTCCTGCAGCTGGGAGTTGACACACTGAGAAGCGCGACTCTCAACAGAGAACACGAGCGCAATCTCTTTAAAATGAAACACGGCTGATTAAAGAAGAGCAACTGTTACATATAAAAAAAAAAAGACAATAACCCAAGCACCAGCACCCCACCTGGCCATGTTGGGCACTGACCTCACCCTTAGACTGAACATTAGCCTAGTGGGGTTGGGTTAGATGACAAGCCAGATGAGTGTGGAAGGCTCATCTTCATGGACTGTCATCCACATGCAAAACCATCACATGACCGTGTGTTACACAGTCTGACTGGCTGACTCTGCAGAGCAGGGGCGGCTCCAGGCACCAGTGCAGCAAGCGCGTGCCTGGGGTGGCAAGCCGCGGGGGGCGGCCTGCCAGTCGCTGTGATGACAGCAGTCAGGCTGCCTTCGGCGGCATGCCTGTGGGAGGTCCACTGGTCCCACAGCTTCGGCGAGAATTCGGTGGCGGGTACACCAAAGGCGCGGGGCTGGTGGACCTCCCGCAGGCATGCTGCCAAATCCACGTTACCGGCGGACCTCCCGTAGGCACGCCGCCGAAAGCTGCTTGACTGCCGTGCTTGGGGTGGCAAAATACATAGAGCCGCCCCTGCTGCAGAGGACAGGCTCCAGGACTGAAACATCAGGGCACTGCAACTCAGGACTGAGATGCATTGGCTTAGCTGTGTGGAATAGCAAGAGGTGCAGTTGCAGAGCTGCAGACCCTACACTGAGGCTTTGGCTACACTTGCATTTCAAAGCGCTGCCGCGGCAGCGCTGCCGCGGCAGCACTTTGAAGCGCTAAGTGTAGTCAAAGCGCCAGCGCTGGGAGAAAACTCTCCCAGCGCTGTCCGTACTTCACCTCCCTGTGGGGAATAACGGACAGCGCTGGGAGCGCGGCTCCCAGCGCTGGGGCTTTGACTACACTGGCGCTTTGTAGCGCCGCAATTTGCAGCGCTGCAGAGGGTGTGTTTTCACACCCTGCTGCAGCGCTGCAAATTTGTAAGTATAGCCAAGCCCTTAAGGCTTGCTGGCCGAGCTGTGTGGGAGAAGCTTGCACAACTCCTGCCTGCACTGGCTTTGCTCCATCTGCTGCTCTCAGTCTTTCACTTTTATGAACTTCCCTTAACGCTAATGGGGATTACCTACAGCCTATAAGGGTGATTAGGCACTGTAAAGAAGGAGGAAGGTATTAAGGTATTGGACATGGAGACATCTGACCAGCCTAGCTGTGTCCTACTATGACACCTGGCATTAAAGCCGCCTGGCACAGAGTTTGCTCCCCCATCCCCCACCCATGCTTCTGACCCTCAATTTGCTACATTGCTTAAATAACGGGGAGGGATAGCTCAGTGGTTTAAGCATTGGCCTCCTAAACCCAGGGTTATGAGTTCAGTCCTTGAGGGTGCCACTTAGGAATTTGGGGCAAAAATCAGTACTTGGTCCTGCTAGTGAAGGCAGGGGCTGGACTCAATGACCTTTCAAGGTCCCTTCCAGTTCTAGGAGATGGGTGTATCTCCAATTATTGCCTTTTTTATTATTATTACCTTATTACAGGTCAGACCAGTGCTCACCCCAAGTAGTTTCTCTGGATGCTAATATTAAAGAGGAGAAACTGGTGGGCTGGGAAGATCCATTTGGGGGTGAGTCGGTGAGTCAGTCTTTGCTACATACTATCATTAGAAACACTTACCATGGACAAGACAATATCTTACCAGTTGGAAATCCTTCCCCTACAGCCAATGACACGGACTTGGTCTCCAGAGGGCTCTCTGCTACCTGTGCAGGCTGATCGCCTGGATCCAGCTGCCTGGGGTTACCTAACAAGATATCACGGAGACAGAAGGGCGGTTGCCAGTTTTCACAGAGGAGATACAGTAAATTCTACCTTACAAAACGCTCTTAAAACAAATGTAGTGGGTTACACATCTATCACCCTGATTCAGGAATGAAAGAGAGAGAAAGATTAGTGGGATTATTGTGTTCTTAACGACCCTCACCTTGGAACACCCCTTAATGACTGTCTGGTTCTGCTGCAGTACAGGAGTAGCACTGAACTGTGGTGCTTTTCCCTTCTTGCTTTCAAGTCAGACCCTTGGCATGCTGATCTGGGCAGTAACATGACCCTGTAAAAGCCACATCTTGGGGGATCCTGTCGTTATTACTTTTCTCCAATGCAGGAGGCTCAGTAATTTGCATAATTCCTTTCTCATCTTCTTGCCAGTCAAAATAAGATTTTCCTAACTGCTGGCTCAGGCCGGCATCTCAAAATCAAGCCTCATTCTTTCTGCTTCACACATCATCAACCATCGCCATAAAGATTCTGGAATTGGAACTTTAGCCGGCAATTACATTAATGATGCCTGAAGTGCATTAAAATCCAGTTTGCTCTTCCACAGCTGCATTGGCTCTGCAGGGATAACTGGATTAAAACCCAGTTTTTGTCAGTAAGCCGATATGACTTGTAAGATGTCTGTGCACCAAGAGATGAGAGACTGTAACAATGCAGCTGCTTTTGTAAGTCACTTTTCTGACCGGAACTGTTCTCTAATGTTCTTTTTATTTAGTCAGCTTTGCCAGTTTGTAAAATAAACTGCCATTTGCGCATGGAATTATAAACCATATTTATAGTTAGCAGTAGAAAAGGCAGCCCCTGGCTGTTCATTTAGTGAGTTTTGCTTACACACAGAAACCCCTATCTAAATGTTTATATTTCACTTTACATATGAGGAACTCAAAGCACTTTACAAAGGAGTGTAAGTAGCAATATCCCCATTCCCCAGATGGGAAAACTGAGGCATGGGTGAAGTGACTTGCCCAATGCCAGGAAATGAGTCAGTGGCAGAGCCTGAAATAGACTCTAAGTCTCCTGACTCCTATGTAATGCCCTATCTGCTAGACCACACTGCCTCAAAGACTAGGGCTTGACTAGGGTTCATTTCACAAGTCCCTCCCCCCATGTCACTTTTTCTTTCCTTTCTTCACACTTAATGCTGTTATTGCTGCTATAACAAGGACAGCCTTATCTCCAACCCAGTGTGGCCAGTAGCCCTGCAGGAGGCTGATTGGTACCAATATTGCAGTATCCATCCCAGTGGGATGTTCCCCTTTTTCAGTGTTCAGGTACCTGATGCCATGGTCTCCTCCGGGAAACATTTTTCTTGAGGCTCAGCTGTGTAGTTCTGCAGACTGGACCAAGTGGGCAGAAGAACGGCTGAGGTGGGAGAACAGGAATCCGGCTCTTTACCTGAAGAACACATGGTGCAGACAGAGCAGATCAGACACAGAGTAGGGTATTCTTGCCCATGGGACCCAGCTGGAATGGTACATCAACAAAAATGAAGGGCAGGGCTTCCAGAGTGTTGCATCTACTCACACTGCTGCTGCCGCGGGTTTGCCAAACAGCCCTGGCGGGACATCGCTGGGGACATTTGTCTCAGAGAGGCTCAGCAGCGGAGCGTGGACGACTGGGGGGACAGGCTTGCCTCACCAGTGTTCATTTTTGTTCCTGCTGCCTTGGAAAGGGAACTAGGAGTGCTTTGGTACATGAATTGAAACTGATTGTCGGGTTTCGTGGCAATTCCCGACAGTGACTCATTCACCCCTCTCCGCTGAGATGATGTTTTGTAACGTCTAACAGCAGGTCTCCTGAGCGAATCCCAACCCCGGGCTGAACACCTCCTCCAGCAATGGGTGCAGGAGAACAATGGGCCAGGTTTGTAACTCAGCTACCGCAGTGCAAATTCACAGGGATTCTGCTGCTGTGGACTCACTCCAGATTTACGCCAGATCCTAGCTGACATCAGGATCTGCCCCCCCACCCTTTCCAGGAGAGAGAGAACCCAGTGAATCAGAGAAGTTACAGCCCGGGGGGAAACCATCCCTATTAGATCATCCAGCCAGTCTTCTTGCTACCTCAGGACTCCTCCCTACAGTACATTCTCTAGCATGTTAGCTCTGCCAGATCAGGTCACCAGGCCTGACAGCACCAAGACAAAAGGGCTTGCCATGTGCATTCAGACCTAAAAAGGCAAACACCATCAGATGCTGCTGCCTGCAAGCCCTACTATTGCTGTTGTCAGGAGGCAGAAGTGGCGGTAGAGGGCTGCTGAAGGGTTTCCCAGGGAAACCTGGAAGAAAGTTCCGCACAAGCAAACTGAATGACTCTTTCCTTCCCCTCCCTGATGACACAGCTGGTTTCTGCAGAATGCCCTCACTGCATGTCAAAGGCAGACGGCACCGGCAAGCCAGCGGTAAGGGAAAGGGAGAGAAAGAGAGAGAGGAGCAGCTATCTCTGTGCGTGGGTGAGCAGTCTGACAGAGCCAGACCTGAACTTCCCGGCAAGTCTGGCAGAGCTGGGAGATATAAGGCTAAAGGACCCACAGCTCAGCATTGTACAGTAGCTAGGAGAATGCAGGGGGCTGATATCCTCACAGACAGCTTACCTGTGCACCATAAGGAAAGATCCCTTTGCAAAGGGGCACCAAAGCAGCAGCCCATGTGTCCACCATCCCACCCAGGCCCGAGGCCGGCAGGTCGTCCCTTCTCACGGCCTTGGGGTGAGTCCGGTGCTACCCAGCCCTGCAATGGCGCTCCGTCCCCACTGGCACTGGGACGCGGACTCTCAATGCACAATGCATCTTTTGATGGCTGCTGGGCATCTGCGAGGCGGGGGGTGGGGCTGGGCCCGTCTCCCAGGCCAGTGCGGCTGCGGCTGCCCAGTGTCAGCTCTGTGATTCCAGTGGGTTCGTTTCTCTCTCTGTCTTTTCAGATCATATCTTGAATGCCACGCAGTACATTCCTGGCATTCCAGGCTTCAGCAAGTCGTGGAGGAAATCCACATGTAGGCTTTGGTTGGGGTTCTCCTGGAAGCCATCTGGACCCCCCCTCTTCTGCTGTCCTGCCTCATCTTAGACATATACCCTCTCTGCACTGACACTGAATCCCCCTCCATCTCTGCCCGCAAAAGCCAACCCTGCATCTGACTCTTTCACAAGCACCTCTCACCTGCAGTAATAATATTGCTGTGGCTTCTCTAGCATCCTCCATCCGGGGATCACTTTGCAACCTTTGATGAATTAAGCCTCACAACCGCCATGTGGATTAGGAAAGTATTATTCTCCCTGTTCCACAGACGGGGAAACTGAGGCCCAAAGAGGGAAATGACTCGCCCAAGATCACACAGAGTTCATGGCAGAGCCCGGCATTAAACTCTTATTGCCCAGTCCTTAACTCTTGTCACAGGCCTATCTTTGAGATGCACTATAAATGCAAATACAACCTAATTGCTCAGGGAGAGGTTTTAAAACTCATGGCTCAGGTCACTGAAGAGCAACACATTGGCCTGAAAGATTCTTTCCCACCCCCAGACTCAGAGTGCCAGGTGTCACTGCAAGCTCCATGGCGTTCCCCCCAGTAGGTAGGCACATTCAGGGTGGCAGATGCCAGCAAAATGTCTATAGCAAGGGTGCAAGTTAGCCTCAGCCTATCGGACAACCTCCAAAAGTGCCCAGGGGATGGAAAGATGGCATGGACAGTGCTCTTGTTAGGGATGGGGGGTTAAACCAGGAACTGAATGGTCATAAACCTACCCAGGATAACTTGCTTTGGTTTTCATCTGGAGCATCATCGGCTGTGGACATGACTAGCCTAAATTAGCAGTGCTGTTCCTACCCAAAGTAACTGTGTATATCACACCCTTCCTGCTGTGCCGGAGCAGGGCACGGCCAAAGGGGACAATGGGCCGAAGAGAGAATTAAAGGGACAAGTGCTAATTTAGAAAGTGTTTCCTCAATTTAGAACACTACTAAGCCAGGCCAGACGGTGGCTTGTACTTCTCCCCAAGAAGCAGCAGCATGACATCGTGATGGACAGCACCTAGCACGGTGTAGTCCGCCCGGGCCATGACTGCGCCTCCTAGGGGCGACAATAATATAAATAATACTAATGACTGGGACCGAAGGAGGCAGTGTGGCTCAGCCTGCTCCATTTAAGCATGCCTGGCAGTGTCTGTATCCTACAGGGAATTTGCTCCTTGGCCAAGTTGGTACTGCCGCCTTGGGTCCCAGTGCATTTAGCCCAGTTATCCCCCAGCGCAGAGTGCTCCTAACTGGAGCTGGTCCAACCAATTCCCGTGAAACATTGTAGCCATCGGAATTTGCTGATTCAGCCAAACTGAATCGTCTTTGCGGAGACAGTTTGATTTTGACAACGTTCAGATGGGCCCCCGAGCATCCTGCCAGCTCACCCACCCAGCTCCATGGCAGCCCACCTGGAGAGCTGCTGGGGACTCCAGGCTTTCAGGGACAATCTGCCTGAGAGTCAGAGACTCCAGCGCACCAGGGCAGGCCACTATCAAGATCTATTCAAAGCCAGGGACTTCCAAGGCCTGTGGCCCCGAGGGGAGCCAGGGTTCCAGGCCCTTTGGGGGAGAATTTCAATGTTTTCATTCCTATTCAGAACAAAACCCAAATTTTGAACTATCAAAATCCTCTGCCACGTGCAATTCTCTTTCTCTGCCCAGTTCTACTCCTATCCTCCAGCAGTGCCTGGACTCTGCCTAGCTTCGGTTTAGCCCTCCCTGCCCCGGGCCCCACTCTCACCAACATCTTGTTGTGACTCGCCTTCTTCGCAGCCCTCCACACATGCTGCAACTTCCTCTTCCTGGCCTTGTTTGTACAGGACAAACAAGCCCCGTTTTCCTAGTCTCTTTGCAAAGCTGTGCAGCTGAGGGGAGCAGACAGCAAGTGGGCTGGAAAGCAACCATGCTGGATTCCCTAGTTTTGCCCCATTGGTCCCTCCTGACCAAAGGAGCATGTTCCTGGCTGTAACATAACACACGCTGGAAATGGGCTCAAGTCACAAAGTTTAGCTCCAGATTTTGAAAACCCCAAAGTTAGGGGGTATTTGGCCTCCCAGTATAAAGATCCAGGAGCCAGTGGTGAAATTCAGATTCAGGTGTGGATTTCAACTGTTCCTGCGAAAGCAGGGGGTGGGGGGCTGAGGGGAGAGGGGTAATCCACACACAGCCCTACCAGACAGGTGCTGCTGTGCTGGGAACAAATTTTCCAAAGAACGTGGCACCCAGCCATTTCCTACCTCTCCAGCCCCCCACTGAGCTCTGGGTGCTGAGCACTTGGAAATCTGGCCCCAGGCTCAGTTAAAAAGCCTCGTCCTAGTGACTAAGCAAACAGTTTCACACGCAGCCCCTGGCTATGGGCGCCACTGGTTTGAGGAGGAGCCTCACCTGGTTTAGGTGAACAGCCAGCCCTGTGAAAGGCGCAAGCGGTCTCCACTCCCAACTCCTCATGGGAGAGGGGTCCCTACCTGAACCCTCCAGCACAACTGGCACTAGCTGGCCCCTGCTTGGCAGTCTCTGGAAGGAAGCCAAGTTCTGAGTGAACCACAGAGACTCACTTCCAAGCCCTTAGGGCTATCCTCCAGGTCAGCGTCAGTGGGGCACACCAAGCCATGGGCTGGGGACCTTGCCCTGCGATTGCCTGTTGCCCAGGCTTTGCCTGTACTGTGGTAAGAACACAGCCTTGGAGACTGAAGCCTGCGATCACAATAGCACCTTTCACCAACGCTAAATTCACTTCAGTAAAACCCAACAGGCTGCCAGCTCTGTTCTGCGTTTCCCTGCTCATTAGACCTCTGAACTCTGAGTCCCTTAGGAAACCAAACTAGTCTATTCTGCTCCGGCTCTTAGGCCGTGCCCATCACCAAGGTATCTGAGCGCCTAACTCAGTTGAGACTGAAAATCCCAGCTCCATTTCCCCAGCGCCTCTGCCGGGCTGCATGTGGCTGCGTACCGGGCTGACTGAAATGCCTGCAAACCCTGCCTCCCAGCTATGTTTACTCAGCTGACAAATCTCACAGGTAGGCAAGAGGCATTGCAGCGGGACAGGCAGATTGCCAGAGAAGGCGAACGCAACTGCCCAGCAGAGCGAGCGGCTGTACTGACCTGATTATTCATCGGCACAAGGTCGCACTGCTCCCCAGCATTCTCCCTAGGTGTCTCTGCAGGTCAGACCCTTCAGGAAGTGCCCCAGATGGACTGTGTGGGCACCCTTGTGCCTGAGGATAGCAGCACTGCTGTGTGTGTTTATGAGCCAGGCAAGCAGGCACAACACAGCCACTCCCTCGCACAAGGAAAAGAATTTCTTGTGAGAGCAGCTTATCATCCAGGGGACCTCTGTTTCCCAGCAGTGCAGCTGAATGCTGAGGTCAATGAGTTACCCAGGAGCTGTGCTGTAAACAGCTCAGCGCTTTCGGATTCCTGGCTCACAGAAGGGAAGCACCAAAGCTACCTCGGAGCTGGGTTTCCAGCAAGTAAATCCACAAGGGGCTGGGAAAACAGGTTGGGGTTGTTTTGAGCCAGATTAGCATCTGTCCAGGCTGGACCAGCAGCCTGTCCATCTTGTTCTTGAGCTGTTTTTTTGACTAAACAAGCTATTCCGGCCTGGCTACCTGCCCTACCCTCCTGCTTCCGACTCCCCTCTGTGCCCTTGAGGTTTAGACAGTTTTAATGCTGGTTAAACATCAACTCCGAGTGGAAAAGCTCTGCTCTGTCATCAGGCCCTAGAGCAGGCGGCAACAAGGGCGAGGAAACAGAGACAACCCCAGGCAAGATGGCTTGGACTGGAAGGGGATGAGGAGAGACTCAGGCCCCAGTCTGAGAACTGCCATGAGGGTAGGGGAGAGGACTCTAATGCTGGGACAGCACAATGGGGGTTTCTCATAATCTAGAGGTTTTATGCACAGCACTACGGTCAGGCGATCTGATTGCGGTTCCTGGTTCTGCCATTGACTTGCTATGTAGGGTGACCACCCATCCCATAGTTCATTGATTTGTCCCTCAGGGTGACCCCTGTCCCATAGTTCATTCATTTGTCCTTTAGGGTGACCACTCGTCCCATAGTTCATTCATTTGTCCCTTAGGGTGACCAACCATCCCTTATTTTAAAGGTCATCCCTTGACCATTTTAAACATTAAATTGAAGCTCATAATTGCATCACATACTTGCAGGCAGTAGAAATGAACAGGAGAGAAAAATACATGCAGTGGAAAGAGGAATGGAGTTTCTTTAAAATGTCCCTTCAAAAAAACAGGTTGTCCCTTATCTTTCCTGCAGTTTTCTCTTATTTCCATCCCACAAGGGTGGTTGCCCTATTGCGGTGTGACCCTGGGCAAATCACTTCCCCTCTCTGCCCTCAGCATCCTCCTCTAAAAAATGGGGGTGAGGAGAGTCTGTCAGGGTTAGCAAGGCACTGAGCTCCTCCGGCAGAAGGGCTAGGAACTTTTATACATGGGCTGACCCAGCCATTTCCTTTATGACCTAGCATTCTAAGTCACTGTGACACAGGGCCAAAGGGAAGAAAGAACCCGGCTGCCCAGAGCTCACATCCATCCTGCAACTTCTGATGCACCGCAAGCTGCAAACAAGTTCTGGCACATCAGGTGGCTCGGGGGTGGAGGAGCCTGCTTCTTGATTGCACCAGGCATTAAGGAGGCGAGGAGTGGGTCTTGTTTCCTGGGTGCACCTAGAAGGCCAGGAAGGCCCTGGGACGTTAGGCAGCAAAGGGGTAAACCTGTTTCTTGTCTGGAGGGAGGGTGGGAGGAGCTCATTTGCTAGGGAATGTTTTTGGCTGGGCAGGATGGGTTCTTCTGGCATGGCCAGGGCTTCCACATGCCTGCCTGGCTGCCTTCACCACTGCTGGTACCATCCCGAGCTTGCCCAGGAGCTCTGCAGCCCACTCGGATGATTTAAAAGGGCCAGGGACCCCTGGGTCCTTCTAAATCACCTGGGCCCAGCCTCCTTTCTCCCCGCCCAACCCGCCCCCGTCGGTGGGCCTGACTGAAACAGTATCCAGCACTGCTGTATCTGGAGATCACTGAGCTCTGGTCTACACTTAACATTTAGATGGACCTAGCTACGTGGCTTGGGGGAGTGAAAAATTCACACCCTTGAGAGATGTAGTTAAGCCAACCTAACCTCCAGTGTAGCTGCTGCTGGGCTGATGAAAGAATTTTTCCATTGACATAGTGTCACTGCCGCTCAGGCAGGCGGATTACCTGTGCCGATGGATAAAACCCCTTCTGTCAAGGTAAGGAGCATATACACCATGGTGCTACAGCCGCATAGCTGCAGCTGTGCCTTGGCCACGCCTTGAAATGGAGCCAGCTGGCCCTGCCTTTACAGACTCCTCTTTTCATTTGTACCTCAGACATGTAGCTCAGTATCAAGAACCTTTCACTGATCCACTTCTTCCTTATGCATGCTTCTTAACCTCCTTTCATATGCATGAACTGCAGTCAGCTGAAGCTGCTTGTTGTACAGTGCTACTCAATTAGTCCAGCAATTCAAAGTTATGCAACTGGACTAAGCTGCTCCATGTGTCTAATTTTCCCACATGCTGAACCTAGACTCCCCCGGTGCGGCTCTCATTGTTTTCAGTCGGAGCTAGAGATGCTCAGCACCTTTGAAAATTAGGCCACGTGGGTCTGCTGTGTTTCTATTGGCCAGAAGCTGCTTACAGCACACAAAAAGATACATTGTTGCAACAAATGGTGTAGCTGCAGCTGTGTTCAAATTGATTAGTCGGGAGACAAAGCCATGCAGGAGAGTGGCTGAGAGCATTGGTGGCTTCGGAACTGACTGAAAGCGGTGTAGGTTGTGGCTTAGATCTCTGTTGCTCTGTGGGAAAACATGCATTTGGTTATTAATTAATTTATATTATTGTGGTCGCTTGTATTTAACACTGTGAGTGTCCCTGGTGATTCAAACACAAAGACACAAGTCACTGCCCAGAAGAGTTTCCGGACTAATCAGGGACAAAAGTGAAGGCCACAGATAAGCAGTAGGAAGAAGGAAGTGAGAGCGTTTCCCATTGCCCCACGATAACGTGGCTGTGAGGATTAGTTCTACACGCTACCTGGAGTTTCCCATCTCGGAGGTTCTGCTTTTTACATTCAGTTCTGTTGTTTCTAAGCAAATGTGTCATTTATTCTTTGGACTGTGGTAGAGCCCAGAGGCTCACAGTGGTGAGGGCCCAGGGTAACCAGACAGCAAGTGTGGAAAATCAGGACAGAGGGTGGGGGGTAATAGGAGCCTATCTAAGAAAAAGACCCAAAAATCAGGACTGTCCCTATAAAATCGGGACATCTGGTCACCTTCAGAGGGCTCCATTGTGCTGGGTATTGTACCAGAGCCACAGCAAAAGACAGTCCCTGCTCCAAGAGCTTGCAGACAAGGCACAAGAGGTGGGTGAAATACCCAACAAGGTGGGAGGAAGAGTGATAACAGCATGTTTTCACAGAGGTTGGCTAGCTATCCAGGGTACTTCCGAGGTGAGGATCACTATGGTTCCTAAGCACCATTACTTACTTGGTTGTTTTATATCCCAGGATAACTCAGTTCCGAATCAGGCCCATAATTCCATGTGGCTAACCATGGAGGGAAAATAACATGGATATCTTCCCTATGCTGTAAGTCACTATCACTGATCATGTGCCCTCTCTTGGATATATAGGGCTCCTGGATATATAGGGGACCGATTCTCAGACCCCATTCTAGCAGGTTGGCTTTGCTAATGGAAGCTGATGTAGGGGAATCCCCAGGTGGCATAAAATAGGTGTAGCCCGCTCTGCCCCGCCCCTTTCTTCTACCCCTGTGGCCTGCAAGAACAGCTTGCGCTCCAGCAGTCTTCAGATTATGGAATGGTCCCTAGGAGACTTTACTGCTGCTAGTGCAGAGGAAAACAGACACCAGCTCCAGGTGATTTATGGTTTCCATCAGCCCTAAGCACACCTAACCAGAGCCAAGAATTTGGCTCACAAAGTCCAGATACCATCATCCTCAGTACAACACGCTACCTTCTGCCTCTCTACATGTTTCTCCCCTGACCGTCCCCAGACACTGTTATAATAAAGAGTGTGAAGGGGCTGCTAGCATCTCTGTGGCAGAAAGAGGCAAATTTCAAAGACTTCCCTAAGGTTCCTGAATGAGAACCAAACTCAGTCTGCGCAGAGAACATAGTGACGCACAGGAACTGGGTGAGAGCATGCAAGTGTACACTGCGCTCTGCAGAGATTTCTACCCAGCCTTGGGGTCCATGGAGAGTTCAGTCCCAGACACTGTGCTGGCTGCCATTGACTCTTCTGCAATGGAGCAGAGACTCCTTATGTGACACCCCTGCACCCCCCAAGGACAGAACAAGGGAGAGGTCCAGAGTCTCCCCATCACCTGCACTGATTCTGACCAGTCCACTTCAGATGGTGTGAAATGAGTTGGGAGGCTCAGTTCAGGCCCTGCTAGGCAGGCATTCTTGTCACAAAAGCCATCACCACAAAGAGCCCCCAGCTGTCAGTCTATGCAAAAAGGTCAAAGTCTGAATGGATCAGGAAGAGTGATCTGCCTTCTCTCCCTTAAAGGTGAACTTTCAAGACCAAGGTGGAGGCTGCAGAAGATGCTTTTGTCCATGCTGCCCATGATACTCTGCAGAGAGGTGACTGTGGTTTCCAGACCTGGCGATACAGAACCTTCCATGAATGTTACATTCACTGTAAAATGGAAACGAGAAGCCACCTGAGGTAAAGGCTCAAAAAGTCACCGCTCAGAGCACATTTGGGCTACAGACCTAAGAAAGTGGCAACTCCCAGCTGGTTTCCTGTGGGACACAGATTCCCAAACTACTCTGTGGGCCTGACGGTTTGCCGAGAGCGGGCTAGGAACACCTGCTGGCTCTCCTTGTTTAAAGAGAAAGATGGAAGGGGGGTGCGGGTTGAAATGAAGAACAAAAGGAAGCAGAGCGATTCAATGAAGCTTTTTTCAAAAATGACAAAACACTCCCCATTGGGCAGCATGGGGAGCACAGCTGGCTCTGGCCGGGTGTCGCCGCTGCAAGCTCCTGCTGCTGGTAAGGGGGCGGGGAGCGGGGGGGGGGGCTGGGTAAGGGAGTAACTGGGGGTCCTGGGGGGCAGTCAGGGAAGAGGGGGTGGTTGGATGGGGCAGAGGTTCTGGGGGGCGGTCAGAGGATGAGGAACAGGGAGGGTTGGGAGTGAGAGTGTTGCGGGGGCCTGTCAGGGGGCAGGAATGTGGATAGGGGTTGGGAGGGCAGTCAGGGGACAGGGAGCAGGGGGGGTTGGATATAAGGGGGTGGGATCCCGGTGGGGAGTTAGGGGCGAGGGATCCCGGGAGGGGGTGGTCAGGGGATGAGGAGTAGAGGGCGGTTGGATAAGGGGGTGGGAGTCCTGGGGGTGTGGATAGGGATTGGGGCAGTCAGGGAACAGGGAGCAGGGGAGTTGGATAGGGGGCGGGGGTCCTGGGAGGGGGCGGTTAGGGGACAAGGAGCAGGGGAGGTTGGATGGGTCAGCAGTTCTGAGGGGGGGCAGTCAGGGGGCAGGAAGTGGGAGGAGGTGGATGGGGGCGGGGGATAGGCTGTTTGGGGAGGCACAGCCTTCCCTACCCGGCCCTCCATACAGTTGCACAACCTTGATGTGGCCCTCGGGCAAAAAGTTTGCCCACCCCTGTCCTAGACCACAACAGCCAAGCATGGAGGGTAGTGAGGAGGAGTGCCTGCTAAATGTGGGGGAGGGGCTGGCCAGCTGACTACAATGAACCAGGCTGAAGGGTAACTGGAAGCTGCTTGCTGCACCTGGCAGGAGGCAGCTCCCAGCAGAAACCTTGACAGGAACTCTGATAAGGGACATGGACAAACCTCATTAAACTAGTCTGCTAAACCTTCAGCTCAGCCCCACTGGCAGGCAATCAAAAACACCATTGTTACACAGTCTGTCAGACCAAAAAAAAAAAAAAAGCCAGTTCCCCTTCCTCCTCTACCTCTGGAATGTCAGAGGAGCCTGTACTCTGCAGTATCACAGCCCCACAGCCTGCACTCGGCCACTGTTATCTGCAAAACTAATAAACAACCTCAGAAGAACCTTTGTTTGCAGTTTCCAGTTCTGCTCTGCACAATAAAGGACATTAATGAGTTTTGGAGCACAGCCCTTTATTGCATAACTTCTCATTGATTCTGGTAACTGAGCAAAGGGTCTTTGCTGGAGATTCTTTAAATTTCCCCTTAAATTATCCAGGGGAATTTAGTATTGTCTGGCATCCCCAGATTGACAGTGCTAGAGCCTGAAGCCCTCTGTTTAGATCCCCAAGGAAGGTACGGCTTGGGCAGGGGCAGGTGGTGCTGATGTGCCTGAACCCTGACCTGGATGGACTGCCTCCACAGCTGAGAGGGGAGGAGTCCCCACCACTGGGCTCTGCTGAGGCTGCCAACACAGGGGCAATTGGGGGGATGGATTCCTTGAGATGGCTGTTTGTTCCCTGTAAACTGGACTGGGACTCAGCACAAGACACGTAGCCATAGCCCATCAAACAGCCCGTAGAGGCTGGGGACACTGCGAGGGACACCGTGAAGGTTCTTGCTGGTAGTCCAGTAAGCTGTTAGATGTAATTTCACACACTTGGGGACCTGAACCTGGAGAGCAGCACTAGCTAGGCAGGCAGCCTTCCACGCGATTGGCCTGAACACCAGGCTAGGCACCAGGAGCTCCTGAGTTCTGGGCTGTGACTTCCACTGTGGCCTTGTGCAACTCACTTTGCCCCCTCCCACAGTTTCCCTGTCTGCAGAACACAGATAACCATAGTCCCCAGCCACCCAGGGGTGTGTGTGTGAAGATTCATTTGTTAGTACTTGTAAAGCTGTTCCGAAGATGAAAAATGTCAAGTGCAAATGGTATTCTGTTCTCTGAGGCATTAACTGTTACAGCCAGTAGGTGGCAGCAGCTACTGTGCCAGAAACGTCTCAGGTCTCAGCAGAGACCAAGCCAGGATAGCACTTGGCTACGTGCCTCTTACGCTGCATCCCCAGACACCATAGAAATTAGCATGTTAGAGCTGGGCTGGACTGGACCACAAGAGGGAAAAGCAGACTGCAGCACATTACAGAATAAGGCCTGCCCCAAGGATGAGCCAGGGCTCTGACTATGAGCTGACAGTGTGCAGCTACCGCAGAGACACACAGCTACCCACAGGGAGAGATTGGCGTTTCTGGAATGGAGAGGGGACCACATACTTTCAAACTAGGGTTGCCAACCAGAGTTGGATGTGTTCCTGGATGTTTCATCAGATGACAATCTTTTAATCTTTAATTCCTGGAGACTCCAGGACAATCCTGGAGGGTTAGCAACCCTATTTCAAACTTCTGCTGATAGTGAGATTCCAGATAGCAATCTAACCCACTGCCCTTCTCTATCGCCTTCCTACCAAGGATCCTGCCGTGCTTCACACACATGAATTCAGCTAGATCTAGGGGAACAGCCACTGAGAGGCAGAGGGATTTGCCCAAAATCACACAGCCAGTCAGTGAGCATCAGGACCAGAACCCAGGAGCCCCAGCTCACATTGCTTTGTTTTAATAATGAAGACCCGTTCCCTCACAGTGATCATTCCAAGTTCAAACCAGAGTTGTGATAATACACTAAGTGCAGTTAACCAGCCAGCCACAGCCCTCCCAGTAAACAGCTTTGTACTTCATGATATACGTAGCAGAGGGGGGAAATACAGTGAGATTAGGGTCAGGATGTTCAGATCCTTGCAGCAGTAAGAAAAAAATGAAAACAAAACGAAACAAAAAAAAGAGTCAAATTCAGGGGAAGGCTTGTGACATAGTGAAATAGCATCCTCAGCTTTCACCTCCGGGCACCTGGCCATGGACACAAGTGAAATGATTTTGGTCTCTGATTAGCCCCTAGAGCAGTGGTTCTAAACCAGGGGTATGTGTATCCCTGGGGGTACACAGAGGTCTTCCATGGGATACATCAACTCAGCTAGATATTTACCTAGTTTTACAACAGGCTACATAAAACACACTAGCAAACTCAGTACAAACTAACATTTCATACAGACAATGACTTGTTTATACTGCTCTATATACTATCCACTGAAATGTAAGTACAATATTTATATTCCAATTGATTTTATAATTATACTGCAAAAACAAGAAAGTAAACCATTGTTCAGTAACAGTGCGCTGTGACACTTTTGTAAGTTTATGTCTGATTTTGTAAGCAAGTAGTTTAGGTGAGGTGAAACTTGGGGTGTGCAAGACAAATCAGACTCCTGAAAGGGAGACAGTAGTCTGGGAAAGCTGAGAGGCACTGGCCTAGAGGACATTTGTCCTTAGTGGATGTCCCAGTTCAATTAGTTGATGCCTGCTGCAAACACGTACTAGAAAGCATTTGCTGCTAACTCCCAAAAATCATTTTCCGTGCCATGACGTAACAGTGACCAGTAAAAGTCCAACTCCTTTCCCCAGGGTCTGTTTGTTTTTATGTCTCTGCTTTAAAGGCACTGCAGGCTGGTAACACAATAGGCAAACACCACACCAGATTTTTCTGCAAAGGTTTATTCAAATTTTGTCAAAAAATTGGAAGACAAATTGCCAGAAACGTCAGTCATTTTCATCCTGTGGGTTTCAAACACGAACAATTTTTATAGGAAAATTTTCAAGAAATTATCAAAAATGTTCATTTTCAAAATGCCTCATTTTTCTTTCTTTTTTTTCTTCCCCCTCCATTTATCTTTCCCCCATGCCTGCCTCCCCCTTTTACCCTTTTTTTAAATTTTGCTATCGCACTATGGGTGGAAGGAGTGGCAGGGGAGAAAAAATGCTAAACTTAAAATCAAAACAAACAAAAAACCTAATTTTTCAGTCTTATCCAAAAAATGGAAATTTTTGACAAAAAACTTGTTTTCACAAAAATTTCCAATTTTGTCCATCTTTGGACTAAAATTTTTCAAAAAAAATTGCAACTTCATGTGGTTGAAGTTTAATAGTGTTAAATGAATTTTAAATCTCATGCTCAAATAATAACAAGAATGAAATATTAGGTTTGATTTCTCTGTGCATATTAACACCAAAAAATGTGATGTTAAGAGTTATGCTCAGTCAATCAGGGAGCAAAAACAAGACCACATGACTTAAACGACCAATCACATCTAAGAGAGACAGCTCAGATTTCAAATTTAGAATATCAAACCACTGGAAAAGGAAATTTTTTTGACTAACCAATAATTTTGACAATCACCATACATTTGTGGTCATTCCTCTGGCAGAAAAAGAGGCAACATTAGCTGAATAAAGTATTCTTTGTATTGCTCAAGTCCAGTTACTGGAATTCTAGAAGGAAATTTGATTTTGCTGACTACATAATTCTGTCCTGCAACTGAAATGCAATTATCTTAATTCTCCTGCACTGGCCATTCAGCTCTGGAGGCCTGAGTTCAACTCCTCCCTTAAAACAAAAGAGTAAATGAGTTTAGTCCTTCTGCCTACATATGATTATGTCCACATCCCAGAACTATCCAACAGTGTCACAAGAAGCCTACATTGGGAATAAGAGAGGATGTTGTGAGTCATGATTGAGGGTTATTGATAGATCTGTGGGAGTACCTGAACTAGATCAGCAGGAGGAGCGGAGGCTGCAGATCAGGACAGAGGTGCACTGGCTGGGAGTATAGGAAGTGAGGAGGAAAAGGAAGGACTAGAATAGCAGGGGGGGATGGGCAGGCCACTGCTGTGGTTGGCAGAGCTGGTGGGAGGGAAGGAAAGCGCGTGCAGTCAGGGCTGCCCAGAGGATTCAGAGGGCCTGTGGCAAAGCGGGGGAGCGGACATAAAAAAAAGGTGCCACCTACTGCAGCATTTGTACTCACTGGGCGGCGCTCCGAGTCTGCGGCGGCGGCAGGTCCTTCACTCGCTCCAAGTCTGTGGCGGCAGCTGCGGCGGGTCCTTCACTCGCTCCTCATCTTCAGCAGCACCGAAGGACCCGCTGCCGAAGGAGCGAGTGAAGGGCCCATCGCCGAAGTGCCGCCGAAAGACCCGGACCGCCACCGGGCGAGTAGCCGGGGAAGGGATTCTCAGTCAGGGCTCGCGGGGCCCGAGGCCTAGGGCAAATTGCCCCACTTGCCACCCCTCTGGGCAGCCCTGCGTGCAGTGCCTGCCAGTCTCGCACTTGGCTAGTGCTGGTTGTTCCTCACATTCAGAACTGAATTTCACCCCCAAAATTGCAGGAACCACTTTGAGTTTGAGTTTCCCAGTGAAACAATGTGAGGAACAGAAGGAAAAACACTGACCTGTGATAAAGCCATTCCAGCAACAAGACAGAAGAAATGTTTGCCAAGGCTAAATTGCTCTTACTGTGTTATCCCCTGGGGCGGGGGAGGTCTGGGAAAGTTGAGGGAGAAGAGCCAACAAGCCTCCATGAAGGAAGGAAACTCTGAGGTTGTTTTACAAGAAATTCTCATGGTTGGTAGGACCATCCATTGATCACGTATTGGGATCCCAACCTCATGGGTGGTGGGAGAGTGCTTGCTCTTTCAATCAATCCTCGGTGCTGCAGGGAAAGTTGAAAGGGAAAACGAAAAACCAGTGTCAACTTCTGGGACCTTAATGGCCTGGTACACAGCAGGACTCTTGAAAGCAGGTCAGATACTTCAGCAGGCTGTACCTCAGATGCTATAAATCAGCAGAGCCCCACTGACTTCAGTTCCCTGATGCTGCTTTACATCAGACGATCGAGCCGACCCCAGAACTGTTCTGCTTCAGAGCCTGGCTTTCACAAGGCAGTGTGGGTAACTTTGCGCATGCACATTTTTTGCACAGTAAGTTGTCCACCTAGACTGTGGTGTGGTGTAGGTGCCATGAACATATAAGTACATGCATGTGTAAAGTCGCACACACACAAGTAGTGAAAACTCAAGCCCAGAGTGTCTGACCTATGGTGTCAAGCCCTATGGAACTACTAAGGAGTCCTACCCTCAAAGCAGTTCCCGACATTCTGCTGTTTCTGGGAGTGACACTCCTCCTCGAAGCTTGTGCTATCAGAGCAGATAGCATCTGGAGCAAGACACCAGAAAGGTCTTGGTTCAACAGCTGTAGGGCCTCCTTTGGGTTCAGTGCAGTTACCCCAGGAGTGACTTAGCCCCTAGTCTTTAGCATGGTTAATTGTCTGTACCATTTTCCCTATTCATCACAAGTGGCTATTTGTCCCTGTAACAGGTTTATTCCTTTCTCAGGGACTTATCTGAGCTCTCAGCCTGGCCCTTCTGAAATGCTGATCAGGCAGTGGGCAACCCTAGGGATTGGTCCAGGGCAAGGCTATTAACTCTGCCAGAAAGGTTGATGAAAACTGGACACTGAGAGGTGAATTATTTGTGGCTTTGTGCTCTCAGTTTCCCCGCAGGCAACCCTATTAAAGTCACCCATCTAATTAAGCCTCCCAATTCCCCTGTTGGGTGGGTCTGTATTATTATCCACAGGTTAGATACGGGGAAGTGGAGGGACAGAAATTCTCACATGGCAAGGCAGGTCTCCCCGGCTGTCCTGGTGCCCACTCTTTTGATTTCCTCTTCGGGGAACACTTCCACCCTTTCATGGGAATGTTTATGCTGGGATGTTGGCATGTTTATTGGGTGGTAAGGCAGCTAGTCAATTTCAAAAGCCCTCTAGCTCCTTCTGTGATTTGAATTCCGTGCATGGAGGCAAATCCCTTCAGGAGCGCTGTCCATTTAGTCACATATGTATCGTCTGTGTTGCAGGATGCTCATAAAGAGCTGAGCAAAACTGTTCTCCAATGATGCTTGGAGCACGGCCAGCCCACAACCATTCCAGACAGTTTGAGTCGTTTTTTTCCCCCTAAACATTTGGACAGTGCTAAGATTAATGTCTGAAAACGTGAGTTTGCTTGAAAAGAACCTATCATTTGATTATCATTGTAATGCACACAGCCCAGGGAACGTCTGCCCCTGTCTCTCTGTGTCTCCTCCTCTCGGCGCTGGGAAATGCCGGGAAGGGCTGTCGTGTGGCTGTGTAGACTGGAACAGAGCCCGACCGCTGGCAAATAACTTGTGGGTGCTGCAGTTGGGAGTAGGGATTTATGCTGGCTGAAGCACTGAATGTTCTGCCCACTTCTCCCCTAGCTGCCTATGCTCCTGGCCTCTCCACTAAACCAGAGCATCTCAGACATTTATCTCCCCTTGTCCTGACTGCCAGCTTATCTATGGACTCCAAGGGCCAGTTTCTGATCTCAGTTATACCTTGAATACTCCATTGACTTCAAAGGCAGTGACTCTGGACTTACATTAGAGAGCACCATCAGGACATCACTCCTTTTCCAACTGACTTACAACCAGAGTTTCTGCATTAAATTCTAAAAGGTCAGGACATTTCTCCTTAGCAATTTAGTTCACTCCTGCACTGAAGGCAATGGGGCTGCACAGATGTCACCGAGGGCCTCAGATTGATGGTATTTAGACTTGCACACACTTCTGTTAAGAAATTCCTGTCCTGGCACCCTTGCCTCTTCCCAACAACCTATGACAACGCAGCAGCAAAACATGTATCTCCCACACAAAGCCTTCCCACTCCCACACCACTAGGGAACACAAACGGGCCTTGCAGTGTATCCTGAAAAGCAATAGACATGGGCTAGTGTGGAAGGGGTGAGGGAGACAGTTTCAAAGCTGAGGGGCCCTTGTGGAAAACACTCTGGCAGCTGCCTCCTTTCTCTCAGCACAGCTATATACAAAACAAAGCTATGTGAAAAGGGACGTGAAGGTTGCCAAGTCAAGCATTCAGACGTTAGGAAATGCCAGAATTAAAACTACCTGTGCAGCCTTCATTCAGCCCTCTGGTGTGTCTACATTATGATACAGTCTTTCATTACATGATCAAATACAATTTGTTTCAAAGAGCCCCTGCCTCATTTAGTGCACCAGGTGGATGGTGCTCACTGAATGGGTAGTTATTCAATATTTCTTTTTATCCCCATCATTCAATGTGTGGCCCAATGTCATGTTTACTGCATACCAACAAATACTGCACTGAATACTTGGTTATTAATTTCCTCCCTGGCTTTCCTATGGCAATTAGCACTATAGGATCTGGGTGCTTTACAGACATGAATGGATTTATCTTCACAGCAACTCTGTAAGATGAGGCGGTGCTATTATCCCCATTTCACAGGTAGGGAACTGAGGAAAAGAAAGATTAAGGCCAACATTTATTAAGTGTCTAGTAGTTTTGGGAGTCCAACCTGAGACATCTAGAGCCTCGGAGTATGTAGTATTTTCATAGCACATTGCATGTCCAGAGCACAGCTCACATTTACTTCACTTACATCTGATTGCTCAGGACTGCTGTACATCAGACCACAGGGTCTCAAGTCAGGCACCAAGAAAGTGAGGAACACAAGCAGCAGCCACTTGTGAGAAGTTGGGTTTAAAAGACTTGCCCAGCATCAAGCCGGACCTCTGTGGCAGAGGCAGGGGTAGAATTCAGTTCTCCGGGGCATATTCAACAGCCTAAACCGCAAGACCGCCCTGTCCTTTCCTGCGGTCCTCTGCCTCGTTCACTACAAACCTTCCAACTTCTGCACCAAATGAAGCCAGGACAGCCAGCTTCATTGACTACACAACCCCGATTCATCTCTTAGCACCATCCATGCTGTGCACTGAGTGAGGCGGGAGTCTTGTGGGGAAAAAAACGTGTTTTATCGTGTAATTAAACATTGTACCATAATGCTTAGGCACAAGGGAGCCATATTAAGGTGGCACAGGCAATCTAATTCCTGGGATTTCCTACTGTTTCAGTGCTTGGCTTTGCAACTGTAAGGTTCCTTTAATATAGGAAATTACAGATAAAAAACTCAATATTTAAAAAAAGCAAACTGAAAAAACAGCAATTCCATTATGTGGAATTATATTGATGCTCCTCTTAGGTCATCAGCAGCAGGACCTTTAGCTCCAGAGCACAGACATCTACCACTTGAGCTAAGGGAGTCAGTGGTAGCAGTTATCCTCTATATGGACCAGTCACTAGAGTGAGATAAGACACCCCTTTTGCTAATGGGTTTCCCAAATCTTTGCTGTTAGCAGAGGAAAGTTGGGACTTGGGAAACCTCGACTCTATTCCAGGTTGTGGAAAGCAGTGCTCTTGAGTGGTTATGGACTATCGTGCCCCGTTCCTATCCAGACTGCTCCTATTCCACCCACCCTTGCCCCTCCCTCTACATTTGATTCAGGCTGCCCGCTTCCTCTGTCATGTACCCCTTGTACAGGTTGCAGGACTGCTACTAGCAGGGCAGGCTTCTGTACTCAATATGGACTGGCTACCGAGCTGCCTTCCCAGAGAGACACACCAGATATGCTCACTGTCATTGCATTGCCAGGAATGGCTGTTGCAAGGTCAAGGTATGTTACATAGGGTACCACCTACTGGCTAAACCTATAACAGTGTTATATATTCTATTATATCCTCCTTTTCCTGGTTCCATTGAGAGCACAAGAGAGACAGTGTCCCCTATCTGACACAACAGCCTCCAGTTGGTGGGAGAAGAAATTGCAGGAAACGTCCTACTCAGCCCCTCCACCCAGGTGGAGCATGCTCAGTACAGATGGAACATTGGGAGAATTTAGTTGCCAGTCTCTAATAAACCTCTAAATATGCATGTGCAAATAGTGATTTTCAGAGGCATGTCACTCAGACATATCATGGTGGATTTTCATAAGGACAGCAATACACACTTCTCTGGCCCAAGGGTGACTCGCTTGCCAAGTTTCAAGCAATGTATTTTCCCCTAACCTCATTCTCATAAACAGGTGAGCCATTTTTGCTGAAACTCCTCCCTCCCATCTCCTCAAAAAATCAGTCCAAGCCAGACACCTGGCACTGAAAATTTCAACCTCATTTGGCAAAGTCATAAGCAACTGAAAACAGACTCTTATAAAGGAAATGTTAACTACAGGCATTACTACAAGTTCAAAGACTGACAAAGGACAGGGGACAGGTATACAACATATAGGCAAAGTGAGCAGAGTGATGATAGACTCCTGACTTACTAACTACATTGCTTTCTTGTTTTAAATTAATCCCCTCTCTCCTACATCAATTTCCAACTTCAGTTCCAGTGTCCTGAACCTCCCCACCCCCCTATGGAAATGAGCAGACTGCTCCTATGATACACAAATGAAATAGACACATAGAGGATTTCATCAGTTGGTTTGCAGTACAACCAAAGGTGCACATGTAATTCACACGACCCACTACACGTCACCAGAAACATCTGCTTCCTCAAATCAAACAGAAAAATGGCCCTGCCTGTGTGGCAGGCAGTGCAGCCAAAGGAGCTGGGAAAGATGCAAAGCTTGTCATGCTGCATAAAGAAACCCCTTTCGTTAGACATGAGATCATTGCTTGCTTCTTTGAACCCTGTCTGAGCTACTCAGAGTCTCTTCAGGTGGGACTGCCACACAGCAAGTCTCAGTTCCTAAACTGTAGCTGACTGAACCCCATGAGCAGCTCCGGTGGGTGATGCTTTATTTCGGTAGGTACAGAGTTACTAACAAAACAAAGAGTGAATGACTTTGAAGTCCTTTCCGGAATCCTGATCTGATGCCTGCAAAGACAGCTCCTCACTGATTCCCAGGGAAGAGCATTTTTCCATCTGGACAGCCAGGTGTGATATACGCATTCCTCCAGTTCCCCTAGAGCCCTCTTCCAAATCATTCCCTGATGTACTGAAGTCAGCAGAGCTCCTGATTCCCAAATGTGGGACACGGCGTCGGGAAAAAGACCTGCAACTAAAGGTCAAATCCTGAGGTCCTTAATCCAGCAAACCTTCCACTGAAGCCAGAGGGACCAGGACACTAGAAAACTCTTAGTGAGAATCTTAACACAAGAGAGGCTTTTTTTTTTAGCATAAAATAGTATTTTCTATAGCCACCGTTCACTAAGCAGCATTTCTGGGATGGATCACTTACTATGGCACAAGGGGGATAATACCAGGTGTTTTTATAGCTGTCAAAATGGAGGAGCCTCCTTCCTATGGAATGACAAGTGGGAGATACAGGAGCTAAAGGTCGGATGCTCACATTCTGATGGAGAGGGCCAATAGTGACTCCTTTGGCCACTTACGATTAGGCTTGGTAGGATTCGATTTTTTCAGTAAATGTCAGTAAAGATCGATTTCACCCTACACACACAAACCCAGGAAAAAATATTTCGAGCAATTATAATTGGCAAAGTAAGAAAAATGCTGCTTGAAAACTTAGAGTCTGATTTAAGGACACTTACATTGTATAGCTTGACATGTGGTGTTGACAATTTGTGTTTTAACAATTATAAAGCTTGAACGTTTGAAATCGTCTCCTGTTATTAAATAATCCATGTCTGACTCCCCATAATTTCCCACACTGTGAAAAATTAAATCGAGCAAAATTTAAAAAATGCCTAAAACCCATCAGTCTGCACAACGGTGACAATTTAAATCAATCAAAATGGGAAAAAATGCTTAAAAATAAACACAGATATTCTCCATGGAAATTATAAACAAATACAAATCCTAGTCTGCTAAACCTACTGAAGAAGAAACTTTGAGGGCCTCCCAGTCAGTCACCCTCCCCCCGGCTATAAATATGATGGGACCGTGACGATAGGGAAAGGTGAAAGTTGGAGAACACATCGGATGAGTGAGGGGGAGGAATTTGCAAAATTGCAAATGGATACACCTGCTTGCTTGCCTGCTTCCTTCACTTTGCAAACCCGATGCATTGCATGCAACCAGCACCGGCGCGTTTCAGCCAGCAGAGGGCAGCCCGAACAGCCCCTTTGCCACCAGCAGGATCAAGCCAAGCAAACCCTGCCCAATGTGGCTAATTTCCTCTCTCTCTCTCCTCTTCCTTTTCATCACAATTTTCAGCCCCAGCCCCAGCCCTGCCTGAATGCAACTCCTCCAGCTGCACTGGAAAGAGGCTTCTGCTGACAAACTTGCCTGGGAGGAGGTGAGCGCTAGGTGGGGCTCCCCTCGGATAGATTCAATAGCTATATGATAACTGGGGTGGGGGGCGAGCAGCTTCTTCTGATGAGCAAGCTCTGTGCGGGTCCTCCTCCCCCTTCTGTGGTCCACACCCCCCTGGAGCTATAAGAAGCGCTTTCGCTGGAATTGGTCTGCATTGCATGACAGCACCCTCCAGAGAAGTCAGCCCTGAGCAGGAGTCAGTCAGCTGCCTCTGTGCGCTGCTTCACACGGCGGATCTGTTGCTGGGAGGGGAGAGAGACGGAGGAACACCCTGCCCTGGTTTATTCTCAGGTTCCCTGCTTCTTTTTGTCCCCACCCCTGACTTTAGTATCTGCCTGCTCAAAATTAAGAGCAAAGGCAGGAGCCTGGGGAGAGAATAGCGTGGGACGCAGGAGACACCTTGGCATGAATTAGATGGCAATCGCACGGAAAGATTTCTCCTAGGAAGAAAAGGAAAACCCCATTCCCATAAAAAAGAGAGGATTGAAAGAGCAGCTTTGTTGAATGAGAAGGACCGAGCAGGATCAGCAGCATGAGCACTAGCAGTAAGTACAGTTCTTCCTTTGCTATGGGAACAGGGGCTTATTTTGCATAGGGTTTGGCTGAGAGAAATAGGAAGGAAAATGTCACATCAGGGTGGGCTATCCCAGTGGGTTTTTTTCTTCCTTTTTGATGGCCTGCAAGAGAAGGAATGATTTTCTTAGGCTTTCTTTGTTATGACTAATGTGCTCAAGCCCCATGTCCACCTCCTTTAAAGACTTTTTGGACAGCAGTGCATGGAATATATTGTCTATATGCAACATGGTTTGAAAGATCTGTGCAGTCACACGCACACTGATGTGCAATAGACTTGCTTGTGCCACCACCTATGTATAAATAGACATGGATCTAATAGGTGGGCAGAGTTTGATCAGAATGAAGAGAGATCCAGGAATGATGTCCCCTCCCTTATCCAGGTTAGTGGGTATCTATTGTATGTGTGTGAGACACAGACACATGCTACGTATGAATTGCTAAATAAGCAGAGCACAGCTAGCTAATGTGCTGCATGAGATCACTACAGGCACATACTGCTCGCCTGGATGGCTCCTATTTTGCAACTTAGATTTCAGAGTCTTGAGGGACTAATTGGTCCTTGCAAGTTATCTATTTTCTCTTCTCTTTTATTGTTTATTATCTAGCTTGTTAGCAGAACTTTGGCCAAGACCCTTAATAAAGGCACCCAAGCTAGCCAGTACCCAAATCAATCAATGCAAAATATCATCTGAGGGTTGGTCTCCCCCCCCCCCCCCGGTTGATTTTTTTAGTTCTAAAGGTTATGTGCATGAAGAACTGAACTCCCACTGACAGAGAACAGCAGTTCAATGACTTGTATGCTCCATCACAGTCCTGGGCCTGCCCGTCCTGGGTTTCTCAATACCAGGGAGTGGAGTAGCTCCAAGGCAAAGTGCGAGGAAAAATTCCTTGGCAAGCTCCAGCCGACAGAACAGGTGATCCCAGATTTGTTGGATTGTGTCATAGACAAGTAAACTTTCCAGGCTCCCTCTGCGGGAGCCACACCTGGAACACAGGCTGCCTACATGTCATGGGGGATGCTCACAGAGGAGACAATAGGGATCAAATCCTTCCTCCAACACCGAGTGGATGTACGCACCCTCTGTGTCTTGCTACTTGATAAACTCCAGGGCTGGTGAATAAATGTCCTGGAGTGATGGGGATTGTACTTCTTTGCTTGCTGGATTTCAGGGATTAGGGTGATCAGCTGAGAACACAAAAGGGCTGGATTCAGGCAGGAGAGACTGGGAAGGGATTTTGCCCTGAAAAGATTGTTGACAAATGCATAATAATTCCTCCTGATTATTTGCTTCCAGCTTTTAGCCACCAGCTTGGGTGCTGATAATCACTGTTTGTGGAACCAGCATTTCTTAAAGATCCAATTGCGCCACTAAGCTCCCACGTGTGCAGAGGGGCCAGTCAAACCCAAATAGCAGAATTTGCCCCTTGGCGACTGGTGAGAGAAATGTGCCATATGAGAGGCAGCATGATCAAGTGACTAGAGCAGGGACCAGGAGTTTTCCTGATTCTGCCACTGACCTTCTGTGTGACCTTGGGCACATCACCTTGCCGTGCCTCAGTTTCCCCATTTGCAGGATGAATCTGGGATAATGATGCTCTTTGTAAAGTGCTTTGTGATCATTGGCTGAAAGGGGCTTATGTGGTGGTGGTATTCTGTGGCTATTAATGTGATATCATTATTATGGTTAATGAAAGTTTGGAAATGTAATTCATTTCTGTCCTCACCAAAGGATTCTGAGCCCCTGAACTGGGCACAAAAGAGTTCTACATGGCTATTTATTTAGGGCATCCGTTGCCACAGTGCTGCTGCTTCTTATGGTAGCACTGAGAGGTCCCCACCAGGATCAGGCCCCTACTGTGCTGTGCCTGGCGCTGAACCCATAGGAAGAGACCATCTCTTTCCCCAAAGAGCCTGCAGTCTGCTATGAACCTCACAACTAGTTTATGGCCTAAAAGGCCTGTGTGCCCACAAGTCCATTATTGGGGTGGGTACAGGGCTGGAAGTTACAGGGATGTGTGGGGAAGAAGACAACTCCTCATGTTCCACTAAATCTATTAGTTTAATAGGTGTGAGGAGAGGGCAGAAAAGAAGGGACATTCCCCTTGGTAAATGCTTCCTGTCTATGCTCTGGGGGTGTCAAATACTCCCCTCCCAGGCATGCAGTACTACAGCAAACAATACCGCTCCTTAGGCTACTGCATAACCCAGCCATGTGGATACTGCCCGTTGCCTGAGAGTCTATCAAATTCCACAATCCTGCAGGGGAGAAACAGGAACCTGGCCCTGGTGTCTTCCCTCCCTTCTCAGCTTAGTCCTTAAGACCAGGGCGGGCAAACTTTTTTTTGGCCTGAGGGCTGCATTGGGTTTTCAAAATTGTATGGAGGGCTGGTTAGCGGAGGTGCTGCCTCCTCAAAGAGCCAGACATGGCCCGGCCCTGCCCTGCCCCCTATCCTATCCCTCCTGCTTCTCGCCCCCTGATTGAGGCGGGACTCCTGCCTCATCCAACCCCCGTCCCCTAACCGCCCCCCAGAATCCCTGCCCACACCTCACCGCCTCATCCAACCCCTCCTCTCATTCCTGACTACCCCTCCCCTGAGACACCTGCCCCATCCAACCACCCCTTCTCCCTGTCCCTGACTGCCCCCAGAACCCCATCCAACCCCCACTCTCCTTCCTGACTGCCCCCTGGGGACCCCTGCCCCCATTCACACCCCCACCCACTGACCACCACCCTGAACTCCCCTGCCCTCTATCCAACCCCCCCTGCTCCCTGTCCCCTTACTGCGCTGCCTGGCGCACCAGTGGCTGGCGCAGTTACAGCTGCACCGCACAGAGCACCAGGACAGGCAGTCGCGCTGCCCGGCTAGAGCCAGCCACACCAGCGTGCAGCACGGAGCACTGGGTCAGGCCCCAGCTCTGCAGCTGCGCTGCCCCTGTAGCTCACAGCCCCACCAGCCAGTGTATTGCGCCGGCAGCGGAGCGAGCTGAGGCTGCAGGGGAGGGGGAATAGCAGGGAGGGACTGGGGCCAGCCTCCCGGGGCAGGAGCTCAGGGGCTGGGCAGGAGGGTCCTGTGGGCTGGATGTGGCCCACAGGACATAGTTTGCCTTAAGATGTTGTCTCTTTGTGACCCACAATTCTTCTGGCCAAGAGAACTGGAAGGGACTCCATTCAGGAGAGGCTGTCCATTTAGAGACTCCTGGTGCCACTGGTTAGCTGGAGAGATGAGTAATGGGAAGGGAGTCTTTCCTAGAGGTTGAGTGTGCTGCCTCCTGTCACACTGCAGCTTTTTGCATTCATTTTCCAGCCTCCGTATTCTCAGTGGTGTTAGTGTTGAGTTCAAGCATGTCCTGGCACCCTGCTCCGAGCACCTGCACCAGTGGGGGAAATGGGTATCCGATCTGACCATGTAGAAGTACTCCCAAAGTGTTTCCAGTGCCCGTTGGCCTGAAGGGAAGAGCCAGGATTTGGAGTCAGAGCTGGGTCACTCCCAGAGCAGTGTGAGGGAGTGGAACCCAAGTCTTGCACAGGGCAGTGCAGCGGCACCCCTAGCCTAGGGAGTCAGAACAGGATCAGGAGCCAAATGGGGTCTGTCTGAGGCAGGACACTGTGATCTCTCTAACTCATTGTCCTCCTTCAAAACCATCCTTATAACTTTCCTTTGCCATGAGGCCTACAAAAAATTTTTGACAATGGTCACACTGCTGGTGAGCTGAGATCACTGCCTACCATGCTGACCAATATTGTCTCGCGTTTCCATGTACTCCCCTGTCTGTCGGTATCTATCTATTGTCTTCTACTTAGATTGGAAGCTGTTTGGGGAAGGACTGTCTTTGTTCTGTTTGTACAGCACCTAGCACAGTGTGGCCTGGTCCATGACAGACTCCGGGGTGCTACAGAGAATACAAATAATAGATCACTCATGCAGCCCAAACATGGGGCTAGCCCAGAACCTGAAGCTGGTGAAAATCAGAGTAGCTCCATTGACTTTAGTGAAACTATGGCAATTGACACCCACTCAGGAAGTGGCCCATGACTTCCTACGACTCCCCCCTCCTTCATTTCTAAAGCCTGCATTCTAATAACATTAAGATCCTGCCTAAAACCAACAAGAGGCAGGAAATTCAGAGCTGAGGACAGCTGCGCTTTCCCTAACTCATCCTGTTGTGCATGGCCATTGTGGGGGTCTCCAGCAAGTTCAGCACAGGATATTCCATGTTCCGTCCATACATCTGACCTCGGCCACATGGGTGCGTGTCCACACTAACCACATGTAATTGTACACAGACTTTTTGAAATGCCAATTTTGCCTTGAAATAGAACCTGATTTTTAGAGGCACTGTACACCCCTCTCTGCCTCCTCAGTCCTACGTCCAAGGGGAAACAGCCTGGCATGGAAAAGCTGCCCTGATATGAAGGACCCAGAGCTCAGTTACGAATATGCCCTGACTCTGGAAGGCAGAGAGAGTGCTGTAACATGGGGAAAGGGTCTTTGTTCTTTCCTAAGTGGGCTGGATTCATAGGACACACAGTAAAAGTTCAGAGGGCTGGATCAAAGACTGCGGTGTTAATATTTACATTTGTTCAGCTATTTATACCTCTTACTCTAGCCAGCGCCACTAATTGGTTACAAATGGCTTCATAGGTTATAAATAGGAACATCAATGCCTCTGAGCACTTCTATTGAAGCTGGATCACTTAATGCAAACTGTTGCCAAAAAGGGCTTGCTCTGTGCAGCTTCAAAATCTCTACAGGTTACTGGCTACAAATGCATTCCTACCCTACAGACAGTCTATGCTTGCTCCCAGGACTATGTGGGTGGAGGGAAGTCAGCAGGAGACAACCACCTGCTCCTGTGGGCTGCCATGCTGGAAAGGCCTCCTCTTTCTGCTGGCTGACGGTCTAATATTGCTCAACTATCCAGGGGATTTAGACACCTATTTGCCATTGAAATTAATGGCAGCTGTGTGTCTAAATCCCTTTGGCAGCTTTGACAATCTCAGACAGCTTTCAGTGCCTTAGGTCTGTGCTGTGGGCTTGGTTTCCAAAGCCAGTAGCATCTTGGCCATTCCAGGCAGAATACGCTTGAGCTGAAATTTTTACAGCTTGTGTTTCAGGCCAGCTCTCTGGGGCCAAGAGACCAGATCCTGGTCCCAAAGAGATCACTGGGAGTTCTGTTGTTGGCATCAGTGGAACCAGGGTTTGACCCTTGCAGTTGAATGCAGTAGCACCAGCGGGAACCGTACCTTCAGTGTTTCCGGGCTTCCCAACTAAACAGCGGTGAAGGTGTTTACAGCTCAGTCCCCAACCATCTCTGTACCCTGGTTACTGAGCCTCAAGTGTATTTCCACCTGGTGAAGTGGTGGCACTGTGGTGGTGAGAGAATGCAGCTTCATATGACATGGAGATGAACATGTTGCAATGTCATGCCACAGCTTCCTAGCATGAGTGTTTGTTCCACTTGTGGCAGCTCTGACTTGAGTAGTTAATTCATGACAAAGCACCATTGTGGCCTGTCTCTATTTTGAACAAAGACCCAAGTGAAAATCCTCCTACGGGAGATTAAACCCAAGCTAACATCCATTAGTGCGTATTGAACCCAGCTTGTCTCTGAACCTGGATCGCATCAAATACAGGATCCTGTGTGGTTTAGGGGTCAGAGCAAAGATCAAGGAGGATCTATGCCAGCTGAGCCACTGACTCACAGCATGACCTTGAGCAAATCCTTCAACCTCCTTTTGCCTCAGCCAGCCACACTGAGAGAGTTAAGAGTTGGGGACCTCACTGACACCCAGGTTCTGCCTCTGAGCCAAGCTAATCCAGAGGAACCAAATTGCTGCCCCTTCTTCCCCAAACCCACGAGGACTTAGTTCTGTCACACAAGGCAGCACCTCAGGAAACCTCACATGCCATAGGGAAAGGGAAGGTCTTTCAAAGTCCATTGACCTGGCAGACGAATGTGCAGGAGATCGAGTGATGCACCAGGAGAGAGGAAATGCCAAGAAACGGGTGGCATGGGGGGGAAAGCTGCCAAAGAGGGCAAGGAGAGCAGCTTGAGTGGATTGCAGGCAGCAAGAGGTGACAGTAATAATGGGAAAGGAGAGAAGAGCTGGAGGCAGATCTATATAGGGCCCCGGAAGTAAGGAACTACCTTTGATCGACACATCTGGTGTCTAGCATCCAGACACATACAGAGAACATTCCAGCAGTGAGTTCCATGGTGTGGGGGTGTTGAAACTAGGGGCTGTCTAAACTGGGGCAGGGAGGAGTGATTCCCAGCTCTCACGGCTGTATCCACACTAGCTCTGCTCCAGCTAGCACCTGCAAATAGCAAGGGAGGTGCGGCAGTGCAAGGTTGCATCTTAGGCTGCCTGAGTGTGTAAGGGGGGGGGGGAGAGAGATGCCTGTGCTACCTGGCCACACTACTATCTTTGGGCGCTAGTTTGAGCAGAGCTAGCACGGGTACATCCATGTGAGCTGGGGATCGCACCTCCAAGCTCAAATGTAGACATAGTCTGTAGTGTCACAGGAGTGTCCACTCACTTGTATCTCCCATTAGTTAAGATGCAACCTAGCCTCCTTTCTCACAGTCTCCCTGGCAACAAGTAGTCCTCTAGCTCCTGCTTGTGCACATTCCAAAAGAGGTGTCTTTTTGCACATGGTGCCAGCCCAGGGGATGTTGATCCCAGTCAGCTACTGTCTACCCTCATGGTTATGTGCAAACTTCCATCCCGTGAGGTTTCACCGCTCTTCTCAAGCTTCCTTCCAAGCTGTCTGGCATGGTGGGATGCGTCTCGGAGGGAAAACATAAGACATCTTAACCAGCCTTGAAGGAAGGCCCATGAAAAGCAGGCAGTAAAGTCAATTGCAGCAACTGAATTATTCTGAGTGCCCAACAGGCTCTCGCAAAATAAATAGCAAGTTTGCTAATGATAGAGCTGAGATGAGTTTAGCCAGATAATTCTATTTGTGATGCCAGCAGGCTGGGCTAATGATAGACTGTCCTCTTATCAATGGGTAGGCAGCGTGGTGCCTGCCATTTCTCTCTGCGATCAGCGAGGGAATGGAAACAAGCCCACCAAGTTCCTGCTAGAGCCTGCAGTCCTATCATGACGGACCCCCTAATGAAGTGCTTGGAACATCTAATTAGATATTTTTAGACTAACTAAATCAGCACCTCACAAGAGAGGGGGAGAGTGCTGCTGGCAAGGCAGCGAACAAGGCAAGATGGCCGGGGGGCGGGGGGGTTGCTTCATGAACAGGTGCAGAGAGTGACCTTGCCAGCCCCACAGGAGGCAGCGTCCTGCTGGAATTCTGGCTGCTGCTGCTAATCCATTCCCACCAAGGCAGCGTGCGAGCTGCCCCCAGGCAAATTGAAGGCATGGCCAGGGCGGAGGATGCTGCAGCAAGGGAGGTGATCTTTGCTTCTTACAATGATGATAACATGGTGAACAAAAGCCAGCCTGTCTGCTTCCACCCTCTCTGCCTTTTGTATTCACCGTTGCACCATAAATCTCTGGAAGTTTTGGAAAGCTTGTAAGTGCGGTGATACACAGCCCCACTGGCTGCACATTGCTCTCTGGAGAAGAGCTGTCTGAAGAATAACAGTACAGAACTAATCAAATTTCTCTGGGAGCTCAGGCACTGGGGGCCATTACACTTGCTGGTGTTTCGGGTGTTTGACAGGGTATAGTTCATACAGGCATTTTCCCTGTCTAGTCTTGCTCACTTAAAAGCTTCATCAATATCAACCACCCTGCCATTTGTCATGGGTTGGAAAGTGACAAGAAGAGGCCAGGGCACATGATTGGAAACGAACAAGCGCTAACTGTAGCTGTTGCTTTATATGGTGTGTCCTTTCCCTCTCCTCCACCCACCCTGGCTCCCCTCTGAGCCCTGAACTACCCTCATTCTTCTGTTATCCCTGTTTTACCCTTCTCCTGCTTTGGTTGGAGAGAATGGGACGGGGCGTCCCATGGGCTCATAGGGAAAAGTCCCACAGTGGAACTGAATATGGGCCCTTATAGAAGAGTCCTACAGAAACGAAGCCAGGCTCTTCTGGAGAAGGCCCACCAGAGATAATAGGGATTAAATGAATAGGATTCTGCAGTACTGACTCTAAGAAGAAATAGGGAATTGGATGCTGTGAAGGTTTTTTAATCACCCTATAGAGTTTTGTGGTTCCCTGCTAATAGCTCAGCCCAGGACAAGAAATGGGGCTCCATGAAGTGCTACATCCTGTTCTTTACTTAGGCAAGTGGGAGAATTGCCTGAGAAAGAGCTTTAATTTGGTCCATTATCATTGGAGAAAATCCTTTTATCTAATTTTTATATACACACACACACACAGACATCCTGCCATGAAGAGCTTACACCAGACAAGATCCAGGACAAGCTTTTCCAAAGAGTATGGTCCTCTGGCCTCGGTCCCAAAGAATGCACTATTATAAACATGCTGGCAGAATCCCTGACTAGGAAAGGCACGTTAGCTGTGCCCTATGTAGCATTCCCACCATGTGCGTTTGCAGTTCTTCTGACTCCTCTTTCACTTCGGCTGCATGATGTAGGACTAGGAAACCTGTTGGCCATTTTGATCTAGGTCTCAGGACAGACTTCAGGGCTGGGAGGATGTTTAAAGAGGTTTAGGAACCAATTGGGGTTGGTGGCTTCTTCTCCTTGTTCAGAGGCACTTGTTGGCACATGTCAGTTTTCATTGCTGGAATCTCCTGGATGCAGCTGTCTGCAGTGAACTATGGATTCTGAGAAGAGGGGAGGGGGCAGGATGGGAGGAGGAGTGGGATTGAGTTTCAAGCCCTGGTCAAGGACTTTCCCATACTGACACTTTCAACCAGGAGGGCAAGAGGAGGATGGGAAGGGGCACATGACACTTGTCTCTGGCCAGTCACCTGTCAGTTAGGAGGCTCTTGTCCAACTCTGATTGCGAGAGGAGCATTGCAATGCAGGCTTTGTCAGCCGTCTAGAGCAAAGAGTAGGGTGGGGAGGGCGAGTTTGCTAAGGAGGAGATTTCATTTCCCCTTTCCCCATGTGACTGGAACTCTGCCTTCCAAACAGTTGGGTGGATCATGATCCACTCATCTGTTCTCAGCGCCCCAGCCTATTCTGTGCCATTCGAAATGACAGAATGTACTTCCCCCACCATAATAATCCCCCAGCCTCAGTAGCCATCGCTATGGCTAACCATGGAATTTTTCTGAAGGGCTAGTAGTTTTTTCTTGTCTCTGTGGTGGGCCATGAAGTAGTAAACAGATTGTCGTTGCCATGCACTATTCAGAATCTAACCAAGGAATGATGAGGTGAGTGTGGGGAGAGGTGAGATGGGCTGGCTCAAGCAGAGGCCTCGTGGTAGTGTATAGCTGCTGGGCTTCCAGAGAGAGAGATGTTAAATGGCGAGTCACCTGCAGGCGCCATCCTTCAGCCTATTTCACTGATGGAGCTCGGACACCCCCTTTTAACCGAGTGCTGGGGGAAAAAAAGCCTAAACCAAAAAAATCGGGTGAAAAAACACAGTTGCAGTTTCTTGCCGAAACAAAAGAAAAACTGTCGCTTTGAGTTGGAACGAAATGTTTTGAATGTCGACTCGAAACAACACTGTGAAATGAAACGGCAAATCGAGTCACCCTTTCCTTGAGGAAAGGTCTTTCTGGTTTGACCTTTTTGTATTGGTTCCCTTTGACGTTTTGGAGATTTTGTGTTTCAGCTGACACTCCCTCTCCGCCCCCATACATCAAAATGCCTTTTTCAGCGAATTTACTATTGGCCAAAAAGAACCACCAATTGCCCATGTCCGTTCTTCCCAGACCCTCGGAGTACGCCCCTGTCCGTCAGAGCCCCCGGGTAAAGCCTGTTAGAAGGCAACGTCTGACGCACTGGTCTCCTCCAGGGCGCTGTGGTCAGGTGGGGATCCTGCGGAAGAATTATGCTGCCAGACTGAGCTGTTCTGTAGCAGCTGCTGAGCCTCCGTTGAGCCACTGGGTGATGTGACAGAGCTTTAGTGACATACTGTTATTTGGTATTCTCTAGAGCTGGGCTTCTCTGTGTAGCCAGTTCCCACCCTCTCCCCTAGGTGAGTCTCTGACCAATTAATCCTCTCCTTTGCCAAAAGCAGACGACCGTGTCTGTCCTGCGCCTGCTCCCCGCTGCTGTTGCGGGGGCTTGGATCTTTCTGCCAGGTGCAGTGAGAAGATGGCTGGAAGAGCCAGCAGCAACCTCATACAGACCAGGAAGCATTTGTCATCCCAAAGCCTCCTGCACTCAGAGCATGTCCAGGGGGATAGACCAGCTGTGTAGTTTAGTTGGAGAGGAGGTCTCCTGTCTGGGGCTTGGACCCTCACACTGCAGCTCTTTCATGGAAGGATCACTGAGCTCATAGATTTACAGAGTTGAAGGACAGATGGGACCATTTGATCATTTAGCCTAACTTCCTGCATAACACAGGCCATAGAACTGTGACCCCTGCATTGCAGTTGGCAAAGAGCATCCTGTCTTGATTTGAAGACATCAGGAGATGGGAATCCACCACTTCTATTTCTAGTTTGTTCCAATAGCTAATCACCCTCACTGTTTTAAAAAAAAAAAAAAAAATTAAGACTCCAAGTGTTCTCAACACTGCTTCTGCCACAGGAACTCCCTGCCAGGCAGTGCTCCAGGTAAGGGTGTAATCTCTTCCCTCCCGTCATGGCAGCTGTTGTCTGCTCTACATTTTCTCTCTCCTAGTATCAAAGCAGCCCCTCGAGTGGGAAAGAGCGCAGCCTTCCTTAGTGTCTCCTCCCATGGATTCTATTTGGCCTCTCTCCCCTCTTCAGTCTCTATCAATATGACAACACCCATAGAATTCCAGACTGCTCCCCCTTCTCTCTTTCTAGTATCTCCACGCCTTGGGAGCAGGAGGGAGTGTTGGGTTGTCCTTTCATATTTCATTACTAGCTATCAGCCTTGGCGTCCTTAGAGAATGATGAAGGTAGGGCAAGGTGATACGAGTTCTTTTTAGTTACGTGCTATAAATATTCAGGTCACCAAAGTGTCCTGTGAAAGTGACGTGATCTGGTTGGGGCTCTTCTAGAACTGAGCTGGTTTCCAGACATGCCCAACTTTTGATAATGTGATAGGCTGGAAAAGAACTCCTGCCTGACCGTGACACTGTGTCATCACATTAGCGCACGGCAGGACGCCTATCAGGTTATGCATGGTGTAATCCCACCCAGCAACAGTTGAGGCATCCTTCCTGTGGCTAGGAGAGCTTGCACACATATAGCTAGCAAAGGGAGACCAATGGATTGCAACAGGGAGCCTTCTGTCACCGTAACAAAGATTTATCAACGTTCCACTAGCTTTAACCAATCAATGGCCTAGAAGGCTATTATAGGGAGGGGCCCGTGTAATCCAGGCACAGAGGTTGCTTTGTCATGCACTTCAGTTGTCCTGGTCAGTCATTGAGTAGCTTTATTATTGGGAAGATGGGCAGTTCACTTTGGAATAATAGATTTGAGGAAAGAGTGAGAAACAGAGAGTGGTGATTTCTATGAAGCTGGCGAGATGCCTTCACGGTCTGTCTCCAGTTTGTTTTGGTCGGCTTTAGCAACATAATAATACTCATTCCTCTCAATGACGTTCAGAATCCATGCTTCATCCCAAGAAATCTGACTCTTACTTTCTTCTCTTTCATTATGTGCATTGTGCCATCTTCGCTCAGTCTTAATACAGCACCCAGCATCCTTGAACTCAGACCTTCCTAAAGTTCTGGTCCTCCCACAGATGGTGTCCCTAGACTAGTGGTCCAGTTTTAAAAAAACAGGGCCTCGCCATCTTATTGGCAGGAGCTTCTGGAGGTCTTTGCTCTGTTCGTGGAGGAGATAGGAGTTTGTTCAATGTAGTATGACAACCTCCTTGTCCACCCCTTGAGTTGTGACCCTGTGGCAATACAGACCATTGCATAAATTATGGATGTGTAGGCATAACAAATGCAACATATCTTCTCACTGAAGCCTGATAGAATGTCTCTGCAGCATGGGCGCACTTGTGTGTTACGCCCCAAAGACTAGCAAGTGGCTGACCAAAGGATTTACTGGGACCACAAAGACAAAGCTGTTCCCTTTGCTTAGGTGCAGAATGCATCCTGTGGAAACTAGACCCAAAGCTAAGTGCGGACGGCTTCCTTTGTTCCTTCCTTCCTTGCCTCTGTAGATTAGCAGGACAAGGATTTATGGACTGTTTCCAGTGGTCTCATCAAATAGCCCTTGTTTATGGGGACACTGCTACCAAACATCACACCCTAGCCTATTGCATGTGACTTGCATATGTTGCCAAGACCCACCATGTGTCCTGAGGAGGAATGGTGAGGGAGGTTGCAGTTTAGGACTGGTCAGCTCTTCAGTCTGGCACAGGGGTGTGTGAACATATCTGGCCACAGACAAGCAGCTACTGCGAATCCCTGTAAGGACCAGATAAGATGTATGATGGCATCTTTGCTGGCGTGGGTTATGGGAATGGCTTGCATGTCAAGCAGAGTGCTTATTTGGGAATGCTGAGTCCCACCTCTCTCTGTAAATGAACTCACTATCACAGGCAGGTCACCTGTCTATACGATTAGGTCTATAGTGAGTTCTTCTAGTGCTGGGCTATATATACCAAACATCCTCAGGGATCTGGGGTTACCAGTCAAAAGCTTTTATGGCATTTTTCAAATAGCCAACAGTGGCAAGAGAAAGAGATGGGGTGCGCGGGGTGGATCCCTAATAAGGAAAGAAGAGGAAACTGGGCTGGGAGGTAATGGAAAGACTTCGGGGAAAGGCATGTGAGTGATTACGCTGGGGGAATGCTGTCACATAGTGCTGCTGAGCCGTGTGCCCCTGGGTGACTGGGAACCCTATCAAAAGTCCAGCTCTGATATGTGCTAGCTGACATTGCTCAGGAGAGGCGTCAGGTCACCACCAGCCCAGACGGCTTCTGTTAAAAGCGCTCTCGCTGCTCCTGCAAGACAAGCTGTCATTTTAAAAATATCTGACTGAACCTTGCTTGGTCTCGCTTCCCCTGGTGCCCTCTGTGACTGTTGCTCCCTGAGCTGCAGGGGAAATCATTAGGCTAGTGTGAGAGAAACTGTTTTCATTTCTCACCCACAAATCCCAGGACGGAGACCCCTCTCTGGCTCCACATACTTACCAGGGAGCCAGTGAGGCAAGTTCTCAGCACACTGGTGGAGGGGGAAGCAACCCCTCCACAGATGTGGCTGTTCCCACATGGCACTCGACTGCTTTTACAGGAGAAATAAGGGCTAAAAGCAAGAACATCCAGTAAGTGACCCATATAGAATCTGGGTCTTGTGCAGTAATTCTTCGCAGTTTAGGGGCTGTTGGGTTTCCACTGTCTGCCAGTTTGCACTGGCAGAGCTGCGGGACTCAGCTGTCCTGGGGTTTTGTCAGCTGCTCTGTGCGCTCCTCCACACCTCCATGTTCAGAGGAACATGGCAGAGCAGCCAAGTCCTGCAGCCTATCAGAGGAGGGTTCCCCATCCATTTGCCTGGCAATTTCCATTTTCTCTTGTGTATCTTTAAATAGAATATTCCTTCCTGGTACCCAAGAGAAGTTCCAGAGCCAGTTTTGCCACCTTGCCCTGATGATCTGTGGTTTAGGCAATCTCGCCTCACTGGTGGAAGATTACAAAGTGCATCGGTCTCCAAACAGCTGCTACGGCTGAGATGACTTAGGCTGAGATTTTTGGGAATTGGGCATTCAAATCCCTTAGGTGACTTGGAGAATCTCCAGATCCTGTAGGCAGCTAGGAAAGTCCAAGCCTGTGTTGTGTTCTGCATTTTCATTTGATTTGGTTTATTCCCCCTTCTCTTTGAAATTAACAAACATCGAAAACATGGGCCAAACCAAACCTCCCGAGTCACAACCCCTCCAGACTCTGTGTAAGCTGGAATCCAGATCTGAACATTGTGGCTGGCAGGGCACGGTGGCACCTGTAACACGGTATCACGCGTGGTCTGGCAGTGGCACAATCTATTTCCAGCCGCAGGCACCCCTCTCTATATTTGAAATATGATGAGGTCACCATTGAAACACTTGTCAAGTATTTTTTTTTTTAAATCTGTGTGATATTTTACACTTCCATGCAGTGCAGCAGGGACATGTGTGAATTACCATGCGAGTTTATGGGAAGGAGGGGCAGGGATCTTGGGTGACTTCTGCCAAGAGCTCTGTGTCAGCCCGCATTGCAGCAGGTGCAGGTGCCAGAACTAATGACTGTTAACACACATTGATAGCACCACCCAATTGGGTGATTTTTTTTGATGCCGTCTACTCAGCTGGCTACTGTATATTTTCTGAACCATTAGAAGAAATACATAGACAACAGGCCTGCAAAATTACCATTGGAACTTACCAGCCCTGGCACAAAATCTACTTGCCAGCCTTGTGTCATGGTTGATAATGAAAACCGGGAAGATATTTCATTTGCCCATTTAAAAAATTGTGCTCCTACTAGGTGAGAAGAATTTGGCGAGGCCGCTATATAGCACAATGTTTTGCATGTTGTAGTGGTAGGGGTCTGTATTGGTGTGTTTTCCAACCTCATCCTTCCCAGGTCCCTGCTTGTGCCCCCACCAATTAAAACTTTGCAGAGCTGCCTGCCAGAAGCCAGGCTGGCTGAGCTGTATTTTGTACAAGTTGTTGGGAAGCACTTTCAGCCTCTTCCCAATGCTGGGAACAGAAGTGAGGTCATTGCTAACAGGATTCCTCTGTCAGACTTGCCAGCCCGTCAAGTGCAGGTGGTGGTTCCCGCGCTGTCTTTGGCTCACTTTGTATTTCTTTCCACATCAGTTACCCAAATAATTGGGAGACACGGAGGCTGAACTGGAAAAGAGCTAACACTACCCAACCGACTGCAGTAAAACACAGGTGTCAGGAATAACACATGTATTAGCCTCTCTTCTAAAAGGATGGTGTTCATTTGCATGCCATTTCCCAGAATGCTCTGACAGCTGAAAGCTTGGGCTGGGGTCTGAGAACAAACCAGAGCTAGCTTGGAGTGTGCCTGAGGTCTTTTCTATTGAGCTCTTTGCCAAAGAGCATGCTCCCTTTCTGTTATCCTCCATACCCTTGTAAAGGGAGTAGAGTCCATTACTACCTGCATCTAGTCTTCCCACACAATTGTCCTCTGGTTTCCTGCAAATTTGGTTAGCTTTTCAGTTGCAGTTAAGGGGACTGCTGCTTTTGAGGGTTGTGATCCAGCTCCTGTTGGCTCTTTGGGCTGCAATTTGGAGGGAGAAATTGGGTTAACAGTTCCAGCCTTTGCTCAAGGCCTCGATCATTCATAAAGCTAGGGCCAAGAGGAACATTGAACCAATATCCACTATTAAGGGTAAGTTGTACTAGACATATTTCAAGCCTACAACACAGCCCTTCCTCTTTTTCTTCCCTCATTTCCTTGTTTCACCCATTTCTTCTGAGTTCTTCTGCTCTTACTCAGGAAAGTGCCTCTCTTGGATCTGTCTTCATTTGGTTAGCTCGCGTTGCCCATGGGTAGGAAACCATGCCACTGGGTAGAGAGAGAGCAGTGCTTTGCTAAGGCAGCAAGGTGAAGGGAGAGCCCTGCCTGTGCTCCCCACAATACAAGTTTTCCTGCCTTACCCTGTACGATGCTGCTGCCTTTGCAAGGATAAAGTAAATGCAATCTCCAACCAGTGGTTTCCCCTGTATATGTCAGAAAATGGACTATAGGTTTAAAAAGCCAACACAAGAAAAGGTTAACCAACCTTGGTTAATGCCTAGAATTCTGCACTGGGTGCTCTCACCCTGCACCATAGTTGATTAGGTGGCACTAATGAGTATGATTAATGAAATCATTTTATATCCTGCAAATCTAATTTAAACCAAAACTAACAAACAACCCCAGATTGATCTTTTTCCCCATTCTATTCCTTGAAAAGGGACTTGTTCTTTGGGAAAGGCCAACTTGGCCTGGCCTGCTGACCACACATTAATTGTTGCTAATGAGGGGATGGAAGACTCTGCTCCCAGAATCCCCCGGGGGATGGAATGTCACTTCAACGGGAGAAGAATGCTCCTCAGTGGATTGTGTTGGGTGGGTGGGGGAGGGAGCTCTGACCTCAGAGCGGACTAGTTTAGCCACATGAATGGATTTGTTATTGGAGACTGCCTCTATTCTCGTACCTACTGTACTCTGAGCCTGGGCTTAATTCCGACTCCAGCGCAGAGAGCGGGAGTGTTAAGAGGATCTCCAGTGCTTACTGTACACAGATGGATTTATTATGCATATATTCCAGAGAGATGGGGGTGGGGGGGCTCATTCTGCACGGGGGGATAAAACCCCTGTAGCTCACGTAGCTCTGTCGCTGGCCCACGCAGCCAGGAGCACGAGGCGGCGGCTGCTGCGTGACAGCAGAACTTGGCCCCAGTACTTGGCATTCTACCCAAGGGGCCAACCACTTAACATTCTTCCCCCCCCCCCCCCCCCGATGCTGAAGAAAGGCAGGGAGGGCATTTAGCAGGGGACAGAACACTGTGTCTGCTTGCTGCTTCCCACACTAACAACCCCTCTCCTTTGAAGTTGGGCTTCTGCCGAAGCGAGAGCAAGTGTGGGAAGGAAGGGGAGAGAGAATTACGTCTTTCCCTGAAAACCCTGCGTAAACTCAGTGGGAGTTCACTGTTCTAGGCAGGCTCTGCTGTTTGCTTTTCCCAGGTCGTGTCGCAACACCGACATGATCCAAATGCTTTTTCTTCTTTTATTTCTGCCCCAGTTGAAAGGAGTCTAATTGGTCGCTTTTAAATTATGGTGCATAAAGAGGGCAAGTGCTGTGCAAGATTTCCTCATGCAGCTCGGTGAGTGCACCCCCATCCTGCTGCCCTCACCACCCCCAGCTGCCAGTGCACCCCATCCCTCTGCATGCCCTACCCTGCTCTTCCAGTGCATGTCCATCCCCATCTGCCAGTGCCCCCGATCCAGCTTCCCTCGCCATCCCCATCTGCTAGTGCACCCCATCCTGCTGCACGTCCATCCTGCTCTGCCAGTGCCTCCCATCCTGCTGCCCTCACCATCCCCATCTGCCAGTGCACCCCATCTCCCTGCATGCCCTACCCAGCTCTGCCAGTGCCCCCATCCTGCTGCCTTCACCACCCCCAGCTGCCAGTGCACCCCATCCCACTGCATGCCCTACCCAGCTCTGTCAGTGCACGTCCACCCCCATCTGCCAGTGCCCCCCATCCTGCTGCCCTGACCACCCCGTTCTGCCAGTGTACGCCCAGCCAGCTACCCTCCTAGTCATTCTAAGTCTGGGATCCCCACCCTGCTTTGTCAATACACCTGAATTCTGATGTGCTGTACTGTGGTCCCCACCCTGCTCCATCATCAACACTCTCTTCTGACATGCTGCGCACACAGCCTATCTAGTCCTGGCCTCCCCACCCAGCTCGCTCAGTGCACCTCAGCCCGACCTGCCAATCATTCTGAACAGTGTGGTGTTGATAGGTGCAGACTTGGCTAAGGGCACCAGATTCATTCTGCTTGTGAGGAAATGACTAGACTAAATATAGCACTTCTTAGCCATAGCTCTGAAAGTGCCCTGCAAAGAAGGGCAGGTATCGGTCTCCCCAGCGGACTGAGGGGCAGAGAAGGATGCGGAGTAGGAAGAAAGTTTTGTATATTTGCACGATGGGCTGGGCCTCAGGAGACCTGGATTTGAGTCCTGCGGGCCCTGAGGTCAGTCACTTGACTGATGGTTGTGGAGTGCTCAGATACTACAGTGCTGAGGGCCATATAAGTAACCAGATGGATGGATTTGCCCAAGATCACACAGTGAAACACTGGCAGAGCTGGGAATGGAGCCCAAAACTCCTGACTCCCAGTGCCCTGCGCTAACTACCTAGCGACACAGCCTGAGCTGTGCAGGATTTGAACCCAGGCCTCCAGCCAGAGAGGCTAAATACGCTATCTCCTTGTGGCAGCCTGGCCCACCTGTGAGTTACAGGAGTACCCAGTTCCCTCACAGATGCTCTCTTTGTGCTCTGTCACCTATCCCTCTTGACCATTCCCAGGCTGGTCATCTGAAATGCACACTAATGACTCTCCTGTTTCTGTCCATTAAAATGGCTGAGAGATTTCACTCAGCAGCCCTTTCCTCAGCGCTGAGGCTCCACTACCCGAGGGCTCTCCTGGGCTTTCTCCCAGCAACCAGCCCCTGACCATGCTCTGCCTTCTGAAGTGTGATTTCCCTCCGCCTCAGACATGCAGCAGGGCTGGAGGCTTTGCTAGCTAGGCAGTTGCTGTCTTGGTCAGGGCAAGAAGCTGTTTTCCTGTTTAGCATTCAGCTACTGCAAGGGCAATTCAGCTCGAGGGGAACTTCCCCTGGGGGTGGTACTTCATTAGAATAAGCGGCTAAGTGGGCTGTTACTTTCCATGCCAGTGAAGAGCTGTTTCTAGCCCTATCCCTAACCTCTCTCTTTAATTCTCTTTGCCTTTTGCTTCACTTATAATCTTCTGGGGGAGGGAGTGGGGTGAGCAGCCTTCCTTTGGGAAAGGGAAAAGCTCTGCCATTTTTGCTTCACGGGGGGCTTATGCCAACATTTTTCCTGAGTTGATCCCTGGAACTCACTCATGTCAGATTTATGGTTCAAATAACCCCCAAAGCCACACAGTGAAACGTAGCCAGATCCCAAGGCCATTCCCATCATGCCCCTGCACAGTACTGCGTGGTTGGTTTGCAATTAAGATTCCAAATGGGGCCCAACGTTGGTCTCCACTGACCCTTCCACCACACCTGACTTGTACACTGCTTTTGTCCCCCCGACCTGAAACTCCTCAAGCTTTGTATGGCTTGGAGTTTTCACTGAGAGCATTGCACACAGCTTGCCAGCATGGATAGCAGCCAGGGTCATCCTCTGCGGGGGGGCATGCAGTCAGCCCTGCACTCCTTTGGGAACCAACAGGTCAAACAGCCAGGCCCAGCTCAATAGCAATGGGCATCAAATGCAAAGCTGCTGCATCTAAATGTTGCCAAAGTTCAGGGGTATTTGGATCTGAGATTTCTGTTCACCCTGTTATTGGGGTAAAGGGGGTGATGGACCAATTTAGATCTGAACCTGGCGGGGGGTTGGATTAAGGTTTGGTTCAGTCCTCTCTCTGGTAATGAGAGAGAGAGAGAGCTGAAAACTAGTCCATGGCACATAGCGAAGAGCACCCCCTCAGCCTCTACTTTGTCTCTTCTTTGTTGGTCTGTTGGTAGAGAGATCTCAAGGGCCTTCGATACATGGACATGTTCTCTCCTCACACCAGAAGCTCCTAGATATCCAGGAGCATCCTCATGTTAATGCAAAGGGAGCTTCTCAAGGGAGCTCCCAGCATATTCTCAGGCTCCAAGTCCAAGACCTGGCCTAAGATATTGCTGTCTTCTTCTACAGCACTGTTGGTTGTTATTTATGTTGTGGTCTCGTCTAGGACCCATCATGAACCAGCATCCCTCCCTCTCCCCCCACCCCCCGTGCTAGGCACTGTACAAACAGAACAAGACAGTCTGTGATGCAAAGATTTTATAGACTAAGTAATTTAAAGAGCAAATTGAAACTAATTGAAACTGCGGCATCCCCGTGAGATGATCACAGCCAGGTCACCTCCCTCAAGGTCATACCAAGGGTGAGGCTCAGGGAGGGAGCTGGGATTGTCCGGAAGGCTTTGGAGACTAGAGAGGCATATGTTACATGAGGTCCCATCTCAACCTGGCTTCGTGTACCCGCCCATGACTTTTACTCCAGGTCTTTGGGTGAGGAGCTGTTTCTCTTTATTATCCTGTAATCTTTGTTCACCCCAGCTGTATCTAGGGGTTGCCATGGTGATTCTGCTGCAGCTCAGCAGTGTTTGTTTCAGGATGCTATCCCTGGGATGTTCCACTCCAGGGGCATGTGCTTTCTGTGCAGGTTGGAAGAAACAGGAGGGAAGGGGGTGGGACAGGCAAGAGGCAGGATCTCACTGACTCAGTGGGGCAAACAGGTTTCTCTCTGGGAAGGCAGCTGCTCAGACCACAGACACGATGAAGAGAGCCCTGGAGGGTGTCAAGTGAAGCCAGATTTATAAATCTCTTGCACTGTTGTCCTCTTATTCCAGAGCGTCCTGCACCTGTAATGCCTCTTGATACCCTGTGTAGCTCCGGCTCCTCACCTCACGGCCAGCTAAACAGCAGCTCTTAAATGAAAGCGGGGTGTAATGCCTATGTCCGATGGCAGCCCCATCACAGCCCAGCCCAGATGGATGTTCTAGCAACACCTTGATGCAGTGGGACGGGGGAAGGAGCTGGCACCTGTGCCACAAGTTTAATTTCATAGCAAGGCTTTGCTAGCTTCTGCCCATTGTGGCTGTTAATCTGCAATAAATATGTTTTTAATGAGCAAATGGTATTTGAGTAACATAAAGTAACTACAGCAGTGAGGGCTGTCTCTGTAGATTTAACGGGCCACAGCCACATGCTGGCAGACACTAATTTAAAGCCATAGAACACCTTGCTGGAACCCCTTCTCACGCTTGTAGCCTTCTCCTGCCTTTCCTCTCCCTCAGGTGTGGGGTGTGTGTGTGTGTGTGTGTGTACTCATCAAGAAATCTCCATCAGAACATCCCTTTCCTATCTAACCAGACCCAGGCAGCCAGGTCATCATTTGCCACTGATGATGTCACAGTCCATCACCACACAAGAGGTTGTGATGTCATAAACTCTGTGTTTAGGCCTGAAGCAAAACCTAGGATCTAACCAGCCTTGAATCTTTGGGAGAATTCATTTCCGGAGCCAGAGCCAACCTTTACCATCAGATCCAGTCTCTGATTGTGGCATCAATGTATGAATCCAGGCAGGACACAAACAAGAAAAGCTTAGTTGATCAGCACAGAATGACACGTACAGGGGGCTATATATTGTAGCTAGACACTCTCTCTCTCCCTCCCTCAAATCAGTGGACCAGATCCTCAGCTAGTGTGAATTGGTGGAGTCAATGGAGCTAAATTTATACCAGCTGAGGATCTGGCCCAGCTGTGCACTGTGGGTAAATATTTGATGCCAGAGCTTGGCTCATGATTGTTTAGTGATGTTTTAAGGACAATACTATATTTTTTTAAAGGACACAGCACCTCTGACAAATTTAATGAGATAATGAGGATGACATGTTAATAGCTGATTACTGGGGGAAAAATGTATTTGCAGAGGATTAACTCTGGAAGTGACATTAATCTCCTGCATAGTTGCTAAACCCCCATAAATAATTTGTTTTTGATAATCAATTGCTATTGCAAAACGATGCTAATAAATCCCAATTAAATACACATTTATTTCACAAGAAGTGCTGCCAAATTCTCTTGTACTTTTCTGTGCTGCTGTTTGCTTTAGGCAGATGTCTGTGTATGTGCTAACTCAAGTCTGTTTACCAGACAACCCTAAACCAAGCTGCAATTTGCCAAGGTGGAGTAGCTGCTATAATAGAAATAGTTCCCTTGTTGAGTGCAATAACACTGCATGTTTCTGTTCCCCCTCAGCTGACTGCAACCTGCCTGCACACAGCCCCTTTCCCCTGTCAGCTGGATATCGTCATCCCCATTTTGCAGGTTGTGAAACAGGAGCAAAGATGCCAAGGCTGGGCTTTTTAAAGCACTTAGTGAGCTGCATGCCCAAATCCCAATCAAATCCAATGGGAGTTATGTGCCTAACTCCCTGGGGTGGCTTTGCTCAAGATCACACAGTCGTGTCAAAGGCAGAGCTGGGAATACAATTCCTGACTCCCAGTGCTGTGCTCTGACCACAGGACAATGCCCCTTCCTTATGCAACTGATGTGCCCACAAGGCCTTGACGCAAACTGTTTTTAGCCCAAACATCTTATTGGGCTTCAGATAGTCCCATGCTGCTGCTGTACTAACCTGAAGCAGCTGTTAAGCCCTCCATCAGCTGTGCAGGTCAGGGTGGGATGCAGGCATGGGGTGCTCTACGCAGAGAATACTGCATGGCCCTGTGTTAGCAGGACAAGTTTTGCCAGATTCCATTCGAGCTGGAGGATGATTCCAAGGGTGAGGTGGGGCTTGGTTGATTGCAAGTGGCGTATTTTTGTGTTATAAAAATATACTATGGAATGTGATGGCAAATGTCCTGAAGGGAGAGAAGGAAAGTTGGGTGCCCCCTGAGTGTCAAAGCACCAGTCAGAAGATGGGGCATGCTGCTCGTAAAATGAGAGAGCGACAGCACTTCCCAGGCGTAGTTGGCATGGGTTCATTTCCCCCTTGGAATGGGCATGCTGGAGCCATGCTCAGGCCTATGCAGACAGACAATGGCTCTGGAGAGAGCGGCTCCAGTCTGTGTGAAACCCCGGCCCTGCTGCAGTCGGTGGCAAAACTCCCATTGGCTTCAATGGGGCCAGCATTTCCCTCCCTGCTTCCGTGTCCCCCATGCCACAGAGCATGTGGTCATCTGTGTCCTGGTTCCTTAGGCCAGGTCAGACTGTAGCTGACACAAGCCCCACAGAGATCTGCTGGTGTGCCTACTCCTTTCTCCTTTCTGCGTGCCTAGGTGGCTGTTTGGAATTGGGAGCACAGGTCCATGCTGCCCTCCTCTGTCTGGAGAAGTAATCGAGATGGCAGCTAGAACTGTATGACAAGCCTCATAACTGGGCCTATGTCTGTGGAGCCATAAAGAAATGGCAAAGCTGTCCAGACGGCTGCGAAGATGTTTACTAAGTGCTCAGCCTGGCGGGGGCCCAGCCTGCTAATTTCTTTGGGAAGGGAAATACACAAACATACAGATGGCAAGAAGAACAAAAACTGCTGTCATTTGATAGTGAAAGCCTTGTTTCTGGCCAAGTGAAACTGACATGTGATGGAAAATGAATGGCAACAGCTTTGGACTAGACTAGAGCATTTCCCCAGGCTGCTCGGAAGTCCTGTAAGTCCAGGCAGAGGAAGCTAAGGCCACGGAGGGCCTTTACTTATCTCTGTGTAAGTGAGCAGGCACTATTGTTTCCATGGCAGCAGCCCATGCATGGAGCTGGGATGCTGGCACATATGGCTGGCAGCTAACTAAATGAATGCAGGGCCAAGGCTGGATCTCGCAACCTCTGGCTCTTCCAGCCAGGCCTCCAGCTAAAGCTACGGCTCCAGAGCAGAGGCAACCAAAAAACACTTGACCAGGTGCAGCCTTGTCCATCGAGGGGAAGCTGGTGACTCTCAGGGCAGGTCTACACTAAGGGCGGGGGTCGAACTAGGGTACGCAAGTTCAGCTACGTGAATAGCGTAGCTGAACTCGAAGTACCCTAGTTCGAACTACTTACCCGTCCAGACGCCGCGGGATCGAAGTCCGCGGCTCCAAGGTCGACTCCGCCACCGCCGTTTGCAGTGGTGGAGTACCGGAGTCGACCAGAGCGCGCGGGGAGTTCGAACTATCGCGTCCAGGTTAGACGCGATAGTTCGAACTCCGAGAAGTCGAACTCACCGCGTCGACCCGGCAGGTAAGTGTAGACTAGCCCTCAGACAACATGCACCGATTTATTACAGTGTCTGTATCTGCAACCTCCATGAACTTGGCATGTGGGTTGCAGAGGGGGTGATGGGATTTTTGCTCATGGAAAAGCTCTGGGGAAACAGTGCTGCTGGTGGCAAGTTGTCTGTATGGTGCACAGCAGTCCTCCCAGGGAGGATGGGTCCAGGAAGCAGGGAATAGAGAGGGGGAACAATAGGTACAGTATGGAGGACAACATAAGCCAGGTCTACACTTAAGATTTAGGTCCAGCTAGCCCTAGGGCAAAGTTCACATGCCTGAGCAATGTAGCTAGATCAACCTCGCCCTAGTGAAGATGCTGCTAGTGTAGATGAAATTCTTCCATCGACTTAGCTACTGCCTCGCGGTGGGAAGCATCTCCGGCGGCACAGCTGCAGTGATGTAGCTGTGCTGCCGTCACACTGTGGCACAGACATAACCTGAGATGCTAAAGGAGCCCAAACTGTTGGGTGCTGTGGAGCGTTGAGCCACTGGGCAAGTAAAAGACAGAGACGCTCCCATTAGTATCCATGAGAATTATTTATGTATTATGTGTATGTCAGGGGTGCTGACAGCCCCCATTGTGCTGGGTGCTGTACAAGCACCCAGTGGAAGACTGGCTGCCCCTGAGGGTTTATAACCTAGGGTAAGGCCATGGCTACACTATGGAAGCTACAGTGGCACAGCTATAGCACTATGCCCCTGTAGCACTTCCTGTAGCCACGGAAGGGGGTTCCCATTGTTGTAGTTAAGACACCTCCCTGAGCGGTGGTAGCTAAGTTGACGGAAGAATTCTTCCATTGGCCTAGCCATGTCTACACCAGGGGTTAGTTGGTTTAACTGTGGCACTCAGGGGTGTGGATTTGTCATGGCCCTGAGCATCGTGGCTACATGTAGACCTGGCCTAAGGCAACAAATACCAGGCAGGTGAAACAAACAAACAAGAGGGGAGCCATTCAAGTACCTGCTCAGGGTCCCGTGGGGGTTAGTACAGCCGAAGCTGCTGGCTGCGCTGCCATAGCCTCCTTGCCATTATTACTGGAGCTAGCTAGATCAAAGCTAGCTTGGGTATGTCTACACATGCTGTACAGTTGCACCTCTGATTGCAGAGTAGCTATACCCTGTAGGCTGTCTGTGTGCTGCTGTAAAGGGGCAGGGAGCTAGCAATTCTGCCTGAGCCCGTCTCCCAACCTCAGACTCTACTGTGCCATTGAATGATTTCTGGTCAGTGTGATCTCCCTGCCATGCTGCCTCGATACCCTTCTCACCAAGCTACCAGGGGAGCATCAGCACCAGTTAACATTCCCTCTCCACAACCTGAACGCATGTTCCAGTGTCTAATTTAAGCTTCACAGGGGGATATGATCTTTTTATGACCAATTAAAGGCCCCGGTTCCTATCTTTAACTTAAACACAGGAGAAATTATGACAAATGAAGAAGAAAAATAAGCATGCGCCGTATCTTCCATTATGTGGCACATTAGCTACTATACACACATGTAGTCAGACCAGGCACGCAAGTGCACATGCTCGTACCGTAAACATCCTCACACAAAGACCTGTCACTGTGAAAGGCTTAGGCAGCGTGATTCATTTGTTCGTTTTTGAATGAATGCTCCCGAGGAAGCCCTTTCCTTTAGCATTTTGGATCTCACATGGAGAGGTAGCGTGACCTAACAGATAGAGCACGGGATTGGGACTCCAGAGAGGTGAGTTCCAGGCCTGACTTCCTGCTGGGTGACTGCCGATAAGTCTCTGCGCCTCTGCCTCCCATCTGCAGAATTAACCCCTTTGAAAAGCACTTTCGTTAAAAAAGAAAGGTATTGTTCTGCCCTACATTTAGACCCACCCAATCCCATTGCCTTCAATGGCATTGCATGGGCAGGTTCCAGCAGCATGAATCTACTCACTTCCATGCTCATTTTTGTTTATTAGCTCCAAGCCTCCAGTTGGTAGCCTGCAGGCATGTTGCTGCTCATAGGCAGAACCCTATTGACTTCCATGGGGCTTCATGTGGATGCCGCAGTCCAGCCATACACTATCAGTTGCAGGAATGGTGACTAAGTTACACAATGTGCAGACAACACACACATGAAGTATATACAGGCACAACTAATTACATTCCAGATTTTGGTAACCAGTATTTAAACTGTGAGAGAAATAATGGAACTTGGAATCCACGCAGTAAAGCACCTATATCCTTTTAGACTACAACTGTAACCAGTAGCTAATCAGCTGAAATCTGATTGGCTGTTTGCTGTCTTCTGGTCCTGGACCTTCTGCCTCCCAACCCAGTGAAGGCATTCCATGTTGGCCCTGTAAATGTACACCCCCCACACCCTGTGGTGCTCTATTTATGAGAGAGTTGCCCCCTGTAAGACGCCAGAGCTGTGTGCCAGCTGTCATTTCCAGTCTAAATTCCCATTTCATTGCGTTGAGAGCTATAGAGTGGCCCTGGATAGAGATTTCATTTCAATTCTTCCTGGAGTAGAAAGAGTTAAAATTAGCAAATATTGGGCTCCTCATTCCTTGGCTGTTAGGCAGCTTTCCAGATTGGAAGCTCAGCGTCAGAGTGAATGAGATTTAAAATAACACCAATGAGTGCATGCCATTTGCTCTGGACTATGGGAGAAGCAACCCCTGTCGGAAAGAAGTTGAGGTTGAGAAGGTAAAGGAATCTCCAGTCTGCTCACCTGTGCCTATACGAGACAAAAATTTCTCTTCCATACATTGGTCAGTTTTGTTTGATTAAATGCGTTACACATATATTGACAGTGCAACTATTCAAAATATATGGTATGACACAATAGAGAATTGGCTAATCTACTCTCATGCTTTAAGGAATCAGCTGATCACAACAGGGATCAGGAAGAAATGGACTCAGAGCATCCTGGGGGTTTGACTACCTTTCTGAAGCACCAAGTGTAGGCCAATTAGGAGGCAAGATGCTGAATGGTGAGATCCCTGTGTGGCAGGAGATGGCCTACTGGCCTTGGTGGACCAGGGTATGTCTACATTGGATGAAAAGACCAAGGCTGGCATGAGTCAGCTGACTCAGACTTGTGGGGCTTGGGTTGTGGGGCTAAAACTTGCTGTGTAGACGGATTCAGGCTTGGGCTGGAGCCAAGGATGGGGCTTGGGCTCCAGGACAAGCCTTAACATCTATACAGCAATTTTACAGCCCCACCGCCTGAGCCCTACAAGCCTGAGTCAGCTGATCTGGGCCAGCTGCCGTTGTTTAATTTCTGTGTATACGTAGCTGCAGTCTCAGCTGCACCCTGCTATTCCAGGTTACCAGACTAAATGGACTAATCATCTCATCTGGTATGGCAGGAAATGGGAGACCAGACTAGATGGCCCACTGATCTGATGCAGAGTGGCAGGAGGCAGGACACCAGATTGTATCTATCGCTTTAGTACAGGTAGACCATTTTTCTGATCTGGAACAGCAAACCCTAAATCCCCACATTTCTCTCACGACTCCGATAGTGTCCTAGTTTAAACATCTTGGCTCTCAGCTAGCTCTGTAATATTTTAAATAGAGCATCCTCTTTTTTTCTTTGAGGTATATACCATATGTTTCAGCAAATGTAACACATCTATGAGGTTCGTGGGTGGAGGGGGAAGGGCTACGGGGACAGAGTATTTCCATACAGGAAACTGCAAATACGAAACAGAGCAGCAGAGAGCCAGAAATGCACTTGTTTCTGTCCTGGACGTTTCTCGTGCATTCATGTGCATGCAAGGAACCAGCCTAAATGTTTCCATTGTGTCAGCTCTTGTCCATGGCACCATGTCCGCAGCCTCCTCCTTGGCTCAGCATGAGATGCCGCTGGGTCACAGAGCGCCTGTGTATGTGTGTAAGAGCTCATTCGCCCTTTCCCTTCCTCAGTGCTCGGTCAGCCTTTCTCATTCAGCGCTGACGGACGTTTCTCTCCCAATAATGCTTCTGGGTGGCTTCAGCGTCCCCGCACTCGCTCACAGGGGGCAGAAGGCAGGCAGTCAAACTGAGCCCAGGGAAGTATACTCAGCTGTGCCCACGAGGTACCAATGTCCTCGGGACAACTTTTCCCTGCCCTCTGGGCCCAGGTAGCATGTGGCTGTCATTTTGAGCACAAATGCAGGATTTCTTTAGGCAACCAGTTTTGCTTAGGAGAGAGAGAGGAGGACACAGGAGCTGAACTTGCTCTCTGCCTAGTCCTCCTGCAGTTGTATAGGGTTAAGGGATGGAGCAGGGAGTCCCAACTAGACTCTATATAGAAAATATGGGGCAGCCCTGTGGTGGGCGTTTGGGGCAAATCCCCTAAGAAGAGGGAACTCCACCCCCAATCCTTAGAGGTTTTAAGGCCCAGCTTAACAAAGCCCTGGCTGGGATGATTTAGTTGGGGTTGGTCCTGCTTTGAGCAGGGGGTTGGACTAGATGACCTCCTGAGGTCCCTTCCAACCCTAATCTTCTATGAGTCTATGAATTGGCACAGCACTGGGCTGGAGTCCGGACTGGGGTTTCCTCACTCACCAGTTTGCAGCCCACCTCAAAGTTGCTCCTTCCCTCTGCTTGACGCATGTAATTTTCACCCTGACTCAAAATAGGTATGGAAATCAGCACTGCTTTTCAAGTGACAACACAATACACTTGGGATCCTTTCCACCTTCTCAGCCCCAACCAGGTCTTACTCCCTGCCCCAAAGTAAAAAATGGGACTCCTTTCATTTTAACATTCATTGACTTGCCCAGTTCCCTGAGGAAGAGCCTCCTTGAAGTTGCCACTAAGGTGTTTTGTGAATAACTGAGGGCAATTCTTGGGGAATTGAGCTGCCACTGAGTGAGCTGACCCTTTAACAAGGGTTCATAGTCTAGCTTTGTCTTGCAATTGTCTTCAGCCTAGGAAAGAAGCATTCTGGGGATTGTAATTCCCGTGGAGCACGGACACTCTACACCAGGCAGTGAGGCATGCAGTGAAAGGGGGTAAGACTATAAGTACCTTACCTCTATCTCCATCCTAGCTGAGATGGTACTAGGGAGGGAGCTTGTGAAAGGGCTTGGCAGGTTGGATTCCTGGGGAGAAGTAACTGTTTTTGGTTTCGTAAAGGACTGCTTGTGAGCCCTGCACCCAAGGGGTTGGTTTGGGACTTGTGTTGTTAGTGTTTATTTGAGGACTTTGGTTACCCTGGGAGGAATGGATTTTTTTGAATTGACTAGAGGACTAAAGTACCCAGAGAGTACGGTGAGGGTTCAGGAGGGTGGGAATGAAGCAGTGGCCACACCTGGTGAAGAAAGATAAGCCACTGCTAGGCCTAGTTGAGGAGTTGTTGCCTTGTGGCATTCCCATAGGATCTGGCTTGGTAACACGAGGCACCATTAGCTTAGAGGCAGGTAAGTGCCACTGTACTGACTTGGTAGCATTTTTACACCTGTTTTTCTCTGGTGGGCATGACTACAGAAGGTGCACACCAATGGAGACTCCAGCTTGAGAGCTGGAGCTGATGATCTAAGGAGCTGATCCTGTGGTCCTGAGTACATTCTCCTACAAGGTGGTGAATGGCCCATCTCCATTGAGATCAGTGGGAGTTGAGGGTGGCGGGCACCTTACAGGCCTGGACTTTCATTTCATCTTAGCCTGCTTCCATTTCCCCTTTCCTAAAAATTGGGATAAGCAGCGGGTGGAAGATGCTAGTGTAGTTACCCTGGCTGAGTCGTGCAGGGCATCACGTTCATTAAAGGATGTGATTGATGGCCAATACCACTGTGGCTTGGGGTCAGAAAACAGCCAGGGATTGGAGACATGTCTCTCTCTGAACTCTTCCGTTGTTTGTTTTTAACCTAGGACTCTTTCCTGGGGTATCGCCAACTCCTGTCCCCTGGCCTATGAACCATCAAAAGTTCAAAACACTGCAAGCTACAGAGAAGGGAAACAATTCTCCACGCACCACCCCCCCACTCCCTTAATATCATCCACAATTTATTTGCATCTCTAACCATTTGGGCAAGATTTTTAAGTCAAAACAGATGTAACAATGAAATTCCATCTTCAGCTTCTCAGCAGGGACTCTCCTCAAATGAACTCTTCTACCTCCTAAAATGCTGATCTCAGAACATGTCACACATGTGCCGGGATGGGGATGGGGGGAAGGGAGGGATTGGCAGGAAGTATGTGAAAAAAACCTGATGGGACAGACAGTAGTATAATCATGGTGCCATACACAAAGGTCAGGGAATTCTTATAGGGCAGGGCAGCTCTGAAAAGTGACTGATACAACAGCATTTGGGGGCAGTGATGTTTGCCAGTGCTCAATTATTTCCAGCTCAAATTTAGTTTCTTTACAAGTCAAACAATAGCTCTAAATGCCAGTGCTACCAGCTTGCCCTCAGCTCTGAGAGTCAAGCTGGTTTCTTTCCTTCTCAAAGATCGTCACTGTAATAAAGGTTCTGCAGAACATATAGCACATATGCCTCCTTCATTGATGCCTGTGCAACCCCATTGTTTTCAGTCGGTTTGCTCCGGTGACACTTATTGGAATCCAGAACCAACCAAAAATGTATCGTCCCAAATGCTAGGAGCCCTGACTGCGCATGCACATGGGCAGCAGCAGATGTGCGGAGTCAGAAGGTGCTGCTTCACAGAGTCGCTTTTCCGAGTAGAACCACACTGAAGACTCTGAGCGAGACCGTTGATGTAAAGTGACCCCTTGCAGCTCTGGGCGGGTTCCTGTGTGTGTGTCATCCCATGCCTGCTTCCTGCCCACGCTGTTCTGGGGCAGGCAGGCCATATGATGGCTAAAAGCCCAGCACACTAGGTTTGCTGTTGGCAGGTCGCCCAGCTGAGATGCAAGGATTTCATTAATGCCATGGCCCCTGTGTGGGATCAGTTGGGGTGATCTCTTAGCAGGAGCTGAGATCTTTCTGGATCTTTAGGGGGTGACTCATGTTCTCCAGCAACAAGGGCAGTCAGGGCTGTGCAGGACACAGTGCCATAACAGGTAGGCTTATGATCCAGAATGGGGTCTCCAGGAGGGGACCACATATCTCCCTCTGTGACTTTGGCTCTCGGTTAGACCTACTAACCTTTGGGTGACCCTTCGGATGTGCGCTGTAATCCCCAAAGATAACCCTGCTCTAGCTCGCAGGGGCCTAATCCAGAATTCTCTCATCTGTCATTTGCAGCCTCCTGGACTGGGAAGGGGATGCGTGTGCATGTGGATTTTCTGAGCATGTGCTTCCCACAGAGAGGGGAAGTACCGCTGTCATCTTGTGTGAGGGTGAGGAGACAAATCCCTTCTTCCAGGACACTCTCACACATCAGGAGACACAGTCCTTGGTTGGGAAGGGCTGGAATATGATCTGGTAGTGCCTTTGCACGGTTCATGTCATTTTCTCCTTGTGCTCCTCCACATACCCCTCCCACCCTTCTGTTCCATTCTCCAGAAAGAAAAGAAAATCAATACCAGCAGCTCAGCACTCAGGAGAAGTCCTATGGTATGAAAGCAGCATACACAGCCCAGCCCCCATAAACAAGTCTCTAGCAGCACACCAGGGCACACACCTCAGTGCCTGTGAGCCAACCCTACAATAACATGCAAACAGGCATATCCCTCCATGCAGGAACCACCCTACCACCACTAACCAGGGCGTGCCTAGCACTCCAGGAACTCTGCGACAGCAAACCAGTGTGCATAGCTGTGTGCGCCTGACAACAGTACGGCTACTGCCAGATTGCCAGCCCCAGCTCTCTGGGAGCCACCCTACAATAATAAACCAGATCCCAATGGGAAAGGGTTAAAGCTGCTGTATACAGATGGCATAGCACTAAGGGCATCCTCAAAAGAAGGCCTAGAGGAAAGGGTAAGACCAGCTAAACGGGTCTGGGATGAAAATGAGCACGACTAAGACTGAGGCTGTGTGGGTCAGCAGCGCTACCACACAGAAATTGAACCTAGAGATTAATGAAGTGAGACTAAACCGGACTGACCAGTTCAAGGGCCTTGGTGATGAGGTCACGGAAGATGGCGAGCTTAACTGCGAGATGCAGTCCAGACTGGGGAGTGCTGGAAGAGTGAGGAATAACATCTCAGGGATTGCGTGTGACAAGCATATGCCACTGAGACTAAAAGATCAGCTGTGTAGGACAGTGGTGTGCCCCACAATGGTGTGTGGTGCAGAAGTGTGGGTGCTAAAGGGTGGGCAGGTTCATCACCGACAGATGTCTGAGATGAGATGTGTGTCATAGAGGAGTTACCTGGATGGACAGATTGCTAAATGAAAGCATTAGGGTAGAAGTCAAAGTCCGTGAGGCAGCTGACGAAATCCAGGAAATGTGACTTTGCTGGCTCAGACATGGGCAGATGACGAATGAAGGGGACCTGGGGAAGATAGCACGGCAGGAGAGGGTGGTAGGAAAGAGATGCTGAGGAAAGGTTGGATGGACTGCATCAAAGAGGAAGGCAAGCAAGTGGACCTCTGTGCCACCTCGGACAGATGAAGCTGATGAATGCTTGCATAATGATCCAACTCCAGTTGATGGGATAAGGGGAAGAAGAAGAAACACACCAGTAAGTGGAGAGGAGAGCTAGCTGAACTAGTTAGCTGACGAATTAAGAATATAGAATTGCCAGATGAGATCAGACCTGAGCTCCATCTAGGTCAGTGTCCTGTCTCTGCCAGTGGCATGTACCAGCTGCTTCAGAGGAAGGTGCAAAAATTCCTTGGTAGGCACATGGGTTAATCTCCCTCCCATGAAGTCTCATCCTAACATTGCAAACAGAGCCCTTCCTTCATCCCAAAATGGACGTTTCTCGGCTAATGGGCCAGGGAACCACAGTGCACACCATTCGTAGGAGCAAAACTATGGTCAGGTGATGGCTTGCAAACAGTGATAAGCAAAGGAACCTGAACAGGCTGCACTGAAAACCAGTTTCTAATTCAGTGACCTGCAAGCAAGCGGGTTTTTGTGCTATTCGGATGGCTCTAAGGGAGGAGAAACATCTTTCAGGAGACAAATTTCAGTCTCCAGCCTCCAAGGAGTGACTTGATCAGGGGAAGGATGGAATGACTGCTGGTAACACTGATATCCCACCTGCTTCTGGGATCCTTCCTGTGGCAGGTGTGCAGAAGGGCTGCAGAAAGTGAGACCAGCTTCTCTGTACTGCTCAGGATCACGCCGAGGCCACTCTAAGGAGCAGAGGCTGTGTGGCCCCTGCAGTTATGTCTGCTCCCTGACTGGAGCAGGCACTTGGCCAGGGAAGGCTCAGACTGCTGGCTGCAGAATTTGGAGCTGACAGTCAAACTTCTCAGCTCTGTGATGGCCTCAAGGTCTGTGTGAAGTGTGGTATGTGCATACTCAGTGCCCAGACATCCTCCTTCCCCAGAGACGACTTCTCCCAGAGACCTACTGCACTGTCCCTGGACTAGATAAGACTGCCTGGCTCTGCGTTTCTCTGCATTGGCTAGCTCTGATACTGCTGGTCACTCTCTCTCCTCTGTGCTCCGGCCACTCAGCTCTCTTGCCTTGCTGACTATTCCTTCTGCATCTCCACTGGCAGCTCCTTGGCCTCCCTGCTGTATGTGGTCAGGGACTGGCCTGCCACACCCTGCTTCCTCCTGGACCCATCCTCAAGGCTTTAACCTGTTGGAAATTCAGGTTCAAGGAGAAATCTTGCTGCCCTACCTTGGAGCCGAGAGGTCTGTGATGCCTTAAGCTCACGAAAGCCTAGAATGATTCCTGCCCAGCTCTGTAGAACTCAGCCAGCCAGGCCAGAGGCCTACACAGAACTGTGGACAGTCCAAAGCCCCAGTCCAGAATACAACTTCTCCACCTCCTCAGTCATCAGAGCAGTGTGTTCGAGTCCACAGAGCAGCTCCGTTCTCTTTCTTTCTTCTTCTCTGGCCCCTGTGTTTCCAGACTGTTTACTGCTGCAGCTGATAATGGCAGAGAGCAGTGAAACCAGAACAAGCCGGGGCCTTTCATAACATCCCGACCAGAGCCGGCTGTGCCGGCTGTAGTGCAGGATGCCTTGGTATACCATCCAGCACTCAGGGGATCCGGCATGTTGTAGCCACAAGGAAGGTGACGTTACAATAATCCCCATCATTCTGCAGGTGCCCTCAGCCCCACTAGTCTGCATCCCCATCACTGATGCTGTGATTGCAGCACATGTCCTGCCCTCGATCACTCCAGCTGTGATTGGGGGGCAGGAGAGCATTCACTCCTTGGCTATGTGAGCAGACAACGTAGCGTCTGTGACACCCATGAAATAGTTATGTTGGAAAAGGAGGCAGCTTAATAACCCCAGCGGCTGCTGTCTCATTGGCTGAGAGTGCTGTCACTTGCTAGGCCCTGCTGGGGAGCTGGAGTTCTGTGGAGTCTACAGAAGTTTCTCTCCAGTCTGTCCTGCTTGGGTGTTTCCTACCTTCCCTCAGGGGACTCTTAAAACACTATTGCCCCAAACAGACCGAGAGGGGCTGTCTCTGAAGGAGAGTGGCGCATCCCCAGTTACTGGGGACTCCGAGATCTGAGCAGCTCCACTGAGCACATCTCATAACCAAGTGCTGCCTTGTCTCTTCCACAATTGGACACCACATGCTGCTAGCTACAGACTGGGACTTGATGGCTGGCGTTCCACCCTGCTTGACTGCTCTGAAGCTGCTGCTGTCTCTTGACATAGCAGCTGTTGCTGGGCCCTTTGCCACCTTTCAGATGTCAGCTGCACCCTGGATTCATGCTCAGGGTGGCTCCCTCTGGAAGTGGAGCTATTTTGGGACTCCTTCGTCAGTCTGGTTCCATGTCAGAACGGGGTGTGGGTTCAGGGCATTAATTAGCTAATGTCCGCACAGCACTGTGGAGATGAAAGGAGCCCTGGAAGCTCTGCTCTGACTCTGGGAGGTGCTGAGCACCCTCCCTTCCAGCTGGCATTGGAGAGAGAAGCAGGTGCTCCCCAGCTGTTCTCACACATTCACTAAGAGCTCACTTGAAGGCCAGTGCTGAGAGCATTGTAAATGCCTGGAGAGTCAGCGACTCCACTTAATCGTCCCCTATCCTCACTGCTCCTGGCTCACCATCACTCCCCACCCGCCGGAGGCCAGACATTTTCGCCAGTATTAATTGAAACATATCAGTCCTCTCTGTCCCCCTCCAAGAGGCACTGGGAGCTGCTGAAATATTCTCTGGTATAATAGGCCAGGAAATTAAACAGTTACTGTGGAATATGATCTCTGTATATTAGGGTAGTTTTTCCTGCCCTTAGGGACTGATAAGTGCTGTCGGAGTGTAAAAATAAATGAATGTATGTAATACAGTTTATTTAGGGGAACCTGTCAGTTGCTTCACATTGAGACCTGTGCTGCATAGATGCAGTGGTTACCTATCCCTGGTACATGCATCACCCTTACAGATGTACGGGGCACTGCTGTGTGATATAGTCAGCATATGTGGAAAGACCCAAGTGCAGACTTATTGTACGCTAGGCCGTGCGTGGTGGGAAACAGTCATTCACTGGCAGGGAGATGTGTTTGAAGATCTAATAGGCCTTCCCCATCTCTAATCTGTGTGCTTCTGTACTGTGTTCAAGCAGACTGATTTTTATGAAAGCATCAACATCCCATGAACTTCTCGCAGAGGATGTTAGGAAAGTCAGAGTCATAACAGTAGTTTCCTGCTGAGTTGCTCCATTCTTTCTCCTTGGGGAGCCAAGCTGAGCCTGGAGGGAAGTTAGTCCTGTCTATTTCATGACCGTGAACAACAGCCAGAGGATCAGAAGATTGTGCAGTGATTTTTGGTGGCAGTTCTCAGTGTTTGACACTGGCTTCCTTTGACCAGGAGCAAGGGCAGCAGAATCCGAATACCAAACTACCTTGTGCTAGCCACGAAGGTGATGCTGTCTGTCCTGCTGCTCAGATGTGTGGCTCCTGTTACAACAGCCTGTCCAGTTAGTCATTTCCTCTCTGAAAAAAGGTGTATTGTTCCTGTCTCTTGGAGGCAGTGGGGCTGGAACAATTTTTCTAGTGGGGGTGCTGAAGGAGGAAACCATGTATTTGGGTTGTTATTACTACTTCAAGCCAGGGAGTGCGGCAGCACCCCTACTTCCAGCACCGTAGGTGGGGAGAGGCAGGCCAGGGAGCCTCTAGGGGTACGTCTACTCTGCAGTTAAACACCCACGGCTGGCCTGTGTCAGCTGACTCGTGCTCAGGCTGCGTGGCTGTAAAATTGCTCTGTAGACCTCGTAGGGTACCAGAGCTCAGGCTCCAGCTCAAGCCCGAACGTCTACACCACCCTTTTACAGCCCTGTAGCCTGAGCCTGGCAAGCCCGAGCCATTTAACTGCAGTGTAGACATATTAGGAGCCAGGCCTCAGGTAGGATGGCTGAATTTGCCACAGACCCTTCCCAAGGACAAGTGAATGAGCTCAGCTCACAGAGGCAAGAAACTTTCAGGAGTTGTTTGTTGATTTTTAACTTAAAGCCAACAACCCCCTTCCCTCCAGCTAGTGTCCAGCTCCAGAGACAGCTTGGGCCTGGCTTGGAGAGAGAAGCAATAGTTTCCTGGAGAAATTGCAACCAGCTGTTGTAGTCCTCTTCTCCCTCCCACCCCCTCGCCTGCCAGCCACCCACACATCACTGCAGGTCTCAGGGAGCTGCTTACTGAGTCTTCACTTTTCTTGTAACACACATGCTAACATATACATTACACAGATACAGCACTAATCCAGGTGTGCTCACGCTCAGGAGCACACAGAAGCAATTTGAGTTCAGTGAGATGTTGTTTGTACGGCTTGTCATGCCAGTGCAACCAAGATGGTGGTTTTGTGTGTATGTGTTTTATTTTTTCTTTAAAGACAAGCCCCTCAGTTATCTGTCAGAGGTAGGGAAGATCCATCCAGGATAGGGTTACACATTGTGATGTACACATGCTAATACACCTGCGCACAATAAAACCTGCCTGCTAACACAGGCAGCCTGCTTTAGCATGTGTGTTCATGTACCTGTTTGCATGGGTTAGACTGCATTATGATGTTAGAATGCAGCATGCATATATTAACTCACTAACACATGCAATCTAGCATATCCTGTACACACTGACACATGCACCTTCATTCTAGTACAAACACTCTACCCTGCACACCCCCACTGTCTCCTCCGTGTATTCCCTGCTGTTCACGCCTCCTGCCTCGCTCCCCACCCCGCATCCCTCCCACTCTCCCTCTCTGTTCCAGGCAGAAGTAGAGTGTTCCCGGCACAGCCCTCCTACTGGCAGCTGAAGATATTAACAGTGTCCCCCGAGAGAAGCTTTTGCCTAGAAGCTGGTCCTGAAATACAGAGCCTGCCAGGTGGCAGGAAGTTCTGTGCCACCATTATGCTCTCTTTAGACCATTTGCCTTTTCATTTATTTAGTTGTTTTGGTTAGCGAGTGCCAGGCTATTTGATTAAACTTTAAAATGTGGCTTTGTGCTGGAAAGGGACTCTGTAAAAGTGTCCCCTTCGTGCCTTGCCAGGCTGCTCCCTGCACAGCTCAGAGTCAGAGTCGCTGCCGTGGGGGACTAGCAAGTTCCTTAATACCCTGTACCACTGCAGAGCTTGCGTGGGTGGAGGATAGGGAGTCGCGTTCAGCTCCAGAGCTGCTGCCTAGCTTCCAACGGCAGGGCCAAGGCCTGCCCTCATAACACGGTGCCCTGTACAGCCTGGCTGCTGTTGGTGGGGTTATACGAGGGACACTGGCAGCAGAATCTACCCCAGTGGAATCTTTACCCTGGTGCTGACGTGGGAGAGGGAACGAACCCCCAGTGGTACCACCCGCATGGGCGCAGGCTGTGTTTGCAGATCCTGAGAGCTAGAAAAAACGGCTGTGGAGATATGGACCCCCACCTGTGCTGTAGAAAGGGAGAGCTGGGTGGAAGCTATGGAAGGGGACCCTGAGTTTAGATGTTAGGCAGCCGTTTCACCCAGTCAGAGCTCCCTAAGGGAGGTCCTTCCCTGCTGGGAGCAGTGGAGGCAGGCATTCTGCTGGGTGGAAAGCCGGGGAGCCCCCTCAACACTCCCCCCCCATGGTGGAACACTGTGTTGGGGGGGCACCCCAGATGGAACACAGCGACACCTACAGGCCTGTTCCCTGTGTGCCTTCTTCCCAGCAAGCTGGCTCAGAGCACGCTCTCTTCGCTAGCCCCACAGCTCGTCCCTCCATGCACAGACACGTGGCAGGCTCCCATGTGCCAGGAGCGCACTAATGCGGTGCCGCACACTGGCTCGTCTCCATGTATCCTGGGGATTAAGCAGCTTTGCTGGGGGCTGCACAGGCCCTGGGCAAGCTTTAGTTGAGTGGTGGCTGAACCTGCCTGCTACCCAGGCTGTTTACCCCTGCAGAGGGGGCCTCCCCCACCGTCACAACCCCCATGACATCTGCTTGGGCCAGCCTCCCCGTCCCTGCTGGGCTCACTCTGCCCCAGCAGAGAAAATATCACGGCGGCTTTGCTCGTTAAAAGGGCTGCTTTAATGGAAAGGTCTCGGAGGATTTTCAGGCCCATTTGGTGCTGCTGAACCTGCTTTACCTTCCAGCCATCTCACCCCCGTCGTCCCCTTTCAGCACAGCAGGGCGGTTAATCCCCTTACTTACATCCAGTGGCTCTGAGCCGAGACTCTGTGCAATGTCCCCTGTCCCTGTAACATCCAGGCTCCTCGCTCTCCCACTGCTGTGTTGGGGGGAACCTCAGGGAAAATGCTGGAGCTAAGGGGCAGTCAGGGGAGACCTCTGGGAATGCAGTCAGACTCCCAGGGGTATCCCCAGGAACACCCCCAAATTTAGCAGAGCCTGGAACGTTGCTCCAGGGGAGCTGCGAATTCAGCCAGCACCCGCTCTTCTCCGTGGCACTGAGAGTGCAGTACGGCTTTGTGGGCTGCTCTGGCAGCGAGAGGGTCACTTGCCCCACACTGTTCCCAGCCTGCGTTGATCGTTGCTGGGGCTTGACTGTTACGTGTCCAGCAGTCGCCCTGAAGAAGCCCATTGGGAAGTATTAGCTACTTTTGATTAAGCAGGGACACGGGGACAGGATCTCTGTTCCTCCCAAATTTTGTTTTAAGGCACCTTTGCACCCCATGGTAAAAGTTAGAGCAGCCTTAGGGCTGTAGGGCCATTCCACAGCCAATTACCCAGTACTCATGCCATGACCGCTCTCCTCCAACGTGTTCCTGGCATGCCCTGCATTGGGGTCTGTGATGGGCACAGAGCACAGCAATTACAGAAGCTCTGTACCACCCGGTAAACTCCTTTATGGGCCCGTCACTTCTGCAGGATTCTGGGTGCAGTATGAAGGGGGCTGATCACAGCAGAGAATGAAACCAGCCCCCCGACCAAATGCACTTTGCTGGTTTCCCCAGAAACTCCACCCACACAGCTCCCCCATCAGGATATGGTCCCTGGAATGGCAGCGCACACAGCCAGTGAAACACAAAGAGGAGCATTATAGCATCAGAAAACACTTTCATTGGCTGCTCGGTGTTCCTTGAGGACCAGGCAGGGTTACCTGGCAACTACTGTTAAGCATATTAACCTTCGGATGGATGGCTGTGTTGCTCCGTAGCTTGAATTTTGCAAGGGGGCCGTAAGTGGGAAAGTCTGTCCCTGTATTGCCAGCTCTAAGTGTTCAGAAATCAGGATATTTTAAAAGCATTAAATATTGGGCTATTTTCATTTGCCTTCTGCTTTCGGAGCCCTTAGAGGTCAGGTTTTCAAGCTTTTCTCCAAGGCCATCGGAGCTAGAAAAGTCTCCCATCCCCCCCCCTTTTTTTTAGCCAAAGCTGATATTCTCATGTAATAACATGACTCCAGCAGCTGGAGGAGTGTCAAGAAAACCACCAAATGTCATGAGAGTTGCCTACGTTTCACCTCATGTCCCATAAAACAATTTCAGGGGGGGTGAGAAAGATCCAACCTCTGCTGTGGGGATGGAACGAGGCTGCAGCGGTGTGATGCGACATGACACCCTACCAACGGGACGGGCTGCTTGTAGCTTGCAGGGTAGCAAAATAAAAGGTGCCAGGCTTAGCTGCATGGCTAAGGGGGTCAAGAGGGTTCAAGAGGTTCCCTTAGAATGGAGGTGGGCAAACTACGGCCCGCGGGCCACATCCGGCCTGCGGGACCGTCCCGCCCGGCCTTTGAGCTCCCGGCCGGGGCGGCTAGCCCCTGGCCCCCTCCCCCACTGCCCCCACAGCCTCAGCTCGCCACACCACCAGCACTCTGGCCCTCCACTCCTGCCTGGCAGCGTGGCGGTGTGGCTGACTCTGGCTGGGCAGCGGGGCTGCGAGCTCCTGTTGCTCTGAGCAGCATGGTAAGGGGGCGGACAGTGGGGTTGGATAAGGGGCAGAGGGTCCCAGCGGGCAGTCAGAGGACAGGGAGCAAGGGGCGGTTGGATAGGCGTGGGAGTCCCGCGGGACCTGTTGGGGGTGGGGGGGTGGATAGGGGTTGGGGCAGTCAGGGGACAGGGAGCGGGGGGGTTGGAGAGGGGGTGGGGTCTTGGGGTGGTGGTTAGGAGCAGGGGTCCTGGGAGGGGGCGGTCAGGGGACAAGGAACGGGGAGGTTGGATGAGTCAGGGGTTCTGAGGGGGGCAGTCAGGGGGCGGGAAGTGGGAGGGGGAGGATAGGGGCGGGGGCCAGGCCAGGCTGTTTGGGGAGGCACAGCCTTCCCTACCCAGCCCTCCATACAGTTTCGCAACCCCGATGTGGCCCTCGGGCCAAAAAGTTTGCCCACCCCTGCCTTAGAACCATAATATACAGGAGGAAAACCAAAGACTGCCTACACTGCAGCCAGGGCCGGCTCCAGGCACCAGCGCAGGAAGCAGGTGCTTGGGGCGGCCAATGGAAAGGGGTGGCACGTCCAGGTCTTCGGTGGCAATTCAGCAGCGGGTCCCTCGGTCCGTCTTGGAGGGAAGGACCGGCCACCAAATTGCCGCCGAAGAAAGAATGAAGCAGCGCGGTAGAGCAGCCGCTGATCGCGGGGTTGTTTTTTTTTTCCTCGCCGCTTGGGGCAGCAAAAACGCTGGAGCGGGCCCTGACTGCAGCTGAGAGCGAGCCTAGTAAGGTGTAAGCTAGTGTGTTAAACATAGCACTGGGGATGTTGCAACTCAGGCTGGAGCTCGGGCTCTTGGGTTCAGCCGACCCCCTAGGCTTGAGAGCCAGAGCTCCAGCCTGCACAGCCACGTTGCTATTTTTAGCATGCTAGCTCGAGCCCCACTAGCATGAGTCTGTCTACCCAGGCTGGGAGGCTCACACTCAGCTGCAGCATAGACATGCCTTTTTGGGTCTTTGGTTTTCCTTCTGTATATGATTCTATACAGCCTGCCAGATCCTCAGGTAGTAAACATCCTGCAAGCAGCAAACATGCTATGAAAGCCACTGGCTGCATTGCAAGGTAGCTGGGTTACTCAGTGCACAGAGACAATCACCAGTTTCCTGCAACACTTGTGTTTAGCGTACAATTTCCATAAGCCCAGCCAGAAACTAACGATGCTCTGAGCTCTTTCTTTATTCCCTGCATCCTATTTTCCTCTCCCTTTTTCTTTATTCGCCTCTTTATGACTATTTTCTTCTTGCCTCGTTCGTTCTTTCTTTCTTTCTTTCTTTCCCCAACCCTTTTCTGTTTGTCTTTCCTTTGATTCTTTTCCCTCTTTCTTTCTCCCCTTCTCTTTTTATTTTGCTGCTTCCTTTTTGGAGCCATGGCAGTGTTTCCCTACAGCATGTCCAGCTCCTTCCCAAGCACGCTTCACCACGTGGTGCTGACATGTCCTTGCTGGTAGCGTGGAGCTCTGGCACCGCTAACGCGTCTTCCCACATCATCGTCCAGCAGCTGTTGCTTCAAAGACGTGTGTGTGTTTGACTCTGACATTTCCCTGCCATTAGTGGATGCAAGCAACTTCTCACAGAGCCCGCATTCTTTCACCCTTCACGCCCCTTATGTATCCTCACGCAGCTCAGAGAGAGCTGAGCAGCTCGAGCAGTTGCCAGTCAAGAGAGACCAACACCTGGAAGAGCAGGGGGTGCTGTGAGGTAGGAGTGTGATAGCAGAGCAGTGTGGGGTGCTAGGAGTGGAACAGTGGGGCAGCTACCAGTCAAGACTGAGGATCATTGATAGAGCTATGCAAAGGATTGCACAGCACTTAGCCACAGCTGGCCTGGCTAGCGTTATCCTGTACATTCATGAACATTAAATTGCATTAAATTCCTCCCTATAAAACCCCAAATAAACACAACCCCCTGTGACTGCCAGCCCCAGCTGAGTGTGATGTGTCTGGCTGCCTTTAACAGTCCTGTCCTGCAGCCAGCAGAGATGTGATGTCGTCTAAGTCGGCATCTGCCACTTCAGTTCTGCTCACTGCTCTCCTGAGCACCCACATCTTGTTTATTTCCCTTTTCGTGCTGCAGGAGGTGACACCGCTTGCCGGGGATGGTTACGGAGGATGACAGCGCAAGGCAGGTGGAAGCAATAATTGGTTGTGATCTAATTAGGGGAGCCTGAGGCCAGATTAGGAGCAGTAGCACAGTTTAGATCTGTAGCTGTCAGCTGCAGATGGCTCTGATGGAAAAGGCGAGAGAAGCATGATTTTGTCTAAGGTTTGTAATCCTGCCTGAATGACACACCACACTAGCTAACTCCAGCACTCGTTGAGAGGGTGGAAATACCTCAGGCCTGCTGTTCAAAGGCTGGGCCTTCCAACAGTCCTGCCCTGTCTATTGAAATCCCCACCTTCAGCCCCGCCTTCAGGAGCTGGGCTCCCACGCTCAGCAATGCTTATACAACTCAGTCCTGCCCTGTCTACTAAAATCCCTGCTAGTGGATCTCACTCCTGACCTGCAGCCCCTCTGCTGTTTTCATCCTTTATGATTTGTGATTTGTTAGAAGTGTGTTTCCCTGGCTCTGGGTGCAGCGACAATCATTCAAAAACATACAACTATTGGAATCAAATGAAAAATGCAAACCAACATCCCAGCCAGACTCATCTGGACTAGAAATTCTCAGCTGGAATAGTAACATACTAGTGGCACGTGCCTGCAAGCCACCCCCATAGGAGAGTGCAGGGGAAAGCGGGGAGTGAACAGCCTGCTTGGAAAGTTAATAACTCCTGGCTGTGGATGGGGGTGACTGCAGAGTCCAGCCCCTTCCTGGAGAATGTCATCTCCCTCTTAAACCAGGGGGCTGCTAGCGTGACCCCTTTCCCTGGTGGAACTATGAAGGCAGCCGGGTCCCAGACCATTCAGGAATTTATATTAGAGCTGATCAGAAAATCCACCAATTAGCTTTCATATGAAATTAAACAAATCTGCAGCGCTTCCAATACGTCCTCAGAACCCATAAGAAATGTTCCGGTTTTTAAAACCACTTTTTGTAAAACGAAATTGGGGTTGGGTAAGAATGTTTTGTTTTCAACAAACAAAATCTGAACCTTTTTTACCAACACCTGAAAACGTTAACTGAAAAAATTCTGGGGCTTCATTGAGGAAAATTTTGTCCCAAATGAAAATTTTCTGTGAAAATTCTCTCTTCAGTCCGAATGCCGTCTGTCGCTCAAAGAATGTTTTGGTGAAGAATTGGTTTTCCCATATTCAGTAGAGCTGGCCAGCAACAGCCTGGTAACTGAACCTGCTGGTGCCAAACTCGGCCCTGCCACCATACTAGTTTTCCACCACTGGCCAGAGACCCAGACCCTATTCCCAAGCCTAGCGGTCCCTGGTGGATGCAATTTCTCTGCGCATCTTCTCTCACTACAAAGCATCAGTAAATCATCCTGGCCCTCAGCCTAGTTATCTTGGTACATTTTAAGCGTACAGGTATAAGTGTTTGACCCTTTTGTGGTTGTAACTAGCAGCTCCGATGCCAAGGGGTGATAAGGGCAGGGGATGCATGTGTGTAGAAAAGGGAGCGAGAGGGGAGGGTAGGGCAAAGCGGGGGATCAGTGCAGCATCATTTCCTAGCCCATGGCTGCGTTTGTCCTGATGGGCTTCCTACCCAGAAAACAGTTCCTGCACCTGTGTCTCTTGTATTTGGGAGCCTGGAGCGATTCCTGTGCAGCTGAGAGCTGGGCACTAACCAGCAGTCCTGATCTTCCACCAGGAACTGCTGCCGTTTTTACACTGCTAGAGCCAGCTAGTACTTCAGATCAGGCTGTTGTGGGTTGCAGTCAGAGTTTCTCAGCTGGCTACCATGGCTCTGAGTTAGTCCTTTCCCTTGTGTTTATGCTAGCCCTCAGGCCAGGCTGTCAGCTAGTGGGCGGCTTTGTGCCAGCTCCTGATGCTCTTCCCCACCTTTGTCTGCCTGGCAGCAGCTTGTAGTGTGAGTAAAATATCCAGCTTCAGCTAGTGCATGCTCCTTCCCACACATCAGTGCAGCCTCTTGGATTGGAGATCCCCTCAGACCACCAGGGACAACACACTGCTGCTTTCACTGAGGCTGGCAAATGGGAGGGTTGGTCTTAGCAGCATTCAACATCCCAGCTGCATGACAAGTTCATGCAAACTAAATAGGCTGACCCTGCAAGCCTGCTATGTGTGGGACTTGCACTGAAGTCAGTAGATCTATGCTCAGTACTTCCAATAGTGCATTTCTCTTTGTATCTGTGTATCTGTCTGGATGTTATGCTGGGCATCACATGGGCCCAACTCGGCTCTCAAACACACCTGTGCAAGTCCCAGTGACAGTTGTACCTGTGCATCTGTGGACAGAATAGATCTGTACGGGGCAAGTTTTAGCAAGGCTGAGGCTGGCCCCTTTATTTATGAGCACAATTTCCATCTGCAAAACTTTGGTTGGCATTGCCATGCCTGCAGAATGAATTTCTGGTGCAAGACTGAGTATTTGACCCTGTAACTAATTGATTCCCTGCCTCTCTCCCAATCGTCAGCTTCTTGAGGCAGGGTGGGACCTTTAACTTTCTTCCAAATTTGCATAGTGCCTTGCACACCATTGTGTGCCTTGTACAGTAGACCAGGGCTCTGGACCCCTTAACACAATGTGTTTCAGAATGGGTGCAGTGTATTTAGCCTACGTGTGAGCACAGACCCTGCCAACTTACCAGCTTTCCCCTCACTGACTGGATCACCAAATCCTCTTCCAATCGACTTGTATGATAGCCCCGATTTACATAGCCATCTTGGGCAGAATCCAGTGGGCATCTCCAGCTTTCCCCACCCATCGCTTCAGCATCACTCCATCATCCCTGCCCCAGCAGCTGCTATTGCTCTCAGCCACTCCTCTCTGCCCCTTTGTTTAGTTCACCTCTCTTCCAGCTATTTATAAATGATACTGTTTCTCAGATAGGGCCTCCAATTTTGGGTGCTCCAGTTCTTGGGTGTCCAACTTGAGACCCCTTCGGCCTGATTCTCAGAGGCACCAAGTGCCCCCAGGTCCTGTTGACTTCAACTGGAGCTGGGAATGATCAGTGCGGGTGAAAATCAGGGCCAAGGTACATGACACTGGATGTACAAAATCACCACCCTGGCTGAAAATGTTGACCAAAAAGCTGTCTGCTGCATTCGGGTGGCAGCGAGATTCTCACTCATTGTTTATCTGCTTGTGCCTGCTTTGGTGGGACACACTTACTGATTTGTGAGCTTCATCTCTATCAGACAGTATGGTGACGACTGTGGGAAGAGAAGAGAGAGAGATCTCTGAATTCACCCCCTTCACCTGCTAAGGAAGACAGGCGAAAGCTGCTGTCAGTGCTCATTAGATTATAATCCTACCAACTGTCTCCCTAGTGGGGCTTTTCTAATGTGCCCATCAACAGGATATCAAGGTGCCAGAAATGGTCAAGATCCCACACTTCCCACCCGAGATCAGTTTCCAAACTCTAATCTCAATACCTCCCGCATCCAAACATCAAACCCCGCTCTGTTGATTACAGAATTGGCTATTCCATGCATAGGGATGGTCAGTATTCTGAAATGAGACACACACAAAGGGGAGGCCAGAAAGATCCATGATAATAGAGCAGTGACAGCCTAGAGCTGTGTCCTCAGATGCTGTTAGTGGCAGGAGGCACCAGACCACGTGTTTTGCAATCTGTGACCTTCACAGAGCTGGTCGTACGGTTAACAAGATCATCTACTTCTTTTAGTCAACATTGAAATGATGGGCTTGTTGGATCTTAAAGGAAGGTGCTTGTATTACTGGGAACTGGCGTTGGGAGCTTTCCTTCTCCTGGTCTCACTGGATGAATGGATTTGGCATGAAGTTCCTCAGGGAAGGTGCATCTCTGTCTTGCAGTAAAACTGCTGTGGTTTTCTTTTCTCCCTCTATCTATAGAGGAATTTCCACGTCTCCACCATAGTATGGCTCTATCCACACAACACCGCGATATAGAGTAGGGAGGAATCATTATCCCTATTTTATAGATGGGGAAACCAAGGCACAGAATGATTGAAGTGGCTCAGAAGAAGCCTGTGGCTGAGCTGGGAAGAGAATTCAGGAGTCCTGAGCCACAATCTGCTGCTTTAACCACTAGACTCCACATCCCTAATCCCTGCTTCTGCTTATTGGGTGACAAGAGGCTTGAGGGAGACACTGAAGTTGTGTGGAAAGGGTTAACTAAATCTCCACATGCTGGGGTATTTCCCTTCCTCCCAAGCCGCTGGCTTGTCCCCGGATGAGAAACAGGCTGAATTCCATCCTGACTGATGGTAGTCTGAGATGTGGGGATGAGCCTAGAATGCTTTCAGAACACTAAAAGGAGACATTTGCGGCCCCATCTCTTTTCTTTGCTAGATAAATGAATTCCAGGTTCAGCAAATAGCCCTGTGGTCAGTGTGGGGCCTGGGATGCTAGAGCCGCAGAGCCAGACAGGTATTCGGGAGTTCTCTGGGTTCCCTGTTTCAATGGATGTAGTGTTGGCTTTCCCCAAATCCCCGAGAAGTAACTGCATTTGTCGGGTCACCTCTTTGGAAAGTGGCTGTTCGTACACAGACTCTCTGGTGCAACTCCAAGGCCTCACCCCAGGCAGAATTTGGCTCAGGACTTTAGCAACTGTTTACTTCTGGGAGTTTGGGAGAAGAGATTACAGCCAGCCCCGTTCTTCAGTGAAAGAGTCCAGAGTGGGATCTGTGGGGGGGCTTTCCCAGCTGGATAACAGCTTAGGGCCCAAGCCCCACTCTGCCCACACCCTCAGTTGGGGGCTGGGTCCCCTTCTTCTCACCATTTCATCTCCACAGATTCCTCAGCAGATTCTCTCTCCCTTGGGGCACCAAGACATGGGCTTCCCATCCCGTCATCAGAGCAAGGGTCTCCCTGTGGCTCCGACCTCTACCCATCTCCTTTCCATGGCTGACAATCTGGCATTTTGCCCCAGCCTCCTTCCATAAAAGAACTTGAAGCAAAAAATGTTGCTGGCGACTCACTGAGGGACGTCCCTTGACCTTCCAGTGTCCACCAACCTGTTGAGCGTAGGTCTCGGAGCAAGGCAGGCAGGTACCAGCTTTCTCAAGGGAACAATGATGATTGTTTTTACCCCTTGCAAGCTGGGTTGTTCTCCCTTCCTCTTGCTAAGCCACAGTCAGTACAGGCCAAGGCTCCTGGCTAATCCTTCAGGTCAGAAGCCCGTCAGCTGCTTTCAGCAGCTTGTTTTCAATATGGGCGCACAGCTGGCAGCTCCTTTTGGTCCAGATTCAGTGCTCTGGCACCATGACACAGCGCCATGGGTAACAGATTGCAGCAGCCACAGGGCGTGGCATCTCAGGATGTTCGAAAGCTCCCGAGGAGCACTCCATGCAGCGGGGACCTTCCTGGTGACCACACTCAGGCGGGTTGCTCACTGCGCTCATTGTCCTCCTTATGTAAATAAAGGGGCAGGGTTGTAGTTCCTTTTTGTTTGGGTTTGTCTGCAGTTGGGAATCCCGTCCTGGGCAGGCCACGCCCAGTAAACCCCTTGCCTGCCACTAGGAGGGCTGCAGCTAATTACAGCTAACAAGCAAATATAGCAGCTACAGTTTGTGTGGGGCCGCCTTGAATGGATGGTTGTTGAGACGCACACACACCCCGCCCGGGCATACCCTCTTCGAGATTCAATCTCTAATCCAGTTCCCTCGTGACAGCAGCATCTCCAGCAATGTCTGGCAGGACACACAGACACTACGCCCATGCAGAGTATTATCTGCAGGGTAGCTGGTAAGCAGGGGAAAGGCCAGGGTAGCCCATTGCAGGGCACTGAAGGGATTAAGAGCAGCAGACTCAGCTTTTTACCTCCCCATGCCCTACCCCAGGATCCCGAAGCCCAGCTGCTAACGACAATAATCCACTACTTGGCTATGGGCTATTCTTAAATCTCCTTTTTAAGGGCTTGGCTACACTTACAAATTTGCAGCGCTGCAGCAGGGTGTGAAAACACACCCTCTCCAGCGCTGCAAATTGCGGCGCTGCAAAGCGCCAGTGTAGTCAAAGCCCCAGCGCTGTCCGTTATTCCCCACAGGGAGGTGGAGTACGGACAGCGCTGGGAGAGCTTTCTCCCAGCGCTGGCGCTTTGACTACACTTAGCGCTTCAAAGCGCTGCCGCGCTTTGAAGTGTAAGTGTAGCCAAAGCCTTAGTCCCTGATCCAGCAAAGCACTTAAGCACGTGCTTTACTCCAGGGTGTTTCCAATGGGAACAGATCACCAGCCTATTACTGAGAATGTGTTTAGGCGCTGGCTGGATTGGGGCCCTACGGCCTTTTTCAGTCTGATGTTCATTTCATTGTGCAAGTTTCCCCTTTGCACCTCTATCGAGTCATGTGCTCCCTGCTCCTCCCAGGCGGCTGCCCCTCAGTCCTTCGTCACACTGTGCCACACTTGGCAGCAATGTGAACAGCCTTCAGGAGCCAGTCTCCTGTAACACCTACCACGCTATCATTCTCTGCACTTGGCAACCGCGGCACAGTGTGGATTTTTCAGAGAGGATGATTTACAGGCCAGTTACTGCAGGAAATGTGCAGCGGATTAACAGGATTAATCATTCACTAGTTCCTTCCTGCGCAGGAAGGGAGCAGGACAAGTGTCCATAGGGCACTGACCTGCATGGGAACGGCTGACCCAAGAACCCATTCTGCAGAGTTACAGAGACGGCACATGCCTCTTTCATCATGGGATGTGTTCCCGGACAGGCACTCCCTTCCACACCTAGCGCCTCACACACCAGCACATACATTGCATAGCCACATCCCAACACACACCCTGACACACCCACATCACACATCTACACATCCATCCATACCAACACACATCCCAACATACCCACATCACACACACATCCATACCAACACACACCCACATCACACATCTACACATCCATCCATACCAACACACATCCCAACATACCCACATCACACACACATCCATACCAACACACATCCCAACATACCCACATCACACACACATCCATACCAACACACACCCACATCACACATCTACACATCCATCCATACCAACACACATCCCAACACACCCACATCACACATCTACACATACATCCATACCAACACACATCCCAACATACCCACATCTACACATACATCCATACCAATACCCCCCAGACACACCAACATCACACATCTACACATCCATCCATACCAACACACACCCCGACACACCCACATTACACATCTACACATACATCCATATCACCACACACCTCGACACAGCCACATCAAACATCTACACATATATCCATACCAGCACACATCCCGACACACCCACATCAAACATCTACACCTACATCCATACCAACACACCCTGAACATACCCACATCACACATCTACACATACATACCAACACACACCCACATCACACATCTACATCTACATCCATACCAACACACTCCCCAACACACCCACATCACACATCTACACATACATCCATGCCAACACCCACCCACATCACACATCTAACACACCCACGTTGCAGATCTTCACATATCACCACCCCCTGGACACACCCGCATCACACATCTGCACATACATCCATACCAACACACCCACATCAACTAGCTACATGTACGTCCATGCACACATCTGCACCCCAATGCATACCAGCACACCCACATCACACTCAGCTCTTCTACACCTGCACACTCATATCATACACATCGGCACACCAGAATACACTTCACACAACAACGCACAATACTGGTACTGGTTAATAATGAATACTTAGCATTTCTGCAGTACCCTTCACCTATGGCTTTCCAAGCGTTGTGGAAACATTAATTACCAATAGTTAATTTTATCAGCCTCACCATGCTACTGTGGGGGTAGGTATCTCTCAAATACACTCGTATCAAACAAAGTCAGGATCTCCAAGCAAGGTGTGACGTCCTGGAGCACGAATGGCATACAAGACAGGACAGGGTTATATCAGCTGAGCAAGGATAAAAAAAACAGGACAGTGGCAGGATGCTTATAAGGAACGATGGAAAGGATATCTTAGAAAAACCCGTTGGTCTCCTGTTCCCAGAGCTTGTATTCTAGCTGATACAAAATATCTGCTACAGCCCCTGCCCCCTTTACAACCCCATGCCTCAGTTGTGTCCAGTTTGTGCATCTGGACACTTTCCTCCTGTTGAGTACCTGGATTCAATCCAGCTTGTACCGAAACACTCATCCAGTCCGCTCGGTGCGCGCAGGGTTTAACAGGGCACTTGGACACAGGAATCCAGCCTGCTTTCTACACTTCCAAGTCAGTTGACTCCCTGATTATATCTCATTGCTGAGGCATCTTATGCTCTGTTTATATCACACCTTTGAACCGTCTTACACTCTGTTTATGTCACACCTTTCAATCAGGTGATTTGCTGAGCACATCTCATCCTTAAGGCAGTACTGTGCTGTGCTGCTTCCATCACACGCACAAGCCAGCTGATTCAGTGTGTATATCGCTATGTCTGAGCTGCTTCCATCACAGCACCATGCTGGTCTGTACACTCTTTATATCAGGCACTTAAGACCCTTCCACGTGCTGTTAATAACAATTTTAAGCCAATCAATGGCTCTTGGGACAGCCAGCAGGGGGCAGTGCAAAGCCATACGAGGTACTTCACACTTTCTCAGCACCTAAGCATGCTGCGCTGAGTCCCTGTTAGAACAGATCCCACAGGCCCTGGGACATCTATCAGCAGCATTTCTTAAGCAGCTAGTCTCTAGGCACCAGTCACTCTCACTGCAGCACCAGGTGGTGCCACTAGCCTGGCCGATGAGTGCAATGTCTGTAGGGAGCATGGTTGGGGACAGCAGGTTCTTTTGCCACCTGGCAGATGGCTTCTCCCTGTTATTTGTGGAGGCTTCACTCTCCTATCTTTTTTATGAAGATCATTTCTTTCATCCCGAAGGATCCCAGACTATGCAGGGATTGCTCCCCCGGCCACTCCTCTGGGGAGGAACGCAGCAGCTGTTTGGCAGGGCATAGCAATGCCACACCGCGATTTAGGACACAGACAGCGTGTGGACAGGACAGGAAAGGAAGAAAAACAGTTTACCTAACTGAGACTGCAGGGGGGCCTTAGGAGGAAGCGATTACCAACGTATACTGGAACGAACATCTTCACTTGCAGGGGAAGTGCCCCAGGAGCTCTTTGGTAAATAGTTGAATGTGGCCACTCAGCTGGTGTCCCAGCACCACAGCACGCCTGGTGCTCTGCTGGGGTTCAGCTTCAGAATTGACTTCCGGGGAATAGCACCTGCATCTGCCCCTACGGCATCTGGTTTTCCCGTAGTGGTCTCCTATCCAAGGGCTGACCAGCCCAAGCCCGCTTGGCTTGTAAGATCTGACAAGGTCACAGCCCTTGGTGATGTGGTCACCGGTCCCAGGCACAGTGGGGTCCTGATCACTGACTGGAGATGACAAATGCAGCAGCAAAGACATTGAAAAGAGATACAGCCCAAGGCTGGGAAGCTGGGAGTTCCAGATGGCTTCCCTTCCCCACTCCTACCAATGCATAGGGTAAAAATAGATAAACAGTGGCCGGGGGGGCCACATGGGACTCTTATGGGCCAAATCATCCCTGCTGGAAGAGGCTGGAATTACACCAGGGAGGAATCTAACCCTACGCAGCCTTTAGTGCTGCAGTTGGGAGTTGGTGCATTAACAATTAGGTGAACTTGGCTTAATTTTCTTGCTAAACAAGCATGTCCATCTCGGGCAGGAGTGAACCAGGGTGAGATTAAGGCATTCCTATGGCAGCGCAGCTTAGATCCCCACCCCCTGCCCCTTACTCCCGCATCTCAGCCTGCGAGTCACCTAATGCCACTTACATTATTACTGGATTATTTTGGCATAATGAGCTTTACCCTGATCAGCTGTCCCTCTGCTAGGGGGTGTAGCGATGTGTCATACTTCCTGTGCAGGGCCCAGAGGGAACAGCCAGCTTCTTGAAAACAAACGGAGGCAGAGTGAAACAAAGCACTGAGGTTTAGAGGGAGAAATTCCAGAGCCAGCCTGAGGTTAATCTCAATTTGGGGGAGCTTTCCGCTTCATGCTGAACAAAGCGAGCATGCAAGAAGGTGATGATTCCCTGGGCCAGATCCTGATCCCCCATATGCTGCTGTAAATCTGGAGTGACTCCTCTGATTTCTGGATTTACACTGGTGTCATTGAGTTCAGTAGGCTCCTCCATCCCTCTCCTACTCTTTCCTATTCTCTCTCTCTGTCTTCCTCTCTTCTGTCAGATTGTCAGCTCAGGGGCTTGGTGACAGGTTGCTATGGTCACCGGGAAGTTCCCCCTAGAGACAAGAAGCCCATAATTGATGGATGAATTTTCCGACACAGATTTTTATTAATGTTTATTCAAATGTTGATTCATTCCTCTACTCACATCCCCAGTTTCTCTGGCCGAGGCCTCCGGAGTGGCGTGGTTCTATCCCATGGGCTGGCAGAGGAGGTTGGCACCACTTTCTCTGCTGGCATCCCATACAGAATATATCGGTATTCACAAGCTATTGCAATATACCAGGAATCAGTATCATATATATCCCTGGGGGACCCGGACCACTTAGTCTAGTAGGGACCCTGGATCATGTGACGTTAACAGTTGTGCCCCAGGTTTGCCGAACAGTCTTGGATTTCATGGACTCTCAGAAATGACAGCTGGAAAGAGACTCTTAGGCCCCATCCAGTCCACCCTCCTCGAGAGGCCAATGTAGGTTTCTTCCTGGTCAGTGTTGGAGCATACTAAGGGAGAGAGCCTAGCCAGTGTAGCATTTAGGCTCTTTTCTTTCCTCCACATATACAGTCCTCTCTCATCAAGCATTTCCTGAGAGAAGAGTTCTCTACGGCCCCAGGCATCGCCTGTCCGTAGGCATGCGATCATACTATAAATGCTCCCGGCTGAGAAGCTGTCTATTGTAACAGTTCGTGCCAGGCTATTTTTTAGTGCTTTGTTCTGTGGTTTGATCTAGGACCTCAGAGTCATGCCCTGTTGTTTATTTCCATATGGGCGATGTCTGAGCAAGCACATGGATTTGTTGCTGGGTTTTATTAGTTTGCAGTGATGAGCTCTATTGGCAGAACTCGGAGATTCCTATGCTGTCACTACTGGATCCGCCAACTGGGCAGCCCAGCTCATTTCAAACATCAGGAAAACCAGCCCATTTGGGAATAGTTTCCCATCTCTTGGAACTAGAAGTGAGTCAGAACCAATATTTGGGACCTTGGAGAAGCTCAGGTCCAGAGCCAAACATTGGAGCTAGTTGCTATCTCTGTGGTAGGCCAAACCACAGCTCCAGGTTTAAATCCTGCAACCCTCCACCTGCAGAATCTGTGTTGGTGTCACCGGGAGTTCTGTGTATGCAAAACATTTGCAGGATGAAAAGTCCAGCAACCCTTGGAAGTTCAGCTCCAGATCTGGGCCTGGGCTTGAGTCTGTCTCTGGATGTGACCTGTATCAAATACATCGGGGAAAGTGTGCTTTTCCCATGCCCTGCCTAGACAGCAGCTTTCCACACTGAGAAGGGGAGATGGATTACAGCAGGCTCAAAAATATCGTGAGATGAATTGCCTGTCTGGACAGGACTAGGGGCCACACCTTAGAAGTCACTAATTGTGGACACTGTTTTGTACCCAAAGAGCCTGTCTCAGTGACCGGTAAAAGAGCTCAGATGATCACTGGCTGAGGGTTTGGTATATCAGATGGGATTTGGGCGCAAGATACTCTTTAATTTGTGTTGGGTTTTTAGCATAAGAACCCACAGTGGGCTGATTCTTTCTCTTTGTCTGGCACCGAATTTGCTGAATATAGCCCCATCGCTACAGCTAATGATGTGTCTTTCTGCCGAGAGATCTCTGCTGTTTGATGTCTCTTCACTCAAGCTCTGGGCCTTTGTTCATGTACCAGGCTTTCAAGGACCTCGCTTTCCTTTTTTCCCCATCTAGATAGTTCATCCTGGGGTTACCTAGTCTCCAGCCCATTGGCTCAGACTCGCCAACCACTGAAATTTCTGCTCAGAGGCTTCAGCCTACTGCTCTTTTTCCACTCATCTCCTCCGAGCCTCACACGCTCTTTGCATTCTTACAGTAGTGGCAGCAGGAACAAATACTTTGCTGCTCGGGCCTAAAAACCCAATCCCGTGTCCAAAAGCTACTGCACACTGCGTGGGAGAGACGCGCCTAGAACAAAAGACTATGAAATCGTAACGGACAGGAGATGCCCTTTATCCCTCTGCGATGGCTGTGTTCTGAGGGAGAGCTGGCTTGTAGAAATCCGAGGGGAAAGGACTCCTTTGGTTGTATAGTTCCTGCCTTTTCCCCTCGAGCCAAGAGCAGGGTTCTGTTCTGCTCCCGTCCTTCTCACGCTGTGGTGTACACAGCCCTTCCTGGTGGTCTGCAGTGTGAAATGTTCTGCTGAGCAAGCAATGAGGGAGGCGGTTTTGAGGAGAGGAGCTGGAGGAGAATCCCCCAGAGGATTTTTCCATGTTCGTCAGGCTGAGGAAGTTGGTGCACTCCTGCCCTACAGTCTATTTTCCAGGGTTTTCTCCAGTTTAATGGCTCGAGCAGTGAAGCTTCCACCATTTACCTGGACAAACAAACCACTCCACAGTCTACCACCCTTCCAGTGTCTGCCCTGCGTTCCGCAGCGAGTCACTCCCTGAGGGATCCCAAGGAGATTTCTGGAGAGGCTGCTCCCTTTCAGTGCTTCTCTAGCTCCCAGCAGAACACTTCCCACAAGGGAGCTGTCCCATCCTCCAGACAGACTGGTGATGATGACCAGTTCTGGGGGTTGATGATGAAAAGTGGAGCCTTTCACCTCCCAGGGGCAGGTTTGATCCCAGCCTAGGTCCATACAGAATGAAGGTTGTTATCTCCTGACAGCTATTTGGAGGCCTGGGTGAAATAAATTAGTGTCTGTCACTCCAGTTCCTAATGAAATAGATGTCAGCATCACTAAAATCCCCCCCCCCCCCCGCCCACACACACACACAGTTTGGCATTGTCAGTTTGTTGTCTCTCTCAGCAGATGCCCAGGATTGAATGGGCTACAGAACACAACTAGGGTGACCAGATGTCCCAATTTTATAGGGACAATCCCGATTTTGGGGTCTTTTTCTTATATAGGCTCCTATTATCCCCCACCCCCATCCCGATTTTTCACATTTGCTGTCTGGTCACCCTAAACGCGACTAATGCCCTCCCTGCAGGTCTGTTGGGATGCACTAGCCTGGCAGAGGGTAGGAAGCTTGTCCAACCACTGTCCCTACTGCCCCTGGTTTGTGGAGAAAGAAGAGACGTCCCTCCCTGAGGATGCCTGGTGGGGCCTTTCCTCAACCCCAGGCTCATCTGAGAAAAGGAAAGCAAGGTGGCCTCAAGATGATCATGCAAAAGGAGCAAGGGGCAGCTGTCCTGGTGGGGGGCGGGGAAGGAGCTGTGCTGGCCTTGGAAGGGAGGAGATGCAGTTTCTGGGAGGGCTTGCTGTTCGGCAGGCTCCTTGCTGACTCTGCAGCTGGGAAGCATCTGCTGGAGAGTGGGGTTAGTGTTTGGACTAGGATGTGTTTACTCAGGCAGCAGCTCCTCTTCCGAGGGCTGGGGAGCAGATGTTTGGGAACTGCAGAGACACTGCCTGGCTGCAGCAGTAAATATACACCCCAAACGGGAGGGAAGGGGAGACAGCGAGGCGGGGGCAGGTGGGGGGTGCAGACAGATCCTTTGGGGCTGTACGTCTCAGCACGGCTGCAGGATGCATGTGCTTTCACTTCTCATCCTTCCAGCTGCGGTTTGGGTTTTTTTTACATGGTTGCACTGGTCCAGAAAGGAACCTCAGAAAACCAGAGCCCTGTGCCCCCCTCTCCCTCTGCAGGATAGCAGGGACTCAGGGAGCTCCACCTGAGGCTCTTTGAGTCTGGGAGAACAGTACATGTCCCCATGGATCCTCCTGGGCTCTCATATTTCCGGGTGGCAGGTTCTTGGCACCATTTGCTTGGTAAAAGCCAGTAAGAATCAGGGTCTAGGTGAGTCCGGGGCTGCACCTAGGGAGACAGGGTCCAGTGGCCAAGCCCAATTTTCATTTTTGGCTTCCATTCCTGTGCACCCCACTGTCGAGCCTTTGAGAAGTGGGTACATGGCTTGCACATGGTCCATAACGCAGACCTGCCCCGTCTTCTGCGGGGGGAGGGCAGTTGGTGGTTTATTCCAAGCCCATTCACCTAGAATGAGGAGAATAAGGAGTGACGTTTTGCCCTTTTTAGAACCTGTTGTCTCAAGACCTTGCGGAGCTTATGAAGCTGGATCAGTCTCATTGTCCTCAGTGTGCAGATGGGGAAACTGAGGCACGGATGGGGAAGTGGCCTGCAGTGAATCCGGGGCAGGGCAAGGAGCAGAACACCAAGTTTCTTGACTCCCAGTCCCTTTCTCTGCTCACTGGAGCTACCTCTCACTGACAGCCCTCTGGGGCATGTATTGTTTTCACAGAGGTGATGAATTGCTGACCGTTTTCACTATTGTAGCTCTTCTCCATCACTATTATGACTAGTGTTCATTATCTGTATTGCAGTCGCACCCGGGAGCCCCAGTCATGGATCAGGGCCCCATTGTGCTAGGTGCTGTACAAACACACAACAAAAAGACAGAGCTCACAGTTTAAGTTGTGTTGGAATCATGACTTGCAGCCAGCTGGGCAGTGCCCAGATGGGACCCGCTGCCTCCGTCATGATAACACACCCTGTCTTTGTCACTCTCTCCTTTCCACCAGCAGTTCCCTATCAACAAAACCCGTATGGCTCTGGCGGCAGATCCACCGTCATCCAGTGCTACCGCTGCGGAGACACATGTAAGGGAGAGGTGGTGCGCGTCCAGAGCAATCACTTCCACATCAGGTGCTTCACCTGCCAAGGTAGGAGGCTACAGCTTTAAGGATTTCTGGTCGTGCTGCCCCACCTGCCTGGTATCTGTGCTGGAAGCTGAAAGGCCTGGGTGTGACTAATCCAGCCCCACTGAGTTGTGGTGAAACCTATGTGGTTCTCACAAGGGGTTCTGATTCCTTGGGTGGGGGGTTGGGGATTTAGTGCTTGTGCATGGGAGAGACTGAGAGAGCTGGCTAGAGCCAGACCTGGGAGAGTGCTGCGCAAACTCCCCACCTTCTCTCCTATCCCAATAGCTCTGTGTATGCACCTCAGTTCCACGTCTGCAAACCTCTCTGCTAGTCTAGTCCTGGCATCTCACATGGGTCTTCCAGGGCACCTTAATTCTGCCCTACAGCCCCCCCTTTGCCTTTCTAGTCCTGGACCAGTGCACAGCTCCGCTCATGCACCATGATCCTGACCTGCGGGCATGGCCTTGCAGTGTGCCTCAGCCAGTATCCTAGTAGTCCTCCTGCCCCAGGGAGAGGGGAGAAGGGAGTAGCTGTTCTGAGGCATCCTTGACAGCGAGCTGGCCCCAGCTGAGAGAAAACCTGGAGAAAAGGGGGCAGAAACCAAGAGCTGCTCCTGGCAGGGTCGTCAACTGGTAACTGACTAATTCCGCAATAATGAAGTTGACTGATATGAAATGAGGATGAAATCAATGTGCCCCAGGACGCCATGTACTGCAGCTCAGGCTAAACTCCCTCAGGGGACTCCCAGGGGACAGTGCATTTGATCCAGAGGTGCTTTCACACAGGCTGATCAAAGGAGAAACCCCCAGCACACCCCCACCCTCCATGTGCTGCTGCAGGGCTTCGAAGACACTCTCACGCTTAATAAGGCAGATCGGTGAAGATGCCAAGTAGGGATGTTAAGCCCGGTCCTAGTGCATCTCCTGCGGGAGCTGGGATGGGAAATTCACCTGACCCCATCTGTGTCCGCAAAGCCCCATGTACGTTTACTGCGCAGATAAATGAATGGTTAATAGCAGTTAATTAATTTGACAAGGCCCACCAACCTGTGCAGAAGAAGTGTGGGCTTCTTACTTTCTAATTTCAGCCGGATCCTGGGACTTGCCTCATTCTGGGAATGAGCCAACTGGGGGTGGAGGGTGGGGCGAATGGTTGTGACGGTGGTTTGTGTATTGTGGACACCTGTCCAATAGGAACTGCATTGTGAGAGCCACCAACTCACTTCACGCAGGGGCCATCACATTCCCAACGGCTGGCAAGGCCTTCCTGGCGCAGTGCCCTGAGCTGCGTGGCAGCCTGCCTCCTGGAGGCGTGAAGCTCCCCCGGCCCACCGTTGTGCACTGCCCAAGCACACCAGCTCCCTGTGCTCTTCCTGGGCCATGTGCAGTGTCTGCTGAGAGCAACATGGGCCAGTTGGGCTCCTCCCCCGGTCCTGAGGAGGAGCTTAAGGGGAGCAGAGCTGAGAGGCCATTAAAGCTAATGGCCCTGAACAGATGCTAAAGGGCTCCTTAGTCCATTTATTAAAAGAGCCGCTCTTACGCGGACTCTATACATTGTAAAGCACAGAATTACCAGGGTTTATTAAAGACCTCTGCTCCTCCTAGTTCTCATCGCCTCACGCTGACCCGGGCACAAATCGCCTGCACTTAGTGACTCCTTCATGCACGGGCGGGGAGGAGGGTGTCTCTCTTCAGGGTAGTTTTGGTCTCTCCCACAGTCAGAGCCAACCCCACATACACACTATCTCTCTCTTTGCATATATACATATATGTACGTCTCCTTTGCATGCACATACCGCCCTGTGTGTACACAGGGACCTCCCCAGGATACAGCCAGCCTCAGATTCCCAGACGCCCCCAGCCACCGGGCCCAGGTCGCTCTCGGTGCTGGCCTGCAGGTGCACAGCGCTCTGCTGCAGAAACCCCTCCCCCACTGCATTATCTGTGCAAAACAGCAAACTCTTCCACCAGACAAAGAGCTCAGGCTGGCTCCAGCTTCAAAGAGGACGAGGAGCCACCGGGGAGAGCTTGGCAGTGGCTGCCGTCTGATTTCAAAGTGAAAGAGAATAAATTATGAGAGGAAACCCTCCTCCCCCACCTGCCTCTCCCAGCTCCCTCCCCACCCAGCCTCACCTTTCCCCGGCCCCTGCACTGGCCTCCTCGCTCCCCTGCTCCCCCGCCAGGTTTCCCACATCCCCCCGCCTGCCCTCAGCCCAGAGCGCTCGATAGCCATTGCCCAGTGGTTAGCGCCAACGTGCTTCTGGCCCTGGGGCAGATGGGGCCAAAACCTGCCTCTGCAACTCTTGCCTCTGTGTCTGGGCCTGAGCTGAGTCTGACAGAGCTGGTCCGTCCATCCTCATCACTGCAGTACCTGGAGGATGCAGCGGGAAGAATGAGGAGGCATCTGCTTTTGTTCTGCCCAATGGCTGCTTGCGAGTGAAGCAACAGCTGAGCGTTACCTCACCGGTGGCACTGTCCCCAGCTGGGAGGTGGGGAATGGAAGCACATCTGTGCAAAGGTGGGAGAAGCACAGCACTGCAAACAGCTGCTTGCAGGCTTTGGGGGGCTGCGTGCTGCTTCTGCAGCTCTGGGCGTTCCAGCTGCTTTCTGAACTGACCTGGGGCCAGGCACTGAGGGTTGAGCAGGAGGGGGGCAGCTGGAGGTATCAGTGGAGGCAATGAGAAGAAGGGTTGTTGTGAGAAGCTCCTCTTGCAGACTGACTGGGACCCCATGGTAAGTGTCCCTGGTGGGACATAAGGCTCGGGGAGCTGGGGGCAGACATCTACTCCTAGGCCAGGAGACCTGCACAGAGCGTGGCTGGTAGGAAGCTGAGCTGTTCGGCTTAGCACTAAATACCTCAAAGGGTTGCCAGACTTCTGTTGAATGTTCAAGTCTCTCCAAGCACTATGCAAGTCCCCTCTCCAAGTGCAGACCAGCCCCCCTGAATGTGAGCTGGACTCCCCGCACAGCTTAGCTGTTCTGTTCTACAACTCAGTGCTAGGGGAGGGCGCATGGGGCAGGGGTTAGAGCATGGAACTAAGGGCCAGATTCATCCCAGTGTTGTGGCAGGTGCCACAGACTTCTTGTGTGACCGTGGAGCACCCAAGTCACTACCCTTCCCTGTGACTCAGTTTCCCCACTTGTAAAATAGGGATGATGATACTGCTCCATGGCACAAAGGGACTCTGGGGCATTCATGCCAATAAAGTGCTTTGAGATCATCTTGGCACTTTCTGCTGCCTCATTCCTGGGTGCTCAGATCCCTCTGCTGAGCTTGGGGAATGGGAGGGTATATAAGAGAGCCTGAAGCAAGAGTTTGCACTCCCCAGCTGATGCAGTGATCACACACCCACCCTGTGAGGGCTTTGGGGCCCATCCATTCGCAGACCAGAATTAGCTCTTTGCCTGCCCCATCAAGCAAGCAGCACCCCTTGGCCACTCAGCCCCCGGCAGACATTTTCATGCATCATTCAGCCATGCCACCTGCATGGCAGTTCTGAAGGCAGCCTCTTTCTCCTGGAGAAGTTAATGGGCTGAGATTAGTCCTGTTCCTGTCTCCAGCATCAGCAGCCCTATGCTCCGACTCCCATTGCTACTTTCCAGGTCTGTGAATGCCTTTGCCATGACAAGGTAACAGGAGCAGCAGCTGAATCCTGCTGATTCTTGATTTCTTTTAAAAGAAACAAACTGAAGAGGCACCTGTCACCCATGGGAGCTTCCTGGGGTGGTTTAAAAGCTCCTGGTAACAGTCCCAAGTCATGTGCAAAACTAAGGGAGCAGAAGATCCACCGTCCAGGCTGGATGGGTTGTGCCACTGAATGCTCGGTTGCCTGCTCTGCTACTCTCTGCAGTTGCACCATCTTGCAGCAGAGCTCCTGGGCTGAAGGGGGGATTTCATTGGAAGACCCTCAGTTCTGTACCCCTGCTCAAAGGACAGTCTTGGAGCATGTGGTGCTTTGTTGGTATTAAAAGAGATGCAGGGTAAAAGTCAGACTCGTAATCGTGAACTCACCTCATGCTGCTGCCACTGTAATTTGGAGCCACAGCAGGTGATGAAGGAGGTGGTGGCTGCCTTTCCAAACCTGGCACAGCAGCTCTGATGGCCTTGGGGCCAGGCTTATCCATTAGTCATTGGGCAGCTACTGCGGCTACATGGCCTCTTTCCTAGCCAAGCCTGCAGGAAGAGCCTGCCAGTGCGTAAGCCCTAGGGGTGGGTCTGTGTGGAGGAAGTTTGCATGGCACCTGTCCCCAGCATGCCTGGTGCTAGCTAATACTACCTGGCAATCACTGTCACGAGCACTAAAGCAATTAAAATAAAAAAACCCTCTGATATTTGTAAAGGCAAAATGTAGAGGGAAGGGGGATGTGCCTGACCCTGTTTAGGTGCCATCAGGTATGGTGGGCAGGGTGAGGGAATAATGCAGCTCTTAGATTAGCCCAATCCATGTTCGGTCATGTCAGGCTGCAATGCACTGGAATCATCTTGCTGGCCAGTTCCTTTGACCACTGGGTGCGGCCTACAGTTTCCTCTCAGCACGGCCCATCCCTTTCCAAAACCAGGAGGCTTCATCCTGGACCGGGCCTGCAGCCCAACAGTGACATCTTGTGGGGCTGCAGGAGGTGCCCACTGGCCCCTCAGCATTTCAGGGCTGGAGGGCTGGCCGGCTGCGGAAAGGAAGGAATCTACTGAGATGCCTGCAGTCCTCAGGCCGGATCCCCGCCCCCAAGGCTCCTGATCAAGTTTTTGGAACAATCACATTTGAGAGACTACGGCTGAAGAATTCATGCTAGGTTTTCCCAGAGACCCTCCTGGTGTGCACTGGGACGCGGCTGGTGAGTTCTATAGAGAAGTCCAGGCCCAGCTATGATGGTCAAAGCAGTTAGTGCTTCACCTTAATGCTTATTCTCTGAGGATTAATTCAAAGCTCCCATGTGCGTAGGCCAAGTTGCAACCATTTAAAAAAAAAGGGGGGGCTGTAGGGAAGGGAGGAGTGTGGAAACCAGGAGTGAAGATGCAGTACAGGGCCACCGAGAGGACCCCCGTAAAGGCGATGGGGGGAGCACATGGCCTCACTCCCTGTGTGCTCTCAGCTGTTGTCCTTATGGGAATGGGTGCAGCATCCAGTAGTGTTCCAAGTGCTTTGCTGAGATGCTGTGACTGTGCTAGCCCAGGCTGACCCCGCAATGACTTTCCCTTGACTCAGAAACTCCTCACCTCGTGGCACCTCTCGGAAGCTCTTGGAGGAAACGTGCCTGGCTTGTGAAGATGGTCGCTGGGCTGACTCTTCTCCCCTTGGGGCTGTTTTCTCCCTCTCTAGTGTGCGGCTGTGACCTGGCCCAATCAGGCTTCTTCTTTAAGAACGGGGAGTACATCTGCACCCATGACTACCAGCAGCTCTACGGGACCCGCTGCGACAGCTGCCGCGACTTCATCACTGGAGAGGTCATCTCTGCCCTGGGCAGGACATACCACCCCAAGTGCTTTGTCTGCAGCATGTGCAGGTGAGTTGGACATGCAGCTGCAGGGTACCACACCCCCACCCCAGGAGCAGGCCAATGCCTGACGCTGGGAAGGCGCTGCTGGTTTTCAGGCCAGCGCTGGGGCAAAGACCCATCTCAGCAATGCCATAAATGTTTTTTGTAGCTTGGTGTAATGGGGGCCCTCAGACATAGCAAACATGCTATTCCCATCAGGGACATTGCAGTTGGGGTGGCGGGGGGGACATACATAAATTCTTTGGATCTTCTCTCCTCACCCCACTTCACCCAATAAACCAGTCTTCCATCTCCTGCCTCAGTGAAAGCCACGGGGAAGCAAGCCAGAACCCTCACCTTTCACCCCTGGATAGCTGGTTCCAAGCCTGGCTGAGTACTAGTGAACGTGGCTTTGGCGAATTCCCAACCAGACCCGCTGGCTGTACACAATCCCCAGCTTGACTGAATGGAGAGAATCTGTTCATCACACAGGACTGGAATAGCAGGGTGCTAAGGGCAGGGCTGAAGCATATTGGCGGAGCTGCAGGGATGCAGGACTGGAATAGCAGGGTGCTAAGGGCTGGACTGAGGTGCTTTGGCAGAGCTGTGGGGGTGCAGGACTGGAATAGCAGGGTACTAAGGGCAGGGCTGAGGCGCATTGGCAGAGCTTCAGGGGTGCAGGACTGGAATAGCAGGGTGCTAAGGGCAGGGCTGAGGTGCTTTGGCAGAGCTGTGGGGGTGCAGGACTGGAATAGCAGGGTGCTAAGGGCAGGGCTGAGGTGCTTTGGCAGAGCTGTGGGGGTGCAGGACTGGAATAGTGGAGCACTAAGGGCAGGGCTGAGGCGCATTGGCAGAGCTTCAGGGGTGCAGGACTGGAATAGCAGGGTGCTAAGGGCAGGGCTGAGGCTCATGGATGGAGCTGCGGGGGTGCAGGACCAGAATAGCAGGGCACTAATGTTTGTGCATGTGTCTCTCAATGTTTTGCATCCATATCTCTGGGGATGGGTGCATGCCCCTGTGTGTGCTTGTGTTCAGGTGTGGGTGGGTATGTTCTCCAGGGGGAGGTATCTCTATGCGTGTGGCTGTGGTTGGATGTAGGGGTGTACACTTCTCCAGGTGTATGTCTCACTGTGTGGTTGATTGTAGGTGTGTGCATTCATCTAGGTGCGTGTATACACTTCCTATATCACCATTTTTCATCGGGAAGAAAGAAATCCTTTGTCTTGCCTCAGTCCTCCCCTGCAGCTCTGTAATCCCTGTGTGGCGGACACCCTGCTTGGTCTGCCCCTTACACCCTTCTTCTACTTCCAAGATCTTCCCCACACCTGCTCCATCCTTCCCTTGGACAGCCTGATCTCACCACGGGAGAAACTAGGGAAGAGACAGGTGTAGCTTAGCTCTTTGCAATCACTCTGGAGTGGGACCAATACTGCAGCAGCTGGTGCCCCTGGCCTGCCCTGAATGGCTGCCCCATGAGGGAATAAGCGGAGGCCCATGGACAGGATCAGAAGGACAGACTAGCCCAGGGAGCCACCCTGAAGCCTAGCTGGAGCTCTAAGCAGGGGAGGTGTGTTTCTTATGCTTTCCTGCCTTCTCTGTGGCTGCAGGAAGCCGTTCCCCATTGGAGACAAAGTGACATTCAGCGGGAAAGACTGCGTCTGCCAAGCCTGTTCCCATTCACTGATCAGCTCCAAGCCTATCAAGATTCATGGGCCGAGCCGTAAGTTGGATAGATTTGATCTCGTGCTCTCATGTGTGATGTCTGCAAAGGGTTAATGACAGGTGATCCGGCAGGTTCCGAGCCCTGGTGCTATCATGTGACCTGGCAGAGAGTGACCGTCTTGGAGGCATTGCTCCATGTTAACTCATTATGGCTGCAGTAGCCTGTGCCTTTAAGACACCCAACTGTAGCAGGTACCAGGAAGAGAAGCAGCTGGATCCATTTGTGGGGTCAGCAATGTGATCTGTTTGCTCCCTAGTGTTTCTTTAAATGTACTCTGTACAACTCTTCTCATAGCCACTATGTTTCCTATCCTACCCCACTTACAGACCCACGCTTTCCCATCCCCACGAGCAATCAGAGATGCTATTAGAACCCGGACACTCAGCCAGGGCAGGGGACCCTCCCAGTGCCAGGCTTCTCTTGTGGTGCACATGCCCAATGCTGGATTTCTCCCCAGTGCTGGGAATAACGGGAAGGGACCCAGTCTTGCAGTGTAGCGGAGCACTGGTGAGGTGGGTGTGGAGCTGGTGGGGGAGGCAGCTCAGGCAGGGCATCTCCCAGTTCCACCTGGGCTTTCCCTATGGCTGTCTCGGGTCACCACTGGGGTCTGGAAGTCCCATGCTGCATTCATGACCTGACAGGGCTTTGCTAGCAAGCCCTTTGCAGCCTGCGGTGGGATTTCTGAAGGACAATACCCAAACCCAAAATCTGCAGCGAGGGGAGGAAGGGCAATGTGCTGTGATCCCCATGTGGATGCTGTGTTTCACCTCGCCTGTGTAAGTCTGAGGTGGGATTGCCCTGTTGAGGGAAGGCAAGGAGCAGGAGGACAAGTCACTCCTGCCCTTGCACCCAGGAGGTACAAGCCAGGCACTCTGTGACATCTGAGAGCAAGATTCAGCGCACTTGTTGCGATCAACAGGTAACTGAGCAATCTAGTGCCCAACAGCTGCTCTGGAAAAGCAGGGTCTTGCTTGCAGGGCTTGCGCTTCCATTAGGCGACCCTAGGCAGTCACCTAGGACGGCAGGATTCGGGGGGCGGCATTTTGTGTGCTCCCCATGGGGCACACTGGAGTTCCGGTTCTGCTCCCATCGTGCCGCCGAAGAATGACCCTCCACCGACGTGCTGCAGAAAACAGTGGCAGGCAATTGAGCAGCTCAATGACTGCTGCTGTCGCCTGCGGCATTTCAGCGGAGGGTCCTCCTTCAGCGGCGCGATGGGAGTGGAACCGGAAGCTCCTGCATGCCCCGGGGGGAGCTCACAAAATGCTGCCCCCCAAATTCTGCCTAGGGCACCAGAAACCCTGGCGCCGCTCCTGCTTGCTTGCTCACTCGCATTCTTCCTCAGAAGTGTACTGAGCTCCAGGGCTTCTCCCTCTGTACATGAGCAGCACCATCCAGGGGAAACAGGCACTGGTTTTCGCTAGGGTTTTATTTACTCACTTCGCCCTGCTATGGTAGCTGGGTTTGAACAGCCACCTCCTATACCCTCACACACAGGGCCTGATCCAAAGCCCATTGAGGGCAGTGGAAAGGCGCCCATTGGCTCTGATGGCCTTTGGATTAGGCCTAGGATTGTCTTGGTGTTTCTTTTATGTTTACAGTATCTTTCTTTTTTCCTCTCTCTTTCTGTCTGTCTGTCCTGGTTCTCCCCAGTTACATTGCACTCTGGCTTTTAGAGCTCTCGCCTCGTACCTTCTCCCTCCCTTTGTGTCTCTGTCTCCTCAGCTTAGCAGCCTGTGTGACTGCACAGACTTTCCTTCCTGCTCTGTGGGCTGGCGAGGGGGCATCTGGCTTTGCCCTCAACCAAAGGTGGCTGAATGCCCAATGTATGGCTAGGGAGTATGGGACTTTATACCATTGATGAGCCATTCACAGAGGGAGCAGACTGAGGCCCTTGTCCAAGGAAGGGGATTGTAATGAGTTAATAACTGGTCCATCCTTTGCTGGTACCCACATATACTGTGTATGCTGCCATCCAAGTCATGGGAGAACTGCATCAGCATAATTCTTGTGCAGATGGCAGAAGACCGAGATAAGTGGGAGCCATGCCATGCCCTGGTGACCCAACTCCTGTCATGTCACCTGGACCAAGCTGCTGAGTGGCATAAGCACAAGCCCTCACTGCAGCACCAGTAAAGAACACCACTGAGACCAGCAGGAGTCACTCACTGCTCTGCCTGGACAGTCTGGTGGGAGTCCTGCGAATGTTGCACTGTTCAGCAGGTGCCCAAGAGAGCATAGCAGTGTCAGCTGGTGGGTGGCAGACAGGGTGTGTTGGGCAGTGCCAGCCCTGCTTTGGGGAGAAGTTTGCCTATGTGATTGCCGTAAAGGGTAGCAGGTGACAGCTCCAATGGAACGGGGGTTCAGTCTCTCAGGAGAACAACATCCATTTTTAGAAACTGACATGGAAGACTTCTTCCTTCTGGTTTTTGTTTTGTTTTGTTTTCAATGGGATTTTAATGAATAAAAGTCTGTGGATCAGAATGTGAAAGTCACAGCATTGACCCAGTGAACCCAGACAGACCTCACGGCGCTGGCTGATCCACCCTCACACCACTGGGCGGGGGAAAAGGTGGCTTTTTGCTTTCCCGCTCGAGACCTAAGGCCGAAGTGTGGGCCCCTGAAGTGTGGAGTTTCCCATCGTGGGCTTGATTCACATCCCAGCCATAGCTCTCGGGTTCAGGGAGCTCTTGCATTGGAGGTGTGGGGGAAACCAGAGGGGGGAAAAACCCAATTTATTATTTAAATCTAGTTCATTTAAATTTCAATTTGTCTTAAGGGTGTCTGGTCTGCTCCAACCTTGGAAACCCCTAAACAGTCAGTCCCCCACTTCTCTCTCGGGTGTCCACTCCATCCCATGACCCTCACCGAGTGGAGGCTACAGTTACACGGGACAGGATTTTAGAATATAGTTAGGCTATAACCCTTCCTGCTTGAAGGCAAGAGCCAACAAAAACTGGTGGGGTCTGGAAGAAACATCCCTTTCAGGCAGGTTATCCCATTACTGTTCATTACAGGGCTTCCTCTGAGGAATTTGGTACTGGCCTCTGACAGAGACGGGGAACTGGACTGGAGAGGCCAATGGTTTGATCTGGTGTGAACCTAGCTCAGGGGTCTAGCTTTGGCATCATGTTACAGTATGCTCCTGTCGGCCCCAGGCATAAGAGACCAGTGAACCCCCTGCCTCAATGGGGACACTCCGGGCAGAGTTGGACATGAAAGACCCCAGATGATGGTGATGAAAGCAGCAAAGCCAGGTCTATCCGAGCCAGAGCAGACTAGCGCTGAGTCAGCACAAGGTTGCTTCCCCCACCCCCAGTGTCCATTAGGAGGCTCTTGGCAGAGAGGAAGGGAAGGGGAACCACATGTGTCATCTGTTTCTTCCTACCCACTTCCATGTCCTCTCCCGGTCAGGTGCCCTGGCGACCATAGCCTCTGAAATCCTCTCTCAGACGTTCCTCGGCTAGGCTGCAGAGCTGAGGTTACCCAAGGGCAGTATGGATTATTCATAACTAGCTGCAGGCAGCATCCAGGATGTGCATAAGCCAAGACAGCTTCTCTCGCTGCTCCTGGCCTGCACCCTTATAACCGCCATGGCACTGCAGCCAGTAGGGGACTGCAGAGCCTCAGACCCCTGAGGGAGGTGAGGGAAGTGCCACTGTTGTCTAGTAGCAAAAGCAAGGGTAAGTTCTCGGATGAGGACATCCCCAAAGAAGGCTGCAGGCTGCTTCTGCAAGTCTCCTCCAAGGCCCCCTGACTGCCAACATAACAGGAGCAAACCTGAAAGGCGGGTGAGCAGCAAACCCGGGGGAGTGGTGCCATGTAAGGGCAGGAGCCAGAGCACAGCAGAGAATGACTCACGCGAGAAGGGGCTAATTGAGCTGCTGCTCTGTGTGCAACTCCAGTGCTACCCAATGAGGCAGATGCATGGGGGTAAAATGGAGCTGCACGGCTGCCCTGAAGTGTGGTGGGTAAAACACACCTTTGGTGCTGTCGAGATTACCACTCGGTTGGCTTGCAATGCAGTGTATTTGCTGCATTCGTACAGCACAGGGGACTGAAATCTCCCTGGAGACCGTCAGCAAAGAGGTTAAAAAGAAACACCTTGTCCATGTATCACACAGACTCCTGAAATCCTAGAGAGTCCCTGATGTGAAAGAGAGAGAAGGGCAGAGAGGAGTCAAAGCCGGGGCTCTCAGGCCCATATGCTTCCTGCTTCCAGCCTTGATGGGAGCCCAGGGAAATGGGAAAGGAAGGAAGGCTGGTAAATACTGCAGCGGGCTGATGTAGACACAGCTTAGAGAACAGCCCTTCCTATGCTCAGCTTGCTGCCAGACTCTTCCCACCATTGCTACCCGAGGGGGGAGCCATGCTAGGAGCACTAATATGGATACGATTCAAGGGCTGCCAGTATTTTAACCCCAGGGTCACCTAGCCCATGACCCAGTGGGTAAACCCTGCTTGGCACCAGGGCTTCCACTGGTAGAGCTGAACTGCTGCTAGTAACACTGGGAAATGTTTGGCAGAGTCCATGGCTACGGCAGACTGCTGCATCCCCATCCACCCAAGCTGGGAAGTGGCTGTCACTGGTATTTATTCCCCTTCCAAACATGACTTCCTGCCAGCATTCACTCCAAGGATCTCAGAAAAGCAGCTCGAAAACCAGGATGAGCCAAGCAGGTTGGCCACACCCTGATGGTGAGGCCATCTGCTTTGGGTGAGGCTGGGGGTGCCGGTTGCTCAGCAGAATCATGGCATGTTCCCAGTGCATTTTGCCCATGTGCTGTCTGTGCTCCTGGCACCCCACCCAGTTTTCCTCTGAGGAGCCCAGCTCTTTCTTAGCACCAACTGTGGAAGCTTGCTATGCAATACACAAAGTGCTGGGACTCATTAGGGAACGTGCTGAAGATGCATATTCCCATTAGGAGAAAAATGCAATGTGTGTTGGGCTAGCTCTCATCAGAAGCCCCTCTCCCAGCACCCATATCAGTGGGTGAAAAGGTGTCTGATTCTGGGAGAGAACAGGGAGAGAGTGGTCTGATTCTCTATGTGTGTGTACACTTCTCTGTGATTCTGTGTATGGGAATTTGTGTGTACCGGTGGGTATGTCCACACTGCAAGCTTGACTTTAGCAAGCCTGGCTAAAAATAGCAGTGAAGATAAAGTGGCATGGACCCCGGTGTGGGCTATCAACACAAGTATGTACTCCGGATTCTGGGCAAGCTTGTACAATCCAGTGCCAGGGTCCATGCCGCTGGGTCTTTGCTGCTATTTTCAGCTGCGCTAGCTAGAATAAAGCCAGTGCGGGTATGCCCACCTGAGCTGCAGTCACACCGCCAAATGCCGTGCAGACCTACCCTCAGTGTGTGTGTGTTTATGTGTGTGCATTGCTGTAAGCGTGGAGCTGTGCATTTGAGTCACTTGGTGTGCACAGGATCCTGTCCTGGCTCCCAAGACTTTAGGGAATGATGGGACAAGTCAACAAACTGTCTCAATGTGTCCCCTCTAGCTTGGGCAGGGTTTGAAATATGTGAGTCACAGAGCCTTGCTCTAGATGACAGTGAGATGAGAACGGGGCTTCAGCGTTGTCAACTCTTGCAATTTCACCCCGCGCGGCTTTCCCAGCTGTGTCTTCGCCAGGGGCGGCTCTAGGTATTTTGCCGCCCCAAGCACGGCAGGCAGGCTGCCTTTGGCGGCTCGCCTCCGGGAGGTCCCCAGTCCCACGGATTCGGCGGCACGCCTGCGGGAGGTCCGCCGAAGCCGCGGGACCAGCGGACCCTGCGCAGGCATGCCGCGGGAGGCAGCCTGCCTGCCGCCCTCATGGCGACCGGCAGAGCCCCCCCCCGTGGCTTGCCGCCCCAGGCACGCGCTTGGCGTGCTGGTGCCTGGAGCCGCCCCTGGCCTTCGCCAGGCTGCAGAGGCCCTTGGGGCAGGAAGCTGTGGTGGTTTCATGCTCTGCCCCATCCCTTGTCTCCCCAGACTGTGCGGGCTGCAAGGAGGAGATCAAGCATGGCCAGTCGCTCCTGGCCCTGGAGAAGCAGTGGCACGTCAGCTGCTTCAAGTGCCAAACCTGCGGGATCATCCTGACTGGCGAGTACATCAGCAAGTGAGTTTCTCCTCACCCCCACCCGTCATCCTTCACTGCACCGTGGCCACTCACTGGAGGGGGAACAAGGAGGCCGAGGGCTAGTGTACGCCCCTGGGATTGCTGCAGGCTCATGACTTCCCTCGCCCTTCAGGCTGCAGGGGCTGCAAAAGCGCATACCACAGAGATGGGTGGGGAGCCAGCTGATCACCTGTCTCCGCACACACCCCACAATGGGTGGGAAGGATGCATCCTGGAAGTGCTAGACATGTCTCTGAGGAGACCTAGGGAAGGGGCTCACCAGGATGGGGAGGGGGATCGTCGCATCCCTCCAAGACATGGTACTGCGCAGGGAAGGGGCTGGCTGGAGCGTATGTGCACACATGCCCTCTTCCGAATGGAACAGCACATCTGCTCAAGTACCTGTCATGGGCCTTGGACCTGCTCCCCCAGGGCAGAGACACCATTAGCTCGAGTGGCCTGTGCTTCTGGCCCAGGCAGGCTGTCACTGTCCCTCACCCCTTGGTGGCTGTGGTGCTGGGCACAGCAGCGGGCTGTGGGCTCCATGTATATTTGTGACTGTCTGAGGCTGAGAGCAGGCAGCAGGGAAAGGGTTTCTTGCTCTGCATGCTGGCCGGCTGCAGGGTTTCTGGCACGGCCTTGGCTCACGAAGCATGCCCGCCATCAGGCTTTACAGGCCAGGCTTAGGTAGCCCCTGGGAGGCTGCAGGCGCATTCAGTCACATTAGCAGGCAAGAGCAACTCTATTGTACCCTCGTACCACTCGTCTCCTCCTCAGACTCCAGAGCATGGCTTAGCTGTCCCAGGAGTCCCACTCCATCCCCTCCTCTGAAGCTGGTCAAGGGCCAGCAGCTCCGAACAATTGCTGTGGTCTGTGCAGATGCGGTGGGTCTGAGGCACCAAGGGTAGCATGGGGCCCTTTGACAGGCAGCCCGGGAGCCCTGAATCCCCTTCTGGGGGCGGAGGGGCTGCATGAGCCTGGCCTGGCTGGGGGGAGGTGCGGCGGGGGATCAGGCACCTGGCCTGCAGGAAGATGTCCCCTTGCACTTGGAACTCCTCTCCTGCTGCTCTCTGAGAGAAGCACTGAGGTGTGGAGGTGAAGCCTGTAATAAAATCCTCGCCCTGCTCCTGTGTGGAGTGAGCAATGAGCTGGAGCCTGCAGGGGAAACAAGCTGACAGAGGAAGGGGAGCCCACAGGGGAGTGGGGTAGGGGGAAGGAGGAAGACACCTTGTGGGGGGAGAGGGAGGGAGGGAGGGAGGGGCAGGGCTGGGGTAGGTGAGGGGAGCCTATGTGGGGGACAGGGTGGGGAGGGGCAGGGCTGGGGTAGGTGAGGAGAGCCTGTAGTGGGAGAGAGTGGGAAGGGGCGGGGCTGGGTTAGGTAGTGGGAGAGAGTGGGAAGGGAGGCTGGAGTAGGTGAGGAGAGCCCGTGGGGGGAGAGGGTGGGAAGGGGCAGGGCTGGGGTAGGTGAGGAGAGCCCATGGGGGGATAGGGTGGGAAGGGGCGGGGCTGGAGTAGGTGAGGAGAGCCCGTGGGGGGAGAGGGTGGGGCGGGGCTGGGGTAGGTGAGGAGAGCCCGTGGGGGGAGAGGGTGGGAAGGGGTGGGGCTGGGGTAGGTGAGGAGAGCCCATGGGGGGAGAGGGTGGGAAGGGGCGGGGCTGGGGTAGGTAGGGGGAGAAAGTGGGAAGTGGGGGCTGGGGTAGGTGAGAAGATCCTTTGGTAGGAGGGGTGACGTCTGAAGAAGCTGCCCTCTTGCTTCACCACCAGCCTTCCAATGGTCACTTGCTCCCTAGACAGCAGAAGAGCCTCCCAGCAAACACCCCTCTGGGGAGGTCGTTCTAATACAGGCCACATCTCAGCTGAGCCATTTGATGCAGTGAAAGCCACGTATCATGCATGCGGGGTCTCTCAGTTGCCCCTCACCCTGCTCTCACTTCCTGTCTCCCTCTCTCCTCCAAAGGGACGGCGTTCCATACTGCGAATCTGACTACCATGCCCAGTTCGGCATTAAGTGTGAGACCTGTGACCGATACATCAGTGGCAGGGTCCTGGAGGTGAGTTGGGGCAGTCAGAAGACTGCTAGCTTCCTTCCAGCAGCAGAGGGCCGGGCGAGTGAATCCCACCCATGGTGCAGAGGGACCATCTAGCCAGCCCTTTGCAGAGGGGACCCCCTGAGAGTTTTGTCAATGACCTAAGCACTGTCATGAGCCATTTTAACTGGGTTTTCCCTAAATCACACTCTCTGCAACCCACAGCCCCTCCAGTCTCACTCGGGTGATGCAAATGACTGAAAGGTAGTGTGATCTATGGGCTAGAGCAGGACACTGTGGGTCCTCACTTCCATTCCTGGTTCTGCCACTGATTCCCTGTACACTTGGGGGTCAGCCCTTTGCCATCGCTGGGCCTCAGTTTCCTCCTCTATAATATGGAGGTCTGGACGCTGACTGACCTCAGTATCCTGAGTTCAGAAATGGCTGGCTCCCGGGGATTGGGGTGGGACAGAGCAGCACTGTCCTCTGGAATTGGAGTCATAGTCACAGAAGCAGCAGCACCACTTTGCAGCGCAGTAGTGAGGTGGTACAGGTGACTGTGGTAATAGATATGGCTGGCTGATGTGGCCCAGGTGATAGGTACATACAAGGATCTGCTGAGGAAGTTATTCCTTTAGCACAAGTGGCAGGGTGAAGGAGGATCCTCCCAGATAGTAGGTGCCAGCGTGTGTATGTAGCGTGGGTGCCTAATAGGTGTTTTCCTAGAGATCTGTGTGGGTTCTAATTTGGCACCATGCCCAACACCGTAATATCTGAGCACCGGGGGTGGATGGATGGGCAGAGGCAGTGTGGTATTTGTCTACAGAGTGCCTTGCCCCAGCACCTGAGCTAAAATCAGTGCCTCTTCAAAGGGACCCCTCCTTCCTCAATCCTAGCCTCGTTCTCCTGTTACTGGAGGCCAGGGACTTTGCCAACACATCTGATCTCCCAGGTATAGCATGGGCATTGCTGAGTGCCCGTGATAACCATCAGTTACTGCACCTGCTCTCCTGGTGACACTGGCACATTTTTCAGATGCTTCTCTCAATACAGTCACCTAGGAGCGTGATTGTAGCCAGACTCCACGCCCCCTATCAGTTGCCATGGCAACACAGCCAACACGGCTGCTAGTCATGTGGTTGTGTACTAGCAGGGGAAAGGCTTGGCAGAGGTGCAGAGCTGTCTGCAAGGGGAAGCAGCAGGCCTGAGCTAAGCCCACTAACCACACCCTTTAGGCTGGTAGAATGAGCCAGCGGTAAGGTGCAAGCACCGAAGGGAGACAGGCCAGTCTAGAGGAGGAGCAGGAGTTAATGTGAATGGTATTAACGAGCCCAAGCAGCATTGTATTGTTCTTTTAGCAGGGATTCAGCACAAAGGACCTGGCTGGTTTCTGCATCCCAGCAGGGCTTTAGGTGTGATTCTTTAGTAGCTCGCTCCGTCCCTTTCATGGAGCTCATTCCACGTGCTGTTCGGCAGGGAGGGCATTGCAAAGGACGTGTCTGACAGTCTTGGGCTCCACATGGTTCCCATGCCAGGTTAGTCTTAGGCAGAAGGCATGGAGGGCTTTTCTAACGCCGACACCCTCAGGGACACGAGGGGGGCCTGAAATCCAGAGGTGCCAGCAGAGTGATCCTGCTGGCCGCTGCTCTCGCTCAACTTGGCTATTTTTTGAAAGACATTTTTCAAGTGAATTTAGGGTCCTGGAGAGTGGGGTCCTGTGTGGATCCCCATGATGGGCACTGTGTGGGCAGCTGCGGGGGAGTGTGCCTTATTGCTGCCCTGGAGGGAGCGGGGTACCGCCTCCATGGCTTCCCTGCTGAGCCAGCCAGCAGCTGTGGTGGTAGCTGGGCTGAGGCCTCTCTCACTCATTCTGTGCGGGAGCCACCAAAGAGCCGTGAGATAGTAGCTGCTTTTGGTCCCTACTGACCTGGGCTGGCTCCAAAGCAGTGACTTTGAGGCAAAAGGTACCTGGTACCCAGCCCCCTGGGCCATCCAGCCCCTTCTCCACTCCCTTCAGGGGACTGTGGCTGAAGCTGAGACCTGGGTGCTGTCCATTCTTGAGCTCGCCTCCTGGCTCTGACACTGACTCCCTTTGTGACCTCAGCCAAATCACCTCACCTCTTTGGATCCATTCCATCAGAGGTCAATGTGCACGTGCTTGGGGAGCAGAAGGGCAGAGCTGTACCAGACAGTGACCATCAGGGGGCAATATAGTGTGTGAGATGCTGCTTTGCCTTCCACCTTCTTACCCCGTCCTGGGGCTGTTCTTCATGCTGCCACCCTGCTCTTCTGCCTCCTCTGTGTCCACATTACACCACCTCACCAGCTTGTAACTGACACCACTGTTCACATCCACCTCTGTCCTTGGTTCCTGCCTCAGCCTCCCCACCTGCGATGGGGGGATCCTTTCATGGCTCGCTGTGGGTAAGAATTGGTTCATGTCTGCAGCATTCTGAACATCAGCCATGCCCTGTTAGTCAAGATCTCTGCTGCGACACGGAGGTGGAACTCCCTGTGCCCAGGCAAGGGAACTGTGCAATAGTGACCAAGTAGGCTGGAAATAAATCAGCTGGGCTCTGGGGTACCTCTGGGCAGACTCTGTTACTGACTTTCATCCAGCTATTGGAATGGAGCTGAGGGAAACAGGGCATGGGAAGTGGATGTGCTGTGCAGTGAAGGCTGCAGAGGGGTGGAGACGCAGAGAGCTCCTTGGGCATTACTTGACCTATCTTTCCAGAAAACCAGTGCAGTGTCACTGCACAGTCTCTGCTCAGTCATGGCCTGAAATGTGAGTGACCCCTCACCTTTCTCCCAAGTCTCTTCTGCTCCTGCACTGCCCTGAAGAGGGCTCCTTCTGCACCTCTGGCCAGCCAATGCCAATCACAAACCAGTCACTAGGCTACGGTGGGATGCCCAGGAGTTCGAGCTGAATTATTTTCCTTAAAGCAATAGGCCTTCATTGTCTTGTCTGGCAGAGCTCAAAATAGAAGAGGCTCCTTTAAATAATTTTAGGCCTTAATGAGCTTTCTTGTGCTATCCCATGACCCTCTGGGTGTTCCAAATGACTGTGAGTTGTGCAGTCAGCCTTGAATGATTAATGAATCTTTAAGGGACCCCAAGTAATAATGAAAAAAGAATAGGAGTACTTGTGGCACCTTAAAGACTAACAAATTTATTGAAGCATGAGCTTTCGTGAGCTACAGCTCACTTCTTCGGATGCATAGAATGGAACACACAGACAGGAGATATTTATACATACAGAGAACATGAAAAGGTGGAAGTATGCATACCAACAGGCAGAGTCTAATCAATTGAGATGAGCTATCGTCAGCAGGAGGAAAAAAACTGTTTGAAGTGATAATTAAGATGGCCCATAGAAGGTGTGAGGAGAACTTAACATAGGGAAATAGATTCAATTAATGTAATGACCCAACCATTCCCAGTCTTTGTTTAGACCACAGGTAATTGTGTCTAGTTTGCATATTAATTCGAGTTCAGCAGTTTCTCTTTGGAGTCTGTTTTTGAAGTTTTTTTGTTGCAAAATTGCCACCTTCAAGTCTGTCACTGAGTGGTTAGAGAGGTTGAAGTGTTCTCCCACTGGTTTTTGAATGTTATGATTCCTGATGTCAGATTTGTGTCCATTTATTCTTTTGCGTAGAGACTGTCCAGTTTGGCCAATGTACATGGCAGAGGGGCATTGCTGGCACATGATGGCATATATCACGTTGGTAGATGTGCAGGTGTACGAGCCCCTGATGGCGTGCCTGATGTGATTAGGTCCTATGATGGTGTCACTGGAATGGATATGTGGACAGAGCTGGCATCGGGCTTTGTTGCAAGGATAGGTTCCTGGGTTAGTGTTTATGTTGTATGGTGTGCGGTTGCTGGTGAGTATTTGCTTCAGGTTGGGAGGCTGTCTATAAGCGAGGACTGGCCTGTCTCCCAAGATCTGTGAGAGTGAGGGATCATCTTTAAGGATAGGTTGTAAATCCTTGATGATGCGCTGGAGAGGTTTTAGTTGGGGGCTGTAGGTGATGGCTAGTGGCGTTCTGTTATTTTCTTTTTTAGGCCTGTCCTGTAGTAGGTGGCTTCTGGGTACTCTTCTGGCTCTGTCAATCTGTTTTTTCACTTCAGCAGGTGGGTATTGTAGTTTTAAGAATGCTTGATAGAGATCTTGTAGGTGTTTATCTCTGTCTGAGGGATTGGAGCAAATACGGTTGTATCTTAGAGCTTGGCTGTAGACAATGGATCGTGTGGTGTGCCCGGGATGGAAGCTGGAGGCATGTAAGTAAGTATAGCGGTCAGTGGGTTTCCGGTATAGGGTGGTATTTATGTGACCATCGTTTATTAGCACAGTAGTGTCTAGGAAATGGACCGCTTGTGTGGATTGGTCTAGGCTGAGGTTGATGGTGGGATGGAAATTGTTAAAATCACGGTGGAATTCCTCGAGGGTTTCTTTTCCATGAGTCCAGATGATGAAGATGTCATCAATGTAGCGCAAGTAGAGTAGGGGCGTTAGGGAACAAGAGCTAAGGAAGCGTTGTTCTAAGTCAGCCATAAAGATGTTGGCATACTGAGGGGCCATGCGGGTACCCATAGCAGTGCCGCTGACTTGAAGATATATATTGTCCCCAAATGTGAAATAGTTGTGGGTGAGGACAAAGTCACAAAGTTCAGCCACCAGGTTAGCCGTGATATTATCGGGGATACTGTTCCTGATGGCTTGTAGTCCATCTTTGTGTGGAATGTTAGTGTAGAGGGCTTCCACGTCCATAGTGGCCAGAATGGTGTTTTCTGGAAGATCACCGATGGATTGTAGTTTCCTCAGGAAGTCAGTGGTGTCTCGAAGATAGCTGGGAGTGCTGGTAGCAAAGCCAAGGCCCGATTCTACCAGCACTCCCAGCTATCTTCGAGACACCACTGACTTCCTGAGGAAACTACAATCCATCGGTGATCTTCCAGAAAACACCATTCTGGCCACTATGGACGTGGAAGCCCTCTACACTAACATTCCACACAAAGATGGACTACAAGCCATCAGGAACAGTATCCCCGATAATATCACGGCTAACCTGGTGGCTGAACTTTGTGACTTTGTCCTCACCCACAACTATTTCACATTTGGGGACAATATATATCTTCAAGTCAGCGGCACTGCTATGGGTACCCGCATGGCCCCTCAGTATGCCAACATCTTTATGGCTGACTTAGAACAACGCTTCCTTAGCTCTTGTTCCCTAACGCCCCTACTCTACTTGCGCTACATTGATGACATCTTCATCATCTGGACTCATGGAAAAGAAACCCTCGAGGAATTCCACCGTGATTTTAACAATTTCCATCCCACCATCAACCTCAGCCTAGACCAATCCACACAAGCGGTCCATTTCCTAGACACTACTGTGCTAATAAACGATGGTCACATAAATACCACCCTATACCGGAAACCCACTGACCGCTATACTTACTTACATGCCTCCAGCTTCCATCCCGGGCACACCACACGATCCATTGTCTACAGCCAAGCTCTAAGATACAACCGTATTTGCTCCAATCCCTCAGACAGAGATAAACACCTACAAGATCTCTATCAAGCATTCTTAAAACTACAATACCCACCTGCTGAAGTGAAAAAACAGATTGACAGAGCCAGAAGAGTACCCAGAAGCCACCTACTACAGGACAGGCCTAAAAAAGAAAATAACAGAACGCCACTAGCCATCACCTACAGCCCCCAACTAAAACCTCTCCAGCGCATCATCAAGGATTTACAACCTATCCTTAAAGATGATCCCTCACTCTCACAGATCTTGGGAGACAGGCCAGTCCTCGCTTATAGACAGCCTCCCAACCTGAAGCAAATACTCACCAGCAACCGCACACCATACAACATAAACACTAACCCAGGAACCTATCCTTGCAACAAAGCCCGATGCCAGCTCTGTCCACATATCCATTCCAGTGACACCATCATAGGACCTAATCACATCAGGCACGCCATCAGGGGCTCGTACACCTGCACATCTACCAACGTGATATATGCCATCATGTGCCAGCAATGCCCCTCTGCCATGTACATTGGCCAAACTGGACAGTCTCTACGCAAAAGAATAAATGGACACAAATCTGACATCAGGAATCATAACATTCAAAAACCAGTGGGAGAACACTTCAACCTCTCTAACCACTCAGTGACAGACTTGAAGGTGGCAATTTTGCAACAAAAAAACTTCAAAAACAGACTCCAAAGAGAAACTGCTGAACTCGAATTAATATGCAAACTAGACACAATTACCTGTGGTCTAAACAAAGACTGGGAATGGTTGGGTCATTACATTAATTGAATCTATTTCCCTATGTTAAGTTCTCCTCACACCTTCTATGGGCCATCTTAATTATCACTTCAAACAGTTTTTTTCCTCCTGCTGACGATAGCTCATCTCAATTGATTAGACTCTGCCTGTTGGTATGCATACTTCCACCTTTTCATGTTCTCTGTATGTATAAATATCTCCTGTCTGTGTGTTCCATTCTATGCATCCGAAGAAGTGAGCTGTAGCTCACGAAAGCTCATGCTTCAATAAATTTGTTAGTCTTTAAGGTGCCACAAGTACTCCTATTCTTTTTGCGGATACAGACTAACACGGCTGCTACTCTGAAACAAGTAATAATGAGTAGCTCTCTTCACTCACAGCTTCCACCAGGCTTTTACAATGGCTGTGATTTTAATCAAGACAAAATAAACAAGATTGTTGCATTCTGCTTTGAAGTGTAATCACTTCTCCTTGCAGAGGGGCTGTTGAGTTTTAAATTGTGGATGTTTGTTTCAGAGCTTGTGATGAGAGGGAAAGATAGGCCTGAATTGCGGCCTAGCTAGTGTATCTCAGTGCTGACCAGTAGCACCCCATCCTATTTAAGGCCTGTGTCTCCACACAGCTCAGCCAATACAGCTCAGTATTGACCTGACCTGCAGTAACCCTTGCTATTCCAGTCATGGGGTACACCTCGCTAAAGCGTCTGGAATAAAAATAGCCACGCCTTTCTGAACAATGGGAAATACAGAGTGGGCTTCTGACAAATCCTAGGGGGAAGAGGGGTGTTTTGGATTTTTAGTGGCAAAGCAGGTTTAGGATTTGCATAATCCTGAAACCATTGAACAGATTATTTAAAATATACAATGTATTTAAAAGAAATATATGGTCCGAAAGCATTCTGGGCAGTGGAGACCGCTCCACTTGTCCTTGTTCATTTAGAGACTGATCCAGCCCTCAGAGAAGGCAATGGAAAGTCCTCTGGACTTCAGTAAGAACTGGATTTGGCCCTTCGTTCTTCTGCCTGTACTAGTGTCAGAGCATCCTCCACAGCTCGTGCCACAAGTGGCTTTTCTGACTTTTGTCCTTTCTTTTGGAAGTGAATTTGGCACTAGTGAAGTAGGGACGCTGGGTTTGAAGCCCGAGCCCCTGAGCTCCTCTGCTTGTCTACAAAACATGGACTGCGTGGGTAGCAGCAGAGTGAGCTTCCCTCACACACTGACCCTGCCAACGTACCTGGTGAGGGGAGTTCAATCTCCGTGGCCCATTTGCTCCTGGGCCTGTCTGATGAAGCTGCCAGCCAGAAAGAGACAGTTAATGCCAGTCAGGTGGGAGCGTTCTGTGATGTTGACACCTGCTGCTGAGACCCATCCACTCATGTCATACACAAGCTGCAGAAGAGCCACTGGAGAGTAACATTTCCATCTAAACCAACCTGGGTCAAACTGAAGCCAAGACTAGGATGGTGAAAAGCTCTGTCTACGATTATCAGTGCCCCACAGATAATCTAGTAAGAACCTTTCTCATGATGGAGTCAGTGATCCCCTCTTAGCAAATTATCCCATTTGCCTCATTGTTTCCTGATACGAGAGAAATAGTTAAGTTAGATACAGTAAGTTACAACAGCCCTTCTTTCATTCCCTTACCAGCCTGACTAGTCCTTCTCCCTTCTGATATTATAATAAAATGTCCCTTAGGGGTTACGCTGTGTACAGCACAGACCACGTTTCAGTACAGTCCAGAGCCAACTGCTGCCTCTGAGCTTGGAAGCCCAGCAAATGAGTCTATAATTGAAATTCTTGCAGACATTTTGAGTGGAAGCAAGCTACCAATTAAACCTATTATCCTTGTCAGAGTGCAGGGAGAACAGACCAGCCACATCACAAGTGGGAAAATAGCAGGTTGTTATTTCCAAAGTTTGGGCATCATTTGCACTGAAGGCAGCAGAAAAGTTTCTAGAGAGTCCCAAGAAATCAGGGCTGGAAAAAAAATAATAAAGCAGGAATCATTTTGGCTTTCACTCTGTTGGAATAGGCTGCAAAATGAAACCTAGTGAGCCTCTTGTACTGTTGTGAGTGTGTCTCTCCCTCTCCCAAGATGGTAAAAATCCCAGTGACAGTTTGCCAAACAGAAGCCTATGCCACTGCTATGATATTTCACAACTGTGCCCCCTCCCGCCCCGGGCCAAAGTGGGCACCCTGTCCAACTCCAATGGAGATGCTTGGGGTGGGAACTGGTGAAAAATACGGCTCCATAGCTGAACAATGGGACATTTCTGAGCTACTGCTACAGAATCCTTCTGAAAGCAAATGCAGAAATTGATCCTGTAAGTCCTTACTCACATAAGTAATACTGTTGACTTTGAGGTGTGCTTGTGGGAGTCAAAGTTTGCAGGATTTGGTCCCCAGTTCACTGGTTTGGGGCTGCCTGGGCCTAATTCTCTGCTGCCCTGCACTTTGGATAGTCATTTACCCCACTGCCAGGTGAGTGTGAAAGGCGGAGCTTGTAGCATTGTACATCCACCTTGTGCTCAGTTTGCTTGCAGGAAATGGGACCCCGGACATGGGTTCTCTTCATGCACCATGGCAAAGATATTAGTCTCCTAGTGTGTCTAGGGCTGGTCTGCCATCTGTGGTTCCTTGTTGGGGCCCCAGCTCTCCTTTGCTAGGCTCTTTCATCTTGCTTTGTGTTTTGCACTGCAAGCAAAAGGAGTGTATAGGGGACTGGGCAGCTCCCGCTCAGAGGAATGGAGGCAAAAGTGGATCTGCATTTTCTGCTTGCTTAGGAACCATTTTCCTCTGCTTGTTTGTAGGCAGGAGGGAAGCACTACCACCCAACCTGTGCCAGATGCGTCCGCTGCCACCAGATGTTCACGGAAGGGGAGGAGATGTATCTCACAGGTATGGACACCCTCGCCACAGGGAGAAAGCTCAGGCTGTGGGATGGGCAGATTAACACCTCCTCTGTGCCCCACAGATCCGTTGTCACTAAACTCCGCCTGTAAGATAATTTGTTGATCCCAGCAATGTCGGGAACGTGGCCTTGTGCAAACCTCCCCCAGCTGATGGTCACTAGTGTCACTTTCTAAACCAGCAATGCAGGGATGCATTGAACTGGGAGTGGGGTTACCCCAATCGCAGCAGGCAGATGGAAATTGGCAGGTGAACTAGGAGTCAAAATCCCTGTGGTGACTTGCCCCAGTCCTGGCTGGCTCATGCAACCAGATCCCCAGAGCTGTTGCTGACTTGTGGTTAATGCAGGTTAGCTGTGTTCCAATGGTGTCAGAGAATCTCCCACTGGATCTACTTTTCCTACAAACCCAAGCTCCTGTCTCCTCATTGAGGGCTGCACGGGATGGGGCTCTGACTCCTGGCACAACAGCTGCTTTACCAGCCACGCTGGGGAACACAACTCAGCAGTCATCTTGTTATGTGAAATGTTCCTTCCTTCCTTCCTTCCTGGTGGGGGGAGGGAGTGACCAACTACGCCCAGCCAGAGCTCTCAGCCCTGCAGTCACCCCACTCTCCCCTGCCTCCCACATTCCAGCTCAGTGAGTGAGGAAACGCTATTGATTCCAAGGCCAGGAGGGACTGCTGTGATCATTGTCTGACCTGTATAATGCAGGCAACAAAACTTCCCCGGAATAATTCCTAGTCAGAGCATATCTTTAAGAGCGAAAGAGGGAGGTCTCAGGGACCTGGGGTAGGGCCGGCTCCAGGCATCAGCTAAAGAAGCAGGTGCTTGGGGCGGCCAATACAAAGGGGCGGCACTTCCGGGTCTTCAGCGGGAATTCAGCAGTGAGTCCCTCAGTCCCTCTCTGAGCTGCCGTCGAAGTGCCGCCGAAGAGGAAGAGAGGAAGCCGCTGCCAAACTGCCGCCGAAGAGTGGAGCTGTGTGATTGCACTGACATTTTTTTTGTTTGTTTGTTTGTTTTGTCACTTTGGGCAGCAGAAAACCTGGAGCCAGCCCTGACCTGGGAGCATTTTCCTGGAGGAGAAATTATCCCTCCTGGGCAGCTTGATTCTCGCTCAGAGTCACTGTCAGTAACACAGGTGCAAACAACATATTAACTTCATCAGTGCTGCTGGAACAAGCCTGCGCATGCCCTTGGCCAGCACCATTGGAACACACAAATCATTGGGCCAGGTGGGGGATTCCCAGCCATGGCTAAAGAGCCACCTATCTAGGAACTTCTTTGGCCTCCAGCACTGTAGTGTCTAGAGCATTTCACACTGTTCAGAGGTTAGCCCTCGCTGTCCCCTGTGAGGTAAGGAGCTGCCTCTTTGTTCCTATTTTGCAGTGGGAAGGCTGAGGCACAGAGAGAACAGGACCATCATTTTCATAAATGGCCACAGGTTTTGGGGGCCCAACTTGAGAAACAGACACACACAATCAGTGGCCACTATTGGTTTAAGGAACATGTTTGAGCTCTTATAGTGAGCCTGGGAATTGAACCCAGATCTCTTGGGTCCCACCCCAGTGCCTTAACTACAAAACCAACCCTCCTCTGTTTCCAGAGTCTGCTGTGTGTGGCACTGAAGGGGTTAAGCCATGCAGCACAGGTGGCTGGGTTGGCTGGTTTCAGCAAAAAGGAGATAAATAATCGGGTCTCTGGAGATGTTCATCCCTTGCTGAAGCTGCCTTTGGGGCTATTTCCAGCTCTGAGGGAGGGTGTGTTTTCCCTTTGGTAACCTGCAGCTGCCTGTCACCCTGAGTCATTAATTACCCCTGTAAGTCTGTGGGGTAATTGCAGGGCTGGGTCCCTCCCACTCCCGCACTGCAGGGTTTGTGGCAGGAGCCCTCCGCTCGGGGCTGACTGACTCCTCCGTGAGATGCTAATCGTGTTGGCGTGAACACGGGGGAGTGGCCATGCCATTAGTGTCATGCTGGAATGTCAGCCGGCATGCTCCCAGAAGAGCGCCTCTTGTTTGGTGGGGAGGCAGGGATATTTATGAAAGCTCTGCACCTGGCTGTCATCCCTAATGCATGGCCTGTGACAGGCTGGTGCTGTCACAGCATCCAGGGGCCCAAAATGTGACACCTACAAATGGGTGAAGGAAGAAAAGGGGTCTGGTTTTCTGGAATTGATAATTTATGAACCTGGAGTATCGGATGGATTGTGTTGGTACATGCCCAGTCTGGGGCTGCTACAGCCACATTCTCACCTTGGCTCTGATCCTGAATTCCCTTGGGGGCTGGTTCCTGATCTCACAGGTGAACATCAAACGTTACCAGCCAAGACCTGAGTTCAAGATTCTGTGTTACCCCTGGAACAGCTGATTCCACTATGGCCACCTAAAGCAGGAATGGGGCAGGAAAATGCTCCGCTATTTCCAGGAAAAGCATGGAATCCTGAACACAGGTCGTGGTAGGTAGGTAAATGGGGAATGGACTTTCCAGTTGAGGTTCGTTGTTTCTGTCAGTTTTCTACCTGCCGTTCCCTTTCTTCTGTTTGAAAGTTTATTTTTAAATAATCTGTTCCTTCACCTCTGAGGTGAGTTATTTGTCTGGCATTTAGTTGGTGATGTTTTAGTCTTCTATCTACCCATCCACACAATCAGATTCAACAGTGAATGACTTATGTAGCCAAGAGAACAGAGGGTCTGTGAGCTTACAGTGACCTTTACCAGCCAGTAATCTCGGGCTTTGGGAGCTAGAGAAGCTACAATGGATTGGAAAGGGAGAATTACGCATTGTTTTGAGGCACAAAGGATCATATTACAGCACTGGTCCAGTGCCTCTGCCCGGCCCTCCTATCCATCAGCCCCAGTCCAAGGACATTCCTGTGGCCACACTGTAATATAGAAGGTGCCCAGGAAAGTCAATAAACCTGACAAATCAAAGACTAACAGAGACATTGCTGGACTTGGGCGCTTGTCACTTTCTTCCCATCCGGCAGAAGCTATGCAGCTATGCCGTCTAAATCTCACTCAGTATTCCATCAGTGAGGGCCCCATTGGCATGTCTTGGTGATTTGATGCAGACTCGCACCATTTACAGGCTCACAAGGTCTCCCATTCACAGACCCATAGGTATAGGAAGGGGATGTTGCACTGGCTTGTTAACTGTGGAGACCTGGATTCAAGTTCAAGTTTACATCACACAAGTGAAAGGAGTTTGCTGGAATGTACTTGGCGCTGTACAAGATTCAGACCTCAAAACAGCCCCTGCCCCAAAGAGCTGACAATCTAAAACAGTGGCTCTCAATCTTTCCAGACTGCTATATCTCTTTCAGGAGTCTGATTGCTCTTGTGTACCCCAAATTTCACCTCACTTAAAAACGACTTGCTTACAAAATCAGACACAAAAATATAAGTGTCACACCATGCTACTACTGAAAAATTGCTTATTTTCTTATTTATACCATATAATTATAAAATAAATCAATTGGAATATAAATATTGTACTTACATTTCAGTGTATAGTATATAAAGCAGCATAAACAAGTCACTGTATGAAATTTTAGTTTGTACTGACTTCGCTAGTGCCTTTTATGTAGCCTGTTGTAAAATGCAGAAAATATCTAGATGAGTTGATGCTGGAAGACCGCTGCATACCCCAGGGCTAGGCATACCCCTGGTTGAGAACCACTGATCTAAAAGATGCATATGACTTGCAGGCTTTTCTCCCAAGAATCCCAGTACTGGAACAGCAGGACATGCGGAAGACCAGGATTGGGAATTCTCAGCAGAGCTGTTGGGGTCCAGGACTAGAATAGTGGGGGCAGTTGTAAGGCAGGATTGAAGTGCATCTGCAGAGCTGCTTGCAGGTCCAGGACTAAGCTAGCTGGGTGTGCTGCCAGTCAGGATGGAGGGGTACTATTACACCTGGTTCTGACTATGAGTGGCAATTTGGTCTCTTCAGTGGCGAGTTGAAAGGCTCTGATCCTCTGCTGTTCCCTTGGCTTTCAGGTTCTGAAGTGTGGCACCCGATCTGCAAACAGGCAGCGAGAGCAGAGAAGAAATTGAAGGTAAGCTGGAGCGTCAGAGGTTCATGATGGAGTTTCTGTGCAGGTGGCTGGGCCAGAAGCATGCTCTAGTGTGAGACAAGCAGACATCTCTGAAAGTGCCCCTGAGCGCTCTGGTCCCTGGCTGGAAATGAGTTATGGGGGGAAGGCCCAAACTGAGGGGGACCTGCCGTACCAAAAATGCTGCAAGACCCTAGCCCAAGGGTCAGCACATTCAGCCTCCTGCTTTCCAAAGGGTCCTCGGCAACCCAGAACTTTGAGGATCCCCCTCCCACCTCAGAGGTTTTGCATTGCAGCCATCATCCTTCTAGCCATGGGGAGTCATGGGCAGGACTCCATTTGAAGAGCAGCTGCGGCTCTGTAAATGTCTGCAAGGACTGCTACTGAGCAGTGTAAGGAGGCATCATTCCCCTATACTCCATATGCCATTTCCTCCTCCCTGCGGAGAGATGCTTCCAGCCCACAGAGTCAGAGACCGGCCAGACTCTCTGTGCTTTAGTGGGTGTTTGTTTATTCTGATTGTTAAATTGTAGGTAGACACAAACCCAGGAATGTTCCAGGCCAGGAGAGCAGTCACCATATGGCCCATCAAAGCTGCCTGCCTTTGCACCTTGCATAACATCAGGATAAGCCAGATCTGCCCCTTGCTTCCCTGCTGTCTCAGTGACAGCTTGACAGCCACGCTGCAGGATGCAAGCTGTTGTAAAGTGCCTTTCCATCCCGCTGGAAAGTTTGATGACTTGGCCTGCTCAACCCCCTTCCTTGTGTGCCGTTCAGAAGAAGCACTGGGAGGCCTTTGTCTGTGGTGAGGCTGCTGGCCATGCTCACAGTCCTCAGGGGCATATTGAACATGCATTGTCAGCTGTGGTGCAAGATGCCAGAGCAATGCCGGAATAAACCATGCCTGCCAATTCACTGACAGGCCATTGTGGGGAGTGGTCTGAAGGACTGAAATCATCGCCAGAAACAAACTTTTTATGGAAGCAAACCCACAGATTGTAACAGTCCTCCACCCTCTTGCCTCTTCAATCTTCCAATCCCTTCACCAAGTTCCCTCTAGTGTTCTCTAGCCTGTATTGCACTTACTCACTGCTGCTCTGTTCAGTTAGCATTAGGTCTGATTAACAGTGGCCTGTGTGTCTGCAACCGGCAGACAACATGCTACATGTCTTTCAGAATCATTTGATTTTAATGTGCAGGGCCTGTCTTGCTGGATCTTAATCTGGCCATTAAAGTGGACTGGACATCTTGGACTATGCAAACCCAGTGATTGGGAGGGAGTACAGAGGGCATTGCTGGGCAGTTTCACAGTATAGCCTGCTGCTCAGGGCGTGGGGGACTTTGGGGGTGCTGTCCTTGTCCTGGAGTTGGACAGTGGGGGAAAATTCAGCCCTGATATAAGCAAGTGAAATTCCATTGATTTCAATGGCGTTATGCCTACGTTGTGCCAAGGCTGGATTTGGTTCCATAATCTCCATGATTTGAATGATTGACAGCTTAAGTTCTGATCCAGTTTGTGGTTTTCTATGCACACAGCACAGAAGAACATCAGAAACCTCCATCTCGCCCCCTGGTTCCAGTATTGGTTCCCCCAACCGAGTCATCTGTGTAAGTACAGCTCTGCCACACAGTCTCCGATGTGATGGGGAAAGGGTGGCTCCATATGTTCCAGCGGGGACAGGAGGAGGAGATCTCCCTGCACAGATCAGGTTGGGAGCAGCAGGTTCTCAGTTCCAATCTGCAATGCAAGGGATAGGGAAGGGGTCTTGAGGGTCTCTACCCTGAGTGTTTTGACCTCAGCAGGACTTCTGTGATGAACGGGAAATCTCGGAAGAGTATTGCCAAGGCAGTTCAACACCATAACCTACCCAGCCCTTTCCCCACTGCTGCCTCTTCTCTTCCTGGGAGAATGTTGTGCCTCTCATGAGGACATCTCCTTACGTTTTTCCCTTTCCTGTGGTGGCACACCGGTTCTGTTTGCTCTGATGGGAGCTTCACACTGTATATTCCAGCCTCTCCTTCCCTTTCTCCTCATCTTTCTCTCTGTTTCCGTCTCTCTGCCTCTGTCTCTCTGTCTCCTAGGCTAAAGTGGATAATGAGATCCTTAATTACAAAGACCTGGCAGCTCTTCCCAAGATTAAAGCCATCTACGAGGTGCAGCGTCCCGACCTCATTTCCTACGAGCCCTATCACAGATACACGTCAGATGAGACGCTGGAGAGATATAGCTATGGGGAGGTACTGAGTCTTTTGCAGACAGGGCATTTGCATTTGGCATTTGCAGACAGGGACCTCAGGATCTGATGAGGGTTTTTTGAGGGGGTGAGGGTGGGGATGACACAGTTCTGTGGGTGTAAATCCTGAATAACTCCATTGGCATTAGTGGGGTTACTTCAGATTTACAGTGGGGGAACCAAGAACAGAATCTGGCCCAGAACATCTCCAAGGAGGATTCTTGTCTGTTGTCTGGAAATCCAGGATGGGCCAAGACAGGAGAACCTTGGCCCCAGCCTCCTCCACTGTGGGCCACAAGAGTGAGCCAGAAAACTGCTACAGCATCAGTTAGTGACAGTCTACGACTCTGCCCATGCTGATAGAGGCCATTGGCGATTGGTCACACCATGTAATCCGAAGGGAGTGCTTTGAGGAGAAAGGTGGCCCCAAGAAATGGCTCCTCTGGGGAATGTCACCCAGTGCATCTGAGCCCAGGAAATGAATGAGGGGAAGGGGGTGTCTCCACAGCACCCTCCGCCCAGCACAGACTGTAAGGACAGATCTGCAGCGGGGTCACTCTACAGGCACCTGAACTGCTCACACCCCAAATGGTGCTGTTGAAAATCTGATCCTTAATTGCAGCTATTTACTCTGCAGTCCATTTTCCAAAGAGCACCCTCCTTGCTTAGATGGGGTGCAGGAAGGCTCACCAGAGGGCCTGCTGCAGGGAAGCCTCACCAGTGTCCGCAGAGCAAGGGTCTAGGCAGGACAGCCCTTATCTAACGCTGACTCCACTGGATGGGGACGGGAAGGGAGCAGGGAGCTGAATGGTGCTGTCCATGTCCACGGGGATATTAGAAAGAGCTGTGTGGAAGGAAACCAACACAGCCCTTGGCATGGGACTTCCCCTGCCCTAATCCTGGGGGCAAGCTGGGACTGCTGGACAGTTTCACCCACTTAAATGAGAAGGAGATGAGTGCATGGATTTGACATGGAGGGAAGCTAGATCCTGCCTAATCCAGCTCCCACTGAGGACTACAGAAGCTGAGGGTAGAATTGGGCCCTTTAAAATGGTCACAGAAGAGACCTTTGTAATAACCAGCAATGACTTCTCTGAAATCTCCAGTGTGAAGCAGGTGCCTGGGTTCATCGTGAGCCAGCCGTCCAGAGCACTCAGCTGTCTGTGCCCTCTGTACCAAGGTGGGAACAGTGACACTGTCCTTTGTGTGCAGTGTCCGGGAGCTGTATGGGGCTCTTACCTGCCCGGGAAGCATAGCTCAGTACACAGACTCACCGTGTTGTGTTGAGTTTCCTGTTGGCCTCAGATCAGGGCCTTGGGGCACTGAGGGCCTGGTTCTTCTCTCCCTTACACCTGTGTAAATTGAGATTTAGTCCATGGAGGTCGCTGACATTCCGCAGTGTAAAACTAGTGTAGGCAAGAGGAGAATGGGGGCCTGGATTCTGGAAAGCACCATACGGGGGGAAGCTAAGAAAAGACACTGCTGGCTTCTGGATTCCTTGCACCTCTGCTTTTTCACTGTGGGTTTTTGTCCCAGGTCTAAGGGTGGTTGGCTTGTGAGCTGGCTAAGGCAACTGCCCCTGCGGCGCTCTGCAGCACTGTGCGCTGGGGGCTCTGCTGCCTTTCATCCATAAGAGCTGCGCCTGCAAATGATCTCTGGATAAAGCAGAGAATGCAGGTTGCCATGTCGGGGCCTCTTGTGGACAGCGACATGGCCTATGACACAGACAGGGATGGCATGCAGCAGCACAGACCTCCAACGCCGGGGGACAGTGCAACTGAGGGTACGTCTACACTACGGGATTATTCCGAATTTACATAAACCGGTTTAGTAAAACAGATTGTATAAAATCGAGTGCACGCAGCCACACTAAGCGCATTAATTCGGTGGTATGCGTCCACGGTCCGAGGCTAGTGTCGATTTCTGGAGCGTTGCACTGTGGGTAGCTATTCCGTAGCTATCCCATAGTTCCCACAGTCCCCCCTCCCCTTGGAATTCTGGGTTGAGATCCCAGTGCCTGATGGGGCAAAAATCATTGTCGCGGGTGGTTCTGGGTAAATGTCGTCAGTCACTCCTTCCGCTGGGAAAGCAACGGCAGACAATCATTTCGCGCCCTTTTTCCCTGGATTTCCCTGGCAGACGCCATAGCGTGGCAACCATGGAGCCTGTTTTGTCTTTTGTTACTGTCACCGTATGTGTACTAGATGCTGCGGACAGAGGCGATTCAGCAGCGCTACACAGAAGCATTCATTTGCTTTTGCATGACAGCAGAGATGGTTAGCAGCCGTTCTGTACTGTCTACCATGCTATTGTAAATTGTAAATTGGCAATGAGATGAAGGTTACCAGTCGTATTGCACTATACCTTCTGCTGCTGTCATAGGTGCCCCTGGCTGAGATCAGCCGGGGGCGCAAAAGACAAAAATGGGAATGACTCCCCGAGTCAATCCCTCCTTTATGGTATCTAAAAATAGAATCAGTCCTGCCTAGAATATGGGGCAAGTGTACTAGAGATCCAGTGTATCAGAGAACCAGAGAGCACAGCAGCTCTGTGTCAGATCCCGCAGGAATGATGAGCTGCATGGCATTCACAGGGGGTGCTCCTGCAACAACCCCACCTGTTGCTTCCCTCCTCCCACAGCCTTCCTGGGCTACCGTTGCAGTGTCCCCCCGTTTGTGTGCTGAAGTAATACAGAATGCAGGAATAAGAAACAGTGACTTGTTAGTGAAATAAAATGAGGGGAAGGCAGCCTCCAGCTGCTATGATAGTCCAGGCAGTACAGAATCTTTTCTTTACACATGAAGGGCGGGGGCTGATAGAGCTCAGCCCCCTGTTGCTATGATGAAGACGGTTACCAGCCATTCTGTACCATCTACTGGGAATGACCGGGAGGCCAGTCAGGAGTACTTATGGGATGATGACGAGGATGGATACCAGTCGTATTGCACTACACCATCTGCCACAAGGCTGATGATGATGACAGATATCTGCCATAGTGTACCATCACCCACCAAGGAGGGGGGACGAGGATGCTACAGTTCAGTGCCGCAGCATCGCGTCTACCAGCAGCATTCAGTACACATAGGGTGACATTTAAAAGAGTCAAGAGATGATTTTTTTCCCTTTCCCTTTTCCGGGGGTGGGGGGTGGGAGTACATTGACGAGCTATGCCCTGAACCACCGCGGACAATGTGTTTGACTGTACAGGCATTGGGAGCTCAGCCAAGAATGCAAATGCTTTTCGGAGACTGCAGGAACTGTGGGATAGCTTGAGTCCTCAGTCCCTCCTCCCTCCATGAGTGTCCATTTGATTCTTTGGCTTTCCGTTATGCTTGTCACGCAGCAGTGCGCTGAGTCCCTGCTATGGCGTCCGTCTGGAGATTTTTTAAAAATGCTTTGGAATTTCATCTTCTGTAATGGAGCTCTGATAGAACAGATTTGCCTGCCCATACAGCGATCACATCCGTACGGTCCATGCTGGAGCTCTTTTTGGATTTTGATTTGGGACTGCATCGCCACCCGTGCTGATCGGAGCTCCACGCTGGGCAAACAGGAAATGATATTCAAAAGTTCGCGGGGCTTTTCCTGTCTACCTGGTCACTGCATCCGAGTTCAGATTCCTGTCCAGAGCGGTCAGTGGTGCACTGTGGGATACCACCCGGAGGCCAATACTGTCGATTTGCGGCCACACTAACCCTAATCCGATATGGTAATACCGATATTAGCGCTACTCCTCTCGTTAGGGAGGAGTACAGAAACCGGTTTAAAGAGCCCTTTATATCGATATAAAGGGCCTCTTAGTGTGGACGGGTGTGGCGTTAAATCGGTTTAACGCTCCTAAAACCGGTTTAAACGCGTAGTGTAGACCAGGCCTGAGAAAGCAACAGAAAGGTAGCCTGGGAAGCTACTGTGCGTCAGATGGCTCAGCAACATGCTGTTACGGAGGCCTCGCAAGCTGTGGGGTGGGGTTTGGAGTCTTTTGCTTTGGGTGGGTCTCACTGTATTCGCTGCTGTCTGGTGTAAACCCCTTGAATTGATGCAATTTTAGTGTGTTGTCCAGACGGCCCAGTGCTGCTCTGGGTGGCATCTTCTGACCCCTGTATGTGCATAGTAGGTCACGAAGCCATGTTTCATAGTGGGATGGTGTCTCCTGTGAACCCATCTGACCTCGCTTAGCTCCCATCTGTTTATATCCTCCCCATTGAGCTAGTTGCTGCTGTTTCACCAACTCCAAGGGAAGCACCATAGCCAGACATTTGCATCTGGAGCTTCCCAGGTTCAGCCTGTCCCTTCTCATCCTCTGAGGGCATTTCCCCTCCCCTCCCCTCTGTGCAGCTGCTATAATGTCATTATTTGTATGTGAAACTCAGACAGGCAGGAGAGAGGAGAAATCCCCTCTGAACACTAGGGCTCTGGGTTGGCAAGAGCAGGACCCTCTTGGACTTAGCATTGTATCTGGAGTCTTGCTACAAGCATGCAGAGCCAGACGCTCTGTGAACAGGTCAGACTCCGTAGACACGAGCAGGCAAGGGGTTGATTTACGGGCTCCAAGGGCTGGTTGTTTCAGTTGTTTCCAAACTGGGAAAGCGAAGCTTGGATGGCTTCATTCTCCCATACATTGTATGTCCCAGCATGGCCATGGGAGCACCTGCCTGCCAGCTCCAGTGAAGGGGAGGGGGGATATTCTGCACCAAATGAAAGAAGCTGAAGAATTCCCCCAAAGTCTCTTCCCCTTGGGGAGAAATGAGTTGCTCCCGTGAGTTCCTCCACCAGGCATTTCCCCTGGAGCACCAGCTGGATGGGATCAAGGCAGCCCCTCTGTGCTCCAGCCTGGACTCAGAGTGGCTGAGGTGGAGGGACAGGCTGCTATTTATTTCCCATCGATGGAGCCTTCTCTCCCACAGGTTTCCCTCAGTGCCTGGCCCTTTTAATGTGGCTGTGGTTTCACTAAGAGGGCTGTAGTTTTGGGCAGATGAAGTGCTATGAGGCTTGGGTCAGTCATATTGCCCATTAATCATGTCCCTCTCTCTTCTCTCCCTCCGTGCTGTCTCTGGACCTCCTCCCCGTCCAGTCCCTTGGAACGCTGTCTCCGTATTCTCAGGTAAGTACACCGTGCTCCAGAGACCTCTGGGACCGCACGGCTGGAGGTGGGTGGGACCTGCGTGGAGTTATAACTGAAGGATTTGGCTGGACCAAGGGGACCCCTCATGCCTGACAATGGGGGTTCTGAATGGAGACAGCTATTGGGCTGCTGAATCCCTTCTTGGTGTAACTCCATTGAAGTCAGTGGAATTACACCGGGAGTGAATCTGGCTTATGATGCTAATGCAGTAATTCTACTGGAAGTCGCTTTCTTCAAGTTAGGCCTGGAGTGCCAGCCGCACAGTCCTGCCATGTTTGCCTGAGATTGCTCTGAAACAGGGAGCAGGGCCCATGTGCTCAGCCCTGGTGTAAGAGGGGGGAGATCTTTGTTACATAAAGGTGGGCCCATCAGTTGCATCTTGGAGCAATGTTGACAGTTTCTGGAGAGAGATGCATCCAGCCTTCCTTGGCCAAAGCAGTGGGGTGGGGGAGGAGGCATCCCTTTTTTGGGGACATTGTGAAGGGAAAAAACAGGGAATTCTCCAGGCACCAAAAAAGTCAAACCACCAAATAATGGGAAAGTGGTGTTTCTCAGCTGCTCTGCTTGCAAAGATCCATTGCAGGGGGACACGACTCCAGTCAGCTATTGCTGTTAAGCCCCAGGCATGCTGAGAGGAGCAGAGCTCACATAGGAGATGCGTGACTTGTCTCTAAATGCCAGATGGCTACTTTGTACTGTACACCCATTCCACAGCCACACACAGGCCTGTGCACCACCCAGCTCACCACACCCACTGTGCCGTTACATCACAAAGGCTTTACCCTGTCCTAGCTGAGAAGAGTCAGTGTCCCTGGCTTCCATGGGGTTGGGGTGGTGGGGGCGTTTCCCTGAAGGAAAGAGAAGACCCTGCCTTCCTGAAAAGCTGTGACTCTGCCTATACAAACACCTCCTTCCCCCACTCTATGACTCCTTTATGAGGCCTTGTTTCAGCTATCTCCATGCTTCAGAATCTGAGGCACTTGCGCCTTCTCCGACCCATGCCCTTCATTCTCATCTCCTTTCACCCATCCAGGATATCTATGAAAGTATTGACATACGGCAGAGACGGGCCTCCAGCCCAGGCTACATCGACTCCCCCACCTACAGCCGCCAGGGCATGTCTCCCACCATCCCACGCTCCCCACATCATTATTACCGCTCAGGTAAGGACACTGGCCCCTCACACCACCAGGCCCGGCCCAGGTTAAAACAGCCAGCGGAGAGCAGCAGAGCAGTGTGCTGGGATCACAAGGACACTCATGCCTCTCCCGGAGGCCTTGGCCATCCCTTTGGCAGCAGCGCAAGTAATGTTGGGAAATCCCAACTCCGAACAAGGAGGAGTTAAATTCGACAGTGCCTGCAGGATGCCGGGAGGGGGGATTTCCTCTCTGAGGGGTGTGTGCCCTCTGTGGAGTGATCTGCCTTTGGCTGCCTCATGCACAATCCAGTTCAGCTAATTCCACTCCCTGGGGCTTTCCTCCTGTCTCATACCCAACTCAGTCACAGCGTCGCCCCATCACTACAGAAAATCCAAGTTGGTGGCTCCATGCCGGCACTGGAACTAGTGGCGCAGCTGATGCTTGACTTGCTTATCCTGGGAAGTGAGGGATGCATCAGAATGCATGTACCTGTCAACGCTGGGGGTGAATCCTCACACACACCCGGGCTAGCACATCTTCGGGTGAGGCAGCAGGGCACAGCTGTACCTTGAAATCTAAGGGGGGAATGGGCAGGAAAACCCAGAGAGAGATGAGTATGGCAGACTTGCCCTCTGCTGGGTTTCCCCCCATGTTGTTCAGTAAGGCGCCAACCCTTGTAGATAAAGCTCTTAGGACAGTCGCCATCAAAGACTTTGCCATACAAGCGAGAATGACAGGGAAATCCTGGACAGGAGTTTTGGGCCCCTGCAATGGGTTCTGGGCTAGACCCATGAATGGCATGCACCTGTGGATTTCCCTCTGGTTCCTATCTAACCCCATCTGTAAACCGTCAGTTCCTCCCTCACGACGTGTGTAGCAAACCCCACCCCCATCCATCCATCCCTTCCTCCCCAGCCATTGACTCACAGGTGGCTTGCTGCTCTTCTAACATGGCTGCATTTAACACCAGTTTTCTTCTGCCTCTTGTTCTCTCTCAATCACTGTCACTCCCTCCGATCCGTGCTTTCCAGGCACAGAGAGTGGGCGCAGCTCCCCCTACTATAGCCAGTTAGATGTGAGGTCTTCTACTCCAACCTCTTACCAAGCTCCCAAGCATTTCCACATTCCAGGTAGGCTCTGGAAACCTCCGGCCTGTGGGGAGCACTGTGTCTATTGCATGCATGCATGTGCTGTACGTGTGTATCGCATGAGTAGCACCACTGCCTGCCTAGAGTCAGCTAGCAGCAGCAGGACACGTCCCATAATAAAGGCCATCCATAAACAAGACCTGCAGCTTTAACCCCACCTAAACTTCCCATCGTCCAGAGTCTGCAATACCCTCCCCTGCCATTTCCCACTGCCTCCTGCCCCGCACAAAGTGAAATTCCCTGCAAGGACCCTGCCCTCCCTTCCCTAGAGGATCACAAGGCAAAGCTTTTCTGATTAGAAGCTTTTCTACACCCATTCTTTACAGATGATTTATTTTATACTCCTCCTACTCCCCCTAGGGCCCGGTGCACCCTTCCCCCAGAGTCTTCTGGGCTTGCCAGATGGCTGCTCCCCTCCAGCAGGGACTCCAGGGGGCCACCAGGTAAGGCCCACTGCCCCCTCAATCCATCCACTGATCTTCTGAGGGATTGGGAGGGAAACAAGCACCTATCCAATCACTTCTATAGGATACACAATAGGGCAGCAAGAAGGGATTCACTCCTCCTCCCAGCTGCAGTCACAAGGACAGACTGGACCATTCGTCAAATCCAAAACTATCCACTCAGTCCACGTAAAGCAAACCCACCCTAATAAGTTCAAGGGACCTTTGACCTGTCCCCCCTTCTAAAGCCATTTAACTGGCTCTCAAGTTTACCTTCGAGATGGGCCTGAACCAAATCCCCAGATGTGGGTGGTGGGGTGCTGACTGCAAACCTAGATTCCTTATGTTGCAGTTAGCCCTTGTCTCTAGAGTGGCCGAGCTGGCAACCTGGGACCAAAGGCACCCAGATTTTGGGGGAGGTGTTTAAAAAATCCAGGCCACTTTTAGTATGCACATACATAGTACAGAATTAGCATCTCTCAAGGTGACTACTGGACTGGAGCTGCAGCCTCACAGCCTTCTCCTCATGCTCACCCATGTAACCAATCCATGGCCGCAGCCACCACCATGGTGACCAGCTCTACACACGACCAGGGGCGGCTCCAGGCCCCAGCACGCCAAGCGCGTGCTTGGGGTGGCATGCCGCGGGGGACGCTCTGCTGGTCGCCAGGAGAGCGGCGTCTCGTGGCTCCAGTGGACCTCCCGCAGGCGTGCCTGCGGAGGGTTCTCTGGTCCCACGGCTTCAGTGGAACCGCGGGACCAGCGGACCCTCCGCAGGCACGCCTGCGGGAGGTCCACCGGAGCCGCGGGACCGGCGACCAGCAGAGTGCCCCCCACGGCATGCCGCCGTGCTTGGGGCGGCGAAATGTCTAGAGCCGCCCCTGCACACAACCCTCTATCTCAGCCCTCTCCCTCTCCGGCCACCCCACCACCACAGCTATATGTGCGGAGCGGAGCTCTCCTACCCCTTTGCTGATGTCTTTTATGGATGGCCCCATCCCTGCTCCGCCGGCTCAGCTGATAGGCCCTAGCGCTGGTAGGGTAGCTATAGGCACAGTCTCCAAGTTGCTTCCCCTTCCCAGCTAGCTCTATTTCTCCCTGGCTGAAAGAGGCTTTGGCTGATGTTGGTTTGCTCTCAGGTAGATCATGGATAGTTCTTCTAGATGCCTGCGCCCCCAAGAAATGACCTCCCTCCTGAAAATCCATCAGTAACAGCCCACTCCATGGGGCTGACTGACAGAGAGGTACCCCCAGATCCTTGGTCTCTAGGTGTCCCCTCTCCCTCTTCCCCTCCAAGACATCTTTGTCTGAGAAGAACCAACAGTGGGGACAGGAAGGAGAAGCATCTGCCATTCTGTCAGTGCATGGTGTTAACACTGAGCATGCTCACTGCATGTCCTCTAGCACACACACTTCCTCTCTACCCTAGGGTTTTCTGTAGCACCCATCGCCATAGTATGTGGGTGCTTAGCTTCCAAAACAGGTTTAACCCTCTTTCTCCCCCACCTCATAAGCCAAACCAGACCCTGATCCATCTTTGATGAAATGCCTTGGAACTAGGTTGCATTTTTTTGCTTAAAGTCCATGGAGGTGAAAAATGTTGTACGTAACAGACGAGTGACTGGGGGTTTGCATCTCCTCTTCCATGCTCTCTCCATATCCACTGCTCCCAGTAAACACACACTGACTTCCATGTCCTTTCTCTTTTCTTTTCTTTTCTTTCTTTTCTTCTCTCTCTCTTTTTTCCTTCAGCTGCCGGAGAGAGTAACATCTACCGGAAACCCCCCATCTATAAACGACACGGTATAGTCTGAGTGTTGCTTTGGGGTGATTGCCAATTACTTAATAGTCCTGGCATCGGAAGGGCCAGACAGAGATTAGGGACGAGTTACACTGCTGAGTAACTCCTTGGACTGGGACAGGGTTACTCCAGATTTATACTGGTGTGAGACCAAGATAAAATTAATCTAGGACAGAGGGGAATGGCATCGTTAGGCAAAGAGCCAGGTCATGGGGCTGCCCTGGCAGGCGCAGGAGGAGGTGTCGAGAAAGGCTGGAGGCGCTGGCAACCATGGTGGCTGCACTTCCTCGGGCGTGGGACTTAGTGCAGGCACAAAGCTGTGACATTTCACGTTGCCTTCAGCAAAAAGCCCAGGTGGTGGGAGTGAGAAGTTGAGTAGCACAGGAGATCTATCTGCTTACCGGTCACTTGGGGTTCAACCCCCTCCTCAGATATAACACCAGGTTAGATATTTGTCTCCAGTGCTCAGCAGTTGCCAAAGATGGGAAAGCAGGTGCTGTAGGTCAGGACTGAGGGATGGCATCAGAGTACAGGGGGACGGGGACTGGAATGGCTGGGGATGAGAGGGTGCTGCAGGTCAAGAGCCTGAAGGGCATTAATAGCAGAGCACAGGGCAGGGCTGGAATAGCAGGGGCCCTGTGGGTCAGGGTGCTCTGGCAGAACTGTGAGGAGAGAGGAGTGAGCAGTACATGCTTTTTTTTTAACGCTAGCCATAATATAAATTACCTGGAAAAAACTGAAAAGGGAATCCCAACGTCCTGAAAACCTCTGACTGTCCCAGGCGGACATTACAGATTGAAAGGGAGTGTCGGTAACCTGTAGAGAGGGCTGGGGCTGTGGGAGTGGGGGATGTCTGGGGAGGTGGCACAAGGGCGCCTGGCACCAGCCAGGCCCTTGCTGAGGAGGGCTTGTTGTGTGCTCACCAACTTGCTTTGTGTAGCAGCTTTCCCTGTGAAACCGTAACTCTGACTCTCCTTTCTCCCTCCGTGCGTCTCTTCTGTCCTGTCTGCCTAACACCCCTAACGCCCCCTGCTGGCTGTCTGCACCCCTCTGCGCTGTAAGTAGCTGCCTTTGCTGTGTTCTCCTGACTGACCCCTGGCATGTTACTGGGGAGCTCTGAGCACTCTTAGCTGGCCAGGCCTTGAGGTTGAGTTTGGCACCGTCTCTCTCAGCTCACCATAACCAAGGTGGCAGCAATCCTGCAGGGGTGCCCTCTGCCCCTCGCATGCTTGCTGAGGAAGAGACTAGCTCTGAAGAGGCTGCCATTTTGTTTTCTTAACGGTGGAGCAGGAGCCTCCAACGTTTGCCGTATGGCCTGAAGCCAGCCTAGAGTCCTTTGTGCAGGGAGGAGACCCCATTCCACTGCTGCTGTGGGCCATAGCTCTTCAGCACAGGAGCCATGGGCCTGTATTCATGGCTCTAACTAGAGCCAATGACATTGTGCATGGGGCTCCCCTCCCACACACACACAACCCATCACATCCCCTCCTCAGCCTGGTACTTGCCAAAGTCACCTCCCCCCATCCCTTCAAACATGCCCTCTGGGAAGCGCACTCCTTCCCTTTGCCCTGTCCCGGGGCTGTGCTCCTTGCCTCTGGATCTCTCCTCAGGCTTCCAGGTCCCCATGGCACTTTTACTGCCCTTTTCTGGTGATGACATTGTTGCATTCCTGAGCGAGGTTACCTAGGGAGGGAGGAGCAGCTAATCTCAGTAGCCCTTGTGTTTTCCTGCTTCCTTGGCTGATGCAGTAGGAAAATTGTTGGTTAAAGAGGAAGAGCAAGAAATTAGGACCAGCCAACATTATAGTGGGCTCTGGATCAGCACCATCCTGGCGGCTACCTTGTAACTCAGCCTGGCAGCCAAAGGCTCTGCATCATGATGTCATGGCATTTGCACCTCAGCGCCTTGGACTCGGAGCAAGATGCAAGGCTGGAGTGGAGTGCACGGGATAGAGCCCTTACAATCAGAGTGCTTGGCAACCTATTCAGCCCATTTTGTACAGAGCAGCTGTTTGCAACTGAGCCTGGGGCTGGGTGCTAGGAGCTACAGGGTTCTGTTCCCAGTTCTACCACTGCCCTGCTGTGTGACCTTAACTTCCTCTCTCTGTGCCCCCACTTCACCATCTGTAGAATGGGGGTGATGCTACCGACCTCCCGGCGGTGCGAGGTGTGATCAGTTAACGTTTGTCCAGCACTTTGATCATGGACTATTACCAATCAGGACAGGAGACCTCAAGCCTCTGGGGAGAGTGGAGCAGGGGGATGTGCCACGCCCCCAGCTGGATCTCCAGGTCTGGTGGGTGACCCATCAGCCTCAGCCAGCTTGCTACCTCCGTTGGTTGCCCTTTGCTTGGGGGACATACCTGGCCCCTCAGGCTTTGGGGAGAAGCACCGCCATAACTGTTATCTCCAAACCAAAGTCTGCTGGGAGGGTTCTGCTTACTGGAGCTGGGAGGCACTTGGTTGTCTGTGTGGGACAGCCATGGTCACACTGACAGCATCTCCTCCAGAGCTTGGGTTTCCTTCCTAAATCTCGTGCTCTGTTGCTTTTGCAGACAATCCACCTGCAGCTACGAAAAGCAAAACCAGCGAAGACATTGCACAGTCCTCCAAATACAGCCCAGCCTATTCCCCAGACCCGTACTACCACTCCGAGTCCGAGTACTGGCCTTTCCAAGGTTCGCCCAAAGGTAACGCAGGGAGCCAGACCTGCCCTGGGTGCGGCCAAGGCCACGGGAAACCCAATAACAACCTCCTCATGTGTCATTTTCTGGGAGGTGTTGGCTTTGAGCCCCTATTTCCCAGGGAAGGCCCAGTGCTGAGGGCATGTAAGTTAAATCGAGGGTAGGCACTGATGGAAAATGATGACACATCTAGAACCCTGGACCTGAAGTCCCCTCAGCCGTTGGGTGATTTGCCATGCACATTCACCCTGGGGCCCATCGCTAGCAATCCTGCCTGGGTGTCTGCCTGCTGTTTGTATTTGTCCATGTTGTGCATTTGACTGGGTCTGCCCCCGTCTCCTTGCAGTACCACGAGCCCGCAGATTCTCATCAGGGGGAGAAGAGGACGGATTTGACCGGGGGATGCACAAGGTAAACGGCTGTTTCCATCCTTTCCCCACCTACCCACTGGCATCTCCTCTCAACTCCTCCCCTGAGAGAGAAATGCAACAGAGGAGACGAGAAGAGAGCTGGCAGCAAGTTTGGAGGCCACACGCCCTGGCAGGGATCATGGCAGAGAGCCGGGAAAGACTGCCTTGGCCCAGTCTCCTTGTTCGGAGATCACAGCTGGAGTAAATCTGTGGCATGTGCCTTTTCCAGATGCTTCTGCCCCAGGAGTGGGTCTTGCGCCATCCACATGCTGTGGGCCCCTCCATTCCAGGCTCTGTCTGGCCTTCCCAGGGGAAGCCGATGCACTAGGCCACTCAGGCCCACTTGTTCTTTGGTGCCTTCCTTCCCTTCATGGACTTTCCCCTCCCTTGTGCAGGCACCCGCAGACCTCTGACTTTGGCCAATAACCCTCTGCTATGAAATGTGACCAGGGGGAGCGTGGAGCTGCCTTATGGGGCAGATGTTGCTTGGGGAGAGGAAGGAGCCATTGTGCTCACCAAGAGGCACCAAGCCCTCTTTGCTGGCTGGGTGCTGGGTTGGATGTGAGAACCATAAGGAGAGCTGGCCTTACCCCAGGAAAGTCCAGCGTTAGCGGCATTGTGTGCTGACACTGTGGCGGAGTGGTGCTGCCGCTGCTGGTTGGCAGAGAACGTCCCACCTGTGTCTGAAGTGTATTCCTTTCCATTTCCCCTCATGGTGCCTAGATCCAGAGCGGCATCGGCAGGTTGATCCTGAAGGAAGAGATGAAGGCACGATCCAGTTCTTACGCTGACCCCTGGACGCCGCCCCGCAGCTCAGCCGGCAGCAGAGAGGCCCTGCACACAGCCGGCTACGAGAGCTCACTGAACGGCTGTAAGGAATGCCAAGAGTACCGTAGCAGCAGTGGGCAGGCTATTTGGCTCACACAAGATGAAGAGCTTGTGGTTTCTATTTGGTTGGGAGCTGGCTGACATTTGGGTTGTGAATGAGATAAACAGTCTTTCACCCCCGATGCCCAGATCTACACAGGCTGGATTAGATCCAGCCATGTGAGCGTAAAAGGATCCACGGGGCTGACCAGCAATCTCTCCCAGCAGGGGGCTGTTCTGTGTGGGGGGAATGAGCTGGTGGATCTCAGACTATGTGGCCACATCACAAAAATCAGCCATTGGCTTTGCCATCTCTTCTTCCCGCCTCATACTGTGTTCTCACTTCTACTTCCATTACGAGGGCACGACCTGGCATGAGGTGTTGGCATGGTGGGGAAGGAAGGACACCTGAACCAGTGCCTTTCAACACGGCTGGAGGGGTTGGATGTTTGTAAGGGACACAGTTTGCCCCAAGAAATTAGTCTTGGACAATTCGTTCCCCTGATGGCTGCATCAGGGAACCATCTGTCCTTTACACATGTGCCTCTAGGCGGCATTCAGGGCTCAGTGTTTGGGTCTGTGCTTCAGGTGTTTGGTGCTTGTGTTTGGTTTTTTGAATGCCTCAGGGAGCCAGAATAACATCAGATCGTCTGTTAGGGTGTTTGAGTGCCTATGGTGGAGAAGCCTTGAGGAGACCTGAGCTTGTGTTAGTTTGGTCCCATAGCTATATCCATGAGGCAAAGAAATGCCCATGACAAACACAAAGACAAATACATCTCCTGAGATCATTGGGCTTGTCTGAGTTTCTCTGGGAACCCCTCGTCATTGTGAGTTAGGGTTGCATGTCCCTAGGGCTGCCACACAGTCAGTCCCACCTTCATTTTCTGTGGACTGGGGAATTCAGATCTACAAAGGAATTACACACCTGCAATTGCACAGGCTGGTCACTAGATGGCACCATAGACAACTTGCCAGCTCATCCTCTAATTGGCCTCTTGGTTGGACTGAGTTCCTATGAAGGACTTTGCTGGCTGCTCTGGTTCTGATGCCCCTGCCTGCTATGGGGTCTCAGTAGTGCCAGCGTCTGAAAACAGGGATATTTCAGGGCTGCCTGGAGTCAAGTCCGCCAGGGGATATAAGGCACAGGGTAGGGGGAGGAGCCAACCCATGTGTGAGCCCTGCCGCTCTGACTGAGGTCCCATAATAGCATCAACTCTCGGGGGGAGGGAGCAGCAGAGGCAGAACCTGCTGCCACTGTGAACAAACAGGTTAGCAGCTCTCCATATGGCCAGAGTAACTGTGGCCTTAAAAGGAGCTCTGAGCTGCCCAAGGCTGCAGTCTCCTCAAAGCTTTAGATGTGGTCTCCTCTCTGCAGATGGGCAGAGCCACCTCCCTCAGCCCCAGTGGCCAAGCCTGCAAGATGCTGCAGGAGCTGCTAATAGTGACATGGAGGATAGGCCCACCTGAATCCCTGCTCTCAGGCCTTTGTAGAGAGGGAGCATGTCTAGTGGTTAGAGTAGGGATCTATGCATCAGAAGCTCTGGGTTCTAGTCCCTACTCTGCCACTAACTCACTGCGTGACCCTTTCTCACTCTGTGCCTCAGTTTCCACATCTGTAAAATGTGGGCTAATCCTTCTGGGGGTGAGGTGGGGGGGTTGCATTAATTTAAATGGAATAAAGGGCACAGAGAGTCAAAGGTGTTAACATGACCCGGTCTCTGTCCAACATTAAACAGTGTTAAACAAGGTTTGGTGTTTGGTATATAGAGACTTCGGTCAGCCAGTTTAGTACCATGGCAAACACCATGTTAAAAATCCTTTGTAATCTGTTATTAAAGATACAGAAAAAGATGGAAAACTAGATAAAGCTTTTGAAATGTCAAGTATTAAATTAGGCTTCCATTTTAGCAACATCCCTCATTCCCTTTAAAAAAAAACCCTTTGTTAGACAGTCTCTTAGGTGTTATGAGAGATGGTAATAACTCCTTTTTAGGTAAAAGAGAAGAAGTTAGTTGAGATGGGCTGGAGCTGTCATTAAAATCCAGTCCCATTTCCTGAGAAGACAGAACAAGACAAACACAAAAAGGAGAGAGAAAAGAACAGCAAAGATGGAAAATGCAGCTTCTTTCTCTGGTGCTGACTTTCACTTGCAACCTCTCTGCTGGAGACACACAGGCCCATCACATGGTCTTATCAACCAATCCGAGACCTGGCAAACTTGTACCAGCATGGCACTGTTTAGAGCATTGCTTTTAGCTGCCTCTTTCTGGTCACCGGCTTACAGACAGCATTGTTGCAAAATACATAGTCTTGGCCAGCTAAAAAGGAGAGGGTTAGGAAAGAGAAGAAATAAGGTGGGCAAGGAAGAGGACATATGCCAGGGGGAGAGAGAGAGAAAGTCTCACATCCCAGGTGGTATTTGGGAGTTAGCTGGAACTGATGGAAGTTGCGGTGTCATTTGGGTCCCTTTCTCTGGCCCAGTCTGATCAAGACATCTCTCAGAATTAGGACAAAGAAGGTCCAGGATCCCAGGATATGGTGGGTTGGCAGCTATGATGGTGAATCTCTCTCCAGCAGTTAATTTTTTCCCCAATGTCTCTTTCATTAAGGACCCCAAAAGGGAGTGATGGGTGGAATAGCCCATCCCTTCATTTTATCCATCAATTAGGCCTAGTTTCTGACACACCAATTTTGGTTCACTGATTTCTGGTTCCACACTTTTCTTGTTTATCGAGCATGAGCTTAACCCAGCCCTTGAGTTAGATCAATAGGCCTTTGTGTGTGGACTCGTTCCGTCTTTCTGTCTCCCTGGCATACCTGTTCCCCTCAAGAGCTGTTGTTACGGGTCATTGTGACCTTTTAGAAACTTCCACTCGCTTGTTACAGCTGAGCTCACAGTCATGGTAAATCTGCAGGCCCAGTTACCACAACAGGCAGGAAGCCTCAGCTCACCAATATTCATAAAGCACTTTGAGATGCTCACTTGGAAGGTGCTGTGAAGGGAAAGGTATATGCTGTGGAGATGAAAGCGGTGAGAGGGTGAGTGGGGTAGTGCTGGGAGAAGCAGAGAATGCTGTGAAGTGAGGTTGTCCCTGGCCGTGGAAGCAAGGTGAAGGATGCCAGTCTCTGCAAACCCAGATCCTCTTGCCTGGTAGGGCTTTTTATCACAGTAAATGCCTCTCTGCCTGTGCTGACTTCCTGCTTTGTGTCTCATTGCAGCTCCCCGGACACATTACCTCGCTGACAGTGGTATGTATATCTTCCCCCTCCCTTCCACTCTGTGCTCCTCCATCCGCGGGCCTTGTGAAAGTGGGGTAGGGAGGGGGGTTTTCACTGCAGGCAGAGAGGCCAGGGTGGCTTTTCCTTTAGGAGGGAGTGTGGTCTGGTCATTAGAGCATGGGAGTGGAAGTCAGGACTCCGGCGTTCCAGTCTCTGTTTTGCAGCTGATTTGCTGTCATCTTGGGTAAATCCCTTCTCTCACAGGCTTGCTCTACACTACAGAGTTAGGTCAACATAAGACAACTGATGTAAGTGCCCTACTACATCAACATCATAACTCCACCACCACGAGAGGCGTAGGGCTTATGTCGGTGTAGTTAGGGTGACACAGGGTCTGTGTAGACACTGAGTTCCTTACATGGGCTTTTGGCTGTCTTGTCGACTTCATGGCTTTGCTGGACCTGCTACCAGGCCTCCTCTCCAAGCTTCTGTCGGTGATGCACATGCTCACCAGGAGCACTTCCATCAATAGTAGAGGGGAAGTGTAGTGGGCTCAGAGCCCGGGCTCTCAGCTCCACACAGGTCCCCGCTGGGAGCCCTGCTGCCCACCAGAGTCCCAGCTCCTCCCTCCCTGCTGGAAGCATGGCAGCTGACTGGACTCTGGATGTGGATCTCCCCGCTGGAAGCAAGAAGCCCCGGGTGGCTTCCCCACTGCTCCCAGCTGGGAGTGGGAAGGTGAGAAGCCCCGGGCAGCTTCCCCCTGCTCTTGGCTGGGAGTGGGGAGACGAGAAACCCTGGGGGGCAACTGGGCTCCTGGCGGGGACCTGCGTGGAGCTGAGACCCTGGCTCACTGCCCGCTACACTGCCCCTCTTCAGTCAGTGAAAGTGCTCCTGGTGAGGACGTGCACCACCGACAGAAGGAGGGTAGTGTGAGCATCAGCCACCGAAGTAATTACTGCAGTGGCTCTATGTTGACCTAAAATAGGTGGACTTAAGATTGTAGACGCGCTCTGAATCTGTTTCCCCCATGGAACATGATGATATTCCTATGTACGCAGCTCCTAGTGGGGATGGGAGGCCTCTTGCATTAGTGTCTGTCACCTCAGGTGGAGTGGCAGAGTGCATATTGCAAAGTCTTCTAGGTCCTGAGAGGCTCCTCCCGGCCTGCTGCTTGGGCCCAAGGTGACTCAGCACTCCGTGCTCTGAGTCTCTGTCCTGGTCTCTCATTCCCCAGGGAGACAGGCCACTCAGCAACTGGGAGCAGAATCCAAGGGCTCCGAGGGGCATCCAGCCCACAGCTGGAAGGGAGGTGACTGGGACAGGGGCCTGCAAGGGGAGACTCAGCAATATAAAGTACAGAGGAACCCACCCCCCAGTGTAACAGGCAAGGTGTCCAATGGGCTCCTGCATTCGCCTGCAGGAGGGGCCAGCTGCAGCACTGCATTTCCCCTTTCTCTGATGCACCTGCCAATGTTGTGGCTATAAGGGAGCTTCATCACCCGGGCCGGACCCTGCAGGCGTCCTCCTTCCTCTTCATAGTTAAACCTGGGCTGTGTTTGGGGACCAGATGCCTTGGCTTTAGCTCACTAGCTGAGGTTTTCCCAAGCACAAGAGACCAGTCCCTGCTCTTGGGATTATGCAGTTTGTTTTTTCTCTTTCCAGATCCCCTCATTTCGAAATCTGCATCCCTCCCTGCCTACAGAAGGAACGGGCTGCACAGGGTGAGTGTCACTGGCTACCCCCGATCGGTCACGAGGTGGCGGTGTTTCAGAATGTTTCTCGTGGGCGAGTGGCTGCACAGGTCCGGCACATACACCTCCTGTGGAATGGGGAGGGGGCAGGTCTAGGGCAGGATCCTCATAGCTATTGAAACCTCTTTGTGCCTGGGTTCAGAATCCTCACTCTGGGGTTCTGGATCCTCAGAATTGGGGGGGTTCTTTCTGGAGGTACATGCATTCCTGGAACAGAGGCACCCTGGCCATAGCACCTGCCTCCAGGCGTTGCGCCCTCCGCTAAGACACATCCAGAGATTCCCAGGTGTATTTTGTGTGGAATCCAAGTAGAAACTAGAGATCAGAAAAGTCTCAGCCAGTCCTGGGAATCTAGGAGTGGCAAGTGCCCTACCCTGAAAGTAAAATCTCTTCCAGATTCCTGGAGTTCAGATGCAGGGGAACAGAATCTCTGCTTCCGAGGGTGGGGAGGTGTGTGCTTTCCAGAGTGATGTCTTTGCTGTGTAACTTTGGGCAACAAGGACTTTAGAAATGGTCCCATGATTGATGCATAGGCTGGGAGTCAGGAGACCTGGGTGGTATTCCTGACTCTGCCACTAACTCACTATGTGATCTTGGGCAAGTCATTTCACCTCCCCGTGCCCCAGTTTCCCCATCTGTAAAATGAGGGGAATGATACTTACCTTGGGGTGGATTAATTATAACGTTTGTAAAATGTTTTGAGCTCCCCAGATGGAAGGTGTGATAGAAGGGCTGAGTATTTATCTAAACTCCCCTCGTGCTGACCCCTCTGTGTGCTCATTTCTCCTGCAGCCCCCCAGCGCTGAACTCTTCCACTATGACAGCACAAACGCCGTCAATTGGGGGATGCGAGGTAAGCAGGGCACAGTTCCTGGGAAGCCTTAGCAGTCCTACAGTATGTGCTGCTAGAGCCTATGGCAATGTGCTTCAAAGGGACACTGCCATCCTGCTGAGGCCTCAGAGTGGCCCTTCATATGGGAGTGAGAGCTTGCTAGGTATTCTCCTCCAGATCCTGCACAGCAGTCAGCTTTGAGCTCCGAACACGACAGCCTGCAAGATCTGCACAAGAGACACTGTTTTGTGCTCTTGCCTAGAGCCCCCAGCTGGCCCTGTGGCAGCAGATATGGGACACCGTCACATTGCTAATGATGTGTTTCAAAGCTGTGTTACTGATGGCCCCTGACACTGTAAACCTGAAAAAACAATCCATGTATTTGTCACCGTTCCTGCTATTGCTTTTTGCATTTCTGCCAGCTCGGGATCAGTTTCTTGCTTTAGAATCATAGAATATTAGGGTTGGAAGAGACCTCAGGAGGTCATCTAGTCCAATCCCCTGCTCAAAGCAGGACTAACACCAACTAAATCATCCCAGCCAAGGCATTGTCAAGCCGGGCCCTAAAAACCTCTAAGGATGGAGAATCTACCACCTCCCTAGGTAACCTATTCCAGTGCTTCACCACCCTCCTAATGAACAGGGGCGGCTCCAGGCACCAGCACTCCAAGCGCGTGCCTGGGGCAGCAAGCCGCAGGGGGCGCTCTGCCGGCGCCGGGAGGGCAGCAGGCAGGGTGCCTTCGGCGGCTTGCCTACCGAGGGTCTGCTGGTCCCTGGACCAGTGGACCCTCCATGCTTGGGGCAGCAAAATGTCTAGAGCCGCCCCTGCTAATGAAATAGTGTTTCCTAATATCCAATCTAGACCTCCCACTCTGCAACTTGAGACCATTGCTTCTTGTTCTGTCACTATCCAGTTAGTTTTTCTTTCCCGTTCTCGTTCCCTAGCAAATTCCTGCAGTGTTGGGGTTGCAAACCCAGTAGGGGAAGGGTTAAAGCTAAGCCATAGCACTGTTTCCTTTGAAATGCAAAAATATTGTAATAAAACTATTCCTATGAATATTGGGCCCAGTTCATTTCTGCATTAAGAGGCTGCAGTGGTGGTGGATCCATCGTCCAGGGAATTCTCATGACAGAGAGTTTCCCTCTGGCTGGCTGGGAGCCAGTATAACCGGGGGGAGGGATAGTTCAGTGGTTTGAGCATTGGTCTTCTAAACCCCAGGTTGTGAGTTCAATCCTTTGGGGGCCATTTAGGGAACTGGGGTAAAAATCTGTCTGGGGATTGGTCCTGCTTTGAGCAGGGGGTTGGACTAGATGACCTCTTGAGGTCTCTTCCAACCCTGATATTCTATGACTTTGGGCTGCCCCCCCAAGCACATGAGGGGCATTTCATATCCCCTTCATTGAACAGTACTGTGCCCTGGCTATTCCTGCCTCCCTAGGGGCCATTAGCAGCAGGGTCAGGTTAGTTGGTATAGACCCACCATTACCCACCCTTTCTCCCTGCCCAGTGCTGAGCTCAGCCCCAGTGCAGGGATCACTCAGGCTCATGTTATGAAAAGCAACAAGTACCATTTGGCCTAAAGCACCTGGCAGCATCTCTCATAGGCCCCACCATACTGCAGGCAGCTGTGCACCCTCCACTCCCGTGAAGTCAATGTTGGCGAAGGGCCCTGAGCACACTGCAGGATCAGGCCCTGCCTTCACCAGCACTCTCCATGGAGCTGTGCTGAGCTGTCTTCAGTGTTGCTGGTGCCTCCCTTCCCCCTGAGCTGCGTTAGAAACAATGAGTGAGATTCCAGGAGCTGCGGGAGTGAGAGAGAGCAGCCTGCACACTGTAACCCCACCCTCTGGCCAGCCCCCTGGGAGCAGCTGCCAGAGGCAGGACAGACAAGGGGAGAACACAGGTGGGGCGGTTTCTCCTGTGGGGAGTCGGGGCTCTCGCCTGATGTCAAAGAGAAGGCTCGGAGGCTGCTGACTGACCCGTTTCTTGTCTCTTTCCTTCTCTTTCTCTCCTTACAGAATACAAGGTAAGACTCTCCTTGGAGTGGGGAACAGCTGCCATCCTGTCAGTGATGCCATCTAATGTCCGAATGCCACCACGGCAGTGTCCTTGGAGATTGTCCCTCCATCTCCTGTGTCCTGGGCTGGTCTCCAGAGCCCATGTTTGAACTGAGGCCTTTTCAGACACCTTCCCTTGCCTCAGACATGCCCTGGCTTCACTTTCCCTCAATCCAGCCACCCTCCGGCTATTATCAGATACAACAGAATGGGCTGCAGTTGAGCATGGTTTACGTTCTGGGTGTCTCAAAACACTTTGCCCAGCAGCAAGTTGCATGTTGGGGGAAGAACTGATGAGGTGGGTGACCACGGCTGTCATGCTGGGCTCAGCAGCAGCGGCTCCCACCCAGCTGTGGATGCTGAACCTATTAGATGGGGAGAGGGGATGCTGGGTAGGATGCTAGGTCATCGCCTACACCAGTGTTTCTCAAACAGTGGGCCCTGACCCACCAGTGGGTCCCAAGAAGGTTTTAGCTGGGTTGCTACATCCAGAACCAGGTTAACGCATCACTGGACACAGGCCTAAGCAAACATACATTTCTCCCGACCTGGTGCAGAGGAGAGACCCTGGAGGGAGATGGATTGTGAGATGGAGGGAGATGGATTGTGAGCCTGTTCTGCACTTGCCCCACAGTGTTGGCTCCAGTCCTGCAGGGCTGGGCCTGGTTCCCATTCCAGGTTTTGCAACCTGGCACATGGGGTTGCAGCACCACCTGCTGGACCGAACCCGAGTGGTGCTCCAACCCTGTGTGCCAGGTCGTAACATCCAGAGCAAGGAGCTGGTCCCAGCATCATGAGACAGGAGCCACTGCTGCAGGGGGAATGCGGGACAGGCTCGTTCCCTGCCCCCACAGCCTTTCCTCTACACTGCGCCAGGGTTAGGGTTGAGTGCCAGGGCAGAGGGTGCACGTACGTAATGGTGGGTTGCAAAAAAAAGACAAAATGCAGTTGGTGGGTTGCCTGAGTAAAAAGTTTGGGAACCACTGGCCTCTGTGACAAGCCAAGCAGTCTTCGCCTTCTGGAGATGGGCAGACGTGGAGCTGGGTTAGTGTCACCCTTCAGGGCAGCCTCTCCATCAGAGCAGCACCCCTGCCTTGCAGTGTCAGCGTGAGCTCCATTCTTCTGTGGGAGTTGGGCCTGCACCTTTTGGCCTCTGGGCAGCACCACCCCTGAGCCAAACAGAACAGGCCCAAGGACTAGCCGCTGTGTTGTTGCTGTGGGTTCCCTCTAGCTGTACGGTCTGGACTGCTCCCTGGCTCACAGCTCAGAGAACCACCAACCCCAAAGCATTTCTTTGTCTGTCTCTGCAGATATACCCCTATGAGCTGCTCATGGTGACCACCAGGGGGAGGAACCAGCTGCCCAAGGATGTGGACAGGACTCGGTTAGAGGTAAGCAAAGCCTTTCCCTTCTGACACTGCCTCCCTCCTCCCTCAGTGCAGCTAGGGCTGGGGGAGGAAGTACGAATGGAACAAGGGTAGCTGCCCTCCTGCCTGTTAGATGTCATCTCCCACCATGGAGACCTGAGGTGTTTCAGACCTAAGCTCCGTGCAGATGGAGCAGGGGTTAATGCTGTCTGCATGGACATCACCCTGTGGAGCACAACATCACACCAAAGCTTTCACTCCTCCCCACCCCATTGAGATCTGGGACAATTCAGAGGGGATCCCCCCTGCCAGATGCTTCCCAAGCCACCCTCCTCTGAAAAGCTCAGGCTAGAAGGTCACTGACCCATTGTGGGGACTGGCTGCCTGAAGCCAACAAAATTCCCTAGTGCTGGGTGGGAGTGAGAGGTCACCACGTGGTGTTCAGGGTTCGGCACTGGCAGTGCAAATCTGTGCCCCAACTGCAGGCCAAGGAAGGGGGTCACTTATGCACACGCTGGCACGCGGTCATGCTCACACACAATCCCACTCAGACACATCATACTCTCACACAGCTACAATCGCACACGCTCAGCTCTGCACCTCCACAATCACACACTCACAGGCATTCGTGTGTGCTCATGCAGAGTCACGATTGCACCTGGTCACACTTACAATTGCACATACACAGATACACACAGAGCTGCACACAATAACACTTGGATAGTCACAATGACCGGCGTGCGCGCACACACACACAAACACACCGAGGCAGTCGCTTGCATATGCTCACGCAGAGTCACAATGGCATCTGCACAGGCACTCTCAGCTATGAGCCATGGCAGCCGCCCTCCCTCATGCTGTCACAGGCCCGTACACCCTGCCTCATGCCTCTCTCTGCTGTCCCCCCAGCGCCACCTGTCACAGGACGAGTTCTATCAGATCTTCAACATGACCATTGCAGAGTTTGACCGCCTGGCCCTGTGGAAGAGGAACGAGCTGAAGAAGCAGGCACGGCTGTTTTAAACGCAATACACTATAAATATATACATACCTATAAATATATATATATATATATATAGAAAGATCTCTATATTGAAGCTCTGTATAACTCTCTCTATTGTACAATAGGAGGCACGGCCACTCTCTTTGGAACTCCGGAGAGTGAATTGAAGTCTCTCAGATATTTTTATGCTCTTTGTTTCCTTTATGTTCTTTTTTTATTCTAATGCGATTGGGGGCGGGGTGTGAGACTGTTTGTGTATTGAACCTTCTGGAGTTTCAGGCCATCTCAGACCCCCACCCTCACCTGCAGTGGCTGTAAATCCCAGGCCAGTGGAGGAGAGGGTATCTGCAGCACATGTTCACTGAAAGATTGGCCCCTTTTCCCTTCCTGCCCCTTCACACCCTGGGCTGCTGTTTGCCCTGGGCTCCTGGCCCGGTATCACCCACTCACGCTGCACAGCCTGGCCAGGCGCCTTCAGGAGCCAGAGGAAGAGATTCCTTTTCTCCCACCAGGGTTCCTGAAACTCCCAGCAGGCAGGGCCCTGCCATCTGATTTAGCCATGGATAGTCAGAGGGTTCCTGGTATACTTAAACTGCCTCTCTTCTCAGGGCTTGGGGGAGGGGGCTGCAGTCTCCCTCCCGCTTCGTCAGCCCTATCCGCTGGACTTGTACTGAAAGAGGAAAGTGAATGGAGCTGGCCTGGACCACCTCACCCCTTGCTAACATAGACTCCCTCCCTACAGGCCTAGTCTGTGTTGGCATCTGGTAGAAATAACATGGCCCCTAGCCCCAATTTGGCAGCGCCACAACTGTATTCTCTCCCTCCTCTGCTTTCCCATCCCCAGCTGCCAGGAGAGCTCAGGGGCTGCCGAGCCCTGCAGGGCATTGCCAGTGCAAATCATAGGGGATCATTACAAGATATGTTGGATCTGTGTCATCTGCAACACTTCCAGGTCCCAGAGCTGAGAGAGTGGAACATGTGCCATGCTACCTCTCGCTCCAGAGGGCTCACTGATAAGCCTACCATCCCCCTGTCCTATCTAAAGGGCCATCGACCTGACATGGCAAACTGCAAAACCTTCTCCAGGCCTTCTCCAGTCCTGCTGAGAGACCCTGTCTTCCCAGCATCTCCCTTCACCTGTTCTTTGTTTAATTACTGGGGACATTTGCAAACAGGATCTCAGCCCATCAGGGTCTTACATTCCTCTGTTGCTTATTCCTTTCCCCTCCACAAACGTACTTATCTGCTTGTGACATCACATCTCTCTCCACAGAGCCATCTGTGATGTCACAAACAGATGATTATGACTTCAGAGGGAGGAATAGTAAATAAGCAGCAACAGACGCTTCCAAGAGATGTGTTCCCACACTGCCTGAAAACAGTCCCTGGGAATTAAAGCACAGGGGAAAGGAAATATAGGCAGTAGAAGCAGAACTGTCTCTGGGTGGAGTATTTGTCACTAGTTTCCCTGGCACTGGTGGTGGTTCTTTAATAACAGGCCATGGCAGAGTGATTTGACATTGACCACAGGAGTCATTCTGTCAGGATCGTGCTATGAAACAGGTTTCCCAACCTTCATATTTCCAAATCACAGTGTCCCAACTGCTCCAGGCTCCTTCCATCCATACCTGCAAATTTCACCTCCTGCAAGTAACAGAACAGTGGTTTGTCCTCATCAGAGCTCCCTCTCTTCCCACATCCAAAGCCACTGTTAGTAATTTTACACCAGAGTAACAGATCCAAGCCCTTTACAAGATCTGGGGAGGATATGTCCCTAACAGCACCTCTGCGGAGGGGTTTTGTGGCTGTAAGGAGTCAAAGTGGGCTTAAACCAAAATCCCAGATCCAGCCAGGCCTGGACTTTGCAGGAGTTGGGATGCTGCTCTAACTTTGAACTCTGTAACTTAGGCCCTATCTCTCTGGTTAGGAATTGTCCTGAAGTAGCAGCAGCTGGTTTAGAATCTGTTTGGAGTCTACTCATGAGATTGTAAGCGGGTATGGAAGTAGCTGGTTGTGAGAGCTGTAGGGAAAGGGGGAAGGAGGCATGTTAGACTGTTGTTAGAAACTGAATCCGCTGCATCTCCCCTTTTTATTTTGTCTGCTGGAGTTTTCCTGATTCTCAGCGATTAGTAATGTCCCCTGTCCCAGATCAAATTGCTAGAGCAGCCTCTTGGAGGGAGGTAATAAAGACGTTTGCAAGGACTCTCTATAACTCTGGGGGAAATTGTAGAGCTATGTTTCTTGTTTGATGTTTTTACAAATATGCTATTTCAACAGAAATCCATTTGCTTGTTGTCTTGTATGTTTCTCTGGTTTCCTGTTTGCTCTCTTGAGTGAATGTTCAGGCAGGTCCCAGGAGTGCCCATCCTGTGCTCTCCAGTCCATGCCCAGCAAAGCAAGCTCCCACTCCAGTGTCGTATCAGTTGTTATGTTCTCTGGCATGGGAGTGAGGATAATGTTCTGCTCTTGCAAAGGGAAAGGACCTAATGGGCCTGTTCCAGCTCTGTCTCCAACGATCATCTTTAAAACCTGTATTGGGAATTTTCCATGCTGGCTTCTATCATCTGCTGGGTTTCATCCCCTTCATCGGGTGAGCACCACCACCGAGGCCATCATCGGGTGAGTGCTGAATTCTCCCCAGGGAGAACCAGCCTCTTGCTGCTGATCGTGCTGCATTTGCCTCATGTTACCTTCTAGGCTGAGGCCACCAAACTCAATACACAAAGAACTGGCATCAGGTTCCTAATATGTGACAGGGGAACTCCCCACTCTGGCCCATTGCCCTTCTGCCCTGCTGTGCTGGTACATGGCACCATTGCACATCCCCCTGGCTGGCACCATGAGACTGGAGCAGCAAGAAGAAAATATGTCTTCAGCAAGCAGCAATGGGTCTTTAAGCTTTTCCCTCAGCTTGGAATGGGCTGTGGAATGAAGTGACGAGTGTAATATTGTGCTGGTAATTGCTTCTGTCTACTTTAGCACAGCAGTAAGTGCAGCCAATTGTATTTATAATGATTTCACCCACATAAAACTGCATCGCCCTAAATCAAGCTCAGCTGTTTGGGGCTATGAGAAACCTCAGTCTCCAGCAGCAGCTCCTGTGATAATCCCTAGAGGATTCAGAGCTTCAAATAATAATGATGATGCTGAGCACTCACAGAGTACTTTTCCTTTTCAAAACACTTTATGAGTATTAACTACATATTCTTCACATCCCCCTGGTGGGAGAGGTGTGTTTATCTCTGTGGTGCAGGTGGAGAACCTGAGGCACGGAGTGGTCAAGTGACTTATTGAAGGTCATGCAGTGTGTCAGGCAGAGCCAGTTTTAGAAACCCCTGGGTCCCAGCCCTGTGATCAGTCCACTAGTACATGCTGGCAGAATATAATTGCTCCTGGCAGATAGTGTTCGTATTTATTTTGGGGGCACAGTAATAAACTCTTTTATGTGGGGAGGCTGGGTTTTCCTCCAAGTTTGTGATCTTCCAGGGGAAAACCTGCCAGGAAACAGCCTCCCCAGGAACCTGTCAAAATGGAAGAAGTTTGCAGCTAATTGTTTAGTTTTGTTTCAGACTCAGTTGAAGTGCAGGATCTCTTAGGAAAGATGCAGGGCTGCCGTCTGTTAGGTGCTGGGGTTGGATGTTACCATTTATTAATATTGTACCTATGTGGTGTGCCCTGGGGCAGCTGCCCTGTGGAGTGCCCCATGTGACCCTTCAGGAGGATGGGCAAAAGGGAAGAACTGAAGCCAAGCACCCTGCCACCCTCTTCTTGTCGTTTGTCCCACTGTATTGTCATTGTACTGCATGCAACATGAGCCCTCTGGCCTTGGTATTCCTGCTCCTCACTCCATGGCAGGGGAGTCAAAGGGCCCTATTCTCCCACACAGGCCTTCGTCTTTAGGGTAAACTGGGAACGGAAGCCTCAGCGGGGGAGACACAGATTTTGGCCAGCATGCCAAAGGACCCAAGATGATGGAGGCAAAGCACCTTCCTTCACTTACCTAACCCCATCCACTTAGGCTCACCCAGCAGCAAGCTGTGTGTGAATACTGGTGAGCCAGACCAGCTCACACTGAAATCAATGGCAAAATTCCTGTTGGGCCCATCAGAGGTTGACAGGAAAGGTCATGAGGTAGAAAAACATAATGAAAGTACAAAGGACAAATGGAGGCAGCTGCTCTCAGAAAACAAGGAAGGTGCAAAAGCTCTGGCAGGGCTGCTCAGGGCTTCGGGAAGATTTACCAAACACATTGGGAGCAATTTCCTTGGTTGGCGGAATATGCTGTTAGCAGACATGTGCTGTTCCCGGATATACCTTAAGGGGGCAGCAGACAGGGCTGTCTCCTTGTCACCTTTGTGTCCACCATGGCTGTAGTACAGGCTATATTCCCATCCCCCCAGATCTTTTCTCCAGTGAGGCAGCCTACTGAATTCTAAGGAGCCAATCCTTGCAGCAAGTAGTGTTTGCCTTATGCTCTGCTCCCCTAGGAGCTCAGCCACCACAAGGAGAAGGGTGAGGTGGGGGCATTAAAACCTTTCCTTGAAGACCATTGTCGTGGCTGGTTCTAACCTGCTAATTTTAGTGCTTTGCAGGCCACAACCACAAGATCGTCTGGGCCCAGCTGGCCGTTTCTATAGTTGCTTTGAAGGCTGTGGCCTGACTGTGCCCTCCACCACTAACCAGAATTTGAATTGGAGGAAAAGATCTATTTGCAGTTTAGCTGCAGCAAACCCAATGTGCTCTGAGAAAAGAAAGCAATCTGGGTTCCCAGATGGGGTTAGGGAAGGAGCACAGGGGAGGGAGCATGTCTCGGAAGGCAGCTGTCTCCTGGGGGCGCTAATGGGCTATAGAGCTATTTGTCTCTGCATCAACTCATTCAGCTCTGGTCCTGGAGTAGTAGTGCCTAAAAAGTCACAAGGGTCTGAAAGGTCCTGTGACGTGAGTCTGGGAGTTCTCTGCAGACAAATGTGCACATCATGAAAATGACTGCCAAGAGAAACACTAACTGGCCCCCATGTTTGCAATCTCAGCAAAGAGGCTGAGGTACCAGCAGACCTGAGAGTCTGAACTTCTCTGGATAGAGAGAGTATTTCCAGAATCACTTTGAAACATAGGGAAGGCAATGTTGGGAGGGGAGGGGGGAGTTTCCACTGACTGTCCATGTTTATGTATTCTGGGTAGACAACAGTGCAAATCCATCTTTCCCCAAACACACACCTGGGTGTGGTGGACTCAAAACATGCCAGCCCCTTTGACACTGCTGGGCTCCTACCTGCACAGACAGTGTTACTGGCTGGGGGCTGAAGTGACCTCTACCCCTTGCACCCCTGAACCTCACAAAAGCATTAGGGGAGCACTGCCAGGTGTGTCTGTTCAGTCCCAGTGATCATCAACAACATACCCTGCCCTGATCCCTCCTGTAAAGCCAGCAGAAGATAAGCAGGTGACGAATTCCCAGCCCAGATCAGGGTGAACCCCTCCGGCTTCACTCCCACACAGACTGTGTACTTATGGGAATTCTTCTACTCCAGATGCTTACTCCCTGCCATGTGAGGTGTCACCTGTCACCCCAGCTGTGATGCAAGATCCCGAGTACAAGGGCAACACCCCAGAACCCTGAAAGGAAAAGCAGCTTGGGAGTTACAGAAGCACAGCAGAGGGGAAGGAGAGTGATTAGGGTTTCACCTGGGAGCTGAAAGCTGGCCTATTTCTCAGGCTAGGAAAGCCTGGCTCCTGTCATTATGGAAATGGGTAAGGGGGTGTATTGGGGGGGTTAGTGTAAGGGCAGGGGGAGAACATCCTGATCACTGCCCCTCATTTTAGACCCAGCTTTCCTCCACCCCACACAGACTCGTGCTCTCTCCAGGATCCTCAGGCAGGCTACATACAGTAAAAGTGCTGACTCCGGAAACAAGAGAAGAGTTGTGTGTTTTTTGTTAAAAGTATCCCCTGTTGTTCAGCTCTGCCTGAGCTGCGGTTTGCTCGTGTTCCTCTTGGCTTGCTCAGTGCCCCACCACGTTTGAGCTTTGCTGGTGGACAGGTATTGGGGACGGGGAGAAAAGCTGGTGTGTGTATGGCGAATGGAGGAACAGGGTGCTGCAGCACAGTGCCTAGGGATCTCTGGTGAGAGGCTGAGAGATTGGGCTGGGTGAGGTGGTGCTGGCTCGGAGGCAAGGGGGGAACTGGAGAGCTGGGTGGCTGGGGTGAGGGGAGTGTGTGGGTGGAGTGAGGCGCTAGCTGTGGGGGAGAAAGAGGTATGTGCGTGTAAGGTGTGGCTGTGGAGTGGACCTTGGGAGGCAGAAGCGTGGGAGGCTGTGGGGCTGGCGGGGGGGGGGGCAAGAGAGGTGGGCAGGATGAGTGGCTGGCTGGGGAAATGTGGGGGCAGAGCAGTGGGCGGGGGGGCTGGATGTGGAGGGCAGGAGAGGGGGCTGGAGTGGGGGCTCGCTGGGGAAATGTGGGGGGCAGGAGCAGTGGGCGGGGAGGCTGGAGTGGGGGCTCGCTGGGGAGAATGGGGGGGCAGGAGCAGTGGGCAAGGCGAGAGGCTGACTGGGGTCCGGAGAGGTGGGCGGGGTGGGGGCTGGCTGGGGAGATGTGGGGGGCAGGGGCCGGCTGGGGGGAGAGGCGGGGCGGGAGGCGGCAGAGGTGTCCTCCCAGCTGAGCCTAGCGCAGGGCCGTGCCGCTGGTGCGGCGGCGCCTGGGCTGGGCGGGCGCTAAGACCCCGCACCCAGCCGGGGAAGCGCAGGGCGGGCGGGCGGGGCAGCTGGTTTAAAGGTTGACGTCTCTGTACCAGGCGAGCCAGGCGCATCCTCTAGCCGGACACCGGGCGCTGCAGGCCGGGACCCTGCGCCCCTCACCGCCGCCTCGCGCCCGTCCACCCGCCGGCAGCATGGACAGGCTGAGCGGTAAGCGCGGCTCGTTCGGGGCTGTGCCCGGGCAGCCCTGGCTCTGGGGTCGCGCTTCCCCGCACGGGCTGGGTGTGTTAGCCCGGGCCGGGGGGCTGCGGCGGGGTCTCCTGGGGGCAGCGGGGACGGACCCGCTCCCTAGTGCCCGGCCGCCGGCGGGATCGCAGCGCTGGGCGCCGCTCCTCGCTCTGAGCGCGGCGTGCGCCCGGCACCGCTCCTGCTGCCCAGGGGCTGGGAGGCGCCTGCACCAGCCCGGGAAGAACCCCCGGGATTGAGCGAGGGCAGCCCAGGGTTTAACTGCCCAGAACAGGGCCCGATCCCCTCCCACCCCCTGGTCCGAAAGGGCCTTGCCACACCCACCGCTGCTCTCCGCGGGGGGGCAGCCCATTGTGTGCGGGAGCCTGGGAAGAGCCTCCGGCTTGGGGGACTCGCCAAGGTCCTCTGGGAGGCTGGGTCCCGTCCCAGGGGACCCAGTGCGTGTTGGGGGCAGCAGCAAGCGGCGCCTGGGCTGGCAGCAGGGGCTGCAGCCAGAGAGCTGGCGGGGGGGGGCTGTCACTCCAGGGGGGGCTGATGCGCTTGGCACCGCAGCAGACCCGTTGTCTTTGTGTCTCGTTGCTGAGGCGCTTCCTAGGGCCCCGGGAATGGCTGGGAACCCCTAGCAGTGTCCTTGCGGCCCTGCGGCCAGGCGGCGCTGCCTGGCACCTGTGCACGGAATGGCCTTGGGCTCTTCCACATGTGCTTTGTGCTGCTGCCCCCTGGCTAAGCCCAGCGCTGAATCCTTCCGCGTTGTTCTGTCTCGCCAAGTGCTGCCCAGCCGCTGCGGTGTCTGCTGATGGGGCGGGGGTGGCCCCGCTGGGGTCAGTGGGGCTGCTCATGGGCCAGGAGCTACATGACCGTGTTGGAGGCCTGGGCCCTACGTTCTCCCTGCAGGGTGGATTGTAAACCAGCTCCACTTCTGGGTGGGAGAAGGTTACTGGGTTTCGTTTAAAGGGAGGCTCTTGGGCCCCACATTAACAGGTCCAAATCCTCAGGTTCTTTACATTGGTTTAAATCAGGCGTTACTCACCCAAAACCTTCATTGCAGTCAATGGGAATTTCTTGCCTGAGCAGGACTTCAAGATTTGGCCCAGGCTCTGTATGTATCTTTAACAAAACCTGAGATCAATAGGGATGTTTCCTTGAAATGTGTTGTAAATTACAGAGCCAGCACCTTTAACTAATAAACCCTTTTAGTGTCTGCAATACAAATATCACAATATCATTCTAGTGCTGGAGAAGCTGAGAGCAACCTTGACTAGAAACAAGTTAGACTTTAGGGTCCATGGGAGAAATTCATGATGGAAAGTAGCCTAGTTTAAAAAAAACAAAAACCTGAAGGAATAAATAAGGAAAATAATTACATTCAAGTGTAATATAGGATTGTGTTCCTGTATTGAATGAATCAGCCCAGGAGAGAAGTGCCATCTGTGGAAGGTGCTTCCTAACCCAGGACAGAGCAGGGGTGCAGGTAGCTCTCAGACAGGAGTGTTATTGCTCCTGTCTGGAAGTGCTATACATACCACCTCTATGTATACACATTCTTGCATCTGTCTATGGAGCAAATCTCACTTAGCTACACGGCTTTGATTTGTAGTTATAAATAAACCTGCTTGACCCAGCAACTTGTAATGAAGATCCCAACTTTCAGATCTGGGAGGAGCATCCCTGGACTGGAAAGGAGAGATTACTTCAATGTAAGCACTGTTAGCGTTTTATAGAGTGTTGGTACGTGGTCAATGGGATGAAGAAAGACTAGGAGAATGAGCCACCCAAAGGGGTCACTTCTGCTGTGAAAAGTGGGAATGCTCTGAGCGGGCTTGTCATCCCTGCATTAGCAGCAGACAAATCTTCTGAGGGTTAAGTGTTTCCCTTCCCTTTATGTAAGAGGATGGGTGGTGTTTCCTCAGTGGAAATGTGTGTGGGGGATTTATTATTTTTTCATTGCAAGGTTGCTCAGTGTTCAGAGCTGACTGCCTATCCACCGTGAAGGATGGGGCTTGAGGGGAAGGCCTATAGCCCTCTCCTTCATTAACTAACACAGGTCACCCTATCTGCCACACAGCCAGCTGGCATAGGGATCAGCACTAGCCAGCAAAGGGGCTGGGACCACTTCTCACAGCTGGGTCAAGGGTGCTCTCTCAGGTGAGGGAGCCTTGCCAGGTGTGTGGTGATCAGGACAGTACTGAGACTGGTGCTCAGAGGTCATTCCTTGGCCAGTTGGACCACATGTCTGTCTAGGGAGTCAGATAAGGGAACTGGGAATCAGTGGCAGAGCTTTCTGTATCCTAACTTCCTCTGGAAATTGGGGGAAGAGTCATGTTGCGGCTTGTGCCTCAGTTTCCCCACCTGTGCAATGGGGCTAATCCTATCCTCACAGGAAAGGAAGGGGCTGAGGTGTATGCAGCTGACACAGTACTGTGCTTGTAACCTCTTGTATGTGGCCATTTTATTTGGGTTTGTGAAGCCATAGATAGAATTAAGAAAAAATAGGTTAATTTCCCCCATCCTCATTTCAGATTATTTCAGTGGAGTCCAGTGTATCCCCTGTGCTGGGTGTTAATATTTGCACTCCTGTGATCAGCAGATTAACAAACTAACGGGCTGAAGGAATTAAAGGGCTGATGCACAAAGCCTCCAAAAGAGGCCACTGATCCTGGGTGTGCAACTTGAGACACCTGAGGCCTGATTCTCAGAATGGGCACTTGAAATCAGTGGCCTCTTAAAAATATGGCTGAATATGTCTGTGAAATGCAATTAGACACCCAGGGCTGGCCTGTGCCAGCTGACTCGGACTCATCATGGGGCTTGTGCTAAGGGCTGTTTAACTGAGAGACATAGCTGTGCCGATATAACTCTTCAGTGTAGACCAGCTGTGACCCTTCAAGTAAGGGCTGAGATCTGCCTGTGCTGAGCTCTGCTTTGCTGCTTCTCTCTCCAAGGTGCCTTCTATGGTAACTTCAGCAGCAATAGCACTTTCTCCTTTCATGTTTACAATAAATTGCCATTGGCACCCGGGCTGCTCTGTGCTAATCTAAACGTCCTGCTGCCCTTCTGTTTATCATCTGCAGGCTCTGGGAGCCCTCTATGCTTTGTGTGGTTTCTGGAAGGAGCATCAGTGACTAGAGAGAAACTTCAGATGTGTCCTGGGGCTCCCCTTTCCTAACTGCAGGGCTGGGTCCTTCACACTGGATAGAAAAGTCATGTCCCCTCTGCATTGCCTATGTTCTGCCCTCTAGCCACATCCAGTGCTACTTCCACACCACGCATGCTCTGCCCCTTATCCCTGCATAGTGCTTCTCTGGCCCTTAGCCCTACTGCATTTCATTCTCCAGGGGAGCCGAATGCTTCGCAAGTGAGAGTGTGCGAAAACTCTTGTCCCCAGGGAAGGGTCCAGCTTTCCTGCTCCCTCCTGTAAGCTCCTGAGCAGGGGAACTTGAAAACTCTTGTGATTTGTGTAATAATGCTCGGCATGTGCGTGCTTGTGTTTGCACTGATCTCCCTTATTGACAAGTTCCGATTTTTGAGCCTTTAGCAACAAGCCATGAGTGGTGTGGGGAGGGGGCCATTTAGTTTAACAAGAGACAGGCCAGCTCAAGCAACTAATCTGAGCACTGTGTTAGATAGCTATGGATACAGCCCTCATGGACCCTGCTTCTTGCCATTACTTGCTCTTTCCTGACTCTCTTTGGCTTCTCTAAAATTCCAGCTCTCAGGCCAAATTCCTCCAGGTGTAAATCCACTGACGCCAATGGAGATGCACCAGGGCTAAAGTTGACTTCATCTCACCACAGGAACGAGGAAGCACTGGGCTTGGTGGGAGGGACCCTGGATCATACTTGATCTGCTGCCTAAAATTCTGCTGCAGGAATCCCAGCCTCTACTAAAATGCAGCCCAGCAGAAGGGCATGTGGAGAGGGTGAGGGGGTGAGAAATATCGTATCAGCCCAGCTGTTGGTTTCCGAGGCAAGTGGAGAGCTCTCCCCCACATTGCAGCCATTCCTTCCTCTGGAAACTAAGCCACTGCAATTCTAACTGGACTAAAAGGCAGCAGCTTTTTATAGCTCAGTGCAAACCAGAGAAGAGCAATGGAAGCCCTTTTGGGTGGGTTTCCATTGCTGCATCTGCTCCTTTCCCCCACCAGTCTATCCGTAGAACATCAGCCTGGAGTGCAGCAATTCCAGGGGAAGATGACGGTAATAAGGCAGGCACTGTGAATGGAACTGCAGGCAACAAGGAGCCCCCAGTCACCCAGACATCAGGATCTCCAATAACTTCAGTAGCTCATTCTGTAAACAAGATTTCCTGCCAGGCCTGGCTTTAGGGGAAACGGTGCCCTGGGTGAGCTTGTATTTTGGTGCCCTGTCTTTGTAATATCATGGTACCCTTACTTCTGCGCTGCTGCTGCCGGCGGCAGCTCTGCCTTCAGCTGCTGTTCTCCCGACCACTCCCCTACGATAGCCTTGTGACCCCTTTTGGGTTGGGTTGGGATCCCCAGATTGAGAAACACTGCTCTTGATCATGGTGCCCTTGGCCACAGTGCTCTGAGCTGTTGCCCGCATTGCTCACCCACGAGGCTGCCCCTGCTTCCTGCTAGACTTGCACCTCCATGGAGGGACTCCACCTTCCAGTGCCCCACCTGGTTTCCTCACACTCCTGAAGCCTGGATCATAGCACCCCAGCAGTGGCCAGCGGCAACCAGCCACTTGGCTTCTGCTCAGTGCTGAGTTCACGCTCCTCTGGCTCCAGATCCCTGAGCCGTAATCTGCTCCTTACTTTGCATCTGCTGGATCAGAGGAGGTTGTAACTAGAGATGTGACCAAGCCGCAGGTGTGGAGGTGTTTAGATCTAGGGTTCCAGTTCAGGCTTAGCTCTAGTTAGGACAAAGTTTTCTGATGTAAGTGGGATGCCTTTTGCTAGAGCACTAAGTTCAAATAAGCTTCAGAAAGGACCATCCTAGGTAAAAAGGAACAGCTGTGACTCCAGTGGCTGGGTTCCCTCCCCAGCACCTCAGTCTGGGTATCTGGAGTGATACCATCCCACACTGCCAGCCTCCTCACATCAATAGAATGACTACTTGGGATGGGGAAAAGCCACAAGCAGACCTGTGCACTTTACTATTCTGCTGGCAATGGATATCTGTTTTGTTCCACACTCCATAGGCTATTGCAGGGCAGGCAACTTGTCACTCAGAGGGCTGTCCTGCACACATTGTGGTGTGGAAACCGTGCCCAGTTTCCAGACCTCACTGTAACCTGGAAATGCTACTCTCCAGAGTGAGCACGCTGTTAGTGTCAAGGCCCTCTGACTCTCTGTTGTTCAGATGCAGTAGATGACGCAAGCCCAGTCATGCTGGAACACGGCATGAACAAACCGCTCCATGCACTACCCCCTCAAGCTTGCAAAAAGTCTGAGCAGAGCTCATCCACACCACCTGGGACTGGTGGATAACAACATGAGGCCAAAGTGACTGCATTGGCTTTAGTACTCTAATCCTTTCGCCCTTCTGTAGCCAAGGAGCTCAAAGTGCTTTTCATTTAAACCTCATCCTTCCCTCTAGGCACTAGGAAAGGATTGCCCAGGACTGTATGAAAATAAGTGTATTTAAGAAGGTTCACCAAACCAACCCTCCCACTCCCCTGTATTTGCAGTTTAGTTCCGAGTCAGTATGGCCCCAACATTTTGCTTTTCATAACATTTGTCTCAAATAAGGAAGGCTTCTGCTGGAAACAAGTGAGACCAGTTTCATATAGTCTGATGTGAAAATCAAACTTTGCTGTAATGAATTTTGCAATTAGAAATCTTACAAATGCCAGGGTCGTCTTCCTCCAAGAGCATTGTTTTCACACCCTCAGTCCTGAAAGCAGAACCACAGTGAACCCAACTGCTGGGTGACACCAAATATCTTTTGCTAATCAAGAGTCAGTACAGCAGGGAAACATCCTGGTAATTCATTAGAAAGGAAGGTTCAACTAGTGTGTGTGGTTGGGGGTGGTTCTGGATTTTTGAACTTTTAAAATCCTGGAACTTTGCAAGTTTTTGGTAAAACTGAATGAAATAAACGAAAATGTGACAACATCTCATTTCGAGGGGCTTGAATTTCATTGCTGGTACTTTGTACAGGCCTAGTATCATTTTACAGATGGGGAAAACACAGCATGGGGTAGAAACCTGCCTTGGACTTGCTGTGGTCAGGAATAGAATTTACCACACACACACATCCCATCAACCCCAATTCTTGTCCCCTGAGCAGGCTACTGTGTCCTGAAATTAAATGCAGACTTGGACAACGGATCTGAAAATTTCTGTAAACCTGCCCGACATCACTGACAGCCAATCAGAAATCTCCCCATATGTCCAAGGCTGTAAGGTGTCGATTTTTTGGGTTGTCTTTTTTCCCTGGTTAATGTTATAAGCTGGCTTGTCCTCTCCGGCACAGGAAGGGTTAAGCTGATAGGAAATCCACGACCTTGATGCTGCACCTGATTCTCCTGATGGCATTCCGCAATGGGCGGAAAGGGAAGGGCTGGTCTCAGCTGAGAAAATACCCTTATCCTGCTCTCAGCTGGGCTGGAAGGAACCTACTGGGAGCACAAATCACAGGCCATGGTATCCCTTCAGTGTGCACAGTCATTCATGGGAGAGTCTCCTTCTACCACACTGCTGTCCCAGGCACGCAGCTTTGCTTTCTCTGTGGCCCTCTAACACAGGGGTTGGCAACCTTTCAGAAGTGGTCTGTCGAGTCTTCATTTATTCACTCTAATTTAAGGTTTTGCGTGCCAGTAATACATTTTAAGGTTTTTAGAAGGTCTCTTTCTATAAGTCTATAATATATAACTAAACTATTGTTGTATGTAAAGTAAATAAGGGTTTTAAAACATTTAAGAAGCTTCATTTTAAAATAAACTGAAGAGCCCCCCGGACCGGTGGCCAGGACCCGGGCAGTGTGAGTGCTATAGATTGCCTACCCATGCTCTAATATGTCAACTCTCCCTGCAAAACACCAATGCTGTGCATTGATAGTGGGCAAAGTGCTACCCGCACACATTTGCCACAACATCCTGCTCTTCAGTAGCTGCTTGGATCAAGGTGCAGGGTGCTGTGGTGGCTGTGCTGCAATTAGATCCAGGTTGTGCAAACTAAGAGCAGCCCTTGGGCTCCTGGTCACTTACTAACATGGTTTAGTTGGGTGCCGTGGCAGTGCATGCCAGCCTTTGCCAGGCACAGAAAGTGGGGCTTTGGGGAGCTTTTTCATCTCTGTTTTTTATTTTAAACTGAGACTCTGTATACCGGGAACTCCTCGCATCAGGGAAAAATCAGAGGTTGGCAAAGAATTCAGAAAAGGAGCTCCCACTCTGGGCTATTGAGGGTGACTGAGCCACCGACAGACTCTGTGCTGCTCTCCCGTGGTGCTCAGACAAGTCACACACAGCGTTCTCAAGTTCTAGGTCAAAACTGGCCAGGGTGTGGGTTTTTTAAACTCTGTGGGTTTGCTGACCTCATGGGCTGGATCTCACTGTGTCTGGACTAGTCCCCCCCCATGTCCCCTCACTGACTCTACCAAATCTAAACATATTTTTTCTTGGTGTCTCATTTTTCCCCCTTCCTCGGCTGTTCTCTGCTGAAGCTGGATTATTTAACCCTAAGCGTTCTGGGACATTTTGTGACATCTATATGAGCCGAATCCTGCAGGGTTGTGAGTGGTTTCAGATCCCATTGACTTAATAGGAGAGGAGAGTCCCCAGCCCGTTCCAGAGGATACTCAGGCCCTACAGGATCTCTAGAGATCTACTTTATAGAGACCCACCTTTGTCCCTTGTCTCTGCAGCGTTCAGCAGTAAGTGATGTCGGGGGCCAGCTGTAATGATGGCTGGAGTAACTGAGTGCTGAGTGTGCAGAATTTCCACCGCAGTGAACACAATTAGCAGTGATCTTAGCTGTCCTGGAGCTTGAGGTTTGATTGGAGTGGGGGGAAGAGGGAGGGAAGGCACAGTGGAGCCAAAGGGTTTCTGAGAGAGAGGTGGGTAAGTAAAGACAAACCCAGTATTTTGGATCCTCTCCCAGCATCGTGAGCTAATAGCTCTGGCAGTGAGGAAGCTTCGGCCTGGGAGGATTTCCTGATGTTGCCTCCAGGTTCTTGTAGTGCCTGTAGAGATGGCTTTTCATCCTCAGCAGCCTATCAGTGGCTCCTGTGACCCAGCTGCCCAGTGGGGATATCTTTGTTTTAACTCCATTGTGAAATCTTCTGATGAGCCCAGAGTGTTTCTGTTAAGGTCACATCTGTGAGGGCATTGCTGGTTAGATGGCACTCCCCACCCAACCTTTTGTATAAGTATCACTCACAGCTGTCTGCCTCAGTTTCCCTATCTTCAAAATGGGGCTAAGGATACTGAACCATCTTTCCTGGGCCAGGAGTTGTGACTGCTCACAAGGGAGCTGGTCACTGAGTGCTTTGAAGGCAAAAATAGCTGTTACCCTACCACGGGGCCCTTCCTTTTTGCGTGTTTGTCCTCCGCCTCCCAGAGGAGGCGATGGAAACCTCTGTCCTTGTCTGGTCGGCTGCAGCTTCCTGGAGGCTCTTTGAAGCCTCCTCGTCTGTGGGTTTTATTCATGAGCTATTTGCATCCTTTCATTTCCCAAAATCAACACCAATTCAGGAAAGAAAACCCCAGTGCAGGAAATGCATGTCCCTTGGGGCAGCTTTAATTGGGGGCTTGAAAGGGACTATGAAGTGGGGGGGGGGAAATTTCCCTCCTCACAGGGGGTTTGGCTCTGTGCATTGGCTTGCCCTCCAGAACTGTGCCACTGAGCAGCTCCTTGCTCCAGTCTCTGTGGTCTCCTGGGCCCTTGTCTCCTGTCTAAGGGGAGGGCCATGCACTGAGGCCAGGCAAACGCTGCTTTCTGCACTCCATAGGGTTTGTTTTGAAGAGACCGATGCCAGAATTTGGCTTGAAAAAGAGCATTTACTCTGGGGTCTGAGTAATCTGAACACTCGCTCCTTTGGTCTTAAGTTTGTTTTTATACATTACTCAGCAGGTCTGCACCCTGGCTGGCTATTCCTTTAAAAGGGCATTTCAGCCCTCTCTCTTCATTCATTGTTTAAGACATCACGAAGTGCTCTCAAGCGAGTGGTTGTAAATATACACCCAGATTCTGATCTCTTGCCCCAGACTTACACTGGTGTGACTCCACTGACTTCAATGGAACTACTCCAGATTTACACTGTACATGAGTGTGACAAAGTGGGAATGTTCTTAATGTTGTTTTCTGAATACTGTGTGAGTGCCTCAGTTTCCCCTGTGCAGTTCTTACTTATCTAGGTGGTGGGATAAGGGCGTGTGGTTGTTGTAGAGCCCTAGAGGGCCTTTTTGCTGTCTGCACAGAGAATGGCCGATGCCCTGTCTCCTGGTAACTGATGGCCTGGGCTGCTCCTCTGCCAAGGTGCCAGCTGAAGGTGTTGGAGAACAAAGAGATCAGGAAACCTCCTGGCCTGGGAAAGAGACAAAGGCAAGAGGAGGGGCTGGAGAGTTTCAGTTTGGAGCTGGCTGGGGAAATGGAGGGAGTGACCCAGAGCTGGGGTCTAAGCTCCCTGCCCCCCAAGAGGGTCCTGTTGTCTGTACCTACAAGCTCCGTTTTGGACTGTTCCTGTCGTCTAATAAACCTTCTATTTTACTGGCTGGCTAAGAGTCATGGTAAATCACAGAAAGTGGGGGGGTGTCACTCCGTGACAATGAGATTGTGATTGGGTCTCTAATCAAGTGACCCAAACCTGCAATCCTTACCTGGCCAAAATCTGTCTTAAGTACCTATAAAGCTATGGGCCATGGTTACCATCCAGTCTACACCACAGATTGGAACCATGTTTGTAACCAGGTTGGGAAACAATGGGGTCGTAGGCAGGTTCTTTGTGGTGTGTGTGAGGCGCAGATGGGGTAAGGGGGGCAAAGGCTGGTATAGGAACTGATCAAAGTTGGGCAGTTCAACACTGATGGAGACACTATGGCTTTGAGCTGCAGGGGTCTCCCACAGCAGGTGAGCAGACCTGTTCTACATTGCACAGGGGGCAGTCAGGCATGGCATCACTGTTTGTTTGTGAATATACGCAGTAGTCATGGTGCCTTTATTTTCTTTGTTTTACTAAGCCAAAGAAAATCCAAAGCAATAGCCCCTTCTGACCAGAGGACCGACAGCTGCAACTTCTCCATTTCAGGAGAGTTCAGTGCGCTTTTTCTCTTTGGTTAACTGTAACAAACCACAAAAACCTTTCAGAGAGTCTGCTAATATTCTCTTTTCTCTGGCACCTCCCCATCCTCAGACTTCAAGGTCTATAATACAAAGTCTAGCACTAAAGCAACCATCAAACCCTTGTGTATCTAGCTGTGTGTATTTAATTTATTTTTTTGTATCCAATTCAATTACGGGGGATGTTTTGTGTGAGTTTAAATGATCTGTTAATAATTATCTGGATAGCTCATGTTTTGGATTTATGCAGTGGAGAATATACCGATGAGAACAATCCTCCAAGGGCAGGGGATGGATTCGGTAACCTAATGGGGCTTTTCCACTTCTCTGAATCAATGTGAAGGCAGCTGTATTCTTGTATTTCTATTAGAGAGACAAGGTGGGTGAGGCTGTGTCTACACTAGCATTTTTGTCAGTATAATTTGTGTATGAAGAACACCCCTCTGAACGACATAAGTTACACCAACAAAAGTGCCAGTGTGGACAGCACTATGTCGATGGGAGATGCTTTCCCGCTGACATAGAGCGGCTACACGGGAGATCTTACACCGGTGCAGCTGCATCAGTACAGCAGTGCCGCTGTAAGGTCCATAGTGTAGACAGATACAGGGTGGACTAAATACAGGGTGGAAAAGAGTTTAGCATGAGTAATTAACATCTATTTCAAGGGATTGTGTTAAAGGTGTTTAACAGGCTACTTCACCCCTTTAATCTGGAGAAAATCAGACAATCACTGGACCAGGTGCAGGCAACCTGTGGTATGCATGCCAAAGGCGGCACACAAGTTGTTTTATATATTTTCCCCCCCCCCCCGCCCCCGGCACTCACGCCCAGGTCCTGGCCACTGGTCCAGGGGGCTCTGCATTTTAATTTAATTTTAAATGAAGCTTCTTAAACATTTTAAAAACCTTATTTACTTTACATACAACAATAGTTTAGTTATATATTATAGACTTGTAGAAAGAGATCTTCTTCTAAAAACGTTAAAATGTATGACCGGCACATGAAACCTTAAATTAGAGTGAATAAATGAAGACTCGGCACAGCACTTCTGAAAGGTTGCCGACCCCCACACTAGACTCTTGAATGAGCTCACCCAGGAAAATGACAAAAGAGAAACACCCTGTCACCTGTGGTTGAACACTTTTCACAAAGCGATCACTTTCTGTCTGTCCTCCTCAAAATAAACCTGCACAACACCTTCAACAGATGAGTTTGAATTCCTAATTTAGCTAGATACTAAAAATCAGGGACTGAATAGAAACACTGGATTTATGGCTGGTTACAACAATCTTTAACCCACTAACAATGACCTCCAGCGGCCTCCCCCTTCTTTTCCTCCCCCTATGACTGGAGGGGTGTCAACAGGCCACTTCACCTTAAATGGTCCCTTGACATGCGTTATCTACTTGTTCTAAACAATCTGTTCCACCTTGATTTTAGCTGTGACACTCCAAGTACCTTTTCTAGACCTGAAGAAGAGAGAGCTCTGTATAAACTGGAAAGCTTGTCTCTCACCAACAGAAGTTGGTCCAGTAAAAGATATTACCTCCCCCACCTTGTCCCTTTAATATCCTGGGACCAACATGACTACACCACCCACCACTGCATACTGTACACTTTTATTGGCTATTCTTGTTAACATCCATTAAATTTTACTTTAAAGAACACGTGTGTGTGTGTGTGTGTGCGCACGCGCGCACACGCATCCCTACTGTCCATGTGTGCAATGCTCATGCCAGTGAAAACAACCTAATTTGAGAACCCTAGAAAATACGTAATTAGCCCTTCTCCTCAGGGGCGGCACTATGTATTTTGCTGCCCCAAGCACGGCAGTCAGGCGGCCTTCAGCGGCATGCCTGCAGGAGGTCTGCTGGTAACACGGATTTGGCGGCATGCCTGCGGGAGGCCCGCCGGCCCCGTGCCTTTGGCATACCCGCCACCGAATTCTCGCCGAAGCCGTGGGACCAGTGGACCTCCCGCAGGCATGCCGCCGAAGGCAGCCTGACTGCTGCCTTCACAGCAACTGGCAGGCACCCCCCAGTGGCTTGCCACCCCAGGCACGCGCTTGGTGCGCTGGTGCCTGGAGCTGCCCCTACTTCTCCTGGATCTTTAATCTACACACGTCCAAGCATTTTAAGAGTATTAAGCTTCACAACATCCTTGTGAGACATGAAGTATTGGTTTGAGCATTGGCCTGCTAACCCCAGGTTGTGAGTTCAATCCTTGAGAGGGCCATTTAGGGATCTGGGGCAAAAATCAGTACTTGGTCCTGCTAGTGAAAGCAGGGGGCTGGACTCGATGACCTTTCAAGGTCCCTTCCAGTTCTAGGAGATAAGAATATCTCCTATTATTATTATCATCCTTTTTTTTTTTTTAGCAATGGGGAAACTGAGGCACAGTGGGGGGAGGAGGGTGACTTACCCAAGATCTCACACTGAGCCAATGGCAGAAGTCAGTGTAGAATCTAGCAATTTTGATTCCCAGTCCCCTGCTCTAATTGCTAGTCTGGAGTTTCATTTGTCGAAAAATGATTCAAGTCACTAAAACGTCTTTAAATTTTAGTCGTGCTCCAAATTCACTTCTAAATAGGATAGCAACTGACTCCACAACCAAGCTGCAATCAAGGTCTGCAAGAGCAGACCCTTGCTTATGCAGTTAGTCTCTAGGCATGTGATCTGTTCCATTGACTTCCGTGTAGCTACTCGCATGAGGAAAGGTATGGTGCCCATCCAAGTAAGATGCTGGAGCCTTCAATCTGGCTTTTCTAGGGCTGAAGCTTTGTGTGGGTAAAAGCTACAAGTGCTTTTTGGACTAGGCTGGGGTGTCCTACTCCTGGCCGCTCCCGTTTGGGTATTTATCCAGCCCCCTTGGTGGATTCTGATTCTGCAAAATGTTAGCTTTCCCGTGCTTGTGAAGAAACTTCCCAGTGTGAGTCCCTGGGGTTTCTTAGCTCAGAACATCTGTCTGGAGCAGCACAAAGTGTCCCATCTCACCTTGATAGAATGTTAATTCTGAACCCTACAGGTGACAGGGGATTGGTCCTGCTTTGAGCAGGGGCTTGGACTAGATGACCTCCTGAGGTCCCTTCCAACCCTGATATTCTATGATACCGGCTCTTTGCATTTCTTTAAGCCATGTAATTCATGCACAAACTGTGCAACTCCCAAGATAGAATGTGGAACTGCAAATTAGCTGCATGTGCAAACTGTATACTGAACAAACACAGGTCAGCCGTGACCGTAACCCATCCCCTCACCCCCCCTTTCTGTTGACTCTATAAGAAGCAGACAACCACAAGGACATGACCTAGTGGAAGACATTCCTCTTCCAGCAAGTTCAGAGAAAGGCACTAGAAATGCCAGGCTATAGTTCTGAATCTCTTGGGTTTGAGCCATTGTTTGGTTATGCTGTTGTGAAGAGCAGCACTTTTCTCCCCCCAGATGCTCTAGGCCTGGAGTTTCATTTGTTTGAAAATGATCCTAGTAGCTGGAATATTGAAAGCTAGTCAACACGCCACTCCTTCAGCCAAGTGCATCTCTGGCATGACTCCAGACTTAATTGGAGCTGCTGTGCCACAAATGAGAGATCAGTCTGACTACTGAACTGAAGGGGCTCGTGTGTGGGGCAAGGGATGGTAAACAGAAACTCCGCCAGAGAGCTGAAGATTTACCTCTGGAGGTGCAAAGAGTTGACAGAATTCAGTCTGGGGGAGAATTGGCGGGCCCTCATCCAGCCCTGGTCTAAGTGAGTAAAGTTACTCTGAAGTCAAATGGAGTGGTGTGTGGTGGTTTTTCCCCTACTGTCACTAGATGTGGATTTGAGGTCCATGCACCGGCTGCTTCCATCCATTTAATGATGAAGATACAGAAGTGATTAGCTAAAGGATAAAACAAGCACCTTTATGCTGCTTGCAATAATCTGCAAATCCTTGCTTTGAGTGGTGCTAAAGTGGGGAGCAGAAGGGTGCAAATGCTTCCAAACTGCCCAGCAGCGGTGTCATGACACTCCTGCATCCTGCAGGGCTTTCCCAATGTCACTCTCTAACCCATGGGGAACAGGAAAGAAGCATAATGTTTTTTTGTTTGTTTTAAAATTATTCCCTCACTCTTTGTATACACAAACAGTATTTAAACACCAGGTAGTGAACCCCACTGGGTGTGTGAGCTAAAGAGCCAGCTGGTAAAACCCTTGGTCAGCAGACACCTGTCGGGGCCTGATTGTCCATTCATGCATGCTGGGGTAAATCAGGAGTGACTCCAGTGGAGCTACCCCAGTCTCTAGGGTATAACTATACTGCAGTCAGAGATGTGACAGCAGCACGTGTAGACATACCTCAGCTAACTCAAACAGCAGTGATGCCGCAGCAATGTAGGTGTCGACTCAGGCTTGTACTCAGATAGAGCCTGCCTGGAACCCTGGTTTATATACTCAAGTAGCTAGCCTGTGCTGACGTTGCTTTACTGCTATTGTTAGAGGCGGGGGCGGCTCTAGGTATTTTGTCGCCCCAAGCACGGCAGGCAGGCTGCCTTCAGCAGCTTGCCTGCAGGAGGTCCCCGGTCCCACGGATTCGGCGGCAGCCTGCAGGAGGTCCACCGAAGCCGCAGGACCAGCGGACCTTCTGCAGGCAAGCCTCCGAAGGCAACTGCCCTCGCAGCGACCAGCAGAGCACCCCCCGTGGCTTGCTGCCCCAGGCCACGCTTGGCGTGCTGGTGCCTGGAGCCGCCCCTGGTTAGAGGTAGCTAGATCTAAACTAACTCAGGTATGTCTACACATGCTGCAATCCCATCTCCTGATTGCTGTGTAGATTTACCCTAAATCCAGTGTGTTCTGACTCTTGGAGAGCCCAAAAGGAGGAGGGCGTTTTGTGCTACATCAGTTAAGGTTTGTAACTCCAGCTCTCTCCACTTGAGGTCTGACCCCTACCAAGCTAGAGAACATGGTAGAGACGTGTGTATTTTGCTTCCTAAGGGCCAGTTGGCAACCTTAAAAGCAAAGTGCCTCAGAAGCTTGAACAGAGCTGGACTCCCTTACTGTAATGGAGAATTGTGGGTTCCTTCTCCCTCCAGCCCCTTCCTTGTGTCTTGGACCGTTGGCACATGCACTTGGTTTTATGAACAGGAGGTAGCAGGCCCCGTCCTGTTACACTAAGGCTCCTTTTTGCTGCTCTGGCTTCTTAAAGGGGGTAGAATGAACTCCCTGAGAATACCGTTTGTGCTGTGGGCCTCTGGCTGGCGGAGGGGCTGAGCTGATGGAAGAGCTGTTCCTTGGCATAGAAAATGGGGCAGGGGAGAGAAGGGTGTAGGCCATGTAGGACACACTGAATGACAGCTATTAGGGGGCTTCCCAGGGTCCACCTGCACTTTTGCCTTGCACTGCCCTGCCCCCCACTCCTTGCTCCTGCCACAAGTTCATAACTGAGACTCAGGGCCAGGGTCTCTGCATCTTCCTGTGTAATTGAGAGAATTGCCACTAATAAGGTGTTACAAACTCCCTAGCAAAAGCCCTAATTATGCCAGGAAAAATGGTCCATTCCAGGCAATCATTTATCAACAGAGGGACTCCTGGTCCCCTCAACTAGTGCTGAAAACAGCATGGGTGCCTTGTGGTTGGGAGACAAACCCTCTTGAACGCAGTGGAGCCAGCAACGTTGGCAGCTGTAACACGACTGAAAATGGTCTGGGTCCATCTACACTAGCATTTCAACCTGGCCCAGAGGGGACCCCATTGCTGCCAGCTGCTCTCAGCAGCGGGTCACGGTCCGCGGTGGAGCCAAGGGTGAAGAAGGAGCAGCATGTCAGTGCTGGCGTGTGCAGTCTTCTCACTATCTAATCTCTGGCTCTTCCGCATCGTCTTCCCCTGCCCTGGGATAGGACAAGGAAGCCAGTGGACCTTTTCTGAAACCTGCAGGCTCCTTCATCCTGTATAAAAAGAGAAGCCAGCTAGTAATTACATTGTGAACTGAGACTACACCACCCCCCTTTCCCCTACCTTTGAGTGGATCTCGTGTTAATCCTTCAAGGCTGGTTTTTCTATGGTTATCAGGTAAGGCTATTAATAACCACAATGGGACAGGGGGACACTCATCCCTCTTTTGACTCACAGGATGTTGGTTTATAGTGGAGATTTTTAACCTGTTCTGAAAGGCAAAGCCAAGTCTATGATCCTAGAGTCCCCCCTGTTTGGGGAGGCTGCAGGGAGGATTGCTGCATGTGTGGGATGGGTAAATTCCCTTCTGGAGCAGCCTGAGGTCAGGCGGCTTGCAACCCACACATGGGTGGGGATGAGTGGAGATGGGTTTTTTTAGGAGAGCTGAGCATTGGCTCCTGCTCAGCAATTGGGCACTAGAATGCAACAACTGTGTCTGGGTCAGGGGCTACGCACGGAGCACCTCAGCCTAGCAGAGGCTTTTCCAGGGCAAACTGCCTCTAGTAACCCAGTCCTCAGCATATTCAGCACTCAAATAATGGCGGGGGGGTGTTCGCTAGCCAGACAATGTGGGTGAGCCGGAGTATGGGTACTAGGCTTGCATGAATTCCCCAAGGCCTTCAGTTCTGGAAACATTCTGTAAGACCTAAGTGGGCTTATCTGTGACCAATGCACTCTAGAGAAGAGTCCATCCCAAGGTGCTTCATCACCCTGCATGCGCGCATCACCACTCAAACGCAGCCACGTCAGGGGTGGAGGCCAAGGGCCTGAGTGGTATCTCATGGGGAGCAGGCACCACAGGGAGCCCTGCCATTCCACCACACACTAAGTCCTTCCTTCTCCCCATTGTGTTTCTCAGCCTCTTTGTTGCCATGTTTCTTGCTGCTCCTAGGACACCCATCCCCACTACAGCATGTGCCAATGGACCTCCCTTGAGGCAGTGGGAGAGGCCTAAGGGGGAGCAAACTTTGCAGGTTCCCACCTTCATAGCAATTCTTCTGGAAATACAAAATAATACAGCCAATACAAAGGAACAATGGTGGGAGAGCCGAGCTTCCCCACGCCAGGGAACTTCCTTGCCTGTTGGGGTCTGTGCTTTCCACCCCCTCCACCTCCTTCCCCACTAAAAAGAAAGCAGCTGGTGAATGGAAGAGGCGTGGGGAACGAGCAGGAGCCCTGACCAAACTGCTCCAGCAACCGCAGCCTTTTACAGTGAATAAACAAGACCTTGAATGCTGTCTTGTGGACAGGTTGGGAGGGAGGGAGGCAGGCAGCAGAACTGGGTAAGTGCTGCTGAGAGCATGTTGCAGGCTGCCTGCCTGGTCACAGACGTGACTCTTCCCTGGGGAGCTGTCCAGGGGCACACTGAAGATCTAAGGGCACTTCCCAAAGCAGTACAGAAGAACCCTGGTGTCCTGACCTACCTTCCTGGCTGGAGTAAACCAGGCTCCCGGGCTTGATGTGAGCTACAGTTGAAGTGGCCTGCACAGCCAAACCCGGGCATGGCGTGACAGGCGGGGTTCTAGGAGAACCTGCTTCTAGAGTGAGGCCCTGTGAGCCCTCAGGCTGTCTGTTCAGGACTAGCCGTGGTGCAGAGCCAATGGGATTATTCATTGTGAATAATTTATCTGATGAAGTTGGCCACATTTCACTGAATAAATGATAAGCAAATAAATCTTGCATTATCAGAGCTGCTCTCTGTGCATTACTCTATCCAGGCAGCTGAGAAATTCCAACGGGGTGAGTTTTCACCTTTGTAAAAGTGCAATGTAGCCAGCTAATTTCCTTTCCCCTGGTCTTCCCCAATCTTCACCCCCCCTTTCATGGCTGTCCCTGGGCTTCCTGCCTATTTATGGCTTTCCAAGGGTCAGGAGAACTATAAATGTTTCTGTTTGTTGCTGGTCTGTTTGCTGCTCTAAACAGCCCTCCACTGGCAGCTGCATTGTCTTGGGGCCCTGCCTACAGTAACAGGAAGTGTGTATTTTATTTTAGCTACAAACAATGGTGGTCATTTTCCCCCCACTCACTCTCCCCCTCCTGGCCTTCACCTGGGATCGGAAGGAAATGCTTGTAATGTCCAGCCAGAGGAAGGAAGGGACAGGACGTCAGGGCCTCGGCAGCTCGGTGATTCTGGTGCTGCAGGCTTGGGGATGGGGGTCCAAGCGCAGAGAAGATGCAGAGGGTTCCAGAGATGCTTTCTTATCGACTTTCATTAGCTCTTCCCTTGCCAATCAGGCTTGAGAGGGGGCACCATGCTCACCTGTCCTATGTGGGAGCAGGTGAGGGCCTCTGTATCCTGCTTGTGACCTCTGGGCAGGATTAGAACCAAGACAAAAGGCCAGTGCATTAACCCACTGAGACTCCTTGTCATCGGCCTGGACTTGTCCTTGTAAGTGGCTGGGCCTTATCATGTAGTCGTTTCACCAGCCCATGTGTATGGATCAATGCCACGAGTCCAGCCACTGTCCTTTCCATGTGAAACAAACCGCCCCGGGGCTCCGCTGGTTGGGAAACTGCTGCAAAAGCTCTGCTGTGCCCTGCTTTTTGCAGGTTGGATGGGAGTCCACTGAGCAGCAGCAGCAGCACCTTGCTCCTGTGCCAGCATGTGGGACAGAGGAGGGCCAGCAGCTGCTAACTGCTACCAAACAATGCCTTTATGGCACAGCAATGTGGGAATTCCCCCCCGAGGAAATAGCAGTGCTCTAAAGATAGAACTCTCCACACTGAAGAAACAAAGCGGAAGAGGAGGTACACCACAATGGCAGGATTGGTCAAATATCTCCCTTCTGCACAGGAGGATGGAAACACCCCCCTCGCCCCCATAGGGCTTGGGCTGACTGCACAGCCAGCAGAGAGGCCAGTGCATCTGTCTTCTAGTGGGGAGTTTTAGCATTCAAGAAAGCAAGGGGCTGAGAGCACTGGCCAGAGCCAGGCATGGTATGGGCACAGCAGTGCCGTCCCACCTCACTGACCTCTGCTACTCCAGGCTTGGGCTTCCCACAACAGCTCCACTCCCCCACTACTGTAGTCAGAGCCAGCACCAAGCCAGCGGCTGCCACAAACCCCTATCTCCCGCAAACTAAAAATCCCTCCCTCCCTTTTCCAAACCCCAAAAGCAGTGGCTGGAAACCAGTTCCCTCTTGGGAAAGGCCCAGGGTGCCACGGAAGGGACCAGGCTGTCCGTGCACTAGAAAGGCCTCTGCCACTATTCCATCCTACACCCACCTGCTTCCAGAAGCCTCTCAGCCCAGCAGGGCTCCAGGTAACTTTGTCTGGGGTTAAACACAAGCAGTTGCAAGTTAGTGAAGTCCCTGAAGAAACAAACAGGTGAGAGCCATTCATTAAAGCCAGATAAGGGCTGGGGGAGAGCCCCCTATAGATGCCTCATCAGCTAGGCTACTGCTCTGTGGTGAGGCTGTGAGGTCCCCTGTTGGCTGCATTCACCTGCTCAGACCCTCTGGCCAGCTTTGATGTGGAATTCAGTTTCTCCTCTGGGGAGCAGGGAGGCCCTTTGATGTCTCGGTTGTTTCTGTTCCAGGGATCTGTGGTTTCAGGGCTGTGGCTGATTGAGCCCCCAAGGCCAGAATTGTTTGTTGACACACATGCTTTCAAGGGAGAGCACCAGACGCCCGGCCACTCGGAACATTAAACCCCCAAAACACCAGGCCATTTGGAAAGCCCTGCACAGCCCCTTCCTCTGTGCTCTGGGTCCCAGGGGGCCTCTGGCCTGAGTCTTCAATTTCTTGGGCAAAGAGGAATCTCAAAGAAGTGGATTTGCTCATGTCACTTCTTTGCACTCCCTCGTGGAGATTAATCAGGACTGGGCTGCCAACCTCCAGGGGGCACTGAACTGCTTGCCACTTGGCTTTTTTGCTCTGCTCTCAATTGTCCAGCTCTTTCGTTTGCTTTGCTGTTTGTGGGAGAGGGGGTAAAAATGTTTTCTGCCCTGCTGGCAAAACAGCTAACACCACTTCTGACCATGATCTACCAATCAGAAAGATTATTGGATTCCCTTTCCTAGTCTATCACTGGTCCGCTGTGCAACTGTGAGCAACTCATGTGATTGATTGTTCTGTGCCTCGGTTGCCACATCTGCAAAATCGGTATAAAAATACTTGCCTACTTTGACAGGGTTGTAGAAGGATGCATTAATGTCTTTACAGAGCTTCGGCTCCTATGATGGATGGTGCTAGAGAAGGGCAAACTATTACAATCTGTTTAACAAAAGTAGATCTCTGCTAACTGGTGGTATTTTTCTGGAAGCTGTTTCCATCCTGCCATTGAGTAATTTGCCTCTGGGTGACAATCTAGTCACTTGGGCTTTGGTGCTGGGAGGTGGGACTCTGAACTATGCTAATGCAAAGTCCATTTCTGCTAAAACTGGCATCCTTCCTTCTTCCCTCTACTCCCTCCAGTGCTCCAAGTCTTAACTGGCTGGAGAGGACTTGTCCATGGCTGAACAGAGCACTGGTACAGTGTGAGTGGCGCACAGCAATATTGTGGAAGCCTACCTAGGATTTATACTCTGCTCAGATACAAATTGATGAGCCACTATGAGAGCAGAAGGGAACCCTGAAAAGGGAACATGGTTTGCAGGTGTTTGGGGTGAAGTGAATGGCTACCCTGGGTTTCCTCAGCATTAATAGAGCTGTATGGGCCAGTGCTGGTGCCTTCCAGAAACAGGGGAGGGAAAGGGTTTGAGTGCTCACCATGGCCAGGGGACATGGCAGAAGCCTCATCTCTTGGGCTATTTTAGACTGGAGAACATAGTGCAGGGAGCAATCCTGCATCGCTGGCAGGGGAGATGCAAGACACCCCTAATATCTCAGATTTCCCTGCCTTAACTGGGACATCCCTTGATGCCTCTTTCCTTTAGCAGCCATATCCTACCCTGTTCCCCTCTCCCCCATATCGTGGCTGTACCCTCTTGAGGAGTAGGAAGGTCCTGGTGAAAGGCATTGCCTCAGCATTTCCCTGCTACCATGCACCACCCCATTGTAAAATGGGAAGGTGGAGGTGAAGATGGGACTCCATACTATTAGTGGGGGTTGGTTACCTGCTTAGCACCCCAAACTCTAGCAAAAGCTGCTGGCAAAATGGAGGGGGGGCGGAATCCTCTTGAGAGCCAAGCCTCAGACAATCTCCTCTCTCATTTCCTGCAGCCACCACATTAACCTTATCTGGGCTGGGAGCCTAACGAGGTCGGAAATTAATTCCTTCCCCTCCTCCGCTCCCCCGGGGCAGACTCGGCTCAGCGACTCACATGCCCCCCGCTGGGATCACAGGCCTCTTTGATTGGCTTTTTTCCCCCCTTCAATTTGTATTTCGGTGCCTTAACAAGGGAGACAGGAGGGGACAGCTCAGCCGAGGGGAAACAAAGGAGCCCTCAGTGCCGGTCTGGATCCTAGCTTCATGCCCCCCAACTCCAGAGCCATCCGTCAAGGCGGCACTGGATGAGCTCACCAGCTTGCAATGCCGCGTTACAGGCCTCTTATCAGGGCTCTCACTTCTTCTGCAGACGCTGCTTGTAGTTTGTGTAAGCGCTGGGGTCTTCTGACCCTTCCCCGTCTGCTCCGTTTACCACATCACGCCTACTTTGTGACTATTAATAGACCACCACTTGCCCCTTCGCCCTCAGTCAGTCTGAGACCCTCGGGCAGGAGCTGGTGGCTGTGACTCAGGCTGGCAAGAGGACAGGGCCTAGCCTGCACCACAGACTGTGGCTGTGGTCTAGCACCTGCTATGGGTGGCTAGTCTGGGCTTGCAAAGGTTCAGGACAAAAGTCCTACTTGTTAGTGGCCTGTTTGCATGGGAGGAGGGTGTTTCTTAGTGCCCTCGGGCATTGCCTTTTTTTCTTAACCGCCACGGTCGGCTTTAGAAGTATGGCTATGGGGGACATACAGATCATTCTGCAGTAGGGGACCCCAGAGACGTTGATGCTCCTGTGCTGCATTGTTCCCCTTCCCTAAGGCTGGTTTTACCCCACCTGGGGGTGGAATGTGGGGGTGGCGTCAGCTCGGTCAGGTGAACAGTGAATTTCGTGTCTCTGGGTGATTTTAATTTAGCTCGTCAATGTCACGTTAGCTGGGTGACCTGCTAACTAACAGTGGCTGAGGGCAGAGGTATTGGGTGTTTCTGAGTGTCCCTTTTTTTTTTTTTCCCCCCAGAAGTGCTGTTAGTCCACAGAGCAAGTGACAGGATCAGCAACTGGGAGGAGGGATTGGGAAGGCTAGAAGTGGAAGGGAAGAGGACTCTAGCTGGGGATGCCAGGTAGATGGGCTCTTGACAGCAAACTTCCTGTCCATGGGGGGAGTGGGAGGTGGGTGTGTGTGTGTGGATGACCTGCTCCCTACACTGGCCTGGACTTAATTTCCCTGGTGGCCACTAGAGCCGATGTGCCAAAAGACAAGTGGGCACGATGGACAGGTGATCCCAGAGACTTCATTAAACCCTTGTGCCCCACCAGCTTGTCACCTCTCCTGAGCTATGGAGGAATGGCATCCCCCTCCGCCAAGGGGTGATTCGCTTTCTTGGCCCATGGAACATCCTTGTATTTCTGGATGGTGGTGGTTGTTTTTGCTGCAGTTTGTTGGTTCAATGTCCTGATGGGATATTCCAGTGTAGACCTCAAGGGGTTGTGAAGAGAGATCCTCCCACTGGGAGGCACCCCCTCCCCCACATCATCCACAGGTTCCTGGAGAATGAGGACAATGAAAGGTTGATTGGGTGGCAGCTGAGCACTGTCCCTGCCCGTTATACTGTCTGACCTCATTCACCCCTACCCCAACTTCTGTGCTTGAAGAACTCAATTTATTTTGTTGGTGGTGTTTTTGGAGCCTGGGTTGCCAACCCTCCAGGATTAAAGATTCACCTTAACCTTTCATTAATGTCATATGATGAAACCTCCAGGAATACGTCCAACCAAAATTGGCAACCCTAACCCTGGGCACGCTGGGCCTTGTGGCTCTGGAGCTGTTAACAGGGGACGGGGTTTCCTGCAGTAGCTTGACACTCTAAGCAGGCTGGTCCCATGTCTCTGTTCTTTCCCACTCAGGAACTCAGCTGTGTTATAGTGCACAGGAGCCCTGGTCTCTCTCAGCTAAGTGTCACACACCTCTTTCTCCCATCACAGCCCAGCTGGGTGGGGCCTGCTGCCAAGCCTTGTTTAAGCTTTCCGGAGAAAGGTGGAGGTCTGATTCCCAGCCCCTCATGGTCCAGAGCCCAGCGATAGAGCAGGGTGTCTGCAACCCCCCTGCACATAGACTGGTGGTGAGAGAGGCGCTGACAGATCCATCTCCGCCAAGGTGCTAAGGGGTTAATGTCTAGCTTGGCTCTGGTGAGGGAGAAGGAAACAGAAGGTTTGTGGAGATAGAAGTGCATCAGCTGAGGAGGCAGGAAGAGGCTTGTGAGGGCCATATCCTGCCTGCATCCTGGACAGGCAGTGACCTGGGCTAGAAACCTGCCCCCAGAAACCAGAGTTGTCGGGGCTTCAGGTCCAGCCAGAGAAGAGGTGGGGAGAGAGTAGGGGGAACCTGGGTGTGTCTGGTCCCATCTCTACCAGATTCAGAGTCCGCATCAGCTTTAGGCCTGCAGAATCACCACCCCCAAGTGAACAAAACTCCCGTCAGGCCCCCCAAAAACAGACTTTGAAAATGTTGGGTTCTTGTCTTTGGTTCCTAGCCTCTAGAGCTCACATTTTCCAGCTGTTCTCTGCAACCCTGAGGCCTAGACATGGGCTCACTTTAAAAAGAAAGCTGAGATTCTCACCTAGTCCTCTGGCACCAAGAGCTGGGGCTCTAAGAAACCGCCCCAAACATTGAGAGACAGTTGTAAGAGTTGGCAATGCTGGACCTCAGCTGTGTTCTCTCCAGCTTGGCCAGGGCTGCCCGCTTAGCGTTGCTGCTCCCTACAGCCATGGACTGACCCCAGGGGGCTGCTTCATGAGACTGCAGAAGCGGGAGCATGTCAAGGCCACAAGCGTGACCATGGAACTAGAGGGCTTCTGCCTGTCAGTCCATTTATCAAAGCAGCCGTGTTTAAAGGCTGGTGAACCCATGAGTCATGGACAGACTCCATCTAAGACCAGAGCATCTTTGGAAATAAATCTGGAAGAAGCCAGTGTCTCTTGCCATGTGTGGGAGTAGCAGCCAGACGGGCTTCTCTACAGGGTCCTTCCCTCTTGAGCTGGGCCACCACTGCTCCCTGCTTACTGCTCCATTCTCCATCCTTCCTCGGGAGCAGAGCCTCGCCCAGAGAGAGACATAACCTGCCGGAACATGAGCTGGAGACGCCCTCGCCCAGCAGCTGAACAATGACGAGCTCACAAGGCCCCGTCTACATCTCCTGGGGCGTAAAGGGGGTTGGAACGGCCCTTGGGGGAATTTCCCCCCCCTCCCATTTCCCCTTCTCTCCCTGATCCTGCGCCATCTCCTTCCAGCTCTAGCAATGGCAGAGGGTTGTGCTGGGGGCAGGCATGTGAGTGGCCAGAGCACCTGGAGCCCACTGTGTAAGGCTGCTGTAAGTGAGACCAGCTCTGGAGGCCATGCTGTGGCCCCCAGTTCAGCCTGGAGCCTGAGCTGCTCAGGGTGGCTTAAAGCCATCTTCGCCCTACCTCGCCTAGGCTGAACTCCTGAGAAGCCAGCCTAGACTCTGTCTGCAAGTGCTTATGCACAGGCATCCCTTTGAGCTCTGTTGAAATGCAGCTGCCTCTGGGATGGAAGGTGGCAGGAGCCATCAGCCATAAAGCAACACCACACCAAGCAAAGGAGACTCTCTCTTGTCTTGAAGCTGCAGCAAAGCAGTTTTCCATGGAAGCTGCAGGGGGAATTCAGACACTGTAGACAGCTGTCTGAATTGGCATTTGGACAGGACATGGGCTTTGCCCCCAACTATTGCAAGACACCCACAGGTCTTTAATGAACATTAGCAATCAGGACCCTTCTTTTCCAATGCCTCATGTAGCACAGCACCCCCTCGCACCATGCAGGAGCATTGCCTTGATACTCACCCTGTAGGAGGCGGAGCACCCCCACTAACCTCGAGAAGAGCGAGCAGCTCCAAGCAAGCACCTCCTTAACGCAGATGGCACGGTGTTGTGGCAGGTCACGCTGCCAGTCCTGTTTTAAAAAAAAACAAAAACCCACCAAATCCCCCCCCCCCCCGGCCATGTGGCTTCCATTACGAATGGCAATGAGAGGCCTGTGTGGTTTGGGGGTTGCTGTGCAGTCATCCCAATCTAGGGGGGTCGCACCCTCCCCTCAGGTGCCGGATCGCTCGCCTCCCACGCACCATAGAACTGAAGCTTTGTTCTGGTGGGGCTGGTGCATGCACATGCTGTATATCGCAACCCTCCACCCCTTTCCACTCATCAGCACATTATAATCCCCCTGTGGTCAGCCCCAGGAACTTGCCTCCCACCACTCTGGCTGCGGAGACCTGGAGCCCGCTGTGAACCGTGCCGTGCTTGGATTTTGCTGACTCACAGTACGTGCACTTCTCAGAACAGGGTCTGGCTGTTGTTCGTACTGATGCAGGGGTTGCCAAAGAAATCCTGCAGCAATGGGGTTCACTGGGCATTCCCCTGGCCCCCTGAACTGGGATTCGCAAATCTGTCTTCCAAACTTGCTGGTAGCCCTGGAATGAGGGGAGGGACATCCTGGATCCCTTCAGAGCCTGACTCTGGGTTGGCACTCACCACTGGTGCACTCAATACACTCTCACCTCGTGTGGTGACCAGCTGGCAGGGATTGCTATTGGGTCCCCAGGACCCATGATGAAATCAAAGGAGAACTTGGGTTTGGGTATAGTTTGTTCTTGTTCTGTTCCCACTCCCGACCTCCCACAGGCAAGACAAGAACTGGGTGTGCCGGGGAGGGTAACAGCAGCTGAGAAACTCATCCCACCAGTGGCAGATTAGTTCAGGGGTATCTTGTTGCTGTGCTGATGACACACTGATTCCCTGGAGGAAGTGGGGGAAGGGCTGAGCTGAAGGTAGTTTGGAGAGAGAAGGTTCCCACAGCCAGCGGGGCAGGGTCCCAAGTCAGGGGGCTTGCTGAGCTGTATGAAATCAGCAGGGAGCTCTTGACTTGGGAATGCTGCTCTCTACCTCAGAGGAAGCTGCAGTGACTGGGGAGTGCAAGTCCTTTCTCTCCTCCACCTTCTCCTCCTCAGTGCTTCCCCCCCAGGGGATCTTGGCTCATGCTGGGCCTGTTTTGTTTGTTTGTTTGTTTTTTTCTTTTCACTGCCTGTTCTTTACCATCTGATAACTGTGGGGCAAGGAAGTCCTATGACTTACACTGTCTACACAGAGAATGAGTGGCTGCCTGGCTCAACTGCAATTCTCCCACTGGGTCCTCAGCCTTTCCCCCACTAGCCAATGCTTTCCCGTCCTCCCAGATTTGCTGGCAATAGGTGGTTGCTCAGACATGCCTAAGGAAAGACTCTATCTCTGGCTTCTGATGTTTCTTCCGTTTGCTGTTCTCTAACGGCAGGTTTTTCCTGTCCCTGGTGTTCTCTGCATCTGACTTGCCTTCTGCTCTCAAAGACCTGCCTTTTTTTTTTTTTTTTTTTTTTGAAAGTGTCAAAGCCTCTGCTGTGCCGTAATTAGCGATGGGCAAACTTTAAAGGTTAGTTTAGATCTAAGCTGGCCCCCAGAAGTTCAGGTGCATTTCCAGACTTCCTCAGAATCCCCTGAGTCTGCAAAATTGGGCTGGAGATCTTGTGTGAGGCTTGCACATGAGCTTTCCAGTGAGATGCTGCTTCCATTTTGGCCAGAAGTACAGCAAGGATGGCACAGTCACGCAGCAGTTCTGCGCTTGGTCCCACTAGGACCTGGGACAGCATGAAAATGAAAAATAATGGAACAGTAGAGGAGCAAACTTTAACATTCAGCAACTCAGTTCAGGCTGTGTGTGACGTTTGAGGCCTGTCTGGATCTTATCCACCCCAGCTCTCATGTCCCTAATCCGACAAGCCTAAACCTGCACTCCCTATGCAGGCCAAAACCATGGATGGTAGCTCTGTGCTGGGGAGGGAAAACAAGTCTGATCAGCGTCTGGGATGCTCGGAGAGTGTGCAGCACAGCCCAGCATAGCAGGAGGAGAAGAGCTATGAAAGCTGCAGGGTGTGTTTTCTAGTGTACGCTGTAGTAGATGGAACTTGATTGAGGAATTGGGTTAACAGCTATGTGATGCACACCTGCTTATTGGAATGTTGCTCGCTGTCTAGATTCTTGTATCCCCTTTCCCCACCTCCACCTCCACATAACTCAGCGCATTATCTGAGCAGGTCCCAAGTCCCTCAAAGGAGAAATAACAACGGTGTCTTCCCAGTCTGTAGAGGAGAGAGAAGGAAAGCGGAGAGAGTGTGAGAGAAGGAAAGCGAAGTTGAAGAAATGAGTCTTGCATTCAGTTGTGGAAGTGGTTAGTTCTGTGGTCATTCTTGTACTTTGTGGCCAGGAGTTCCATAGTCCAAATCCAGCTCTGTCTCCTGGACTAATCTGAGGGCCAACAGATTCTTTGTTCCAGAGGAACATTACTGCCATTGGCGGCTAAGGTCATGGGCAGAGAGGCAATCTCTCGGGTAGTTGGGCCAATTCCATGGAGAGCTTTGGATAACAGAACAGAGACCTGGAACTGGGCTCTGGGCTCCATGGGGAGCCAGTGCCAGGAGCATGTTCATGCCAATCTGTATTGCTAAGCGGACAGGCTGCCATGTTTTGTTCCAGTTGGAATCCCTTTTGGGCCTTAGTGCTTTGTTCCACTCAATTATTGAAACTCATAGCTAGGAAGTCATGAATGCATAGATCAAGGTAGCCAGACCCATTTCTTGTAGGAGAGGTTGCAATCTTCTCATTGGGTGCAGACAGAAGTGGGCCTGTTTCGTCACATGGTAATTTGGGTATCCAGTAGCTCTGAGCAGTGTAGTGACTTACCAGTCTGAGGGCAGAGGCCCTCAAAAGAGGGGGATGTTCTAGGCATGCTATGCCTAAGATTTAAAGGTACAGCGTTAGCTGGCACTTTTTCCACACATTCGATGGGTACATCTACACCACCAGTGAAGGTGTGATTGTGGTACAGGTAGGCATTGACACCAGCGTGGACATCTAGCTAGTACAACCAATAGGAGTAGTATAGATGTGGTGGCACAGGCTTCAGCATGGGCTCACAATCTGAGTATTTACCTCCTGTCCCCAGTGAGCTTGTACTTGCGGCAGCACGGGCTTCAGCACAGGATAGCATCTTTCCTGCTATTGGTGCTAGCTAAGTTGAAGGGTATACCTGTCCATGCTAGTCGCACCTTCATTTGCTGTGCAGACATACCCAAACGTGATGGAAACAGGGCAGTGTAGACTTCTAATATGTCATCTGTCTCCACTAGACCATGTTACTAACACCGTCAACAGTGTCGCCTTTAAATCCTAGCCAAGACAAACCTAGAGTGGAGGCAAGTTCTGTGGAAGAGTTTTGGTTTGTTTTGATCTGGCTAGTATTTCCACCCCACCCCACCCAGTATTGCCTAGGATCCACTTTAGCCCAACCGTTCTTCACCCAGCTGCTGACTTTGGCCAGGAATGGAGAAAACTAGGCGATGGTGCAGTTCCCATTTGACACAAAGACTATAGAGCTGAGTGTCTTCTGTGTGCTGCTGGCACTTGAGTCTATGCTGCATTGTCCGCTTTCCTGGAGGCCTCCTGTAGGTATTTAATAATACTGTGAGCCCTTTGGGGCAGAGGTTGTCTGTCTGTACAGTAGGTGACACAATGGGGCCCCACCCTGGCTGGGACCATTAGGCTCTATGGTCATATGGGTGATAAATAATAAACAAGGGCAGTGTATTATATGCAATCAGAAGTTGAGGAATGCCCTGCTGAGCTATTTGAATAGTGATCTGATAGGCCAGCGAGCTCAGCAGGTGGCCAGCTGTCTCCTGGCAGTGACACAAGGTCAGAAGAGTCTGTATTTGTGTGTTTGCACAGTGAACGCTGTCCAAGAGGTGTCTGGACAGGAGAGCAGCCACTCTCCGGATGACAAAGGGTGCTCTGTACAATGTCAACCTCGCCCTTCAGCCCCTCTTATCTCTCTCTCTCCCTCCCTCTCTGCTCTGTAGCAGCAACTTGATTTTTAGCACCTCTGATGATACCAGCTGGCCTTTGCTGCATTCCACGCAGGGGTGTGAAAAGCTGCAGGAGCCCAGAGGCAGCTTGAAGGGTCTCTGGCCAGCCGGCCTTGTTGAAGCAGAAGCCACAAAGCAAAAGGAGCTCCTAAACCAGTTTAAAACAACATCAGTCATTCATGTGTAACTCTTTGAAGCAGCCCCTCTCTGCACCAAAGTGGGGAGGTGCAGAATGCTAGGCCTGCGAAGTCCTCGGGAAGCTCTGTTTTCCTTCCAAAACACCATGTTCTCATGCTCTTCCTCTGAAAATGGCTGCCAGCACCCAAGAGCTACCCTACAGTAACAGTGCTGTGTCCGTGCCTGACAGAAGGGAGGAAAAAAATATAAGGAACGTAATTCCCAGCTTTGCAGGGAGGGGGGTTATTTAAAAAACCATGATGGGAATTGAAGATCGGGTCAAGGAATAGGGGGAAATAACATCCTCGACACCATCCTTATTGGCAGCCGGGTGTCAAGTTAAGAGCTGCTCAGTCTCAAGGCTTGGGCTGTGTCTACATTGCCACTTTCAGCGCTAAAACTTTAGTCCTTCAGGGGTGTGAAAAAACAATCCCCTGAGCGACAAGTTTTAGCGCTGAAAAGCACCAGTATAAACAACGCCTTATCGCTGAGAGCTACACTGCTGGCAATAAAGCTACCACTGCTCATTCGCAGTGGTTATTTTATCACTGGGAGAGCTCTCTTCCCCAGTGATCAAGCGTGACTACGCTGCCCACATCACAGTGCTGCTGCGGCCACGCTGTGACATGGGCAGCGTAGACATATCCTTGAAGTGGCTCTGCTCGCCCTTCTTCCCCTCTGCTTGTAAATGCACAATGTGTTTAACTTCTGGGTTAAGTGCGTTTAGTTTACCTGAGACTGTTTTATCTGATGTCCCCTTTGACCCCAAACCTGGGGGTGGGGGGGTGTCTGAAGAATGGACCCTGGCTCAAACCAGTATATGACTGACCCCCATGGGGGGGCTGTATTATAGAGGGTGTCCAAAAGCAGTGAGCAGGGTCGCCTGCCTGCAGGTGATGATTGGATGCCCTCCTGCAGCATCGGCTGGAAAGGGAGTTATTGTTTCTCCAGCTCCCGCATAGGCTTTGCTGTATCTCTGTCCAAACACTCAGTAGGTGGTGGGGTGTGTTTAGTATTTGTATTGCCAGAGCACCTAGGAGCCCCAGTCATGGACCAGAGCCCCATCCTGCTAGGCACTGTACAAACTCAGAACACAAACAGTCCCTGCCCCCAAGCTGCTTTTTCCTAGTTCCCCTCCAGCCTCTGCAGTAGCCCAAACCCCTTGGCCTGGATCATTTTGTTCTCTCCTCCCCTAGCTGGCTCCCTGACTCCTGTTCTCTCTGCTACTTTCCCCAGTGCTGGACCAGCTCCTCCCGGAGCTCAGCTTGCTGCTCAAGTTGCTGGATCATGAGTACCTGAGCACTACCACCATGGAGAAGAAACTGGCCGTCTCCACTATCCTGCAGAAGCTGCAGCCCCCTGCAGGTCAGTAAGCTCTCCTTGTCCCTCCTCTACACCCCCTCGCTCCACTTCTCCCCCCACTTCTCTCTAGGACTGCCCTGAGGCTTAACTGGCTTTACAAAGGAGGCTCTGCCTCCACTTGGGGGCAGGGGGCGGTGTCATGCCTCCAGTCCGCTCAGGCCTGGTCTGTGCAGCACGCTTGCTTTTACAGCGTTAAGTTTGGGAGGATGCCCTGGGTGGAAAAGCCTGGTTCTTTACCCCTGGTGCTCTGGGGTAAAGCCTGCCCACAGGCTGCAGGAGTGAGGGCCTGGGAGCTGTCTGTCTCCTGGGGGATTCACAGCTCTGTCTGTGGAGCTGAGGAGAAGAGCTTGCCTCAGCCAAGGACGGTCCGTGGCAAACAGACATTGTGGTCTCCTGGCTGTGGGCAGAGAGAGAGTGTAGTTCAGGACTGGACTCTTCTGCAGCAGCCAGGGAATTTGGAGTAACAACCGTCATGGGCAGCCGTAGAAACTGCCTTTTCCTTCATCCAGTGCAGTGAATATCAAATGGGGATACAGGAAACTGAGGTGAGGCATGAACGAACTAGCACTGGCTGCTCTCTAGCTCATGAGGCAGCGCATTCAGCCAGGAAGGTGGAGCACCCAGCCCTTGGATCTCCCTCTCCCTAGAGAGTCATTTATTGCTTGGCTGCATATCAGACCCCTTTATTGATGAGGCGCATGACTCCCTCTGGTGGTTTTTTCGTGCAAAGAAAAAGTCCTCCAGTTGACCTTGAGTAGCAGAGATACCGGCATTAAACAATAGCTGGAAAGATCCCACTGCTCTACCCTCTTGATTTATTCAAGCCTTCTGGATACCGACAAATTCTCTGTATTTATTACTGTTTCACCTGCCGTGCGATGGGAGCTGCAGGCGCTCTGGGATGGAAAGTTCTCTGGTTTCAGCGCGATGTGTCTCCGTATCCTCCGCTGAAGCGCTTGCTCGTATCGTCCTTTGGCGCTGCTCCTTGGCAAACCCTGGCAGATCCCTGCCGCAGCAGGACCCCCATGAGACCTCCTTTTCCCCTTTCTCCAGCTGTCAGACGTCAGAGTTACACAACATGTGTACATCAGGCCGTCTGGCACACTGCTGCGCACTGACACCGGCAGCTCCTGTGCAAACAGGCCCAGCCCAGGGAAGGGAATTGTTGTGACTGGGCTGGAATTGCTCTGCATTTCCTGTGGAAACACTCATTTCCCACTGGCCTTCTTGCTGGCAGTTTCTGCTGAGAGGGGATTTCCATAACAGGCTTCACACCTGGCAGGCCACCTCCTCCCCATGGCACCCCGCAGAGTGAAAATATCTCCATGGGACCCTCGGAAATGACCCTCCATGGGATGGGGAGGTGTAGATTTCCCCCTTGGCTTCCTTATCCTTGCTCTGTGTCATCTGTGCACTCCCACTTCTCCGCCAGCCACCTCCCTGCTGCTCTCCCCTCCCTCAGGCTGCTGCCCTTGGGAACCAGGTGTCCTCATGAGGGGCCCCGCAGATGAGCATGCGTGGCCTGATTAGCTGGGCTGGCTGTCCTTAGGGCTGCAGTGGTTCCTTGGGTTACTACTCCTGGGGAGCTGGGCGTGTGCCCATTTGAGTGGGGTCCAACAAAGAGTTGTGTATCTTGACTTTAGCAAAGATTTTGATATGGTATCCCACAGTCTTCTTGACAGCAAGTTGAAGTATGGATTGGATGAATGGACTATAAGGTGGATAAAAAGCTGGCTAGATTGTCGAGCATCAACAGCTCGATGTCTAGTTGGCAGCAGGTATCAAGCAGAGTGCCCCATGGGTCGTCTGGGGATGGGTTTTCTTCAACATCTTCTTTAATGTGGATGATGGAATGGATTGCGCCCTTAGCAAGTTTGCTGCAAGAATCTGTGGGGAGAGGTAGATACGCTGGAGGGTAGGGATTGGGTCCAGAGTGACCTAGACAAATTGGAGGATTGGGCCAAAAGAAATCTGAGGTTCAACAAGAAGTGCAGAGTCTTGCACTTAGGATGGAAGAATCCCATGCACTGCTACAGACTGGGAACTGACTGGTTAAGCAGCAGTTCTACAAAAAAGGATCTGGGGATTACAGTGGATGAGAAGCTGGATAGGAGTTGGCAGTGTGCCCTTGTTGCCAAGAAGGCTAATGGCATATTGGGCTGCATTAGTAGGAGCATTGCCAGCAGATCGAGGGAAGTGATTATTTCCCTCTATTCGGCACTGGTGAGGCCACATCTGGAGTATTGTGTCCAGTTTTGGGCCCCGCACTACAGAAAGGATGTGGACAAATTGGAGAGAGTCCAGCGGAGGGCAACAAAAATCATCAGGGGGCTGGGGCACATGACTTTTGAGAAGAGACTGAGGGAACTGGGCTTATTTAGTCTGCAGAAGAGAAGAGCAAGGTAGGATTTGATAGCAGCCTTCAACTACCTGAAGGAGGGGGTTCCAAAGAGGATGGAGCTCAGCTGTTCTCAGTGGTGGCAGATGACAGAACAAGGAGCAATGGTCTTGAATTGTAGTGTGGGAGGTCTAGGTTGGATATTAGGAAAAACTTTTTTTCACTAGGAGGGTGGTAAAACACTGGAATGGGTTACCTAGGGAGGTGGTGGAATCTCCATCCTTATAGGTTTTTAAGGTCAGGCTTGACAAAGCCCTGGCTGGGATGATTTAGTTGGTGTTGGTCCTGCTTTGAGCGGGGGGGGGTAGGACTAGATGACCACCTGAGGTGTTCTCCAACCCTAATCTTCTATGATTCCAAGAGTTCCCTGTGCTGGCCATGCCATCCTGCCCTGTCCATGCAGTCAAAAGGTGACTTTGCTCCTCCCCAGCAGTGGTAATGTCCTTTCCCCTTTCCAGGGAAGACTCTGGACTACATGTACGTGAACACAGCAGCCCTGCAGAACAGCACCAGCTTTGTGGAGTCCCTCTTTGAAGAGTTTGGTATGTACAGCTCGTCACACCTTGCTGGCCATGCAGCTGAACTGCTGTGACTCTCTAGCTATCTAGCTCAACTCCCATAACCCCGGCAGAGGGCCGACGCCCTCAGCACTGGGAGTGAAGCCCTATCCTTTGGATGACCTGTTACTCAAGGGCTCTAGTCCCTCTTCGTTGGCTACCCAGGTGACTGCTCCCAGGGGAGGGATGGAAAGAACAGGTTCCCACTAACCTTGGTGTAGTGGGAGCATTCCCAGCACCAATAAAACCAGATCCACTGCTCGAAGCAGGGGGTGACCCCATTGCTGTCACACTGGTCTATGCAGTTGCCCCACACACGCACACAAAATATCTAGCTCACTTTGGGGCACTCAAATATTAGCGTGCCTATAGAAACCCCATAGCTTCTTCCGCTTGGGAAGATGATGTGGTGTGAAGCCCATGAAAGCTTATGCCCAAATAAATGTGTTAGTCTCTAAGGTGCCACAAGGACTCCTTGTTCATTTTGGACTATAAACGACGTTCTTGTGACAACAGGCTAATTCTGGTGTGGGCTGGGGGTGGTCAGTTTGTGTGGCACTGAGAAAGAGAGAGGCCTTCCCTGAAGGTCTGTCTGTGGAGCCCTGTTCCTGGCATCATTGCTTGGCTTAGCATCTCTTCTCTAATCCCACTCCAGACTGTGACCTGCGAGATCTCCAGGATATGCAGGAGGATGATGGGGACACCAGTGAGGGCATTGGCTTGGAGCTCACAAGGAGCCATCCATCTAAAAACGTGAGTCCAGCCACCTCAATCTCCATGCCCACAGGTCCTTGGGGCCCTGTCACAGTCATGTGGTAGTGAAAGGACAAGAATTGCAGGCATTTGGATTGAAACGTGATGATGGCTGGGCTGGGGTTTCTCAAGCCACAGTCCCTGTCTGTTCTGAGGGGGTGGAAGCAGACAGCGAAAGGGGAGGGTCTGGGCTCTGGGTTTGATAACCTCTTGGATGGGGAGAGGCACGCGCAGATCCAGGAGGCTGAGGAGGAGACTTGTTACCCTTCTCTTGCCGTTATGGGAACAGCTCTTGTTAATGGGGCCCCTTGGACACCCTGTAACTCAGCCTCATCCTGCTCCTTCACCGTAATTCACACTGGTCTGTCTCTCTCCTTTGTAGGCTCCCAGGGACCCTCCTCCACCACTTCCCACAACCCCCCCACCTGAAGATTACTACGAGGAGGCCCTGCCTCTGGGCCCAGGCAAGGCCCCTGAATACATCACCTCCCGCAGTGAGTCTGACCCTAGTAAACAGGAAGCACCTGTGGGGAGGGGACTGGAGAATACCCAGCAGGTGGCCCCTGGCATGTCTGTACAGAGGCTGGCATGGGAGCCAATCAAAACCAGGAGTCCTTGCCAGCGTCCCACAGGGCGCTGACCCTCACTGGCGTGTCTTGGGGAAAGCAGTGACCTGGGGTGGGGGCAGTGGCACTCCTGTCCCTGCTGCCTTCCCATCCCCACATAGTGGTAGTACTGGGGGCTGTTTGCACCCACCTTGCCGGAAATGCCTCACTCAGGGCTCAGTGGCCAGGAATGTTGAGATCCTGATGCAAGACAATCTCTCCCACAGCTGGCCTAATGGCTTAGGGCAGGGAGAGGGGGTGACTAAGGAGCAGCAGGTTCAGTGGGAGCTGGATTTTATCTGTGTTAAGTCCTGGTCTCTCTGAGGCCTTTGGAATGAACAAAGCCCCAGTCCTGGCTCCTGCTGTGGGCAGTGAGAGTGAAGGGGATCTTTCACCCGGTAGCAACACCTGCCAGCCCCTTTGGGAGTGACATTACTGGGCTCCCAAGGAGCTCCTATCCAGGGCCTGATGTGAGGCGGCTGCCCTGAGCACCCTTGGGCAGGGGCTCCAAGACCGCCCCCCCCCCAGCCCCCAAGGGAAGGAAAAGATTTCCCCAAAGTGGGAGGTTTTTGCTTTGTGTTCTCTCAGGTGTAGGATTCAGCCCCTCAAATGCTCCCTCCTCTCTTAGCCGCTGATCTCAATGCCTGTGTGAAGGGCAGCCTGAGGGGAGGGGGGTGGGGCACTCCCAGGCCCTGTATGTGAAGGGGGAGTGTGTGCTGAGCCTCCCCGGGAGTGGCTGTGACCTTGGAGGACTGTCAGGAAAAGAGCAGGGTGCTTTTCCCAAACCATGTCACTTGGCAGCCGATCTCCTTCCTCCTGTGGGCGGGGCTGTCCGGTGGCTCCTGGAGAGCTGGCAGAGGAGGGAAAGGAGGTTTTCTGCTGCTGAGGCTTTTTCAGATTAGCCTGTGGACAAAATCCCTCCCCTTCTCCCACCACTTCCATCCAGCTATAACTGCACCTGTGTCTAAACCGTTACACTTGGCCTTGCTGCTGAGCTGGAGCTGGTGTTGGCAGCTGAGAGCTCCAAGCTGTGGCATGACTTGCTTCAGCGCAGCCTTCTGATGGGCCCTGTCACCGGTGTCTGTGCCACACACATGCCCTGCTAATATCCCAGTCCCTGTGCAGGGGTCTCCTTCATCACAAATCTCACACCCTTTGCTCTCTCTGCAGATAGCTCCAGCCCCCCCAACTCAATCGAGGATGGCTACTATGAGGACGCAGACAGCAACTACCCTGTTACCAGGATGAATGGGGAGCAGAAAAACTCCTGTAGGTACCAGGGCAAAGGCTTTTCAAGACAGGTGCCTAACCACAGGGAAAGAGCCAAAGGGGATGAGCCATCAGCCTGATGGCCGGGGGTGGGATGGGGAATCCTACACAGAGCCAAAGGGTACCTAGGAGTCTGCGTGGACCACAGCCCTGTGGTAACCATCAATGGTAGTTCTGTGGCCTTCAAGGCAAGAATTGCTCCAGGTGTTGAGAGCAAAGAAGAGAGCCAGGGGTCTGTTAATTTCTGGCAGTTTATAACCAGGTATAAGAGGTTATACTGCTGCTCTGGGAGCCCTTGACTTTAGTTAAAGTAACCGTGCAATGAAAACAAAGACAGCAGGCCGAGAAAAGCTTCAGCTGCCTGGGCAAAGAGCTGCATCCTGGAGTATCCCTTGGAGGTCAGTAGTCCCTGAGCAATTCAGACATGTACACTGATCTTACACAGGCTGCTCAGCAAATAGTCAGGCCTCTTGCATGTCCTAGCCAGTGCTTTCTCCACGAGTGACTCTCCATCTAAAGAGAAGGTTTGTCACACGTAAGCAGTCACTTAGACCCCTCCATGCTTTGCGTATTCCATAAAGAGAAATGCCAGTGCAAATTGGAAAGGAGCTGGAGGAAAATGGAAATTTAGTGTTGAACTGCTGCTGTTCCAGAGTTTGATTTCCCTCCCCCTGCCCCACACACACTCAAAGGCTTTCTCTCCCAAGACACTGCTAGGAGAAGATGATCCTCCAGGCTGAAGTCCCACTCAATGTGCAGGGCATTGGAGCTCCGTTGTCAGGAGCATCCTGGGGTGACTGGGAGGGTCTCTGCTTCCTTCCAGACAATGACTCTGATGCAATGAGCAGCTCCTATGAGTCATATGATGAAGAGGAGGAGGATGGGAAGGGCCAGCGGCTGACACACCAATGGCCGTCAGAGGAAGCGTCTATGAACCTGGTGAAGGACTGCAGGATTTGTGCCTTCCTGTTGCGCAAGAAGCGCTTTGGGCAGTGGGCCAAGCAGCTGACAGTCATCAAGGACAACAAACTCCTGGTGAGACTTTAGCTTCCTGAGTGCTGGGGAGTGCAGGGGGACCCAGGATACAGGAAGTCTTTGGGGAGATCTAGAGTCTGAGAGATCCTGAGCTGGAGAAACGGGGAGCCTCCTGTGTATAGGGTGCAAGTGAGCCAAGAGCACCAAAGGACATGCAGCAGCTTTGCTAATCCCTGCTTACAAGTGGACTAACCATGCATGTTCAGTGAATTGTTTGAGTAAATGAAAGGCCGTGTCTTCCATGGGGCTGTGAGCAGGGCTGAGACTGCCTTTCATGGCAATGTTGCATATCTAATCCATACCTGCTGTGCAGAATAACAGCACCTCGGAAGCACTTACACCGTGAGGCCCACAGTCCAGGTCTCTACCCAGAAGCCATCAGGGTTCACCCTGTATATTTATCACTGGAAAAATTAATGCAAAGCATCATGGGTAAAGTCATCATGCAGGTCAGTTACCTTGGAGACCGTGTGGCCCAGAGGGTAGGGTTCAGGACTCTGTTCCTGGTTCTGGGAAGGGAGTGTTGTCTAGTGGTGCGAGCAGGGACTCCTGGGTTCTAGTCCTGGCCCCTTCTGTGACTTTGACTTCCCTGTAGCTTCCTCCTCTGTAAAATGAGGCTAATGATACTGTGCCACCACTGTGAATTGCTACGAGGTCGCTAGATGAAGCCCCCTGTAAGGGCAGATAGAGCTTCAGCAGGGATACTCCCCTTTGTGCTAGCACGCTCATTCTCCGCAGCCTGGCAGGAGATGCAGGCAGGCCTCGACTCTGTGGGAAACAACTGTCTCTTCTTTTAGTGCTACAAAAGCTCCAAGGACCGGCAGCCACACCTGGAGGTGCCCCTGAGCGCCTGCAGCGTCAACTATGTGCCTAAGGATGGGCGCCGCAAGAAGCATGAGCTGCGCTTCTCTCTGCCAGGGGCTGAGGCTCTGGTGCTGGCAGTGCAGAGCAAAGAGCAGGCTGAGGAGTGGCTGAAGGTACCTCTTACTGCAGCTTATGCCTTTCTCCCTAGCCCACACCACTGGCCACACAGGCTTCCTCCCCCCACAAAATCCAGCCTTTCCCCATTTGACCAGCTTTTGTCCTTCTGGTGGAACCTCCTCCTTGTACTGGTGCCATCTCAGTACATGGCCCAGCTCCTGTGATCCCTGTCTGACATAAGTGGGTAGGCAGGTTAGCTGGCTTCATGGGAAAGGCCCAGCTTCCAGTGCTGCCTTATCTCTGAAGGGAAGGAGATTTTTCCACCCATCTTTTATCATTCCTGCCAGACTGGGACACCAGCTGTGGGGCGAGCTACCAGGCCCAGGGAGCCCCGGCCCCTTTCCGCTCCCCGTGTGATAGGCTGGAGTCCCATGGGCAGAGGGAGAGGGGAGCTGTTTGTTTACCCTCCCCCTCCTTTTTCCTGCCTTTGTTCTGCCATGGGAGGCTGTGTAGCTTCGAAACTGTCCGGTGAAGTTACCGGATCTGCCTCTGAGCTGGCAGCGTGTAAAGGCCTGAAACAGGAGTGCATTTAAATAGCACTACCTCACCCCTGGCGAGTATGAGCCCCTGCCCGCCCCAATCTGCTGATGTGGGGCATTTCACTGCTGAGAGATTGGGACGCCAACCCAGCCCCATTTCTGCCCCCCTGCCCCATTACACTGCACTCCAGGGCTCCTGGTGCTGTCAGATCTGCCCTACTCAGCCTGGCTACTGCATGTGCCTTGGTTAAGGGCCCCGTGCGGGTGGAGGAGGGATGGGAGAACTTCTCCCAGGCTGAACCTGTGTGGAGATTAGCAAGAAGTTCTGGTCACCCACATTATGATTGTAGCAGCTTTTCATCACCCCTCTCCTTTTGCTGGCTGGCAGGGATGGGACACGGGAAGGCTGAAGCAGTGCAGGGTGGGTTGTCCTCATGCTGTGTCCATCCTGACCGGCATCTCCCCAGAGAGCCTAGGCTCACCACAACCTCACAGGAAGGATGGTCAAGGCCCTAATCTGGGACTCAAGAGACACAGACGCAATTCCCTGCTCTGCTACAGCCTTCCTGGCGATCAGTACGTAAAAGATTGTGGTGCTCAGATGCTATCTATGGTGGTGGGGTCGTATAGGTACCTTGGGCAGAACCCCTGTAGGAGATTGCCAAAGCTTCCCAGATCAGCTAGCTGGAACCTAAGGGGCCTTTGTGACTGTAGTCCGAGTCCTCGTTAAATGTCCCTGAACCTTTTTAATGGCCAAACCATTTATTATCTCAAACAGGACTTTGTGGAGGGAGTTTCAAGACCCTGCTCCAAAGGGAGCTTTCAGGGCACAACATGTTGCTTTGTTCCCCCTGGAAGGCAACAGGGGACTGGATCAATCATTCCAGGAAGGGATAGTTCATAAATAGCTACGGCAAAATGCTGTTTGCTGTGGTCGGGTCAAGCAGTGTGGTCAGAGCTCCTTTGTTACTGGGGTGATGACTGGGGGCTCAGGCGCTCCCTGTGGGGCCTGAGAGGCTGGTGCTGAGTGGTCTGTCTCCACAGGTGATAAAGGAAGGGAGCAGTGCCAGTGGAGGAGGAACAGGTGTGACTGAAGCCCCTACATCCCCTGTGCTGCATTGCAAGATGGACCTTGACAAGGTGTCTCTCCCCTGCCAGTGCGGGTGGCTGGGGGTTAGTGATACACAGCAGAAGGGAACAGTGACTAAACTCTCAGGAATCAGGCAGCTGAAGACTGGGTTCCTGGGTTCTACAAGATCAGCCTTGCTCCCATTGTTTGCATGGCCCTTCTGTGGTACCCCCTATGATAGCAGAAGGGGACCCCCTCCAATGGGCAACAAAAAGCCAAGACCACCTCCCCAGCCAGCCCTGGAATGGAGATGGGGGGGGTTCCTCTAGGGGGGTGGGGCATATGCCCTTTCCTGTCCCCCTGCCTAGGGTGGGGCTATCAGGAGCTAGGCTGGACACTGACTTTTGCCAGACTCACAGAACTTCGGTCAGGGATGGTCACTCAGTGCGGCATTGACGTGGTTAAAAGCCATGGGGACCCATGTCAAGGGGAGGAAGGGATGGAGAGAGGAACTGCACTGAAATGGATGCCTGCCCTCCTCCCCGCAGAGGTTATCACAAGACAAACAGACGTCTGACTCGGACAGTGTGGCAGCAGGAGAGAACTGCACCCCCATGCGCCGAAGGGAGCACGGTGAGAGCCCCAGCCCCGCTCTGACCATTGTGGGCCCATGAGCTGGCACTGCTGGGGGGAGAGGTGCGGGGGAGGGTCCACCCCACTGCAGGAAGCATCCTCATCACCTCTCTGCAGCTGTCTCAATAAGCTGCCGGGAGGTGGGAAGGGGGCACCCATGCCTGCTGGTACAGCTTCCTCTCACTGCCATGCGGCCCTGCTGCATGTGGTGGAGTTGCTGAGGCCCGTGCTACAGAGAAATATTTGCAGCCTCTGCCTGAATCTGCCCCTGGCTCCATGCACCAGTTCTCTGAAGTGCAACAATTGCTGGGGGTGAGGATGTCCTGCTCTTGCCCCATCGGTGTATCTCTCCCCCCTCTGCCCTCCTCTCCTTGCCACTGTCTGACACCCGAAACCCCTTCCTGCTCTCATTGTAAAGCCCAGCCTGAGAGATGGTACTACAGTGACCTCTTTGCTTTGGCCAGCCTTGGAGGAGAGAGGGTTGCCATTTACTCCTGAACTGAGCTCTCCTCCCTGTTCCCAGGAAAAGGCAAGAAGAGTGGCTTGGCTGAACTGAAGGGCTCAGTGAGCCGGGCAGCCGGGAGGAAAATCACCAGGATCATCAGCTTCTCCAAAAAGAAGCCATCCCCTGAGGACACGCAGACATCCTCCACCGAGGAGGACCTCCCCTGCTGTGGTTCGTACCTAGCGCTCTGGGGCGATGGGAGCAAGAAGGGGTTTTTCTGGGTCTAGGTGGATGTTGTTCCTAGGGGACTTGGTGCCAGGTGTAAGTTGTGCCACAAAGTCTTTCTCTTGCCCATCGGACAGACCACCCGGTAGTGGGATGGGGACACCATCCAAGACACAGGGAATTTCACTGTTTCCTCTGAATTCCACCCGTTGCTTACTAGCCCTGCGACAGCATCAGGGGCTCTGCCATAATATGGAAAGGAATTTCCTGCTACAAGCTTGTAGCCTGGGATCGACCTCCTCCATCCCTTTTACACTTACACGCGCGCGCACACACTCTCGCACTCTCTCGTTCTTCTAGCTCAGTGTCTCCAGCTTGTGATTGCAGGACCAGACTGTTGCACCCGGGGCAGAGCACTCCGGGTACACATCTGGGGAGGTGCTGGGGACCACGCAGCTGTCAGGTGCTCTCTGCATTAAGTGCCATGTGAACAGGGTGATTTGGTTTTCTCTCTTCTAAGCTAGAGTGGTAGAGCTAAAGCCTGCAAGTTACATAAACAATTGGAACAAGTTATTAAACAATCCGTTTGTAAACCCCTAGAGGAGAGGAGAGTTCTAAGGAACAGCCAGCATGGATTCGTCAAGGACAAATCATGCCAAACCAACTTAATTTCCTCCTTTGTCAGGGTTACTGGCTTAGTGTATGGGGAGAAGCAGTAGATGTGATATGATTTAATTGAGTTAGGCTTTTGACACAGTCCACATGACATTCTAATAAGCAAACTAGGGAAATGTGGTCTAATTGAAATTTCTATAAGGTGGGAGCACAACTGGTTGAAAGACCATAGTCACTTAGAGTAATTATCAATGGTCTGCTGTCAAATTGGGAGGGTGTATCTAGTGGGGTTCCACAGGGCTCAGTCCTGCGGTTAGTACTAGTCAATATTTTCATTAATGATGTGGATAATGGAGTGGGGAGCATGCTTATAAAAATGTCTAACTCCAAGCTGGGTGGGGTTGCAAGCACTTCAGAGGCCAGGATTAGAATTCAAAACAACCTTGACAAATTAAAGAATTGGTCTGAAATCAACGAGATGAAATTGAATAAAGACAAGTGCAACCTACTTCACTTAGGAAGGAAAAATCAAACGCACAGCTACAAAAGGGGAAATAACTGGCTAGATGATAGCACTGCAGATCTGGGGGTTGTAGTGGACCACAAATTGAGTCGACAATGTAATGCAGTTGCAAAAAAGGCTATAATTATTCTGGGGTTTGTTAAAAGTGGAGGAAGTCCAGAGGAGAATAACAAAAATGATAAAAGATTTAGAAAACCTGACATATGAGGAAAGATTAAAAATACTAGCATGTTTAGTCTTGAGAAAAGAGGATTAAGGAGGGACCTAATATGTTAACGGCTGTTATAAACAGGGTGGTGATCAGTTGCTCCTCATATCCACTGAAGGTAGGACAAGAAGTAATTGCCTTCTCTGCAGCAAGGGCTATTTAGGTTACATATTAGGACAAACTTTCTAACTATAAAGGTAGTTAAGCTCTGGAATAGACTTCCAGGGGTGGCTGTTGAATCCCTGTCATTGGAAGCTTTCAAGAACAGGTGGGCCACACACCTGTCAGGGATGATCAAGGTTTACGTGGTCATGCCTCTGTGCAGGGGGCTGGACATCATGACTTTCCAAGGTCCCTTCCAGCCTTATGATTCTATGAGTTTAGTAAGTTGCTCAAAATGCCCTGAGATAAGATGCTGTTAAAGAAAATCAATGAAGCTCAATATGTCTGTCTGAGAGACTCATACTGGCCTCCATTCCTATAACACCCAAGTGCATCACAATCTTGGATATAGCTCTCCTTGCTACACCCCTGGGAGATGGGGAACTGAGGCACAGAGACCGAGTGATCAGTCACACCGGCGGTCTGTGGTGGAGCTGGAAATGGATTCCAGGTCTCTTTAGTCCCAGGCTAGTGCCCTAACTGCTGGACCATTTACCTCATGAATCCTGACCCCAAAACAAGGGGATGAGCATGGTAACCTCATAAGGCTTCTGCATCTACAGTTTCTGTGGACAAATCCTAATGACCTTACTTGGGCAAACATCCCGTTGACTTCAGCAGAGATTTTGCAGAGTATGAACTTACTAAAGACCAAGCTGCACTTGGGCCTTTGATTTGGAGTTCTGCAGTTCTAAGGGGCAGATCTGCTGGTGTCCAGAGAGAGGGTCCTGCCCCTGTGGAGTGCTTTGACTGCCAGAACAATGTGGGGGAGCAAGACCTACCCAGAGGTAGGGAGATCGGCAGTGATTCCCTGACAGGCCTGGACGTATCTTGGTAGGATACCGCAGAGCAGCATTTCAGACTCTGGGTATGACAGGGATCACAGTAGTTAAACACCCGCGGCTGGCCTGCACCAGCTGACTCGGGCGCGTGGGGCTTGGGTTGCAGGGCTGTTTAACTGGTCTACGTGTCCAGGCTTGGGCTGGAGCCCCAGGTCTAGGACCCTGTGAGGTGAGAGGGTCCCAGCTGCAGCCTGAGCCCGAATGTCTACACTGCAATTAAACAGCCTCTTAGCCCGTGCCCTACGAATCTGAGTCAGGTGGCACAGGCCAGCCGCGAGTGTCTAGTGTAGACAGACCCATTGACTGAAGTAGAGCGAAACAAACAGCCTTTTGGAGCCTCTCACCCAGCCCCGATTTGGCTTTCGCTTTCCACCTTTCCTTTAGCATCATGATTGTTGGTGCATATCAGCTGGACCTAATGAACTGAGACTCTCTTCCCTTTGGGAACCGGCTCGCCCTGCAGGTTACCTGAATGTCCTGGTTAACCAGTGCTGGAAGGAGCGTTGGTGTTGCTTGAAAGGCAACACGCTCTATTTCCACAAGGACCGCTCCGACTTGCGAACGCACGTGAATGCCATCGTCCTGCGTGGCTGTGAGGTGGTGCCAGGCCTAGGCCCTAAACACCCGCTTGCTTTCCGCATCCTTCGCAGTGGGCAGGAGGTCTCTGCCTTGGAGGTGAGTGTTTCATTCTCAGTGGCTCCGAGGTGAGGCATGTGGGCTGTAGAGGCTTTTCCTGCCTCGCTCTGGAAGACGTGGATGGGCAGTTTGGGTCCAAATCCTGGTCCGTTTCCTTAACGGTTTAACCAAACCCAGAACTGAACAGAGACCAAATAGATTCTAAATGGAAACCTTAACCTTAACTTAACCCCTTCCCCGGCTGTGCTTTGAGACCCCAAATGCAGCCAGGTGGGCTGGTGCATGGCCCAGGCAAGTGAAATTGCCTAGAACCAAAAAGCCAAGTCGTGTTTTGCTGCTGAGCCAGCCAAATGCAGGCGAGCACATAAACCATGCTGAGCAGCCTCTGAAATTTTCATCAATAATCTGTGGTGCACCTCGTTACACAGGCAAGGGATTTGGGGTCTTTTCAATCTAATCTTTATCTTGGCAGGATCCCTTAGGCTATGTGAAGTTTTTATTCCATGACTGATCAAAGCAGCCATGCGTGGGGCACCCTGTTAAGGTGCTTCAGACAAGTGAATGAAATACATGAAGTAATTTAACTTGGGTCTGAATGACTGTATAGCAGCAGCCCAGATGCTGATAGTATCAGCACAGAGAAGCTGCTGGACTCATTGAACCAGGCAAATCATGGCAGGTGAATGAACTCATTTGACTCTTAGCTTCAACCCAACGGCTCCCCTGCACAGGAGCAGAACTTGGCGGGTACTTGGGCTGATGGAATCTGGCTCGGTGCCATGTGGCGAGAGCAACTTCATTCTCTAGGGAGGGTAACTTCTTCCCAGTTCCCCTGGGAAGCCCGTCCCTACCCAACCCCACGCAAAGTTGAAGACGTACTGCAACACATGCTGAGATGCAGTATGTCTTCATATGAGCAGAGGCCTGTGCTTTCTTGTGTGACATGGGTGGGTTGGGCTGGTTGGGGGAGACCCAAAGCAAGGAGGTTTTGAGGGGTGAGGAGAAATATTGGTGTAACTTCCGGCCCATGCTCTGCAGGATATGGGTCATCTACCTGGAGAGATGTGAAGGGGAGATGCATATCTAGAGGCCTGGTGCTCATGACAATGGCTTTCTTGCCCCCTAGGCAAACTGCTCTGAAGATCTGGGCCGCTGGCTTGGCCTTCTGCTGGTTGAGACTGGCTCCCAGAAAACCCCGGAGGCCTTGCACTATGACTACGTGGATGTAGAGACAATAGCCAACATAGTCACCGCTGTGAGACACTCCTATCTGTAAGGGGCTCTCCTCCCATTGTTCTGGGGGGTGTGGGTGTGTGTGTGCCCATTCGCTCTGGCATGAGGCTCACCTGGTCCACCCCCACCCCCACCCCAGCTGAGCCTGGGAGAGCAAAACTCCGTGAGGCCATCCTAGCCAGCAGCACTTCCACCGTGGATGCATCTTGTGTCTCCAAACCCAGGTGGCAACACAGCCCCAAGTCATTGCATACGTCCTCAGAGCCAGAATAAACCACCTGCCCCATGAGTAGTGTTGTGGGGTAGGGATATGCGGTGGGAAAAGCAGCGGGGGGGGTTTATGATTTGTGGGGCCCTGAGCTGTCTGTGCCTTCTAAAAGCTGTCTAGGGACTGGAGCTCAGGACTGGGACCTGGTAGCTCTGGCTAGGCTGAGTGGACTTGATCAAGTCACCGTATCTCTGTGCCTCGTTTGCTTCTGGAATGGGATAATATCTATTACCACATTTCCAAAAGTGTGGGGCACCTGCCTCTGGGAGAAGGCGTCGGGGGGCGGAAGGGGGGCAAAGGGCAAGCTGAGGGTGGGGAGGTGTGGAACACACAAATAAAAGCCTCCCCATCTTCAACCAGCACATCGGATGTGGCCAGAGGGGCAATGCCTGACTGGCTTCATTTCCCTGAAGCAGGGCTCGGCTCGCAGTGGTTTGGGGACTGCATGGGGGAGGGGAGGCAGCACTAACTCATGAAAGTTTGCAAAGTGCTTTGAGATCTTTGGGTGGGAGGAGCTAGAGAAGGACGGTGTGTTGCTGCTGTGTGGGAGGGGCTGACACTCTCTACCTCCCCAGGTGGGCCAGCGCCACCCATGAGAGCCAGGCTGACTCTTCCCGGGTGGTGTATGATGACGTCCCCTACGAGAAGGTGCAGGTACGAATGTGGCTTGCTTCCTATCACGCTCCTCCCCCGGAGAGGCCATGGTCCTTCTCCCACCCAACCTCTTGCGACCTCCAAGTAACTGAATGCTGGGGAGACAGGCACCCCCTGCCCCTCAGTGGCACTTGGGGCCCACAGTTTCTCAGCAGTCACCCCGCTCTGAGTGTGGATTTCTGCTCCTGCCTAGTACAGATGCCACAGTGTCTTTGCGGGGATCTGTTTTCATTGCGTCCATCCATGCAGGCAGAGGAGCCACCGCGGCCGTCGGGGGCCCAGGTGAAGCGGCATGCCTCGTCCTGCAGTGAGTCGTCACGCCGCGTGGACCCGCAAGTCAAAGTCAAAAGACATGCATCAAGTAGGTTCAGATTTGCCCACCGGCAGATGTGCTGTGGGACCAAATCTCAGCCACATGGCAGGGGACCAGTTGGCTCAGGGATTGGAGCCTCCCATCTCTGGTCACCTCTTCCTATCGAGCCCCAGGTCACTAATGGCAGGAGCCATTCCCAGCCGCTGAGATGAGCTGGTGGGGTCTTAGTCCCGTGTGGGCTAGTGATGGTTGCAGGTGGCCATGTGTCCTTTAGGAACTGGAGTAACTGGCAGGCTGATCTGAGGGACCTGCAGCTTCTCCTTCCCAGCCCAGGGCTCTAGTATGTTTGCCTGCTGTGATGACTGGAAAGCATGAACTGCCCCTGCTAAGGACAGAATGGGGACTCAGCTGCTCCTCTGGCACCTTTCATCTGCCCTGAATTCACTAACAAAAAGCAACCCCTCCGCAGGCAATGGGGAAGGAGATGCCAGGTTCACACTGAGCCTGCATGGGCTTCAATGCCTCTTCCTGGGGAGACTGGTGTGATGTTGTCATTTCCACAGGCAGCCCCTTCTCCCTGCCACGGCCTAGTGCAGCCTCGGGAGCTGACCCGGCTAATCTGTGACACTGCCATCATGGAAACGGAGACATCAAGCTGCGAGTCCTGAACTCATCTCGCTGAGCCTGCATTTTGCTCTCCTCTATAGAGGCAGGGGCTAATGTGCAAACTCCCTGCCTGACCAACTATGTCCTTGTTCTGTAGATGCCACCCAGTACAAGTATGGGAAGAACCGGGCCGAGGAGGATGCCAGGATGTTCCTGACGGAGAAAGAGAAGCTGGAGAAGGAGAGAGCTTCTATCCGGAATGAGCTGGTGACCCTGCGCAAGGAGAAGAGGGAACTCCGGGAGGCCATGAAAAGCAGCACAGGTATGGAGCCTGCTGCAGCCCAGGCAGGCGAGGAAATACCCCCCTGGCTGATCTGAACCCAGCCCTCCAATATGGGATCATGGCAACAGTCACCAGACCAGAGGACATCTCAGCAATGAGGCTGGTGGATTTTTAATGCCCAGCAAAGCAGGGATGAGTCAGGGTGAATAAAACCCAGCAAAATGGTGCAAGTTTCTTCCATCCAGCTCTGCCGATGCCCCCTAGCCTGACCTGCTGCTGCTGACCTGTTCTGGTCCCAGCTCTGGCCATGCACTGGAAAGGCTCCCTGCTGGTCCAGTCCTCCAGACTTCTCATGAGCATGACAGTCCTGCCATCTCCTTGGTCACACCCTGAACCCGAGAAAGCCCCTTCCTCTCTCCCCCGACTGTGCAGACAGGCCCACCTCCTGCCTTTGTTAGCCAAGAGTGTAGGCGTCAACTATTCAGCAAACTCCTACCCCCACCCTTCCCTGCCCCATCATGGGGGTTGCACATGACTGTACCATCTTCTCTCCCAGCCCTGGTGCTGCTGACTCCCTGCTGGCCCAGCCCCAGCATGGACGCAGTAGAATGCCCTCTGCTGGAGATACTGTGCTCTTTTGTTCTTTGTATTCCTTGTTCCTGGCACCCCCTCTCAGGGCCGGGCTGTGCCTTCAGCCGTCTGCCAACCTGGCTAGTGCTTTCCACTCTGCTGGGCAGAACATTGGGTCCCAGCTCTAGTGCTGAGTCAGCGGGGATCTGGCGCACCTGCTGCTGCGGCCACCTCAAACGGTGCCCAACAGCATCACCTAGTGGCCAAATAGGTGTGTGTCCCTCCAGTAAAAAAGCAGGTCCTTGTATTGTTTCCTTTTCAGCTTCTAAGGTTGAAAAGGCAGAGCAGAGAACGTACTAGTACTACATAGGAGCACCTCAGTTACGAACACCTCGGGATTGGAGGTTGCTCGTAACGCTGAAATGTTCGTCACTCTGAACAAAACGTTACGGTTCTTTCAAAAGTTTACAGCTGAACATTGACTTAATACAGCTTTGAAACTTTACCATGCAGAAGAAAAATGCTGCTTTCCCTTTATTTTTGAGTAGCTTACATTTAACACTGTACTGTACTTGGGGGTTCTGTCTCTGCTGCTGCCTGATTGTGTGATTGATGGATCAGTTTGTAACTCTGGTGTTCATAACTCTGAGGTTCTACTGTACTGATAAATCCTAGCAAAGGAGAGAGGCTGCTGCAGGGCGTGGTTAATGGATATCAGAAACTAGAAACAGGCCCTCACCAGAATGACTGATCTGAGATCTCCTAGGTGCTGGCACATCACTGCTGCCACCTGCAAACCACACTCACTGGAGGGGCTGGTAAATTTTGGGCTTGGGAGCCTCCTTCACTCTACAAACCCCATCTCATCTGTCATAGGTCTCACCCCCACTTAGAGCTGTTGGGTTCCAATATGGGGACCTGCATGAATCCTTCTTCTAAACTAAAATCCTAGTTTAGATCTAGTAAAAGCTGCCACCACCCAATCAGGTACGTGGATTGGGACACAGTCCTTCCCCAAAATCCTTGGGGATCCCAAGAGCCCCAAATCCATGGAGTTCTTACACCCAGGAGAAATAAACCATTCCCCCCTACTTCCTCCCCCCTCCCTTTTCCTAGGAGAGACACCGGGATCTAACTACAGAGGGATACCTCCCTCCTCCTCTTTCCCTGAGAATCCACCCAAGGAAAGACCAACCAAGTCCTTAATAGAAAAGATTTATTAAGAATAAAAAAAGGAAAGTCACTGTCTCTGTAACCAAGATGGAACAATATACAGGCAGGGCCGCCCAGAGGGGGGGGCAAAGGGGGCAATTTGCCCCGGGCCCCAGGCTCCGCAGGGGCCCCCAAGAGAAGAGCGGAGGCTCCCGCCTCCGCCCCTCTCCGGGAGCCTCAGCGCATCAAGTGCCGAGTCTCTGGCCGAGCCCCTGAGCCCCGCCCCGATCCGAGCCACGTGGGGAGGGGGCGGGGCTGGGAGCTCCAGCGGGGCCTGAGCCCCGCCCCGCTCAGAGCGGCGTGGGGAGGGGGCGGGGCAGCTGCCTCCGCTCGGCGTGGAGCTCACAGCCCCGCCCCCTCACCACGCGGCTCTGAGCGGGACGGAGCTCAGGCCCCGCCGGAGACGCGCTCGGGTAAGAGGCTGGGGCCGGGGCCGGGGGGGAAGCGGGACCCGCCGCCACCGAAGCGCAGCCCGGTCTTCGGCGGCGGGTCCCGGTCTTCGGCGGTGGGGGGCCCCTTCTGTTCTGGGACCCGCTGCCGAAGTGCCCCGAAGGCCCGCGGCGGGGACCCCCCCCCCCCGCCACCGAATTACCGCCGAAGACCGGGCTGCGCTTCGGCGGCGGGTCCCGCTTTGGCGGTAATTCGGCGGCGGGGGGCTCCCGCCGCGGGTCTTCGGGGCACTTTGGCGGCGGGTCCCGGAACGGAAGGGCCCCCCGCCGCCAAAGACCCCGGAATCCTCTGGGCGGCCCTGTATACAGGGTCTAAACTTATCAATCTCTGGAGAGAATTTCCCCTCCTTTCTTTCTCAGTAAAAGCAATACAGTACAGACTTAAAGAAATTCTATAGCAAAACACAGAATTGCAAATACAGAAATAAAAGTATAAGAATACTAGTTCCTTGCTAATACTCACTAGCTTGAATAGAAGAATTTATTGCAGAAACCTGGGAGGACTTGATTAAGATGTCTGGACTCTCTTAATTCCCAAGAGAGACTCTCCAAGAAAACAAAGAACAGGGGGGAAAAAAACTTCCCTCCACAGGGATTTGAAAATATCTTGTCCCTCATTGGTCCTCTGGTCAGGTGTCCACAGGTACTGCTTGTTAACCCTTTACAGGTAGACAAAAACCTTAACCCTTAACTAACTGTTTGACATCTCTTCGTGGCTCTGTGCTAAGCCGACGGGACCTGATTGGTCTTGTTCCTTGTCTCCTTCAATCAGGGAGGAAGCTGAAGGAGCTGGAGGAGCAGGTGGTGGCCCTGGAGGAGCAGTGCAAAGGGAAGGAGGAGCAGCGCGTGGACCTAGAGCTCAAGCTGACGGAGGTGAAGGACCGGCTGAAACAGTCGCTAGCAGGAGGGCCAGCTCTGGGGCTCACCGTGACCAGCAAAGCTGAAAATGGGGTATGGAGTCACTGCCTTCCTTTCCACAGCCCTGGTCTTCCAGCAGGTTCCTGTTCCCCTGCAGAATCATGGAATCTCAGGGTTGGAAGAGACCTCAGGAGGTCATCTAGTCCAGCCCCCTGCTCAAAGCAGGACCAATCCCCAACTAAATCATCCCAGCCAGGGCTTTGTCAAGCCTGACCTTAAAAACCTCTAAGGAAGGAGATTCCACCACCTCCCTAGGTAACCCGTTCCAGTGCTTCACCACCCTACTAGTGAAATAGTTTTTCTTAATATCCAACCTAGACCTCCCCCACTGCAACTTGAGACCATTACTCCTTGTTCTGTCACCTGCTACCACTAAGAACAGCAGAGCTCCATCCTCTTCGGAACCCCCTTCAGGTAGCTGAAGGCTGCTATCAAATCCCCCCACCCCACCCCCACACTCTTCTCTTCCGCAGACTAAATAAGCCCTGTTCCCTCAGCCTCGCCTCGTAAATCATGTGCCCCAGCCATCTAATTATTTTCGTTGTCCTCTGCTGGGCTCTCTGATTTGTCCACATCCTTTCTGTAGTGCGGGGCCTAAAACTGGACACAATACTCCAGATGTGGCCTCACCAGTGCCGAATAGAGGGGAATAATCACTTCCTTTGATCTGCTGGCAATGCTCCTACTAATGCAGAGGGGTGGGACTCTTTTTGTTTTTTTTGTTGGCTTGTGCCTGCTTCAGGTGGGAGACATAGGGATACAAGTTGAGGTGCATAGACCCTCCGTCTTGAGACCTACAGCCTCCCCTCTGCTTTGCTCATTCCATCCCACCCGAGGCAGCCCTGCCCTGCAGCCCCTGGCTGTCTTGCTATTTGGCCATTCCAGTCCTAGGATTTTCCCCAGCTGTGCAGTGACCCCTCTGCCATTCCAGTCCTGGGCTCCTACCAGCTCTGCCAGTGCCCCTTAGTGTTCAGCCGGTCCCAGCAGTCCATTAGTGGATGATGGTAAATGCTGCTTGCCACATTCAGAAGCTGTGGAGTGTGCTTTAATCTGGGCTCTCTGGCTGTCTCCCGCTGTCACTACTTTCTGGGTCTCTAAAGGATTATTCTCCCCCACCCCCAGGAGACTGGAAATAAGCCAAATGGGAACCCCATGGAGCACTTGGTCCCGGTGAACTGTGCAGCGGAAATGAGGAAGAGGAGCCCCTCCATCCTCCCTGCCAACAAGGGGAAAGTGCTGCAGAAAGCCAAGGTACAGCTCTGACCTCCCAGCCTGGCAGCATCTTCCTGAGCCTTGCCAGCAGGTGTTTGGACATTGCACCATCCCTAGACCCTGAGGCTGGGGAATCAGCTGGTCACCCCTCCCCTTTCCATTCCTGCCTGCCCCCAACCCCACACTCTCCTGCATCAGCAGCTCTGCCAGGTTCTGCAGAGCCCCCTGCCAGTGCCTGCCCTCTGGCTGCTGAGAGGGTGGGAAGCCTGGGGATTTAAGAGTCCTCAGGTTGGCTGGGGGAGATCATGGCAATGGCAACTCATGACCTGATTTCCAGGGCAATGGTGGTGGCTCAGTCACTGAAGACCGTGGAATCTAGAGTGACCAAAGCCCTGTAGCAGGCAGTAGTGTAGGGAGCTGGCCTGGCTTGGTCCCTGAACGACGGAGCTAGATCAGGCTTTCCCCATATCTAACTTCCACACAGTATCTCACAAGCTAAAGAAGCTACTCAGAGCTAAACCCTGGCCCACCAGGGTATGTCTGTGCTGCCAACCTGTGGCTGGCCCATGTCCGCTGAATTGGGCTCATGGGGCTCAGGCTGCAGGGCTATGAAACTGCCACATAGAATAGACATCTGGGCTCGGGCTGGAGCCTGGGCTCTGGGACCTCTTCTCCTTTCGTGGAGTCCCAGAGCCCAGGCTTCAGCCGGAGTCTGAACATCTACACAACAATCGTACAGCCCCAGTCCCACAAGCCTGAGTCAGCTGCCATGGGCCGGCTGTGGGCATTCAACTGCAGGGTAGACGTACCCTTGCTGGCTCCTGCAGCAGGGGTAGGCAACCTATGGCATGTATGCCAAAGGCAGCACGCGAGCTGATTTTTTTTTTCCAGTGGCACTCTCACTGCCTGGGTCCTGGCCACCGGTCTGGGGGGCTCTGCATTTTAATTTAATGTTAAATTAAGCTGCTTAAATATTTTAAAAAACCTTCTTTACTTTACATACAACAATAGTTTAGTTATATATTCTAGACTTGTAGAGAGACCTTCTAAAAACATTAGTGTATTACCTGCACGCGAAACCTTAAACCTGAGTGAATGAATTCTCGGCACACCACTTCTGAAAGGCTGCTGACCCCTGGTCTACAGCATGGGGCTCAGTAGCTGCAGCGGTGGGGCCTGATTCTTTCTTCATGCCAACATGCCCTGAAACTTTCTCTCCCCCCCCCCTTTTCCTTGCATTGCAGGAGTGGGAGATGAAGCAAACCTAACTGGGGCAGCCAGGCCTCACCTGCTGCGAACAGACTCGGGCCCTGGGACACACTGAAGAGCTGCAAGCCCCTTTTCCCCAGGGAGAGTGGAAGAGGATTCTGGCAAGCGTGGATCTCCAGCAGGGGGATGGGGGCATGGGGAAAGCACCCACCTTCCAATGGTGGGGCCGTTTGGCAAGCAGACAAGATTGGGTGTTGGGGAGAGGGGAGGGATATTTGGGAATGGGCGGGAATGTTTCAAGCGTAAGGCTCCCGTGCAGCTGGAATGCCCAGCTCTGGGGAGGAGCACTCCACTAGGACTGGGACGTTGGCCATCCCCATTGATGTATTTTGCTCTTGGTAACGAACAGAAGCATGGGGGAGCGGGAGCTAGGGGAGTGTGCAGGTAACTCAGAGTCGGAGCGCCTGGCTTCTAGTCTTGATTGCACCACAGGTGGTCTGTGACTAGATTGTGCTTTACCTCCTGCTGCTCAGTTTCCTCCCTCTGTCAAATGTGGGCCAATATGATCTAGTCTCCAGTGAGGGGTGGGATCAGCTTTCATTAGAGGCATTACATGGAAGTGGTGCTATTTACATGTGATTTTACTGGATCAGGCCATTGGCGTAGTTAGTCCACTATCCCCAACCAGAGCAGAGATTGTGTGGAGCTAGCCTAGTCTCCTCCCCTCCGCAGCAGCCAAGCCCAGAGGCCCTAGGAGGAGACCGTGTGGCCATGGTGCTTTCTTGTGTATTGTTTGTTTGTTAGATCTCTGACCCTTAGAGCGTCTGACTTAGTGGGTGGGCTCTGCCCTGTTGCAGTCTCTTCTGTCACACTGCAGTTGTCCTTTTTTGTATTTTTTTTTTTAATATACATCAGATAAATTCAGCACAGCGGGGGAAGAGGAAGGCTGGGAAGCTATACTTTAAAGTGGCCACTGATTTTGGATGCTTCAGTGTTGGGGTACATGAGCCACCCTGGGCTTAATTCTCAGAGCTACTGCTCCCCCCAGTCTCTCCTGACTGCACATGGAGCTTTGTGCGCTCAGCACCTCTGAGCAGTGGGGGGCCAGGTTGTCTCAAGTTTGCTTCTGGCTCAACTGTTTGATCTAATTCTAGTCTCCTTCCTGCCGGGAACAGCTGTGCTGCAGGGCAACGCTACCCAGTGCAGGGCAAGGGCTGACGGCCTTTGGAGAACGAATGCTGTGGAAGTTCTGCTGCCACCATCTGAAAGCACCCCCACTTGGGCCTGGCTCAGCATCTTGGGGCTGGGGGATGGTATAGGGAGCCACCACCTTAAAGCACTGTCAGATGGTGAGCTGTGGAGGGGGGAGATAAGGGTATTGCCTGAACTAATGGCACATTCTCAACACTGCATGCAGGGCAGGACACCTCCATTTCAGTGACAGCCTCTGGAAGATGAGGAGGACCAGGGAAGGGGGCAAGAACAGAGGAAACGATTTCAGCCAGTGTAGTATGGAGAAGAGTAAGCAGAGCCAGGAAGCCTGGGGGATAGAGGGAAAGCACAAGGCACTCCTCTTTATTCCTGGACTGCACCAAAGGGTAATGTGCCAGTAAGCTTTCAGTACAACAGAACCTGTGGAACTCACTGCCTCAGGGTATTTGTATGATAACTAGCTAAGCAACCATTAATAAAAGTAGCAACTGCAGGAAAATGAGCTGGGCTCAAAAACATCTGTGTGTTCCTGCCTGCAGAGCTGTTCGGTAGTTGTAAATCCCCCACCCCCAGCTAATGTCCACACTAAAGAAATACTGCTTCCCCTCATGTATCACTTGTTCTTCATCCAATTTGAATGCACCCTGCATCCACATACACAAGAGCTCAAGCTGGTTTACAGTCAGGCAAGTACGATTCAGCATAGATTATGCTGTAGCAGTGTTAATATTGATTCAATCTCCCTCTTGCTAGTCTCAGTTGTCTTAATGTCAAACCAGAGTATTGCAGTGGTATTGAGTGGGATTTTTCACTACCTTGGATGCATTCAGCATCAGTGAACAGAAGAGAATGATGCACTTGGATAAGCCTGTGCTCCTTCATAAAAGTCCAGTTTTGCAGAGACTCTCCATCCCCTGCCCCTGACAGCAACCTTGACCTGGCCCCTAGGTAGTCTCCAAGCCATGGTGGGATCCTGTGGGTGAGGCTGCTAAGGAACATTTCTGATCTCACAGCCCTGGCCATGCCCAAGCCTATGCTGTGATTTGGTGCTATTTGATTGTTGCCTCTCCACAGTTTGGTTGAAGGCTGGGCCTTGTCTCCAAAGATGTAGGAAGAAGGGGAACTGGATGCTTCTGTTCCTTGAAACGCTGTCACCCTCCCAGCACCCACAGCTACTCCTACCATATGCTAGAGCATCTCTCACCATGTCCTTGCCACTGCAGACTGCTCCCTCTGTCTCCTTCAGTGCTGTGTGGTCTTCCTGGCTCAAGGCAGGTGTCACTTCACGATATGCAGCCATCTTCATCTCCCCCGAGTTGTAGTGCTCTCCACTAAGACAACAAGGCATGAAATGTCAGCATGGAATTGAAGCAGGGGCTCCAAGTTGATTTTAGGGGATAGATGCCCACCAGTGTGCTGCAAGTTATCTTTGGGTAGCCTACAGTCAGACACCTTAGGCCAAAGGCATCCCTGCGGTAACTGTATGCTTTGCACTCAAGCTGCACTAGGGTCATTCTAGTGCACCTCTAGGAAGAACAATTCCTTCTCCAGCCCTTGCTTAAGAGGGGGCTTTCTCAGACCTTGTAGCTGGGACAGGCTGCAGTCTCAGCCCATAGGTTCCTCCAGGTTTCTAGTCTCTAATTTTTTAACAGGCTAGAACTGCATGAAAGTTGAACCTGTCAAAATGATGCTTTTCTCTCCTCATCAGGGGCGGCTCTAGGCACCAGCAAACCAAGCTGTTGCCTAGGGCGGCCAAATCTAGGGGGCGGCAGGCTGGGCCGGTGGACCTGCCGCAGTCATGCCTGCGGGAGGTCCACCGGAGCCGCGGACGAGCGGACCTGCCGCAGGCATGACTGCGGAGGGGGCGCTCGTCCCGCGGCTCGGCTGGACCTCCCGCAGGCATGACTGCGGCAGCTCAAGCGGAGCCGCCGGACCCGCGAACCGTCCGCAGCCGTGCCCGCGGGAGGTCCGCTCGTCCCGGGGCTCCGGTGGACCTGCCGCGGGAGCTCAACCGGAGCCGCGGGAAGAGGGGACCCGCCGCGGGACCGAGGAAGGGCGGCGCAGCACACCGCGCTGCTTGGGGCAGCCTATTTTCTAGAGCCGCCCCTGCTCCTCATAACCCTCTTCCCTTCCTGCTGGCAGGGCTGGAGCCAGCGATTTGTGTATATGTGCTGATCTTCTGCTCACATGCCTGTAATGGCTTCATAATCCCCCGAGGCAGATGTGTCATGCCACAGGCTCTGATCTGTAATACAGTCGTGTACAGAGAGCAAACCATCTGTTGGTGACAAGCCTGAAGAACAAAACCAAACCTCCCTGCTGTATTGCACTAGGGTTTTTCACCTATAACTCAGCCCAGCAGGGGCACAGGTATGCTCCCTCACTAATGAGCCAAGACCTATGCTGCTACTTCCCATAAAGAAACTAAGGCTTTCACCGTACGGTGCCTGCCCAGTGCCCTTTGATTACAGGACGGGGGCTCGGTCTCTGGCTCTCAGCTCTGCTGCCTCAGCCGAAGCTGGGAGGGGTGGGGAAACAAGCAGGAACCTGGAGCCAGAAGCTTGGGCATGGTCATGCCTGGTAGGCATCCCTGCTGCCTGGGCAGCACTGTGTCACTTGTGCCACCTGCTTTTGGATATGGGGGATGGAAGGTGCCTGGCTCAGCATGTTGTGCCCCATGCTTCCTCTGTAAGAACCATCTGCATTTTCTGGAGCTGTCCCCTTTTCCCCTAATAAAGAGACTGCTGTACAGAACCCAGGCTGTGCGCATTTACTGAGCTCAGCAAGGGGTGTGCCTGGGCTGGATTTAGGTAAGGGGAGGGTGAGTTGTCCCCTCCCACTGGCAGCCTGGTTCCACAACCCAAAAACGGCCTGACCCGGTGATGCTGCACAGGCAGGGCTTGCTGCTCCTGCCTTGGGGTCACCAGAGCAGAGCTGGCGGTGTGCACGCTGGGACCTTGGCAGGGGCAGGCCCCACAGCCTGATCCCTGGCTGGGCAGGTGTAACATTACAAACTGGTGCCCATCAGAATTGGTGGCTTTGCTGATACACACCATGCTGATACAAGTGGGGCTGCTCAGTAACATCTTCTGAAGCCACTGTCAGCGCAAGGGAGGGCAATCTGCTTCCTGCCGCTCAATAGGATAAAAGGGGGGCAAATTGGAGGGGAGGGATGGGCTAAGTTGGGGGGGAGAGGAGGGACTGAATGCACAGGAAGGTCAAACAGCTGGAGGCAGGGGAAAGAGAGGGGTGGAGGGGGAAAATCAGGGGTAGAAGATAGGAGCTGGGGTTAAGAACTAGCTTGAGATGCTGCTAGACAGTGGCAGAGGGGACAAACCTGACATAAGAAGGGGCAGAGGAGATGCAAGTTACCCCAGATGGAGTGAGCCATCTGCAGTGGCTGCAAAAATTGGGTGTTGGGGGGCGGGAGGCAGAGGATGGTACAGTTCAGCACCCACTTCCCAAGGCTGTGTTCTTAAAGCACCATGCATCCCAATGCCTAGACAAGGCAGCTCTTCTCTGTCTGAAATAATGTATTGAGCTGCCGAAGGAGCCTTGAGTCAGTGAAATATTTTACGTACACCCCCTTCCAATAATGGTAATTGTCAGACAGGTTTTTAGTGTTTAAAATAATCCAACTCAGTCTCTACGTCTGTATAAAGCCCCATAGCAGTTCACAAATTTGTCTTTTCTACTGTTTGCTTTGCCTGAATTGGACTGCCTTTTTCTTGTACTCAATTTAAAGGAGTGACACTCCATTTACAATAAGAACAGGAGTACTTGTGGCACCTTCGAGACTAACAAATTTATTTGAGCATAAGCTTCGGATGCATCCGAAGAAGTGGGCTGTAGCCCACGAAAGCTTATGCTCAAATAAATTTGTTAGTCTCGAAGGTGCCACAAGTACTCCTGTTCTTTTTGCAGATATAGATAACACGGCTGCTACTCTGAAACCATCCATTTACAATGATTTCCTTTTTAAAATGCTATTTTAGTTACTCCTAGCACTTCATCATTTACCTTCGTTAACATGGTGCAGATGGATGTCATTGTGCTAGTTAAGTGATATTTTAATAGCAAACAATCACTGAAAATAGTAATAGTTACTAGTAGCTTCAGCAATGACATCTCACACAGTTTCTAGTAGAGCACTTCTAGTTGGTATTGCAATGTTTTTACTTCTAAACTTTTGTTCTTTTTTCATTTTTTTTATACCCAAGTTTATTCTTCGGGATCATATGACATCAAGGCTGACTGATTTTCCAGCTTTTCTGATGTCTTTGAGCTGCCAATGGGGATTGCCTTTGTCAACAGTTATTTTGCATCTTTATCCATCACCCTAGTGCTTTTTCATATCACCACTTGTGTGTGGAACTTGGTTCCCAAATATTCACCACAGGCCAGATTTTCAAAGGGTGAAAGCACCTAGATGCTTTTGAAAATCCAACTAGTTGTCTAAATACCTTTAAAAATCTGGCCCTAAGGGCATTATACTATCTTGTATGTAATCCTTTTCAAAGGCAAACTTCTACTGTGATGTTTAGTAAATATAAATTTACAACCCTGAGAGAGACTGACAACCATAAGTATTAAAAAATCATACACCAAAAAGTCATTACAATAAATAAATACACTTGGAGTCCTCTTAATTTGCCTTTTTGTTTCTGAGCCTTTAGGGCACATAAGCTTCATGCTTTGCTGTTACCTTTCCCAAAGAATCCATATACCTAAAATGGTTATGCATTTGTATAACTTTCAATACCATTTTGGATTTCCAGTAATATATGATTTCCCCCCCTGCCTTTGTATTGGCTGCCTTTTGGAGAAACCATAGTGCCTTGTCTCCACTATGTTTTTACAGGGGAATAGCTAATGCATAAATTACCCCATGATAAAAACACATATTTCTTATCACTGAGAACAGAGATTATAATGCTGAATCAGATGTTCAATTATTATTCAGAGTCTGACAAATCTCATATGGATTGTGGCTAACACTGCTCCTTTGCCACCAGAGGTGTTTGCATCTGCAGCCTGCCATTGTGTGGATATCATGGAAAAACAATTAAAGCATTTTAAACTAACAGAATTAACAGAGGTGTTTCCCCCCTCAACTTCCCTTATCAGGGCCTGCAGATGATGTGACACAGCTGTAGGGTTGATGCACATAAATTAAAGCACCTTAAACTCCTATGTGAACACTTTTGTTCAGAAGTAAAGTGGTCTTAGTTTTGAGACTGGCAGTCAGGATAAGCACAGATTGTAGGAGTCCTTCCCCACAGCTGTTAATCATCAGACCTTTGACTTGTCTTGAACAATTTTAAAATGTGGTACGGTCGAGGTGATTTTTTTAAGTCCAAAGAGGAGTGAAGTAATGGAGCACTCTAAATATCAGAAGCGTAGGACTGGACGGGACCTCGATGGGTCATCTAGTTCGGTGTGATGGGTGCATGCTACCCATAGGGTTGCCAAGTGTTCAGTTTTTTACCCTGGCAGCTCTGGCCAGCACTGCCGCCCTGGCCATTAAAACTCTGGTCAGTGGTGCTGCAAAGCTAAGGCAGGCTAGTCCCTACGTGTCCTGGCACCGCGCTGCACCCCAGAAGCAGTGAGCCGGTCTGGCTCCTATGCGGTGAGGCCACAGGGCTCAGCGGCACTGTCCCGGCCCTGAGCACCAGCTCCCCATTTCCATTGACTGGGACCCATGGCCAACGGGAGCTGGGGGGTGGTGCCTGAGGGTGTGAGCAGTGTGCGGGAAGCCTCCTGGCCCCCCTGTGTGGGAGCTGGACCTGCTGCTAGCTGCTTCTGGGGTGCAGCGTGGAGCCAGGACAGGCAGGGAGCCTGCCTTAGTCCCACTGCGCTGCTGACTGAGATAAGCCTGCACCCCAATCCCCTCCCCCAGCCCTGAGACCCCTCCTGCACCCCAATCCCCTCCCCCAGCCCTGAGATCCCTCCTGCACCCCAATCCCTCATCCCTGGCCTCACCCCAGAGCCTGCACCCCCAGCAGGAGTCCTCCCCCTCCCCAATCCCTGCCCCAGCCCAGAGCCCCCTTAACTCCTCATTTCTGGTCCCACCCTGGAGCCTGCACTCCCAGTTAGAGCCCTCATCCCCTCCTGCACCCCAACCCCCTGCTCCAGCCCACTGAGAGTGAGGGAGGGTGTGGGAGTGAGCCACCACGGGAGGGGGAAGGTAGTGAGTAGGGATGGGGGGAGATAGGGGCTCGGGGAAGGGGCAGGGCTGGGGGCTCGTTTTTGTGCACTTAGAAAGTTGGCAACAACCCTTCCCGGCACCAGAGGGTGGGGGAGGGCAGAGCCAGCAGACTGTGCCAGGCTGGCTACCGCTGTGTCGCGGAGGCGGCAGATTGGGCCAGGCTGCCTCTCACACCCTGCGGCAGAGCCGGGGCAGGGCAGCTCCAGGGCCCTCTAGCGTCTAGATGCCAGGCACCGCTACCGGCGGCAGAGTGTAACACTGTAGCAGTGGGGGCACTAGGACCCGGGGGTGGGAGCAGGGACGATCCTCCTGCCAGCGCCACGCTCCAGCGAGAGGCGCCCAGACACTGGCTGAAAGGGCAGCCCCGCGCGGTGCCTGCCGGGACTGGGAGCGCCGCCGCGTGTGCAGTGGCTAATGGGAGTTGTAGTCCCCACCGCCCTGTGCTGCCCGCAGGGTGTAACGCAGTCCCGTGCCCGATGACGCGGCGGCTGATGGGAGTTGTAGTCCATGACGTCGCGGCGCGGTGGCCGACGGGGCCTGTAGTTCTGCCGAGGGCGGGCGTAGTGCCCGGCGGGCGGCGCTCAGTCACACGCCAGCGGACTGAGGGAGGGAGGCGGGAGCATGGCTGGCAGGTCCCTGCGGGCGGCCCGGCATCACCTCAGCCCGCTGCTCTCGTTGGGCGCTCGGCGGCCCTGCAGGTAAGGCGGGGGGAGCCGGCCACTCATCCCCGTCACCCAGGGGCCCCGATCGCTCCCCGCCCCCCCCGTGCTCTCTCTGTGCCCCTCACCGTGGTGCCCGGGCTGTCCGCGCTGTGCAGCGAGGTGGGCATGGGGGGCTTGGGCGCTGATCCACCGCCGGCTAACAAAGGAGCCCGAGCGGCTGCACCCTCGGGTGAGCTGTGTGCCACCTGCTAAGTACCGCCCGGCTGCTGCTCCGGTGCCCTGCCCAGGCAGACAGGGCGGGGAGGGGGAGCCCGGCCCGGCTGGGGTCTGGTGCCCTATCCAGGCAGACAGGGCGGGCGGGGAGAGGGACGAGACCGGGGTCTGGGGCCCTGCCCAGGCAGACGAGGGGGGAGGTGTCGGAGCTCAGCCAGCCTAAAATCTTAAAACGCGGCCCCTGGTCCGAGCTCCTCCGTGTTGGGCGGCCACCTTGAGGGGCCTTGGGCCTGGTTTTCAGACCCGGCTATTCCCGTGGCTCACCTGGGGCTGTGCGCCTGGACCCGCGGTGTATTTCAGGAAAGGTCCCACCCTAGAAATTGTTTGAGGCGTGTTCGCTGCAGTCATTTGTAAGGCTTTCAGTGAGAATGTGGGTGGCCCCTGTTTCTTTTTGAGGCCAGAAATAAGTGTAGCTGCAGCTGGTTCATGACTGGGTCGCCTAGAGACTGCAATAACACAACTAAATAATAACAATGGGATATAGGAGTGGGGAAGTTGATATATGCTGAAAAAGCTCTAGGCATGGAATTGTTGCAGTGTGTATATAGAAAGCAAATCATTGTCTGTAATAAAAAAACCCACAGTCTTGGCTACTCTAGGAAAATGGCACACAAGTTCCCATTGCTTCTGTTGCACTGATGGGGGGCCTAGTGTGGACAGGCTCCCTATGGCTGAACCTGTTGTAAAAACTCTTCCAACTACATGAGCTTACAGAAAGTTTAACAAAAATGGTTTTAAAAGTGTGTCTTGGCCACAGGAAACTTGCTTATGCAGGGGATCCCACTGGTGCAATGAACCTTTGGAAAATTTTGGCGAAACATCCCGGGTATAGATATCGCTATCTTAATGGAACCTGAATGTCTATTAAATGGATTTTCCAATGACTAATCAGAAATAAGAGAGACAAAGTGGAGAGGTAATATCTTTTATTGGGCCAACTTCTGCAGGTGAAAGAGGAAGCTTTCAAGCTTACACAGAGCTCTTCTTCAGGCAGGTGCCTAGTGCTTCTCCTCTTTCTCTTTCACCAAAAGAAGCTGGTCCAATAAAAGATATTACCTTACCCTCCTTGTTTCTCTAATATCCTGGCATCAGCATCGCTACAGTAACACTGCAAACAATAATCAGAAATAACTCAGAGCAGAAAGTGGAAGCAAGATGTATTTTGAAAAGCAGGTTGTTTCTGAGAACAGTTGAGTTTGCCTCTAAAAGGAAGTGGTTGTATGGTAAATGCAGTGGGTCAAGTTCTGCCTTCGCCTCCCACTGACTTTGTCTAATATCTCAGTGTTAGAAAAGCAGACAAGTGGGGTTATGAATACAGTTCTGTGCTTCTATAAAAACCTTGCAAAAGGCTTTTAAATTTGTTAATTAGTGTAGTGTTGCTGCTTTGCCCATTACATATATAACCTAATGTTTGATATTCTTGGAGTGTTTCTTGGGCTTAGTTTCTAGCAAGATTTGAAAACAGTTGTACTCTGTATCTGATTGGGGCAATTGACTTGTATTTTGGGTGGTCAAAGAAGAAAGAGGCTTAACCTGGAGTGTCCATTCTTTGGGTCCCACTTCAGACCTTGTGTTAAAGGACTACTGATGTCTACTAGTTGGTTCCTTGGTTGAAATTCAGACAGCAAAGAAGGGGAAAGACAAAGGGCTCATAGGTTTATTCTCGATTTATCACTCTAAAGGGAAATTGGAAGAAAATTTAAGCACAATAAAATGGTGGGTTCCCGTATGTGCTTTGGGAACTGCTGGGTTTGGGCTTTGAAGTAAAAGCATGTTATGTCCAGAAATCATCCCCTTCATGCACACTCTTGTGTACTGGGTAATTATCCTTGTAAATGTGCTGTCAGCTTGAAATAGGTGTGGCCTCTGATCTGTAGATGGTATCATTGGGGATAGTTCATGACAGACAGTCAAGCGCCATCAGCGGTGTGAAATCAGTCCTTAGATGCACAATGTTAAATGTATCCTCCAATTGGACATGTGTTATGCTAAAAAAGTGACTGTTAGATGGATGATGGCATTGCAGAAAGTGACATTCAAATTGGATGGTCTGTCTTGGGTCTTTGAGATGTGAGCCTGGGGTGTGTAACTGATTATCATTAGAGAAGCAGGCTTCCTCGCATCTAAAAAGGGGACATGGAGAGAAGCTTGAATTGGAAGAAGAGATAATATGAGAGACAGGTTGGATGTTCAGAAAGTGAATCAGGGAACTTCAGACTGTTGTATGACATCCTGTATGGCAGAAGGAGAGATGGTGCTATGTATCTTATCACACACCAACCCTTCTCATCATTTAAAGTCTGAGGTTTAAGGATAACTGGCTTAAACTATATGGATAGATTTGGGTGTGGTCCCCTACATCCTTTTGTACCCCCATTGATCTGCCCGTCTCTGGCGCTGGTTTCAGTCTTTCACACCCAGCTCAATAATCTGCTCATTCCTTCAGGGATTTCCCCAGTGCTGTCACTGTCATGTCAGAATTTACTAACTTCCTGGTATAATTACTATCTATTCATAGTTGTTTGCAGTGTTGATGTGACTATGTTGGTATTGGATCAACTTCGGTTGGTGAAAGAGACAAGCTTTTGAGCTACACAGAGCTTATCTTCAAAGCAGTTGGTCCAATAAAAGATATTACCACACCCACCTTGTCTCTGTATTCCTAGGAAAATGGGGGTTAACACTGTATCTGGAAGGTGGGACTGTATTACACTAGCTGCAGATAAACACTTGTTTGTTTCCTTAGTATAGTATGCACCTCATATCTCTTGGGAAGAAGCAAACTATGCAGCTTTTTCCTGTGTTCCATTCCATATGGCAGTTCTGAGCAAACGGCAGTTCTGAGCAGACCCCTTTTAAACATCGCTCTGTGAGAGAGCTCTTGTTCCTCCTCTGCCGCATGAGGCAGGCTAATCCAAACAGCATGTGGGAGTTGGGACTTTCTTTAGCATAAGGGTGTGTTTTGGGACTTGGATTTGGTTTCACTAGCTGGGAAGGGAGTCCATGCAGGCAGCTCTCTGCTTCACGTAGGCAGGTTTCTCTGGCTGAAGCACTAGCTCATTTATTCCTCTCTGGCTCTTGCGTGTGTACACACACCCACCCACTATGAGTCACATGTAAACAGCTCACTAAACTTCCGTTCCTGGGAAGTGAATGAGCAGCAATACCTGGAAATATCTATATAGGGTTTTAAAGCAAAATTTGTCTTGATCTGTGGATTATAAAACTAGGTGATTGGGCTGCCAGTTGCATTTCAAGGCTGTTTTGGCTGAATGGTTCCTCTGCTGCATGTTTAACTTCAGTGACTGAAGTTATATAAATTACATGTGAAAAGTGTATGGGTCAAAAGTCATAATTACAATTCATACACTCAACCCACACACACTTTTTCTCCTTTACAAAACTTAAAATTTTCCAAACTTGCACTGATCTGTTTTGAAATCTAAGCTATTCCCCCCCCCCCCACCCCCAGTTCTTTTAATTTTGGGAAATTGTGTCCTGTTAATATCTTCTTTTAAAAGAGCAACTTTTAATCAACTGCTTGCTGTTTGCAGCTTTTAATTCTAAAATAACACACCCTAGTTATTTAAGTCTCCGCCTCTCTCTGTCTTGTGATAGTGAACTGCTTTTTTGTGGCATGACTGGCTAGACAGTTGCATCCTATCTTTTTATCTCTCTCTTAGTGGGATAGTCAGAAACAGAATCTCATTCACAGATTCCAAGGCCAGAAGGGACCATTGTGATCTAGTCCAGTGGTTTTCAAACTTTTTTCTGGCAACCCAGTTGAAAAAAATTGTTGATGCCTGCGAACCAAAGGAGTTGGAGATGAGGGGTTTGGGGTATTGTAGGGGCTCAGGACTGGGGCAGAGGGTTGGGGTTCAAGGGTGAGAGCTACGGGGTGGGGCTGGGAATGAGGGGTTCAGGGTGTGGGACGGGGCTCTGGGCTGGGACAGTGTGGAGGTGTAGGAGGGGGGTCAGGGCTCTGGGCTGGGGGTGCAGGCTCTGGGGTGGGGCCAGGGCTGAGGGGTTTGGGGTGCAGGAAGGGGCTCTGAGTTTGGAGGAGGCTCATGGCTGGGGTTGGGGATGTGGGCTGACCTCGGGCAGCTCCCAGTCAGCGCGCAGCAGGAGTGCTAAGGCAGGCTTCCTGCCTGTCCTGGCACCACGGACCGCATTGCACCCCGGAAGTGGCCAGCAGCAGGTCCAGCTCCTAGGTGCACAAGCAGTTCCACAAGGCTCTGGCCCGTGGGCGGCACCACCCCCCAGCTCCCGGCCAATGGGAGTGCTCAGGGTGGGGGCAGCGTGCGGAGCCCCTGCCCCCCTCTACCCCCCCCCCCCGACCTAGGAGTCAGGCCTGCCCCTGGCTGCTTTCGGGGCACATTGCAGTGTCAGAACTGGTAGGGACTAGCCTGCCTTAGCCAGGCAGCACCACCAATGGGACTTTTAACAGCACGGTCAGCGGTGCTGACCAGAGCTGCCGCAACCCGTCTGGGGAGGGATAGCTCAGTGGTTTGAGCATTGGCCTGCTAAACCCAGGGTTGTGAGTTCAGTCTTTGAGTGGGCCACTTAGGGATCTGGGGCAAAAATCATTTCTATTTTCTTTTTCAGGTATCTAAAAGGGTGTCATCAGGAGGAGGGAGAAAACTTGTTCACCTTAGCCTCTAAGGATAGAACAAGAAGCAATGGGCTTAAACTGCAGCGAGGGAGGTTTAGGTTGGACATTAGGAAAAAGTTCCTAACTGTCAGGGTGGTTAAACACTGAAATAAATTGCCTAGGGAGGTTGTGGAATCTCCATCTCTGGAGATATTTAAGAGTAGGTTAGATAAATGTCTATCAGGAATGGTCTAGACAGTATTTGGTCCTACCATGAGAGCAGGAGACTGGACTCGATGACCTCTCAAGGTCCATTCCAGTCCTAGAGTCTATGAATCTATAAACCCAATGCCTTACATTCCGCAACCCAGCACTGGGTTGCGACTCGCAGCTTGAAAACCACTGATCTAGTCTGACCTCCTGTATAACACAGACCATAGAACTTCCCCTAAAATAATTCCTGGAACATATCTTTGAGGAAAAAACATCCCATTTTGATTTAAAAATTGCCCGTGATGGAGAAGCCACCAGCACCCGTGGTAAATTTTCCAGTGGTTAATTACCACCCGAACTGTTAAAAATTGATGCCTTATTTCCAGTCTGAATTTGTTTTTCTTCAACTTCCAGACATTGAATCATGTTTTACTTTTCTCTGCTACACTGAAGAGCCCGTTATCAAATATTTGTTCCCTGTGTAGATACTTATAGACTGTAATCACATCACTGCTTCACTTTCCCTTTGTTAAACAAAATAGATAGATTCAAGGTGCTCAATTACAATATGGCAGGTTTTCTAATCCTTTAATCATTCTTATAGCTCTTCTCTAAACCCTTTCCAATTTATCAACATCCTTCTTGAATTGTGGACACCAACATTGGACAAATATTCCAGCAGTGGTTGTATCACTGCCAAATACAGCAATAAAATAAGCTCACTGCCCCTACTCAAGGTTCCTCTCCTCCCTCTGTCTTTACAGTTCAGGTTACTGAAGTTGCAGTTTACGATGCTTGCATGAGAAAACCATCTGACTGATGAGTTGTACTTTCTGATTCCAGTAATCTGTATTGAAACCGCCCTGTCCAGGACCCCAGGAGATATGGACTAAAATACACCCTGCAGCTGAATTCACCAGTTAAACCAAGGGTTCTCAAATTGGGGGTCAGGCCTCCTCAGGGTCACAAGGTTATTACCTGGGGGGGTCACAAGCTGTCAGCCTCCACCCCAAACCGTACTTTGCCTCCAGCAATTATAATGGTGTTAAATTAAAAACACTTTTTAATATATTTATTAGGGGAGTCACACTCAGAGGCTTGCTATGTGAAAGGGGTCACCAGTACAAAACTTTGAGAACCACTGAGTTAAATCAGCTTTATGTATCTAAACAATAGTGATGAGAGAGAGACGCGCACACATTCATTCATTTAGCTAGAGTAAATTTGAAAGAAATAGGAATTGTTTGTCAAGGGTTGTTTATGGATTTACATAAGGAACAGAAGCCATACTTGTTCTCAGCTTTTGGTTCAGTTTTAAACCACTGTTGATACTCTGTTCAATAGTGGTTAAATTTAATAAAGCAAATAAGACACCAAACTTCAATCTATCTCTTTAATGTTGCATCATGAAGTGTATATAGTGCAAAAGCTTGCTTAGTCTTCAGCCGTTATAATAGATTTGTGGGGAGAGGGATAGCTCAGTGGTTTGGCCTGCTAAACCCAGGGTTGTGAGTTCAGTCCTTGAGGGGGCCATTTAGGGATCTCAGGCAAAAATCAGTACTTGGTCCTGCTGTGAAGGCAGGGAACTGGACTCATCTCAATGACCTTTCAAGGTCCCTTCCAGTTCTATGAGATAAGTATATCTCCATATAATAATAATAATAGATTTGATGAGGAAACCATCACCAACATAGATTTGGCTGGCACTTAGATACCATCACTATAGGCACCTTAAAAGTGCTCCAGATCACATCTCTCTGTTCAGAACAGGTCTCCATGCTGTGGCAGTTAAAATGCTAGCAGCCATCAGCTCCTTGTCTGTGCTGGTACTCCCACAGATAGAGCTGCAATAATGGGTAATTTTTTTTTAAAACAGCTTAGTGTAGACAGGCCCTAGATAATTCTTGGGTTATTATGTAAGGATTGCCTAATGCAAGGAAAGCCACGTCTTGGTAGCAGGGTTCACTGTGCAAGTTAGTGTGCAGCAAACTAGTGTGCTGTAGATTCACACCCTGGCTTGCCGCACACTAAAAGGGACAGTTTGCCATGCGGATGGTGCACTAAGCACCTAATTAGCAGATATTTACATGCAGATGTAGTTTGGAAGGGATAAGGAAGTTTCTAGATATCTGTTGTTGGTCTTGTGGGGCATCAGACTACCTCCTTTCAAAGACAAAAGAGAGGAGGAGGTGGCCTGCTGGGTGGGGAATTGTAACACTATTAGCTGTTAACTAATAGTTAGTCTTGATTGTCATAGGTTGGTGTAAAGCTTTTGGTTACCATGTCAACAAGCCTTTTTTTTTTAAATTTGCGGGAGAGCTCATCAGGCACTCCCAAGAATTTAGAAACTCTTTTGTTCAGCAGATGCCAATATGCTTTCTGAATGGAGCCTTCTTGGAGGAACACTTCCCCAAACTATGAATGTAATCCAGATCTGGTGTGAAGTTTGAGAGGATAATAGGCAGGCTTTGGGTGAGCACAGGACTTGGAGCCAGCAAATTCCTGAGTGTCAGTCCTGGTTCTGACAGGAACTCTTTCTGTGACCTTTGGAAAGATATTGCTTCTCTGCCTCAGTGTCCCAGCTGTAGACTAGGAAAGTTAAATAGTGACTCATCTCTCAGGGTGGCATTGTGGTTAGTGTTAGCCAAAGGCTTTGAAGTTTCATGTAAGTGCTAAAGGTTTTAATTATTTTTCAGGCTTTGCAACCTGCTGCCTGTTTTTCAAGTATTGACGGAAACGTCTCATCCTGATTGATTTATTTTTTTTCTATTTGCTTAACTAGTTTTGGAGAGTCACGAAGTTGTGCTGGGACAAATTCCTATGAACCTGGGTAGTATTTAGTGTTTAGACAGCTTAGTCCAATTCCCTGACTCTGGTGGTTGTGTAATTTCAGCTGCCAATGTAGAAGCCAGCTTGTTCTAGAGTCTCGCTCTGTCTCGGGTGAGTGACCTGGCCGTTGCAGCATGAATCACAGTAGTTCAGTCTCCAGGCTTTTTAGGTGCACACACTTTTCAGCAGGTGAAGCAACCTGGAAGCAAGTGCTCCAAGATCTGCTCTTGCATTGTATTTGCCTTCAGGATTCCTGCTTTTGCCACCGTGGCTAAAACCAGCTTGGACAGTGACTAATCTAGAGGGGCAGCTTTCTGCAGAGACAAGTTTCAGCTCCTCCACTAATAGAGCTGTTAACTGTGGGCTGTGAGGGTCCTTGCAGAAGGTGCTGAAGCTATGTTAATGTGCAGGATGCACACACAGCATGTTCACTGGAACCATCTACCATTTATTGCTATGTACAACAAGCTTCTCTGCCCTGTAGTATCCTCATCATCATATCCACTCATTATACTCCACACCCGAACATAGCCACTTTGTGGACGTCATACCCTCATATCTCAATGTCTGTACTTTGACCCATCAAGCTTTTACCTCCAGTCGGGGATATTGCAGATTATGTATTCCTTAATGCCACCTGATCTGAAACCAAACTTTTCACCCTCAATAATCTGTATGTTATTCCCTGATAACCAGAAACTTCTATGCCTAAACTCTGTACCGTTCACTTTTTTTTAATATCTTAATACAATTTTTAAATCTGGGGGTGGGGGGGAAGAGTCAGACTCATTGAGAAGTAAAGTGGGCCAGCTAGCTAAGAGGAAGACTGGCCAGGCCCCAGAAAGTGCTGATAGGCCTGAAGGAGAAGCTAGCTAATAATAGGCCAGTAAGAAACTCTGTCCTGCAGAACATCTTGACATGCCTGTTATTAGTTCCATTCTGAACTGCCTGTGTAGAGGTTTCACACGCTGGGGAATTTCTGTGCCCGCGAACAAGATCCCCACACTTGGTGTATGATCTTTTCAGCAGGAATGTGCGTGTCTGTTCTCCGACCCCTTAGCTAGGTTTGGTAAGGGGGGGATGTCACCTTCCTCTCAAACATTTGTTACAGAGGGAAAGGATTCTGAACTAGATACTAACATGCCAAGTTGTATGGTTATAAGGTTTATTGTCCGCCTGGGCTATATCTGCTTTTTTTCCCCACAGAGCAGATGCAGCTCTCTGCACTTGAACTCTGTTTACATATTCCAAATAACTTAGGCCTTGTCTACACTACAAAGTTTTGTCGGCAAAAATTATGCTGCTTTAATTAAAACTAGGGCTGTCACACGATTAAAAAAAAATGGTGGCCAAAGCATGAAGGGACATACGAATGTTTAGCATATCTGGCATGTAAATACCTTGCAATGCCACCTACAAAAGCCTCATGCAAATGCCTGTTCTCACTTTATTTTGACTTTGTAAATAAGAAGTGGGCAACATTAGCTCCCGTAAACATAAAGAAATTTGTTTGTCTTAGCTATTGGCTGAACAAGAAGTAGGACTGAGTGGACTTGTATGCTCTAAGGTTTTACAATGTTTTGTTTTTGAGTGCAGTTATGTAACAGAAAAAAATCTATATTTGTAAGTGGCACTTTCATGATAAAGAGAGTGCAGTACAGCAGGGGTTCTCAACCTTTTTCTTTCTGAGCTCCCTCCCACCCCAACATGCTGTAAAAACTCCACTGCCCACCTGTGCCACAATAACTGTTTTTCTGCATATAAAAGCCAGGACTGGTGTCATGAGGTAGCAAGCAGGGCAATTGCCAGAGGCCCCATGCCACAGGGTCCCTCTCAAAGCTACATTGCTCAGGCTTTGGCTTCAGACCTGGGTAGCGGGACTCAGGGGCCCTGGGCTTCAGCTCCATGCGGTGCAGCTTCACCTTTCTACTCAGGGCCCTAGTGAGTCTAATGCTGGCCCTGTTTGGTGGGCCCCCTGAAACCTGTTTGCGCACCCCTCCCACCCCCATGGTTGAGAACCACTGCAATACAGTATTTGTATGAGGTGAATTGAAAAATACTATTTCTTTTTATCATTTTTACAGTGCAAATATTTGTAAAAAAATAATATAAAGTGAGCACTGTACACTGTGTTCTGTGTTGTAATTGAAATCAATATATTTGAAAATGTAGACAAACAGCCAAAAATATTTAATAAATGTTAATTAGTATTCTATTGTTTAATAGTGCTATTAAAAGTGCGATTAATCATAATTAATTTTTTAAATTGCAATTAATTTTAGTGAATCGTATGAGTTAACTGCAATTAATTGACAGCCCTAATTAAAACCGCTGTTGCATGTCCACAGTAGCTCCTTTTGTCGGCAGAGTGCATCCACACTAACAGCTCTTGCATCGACACAGAGAGCAGTGCAACATTGTGGTAGCTATCCCACTCTGCAACTGACTGCAGGGTGCTTTGGGAAGGATTTACAATGCCTCATGATGGGGCAGGTATAGCATCCCATGATGCAGGTTTTTCAATCCCATTCTTCCAGGGGCTTCCAGTTCCTAATAGATTGTCAGCTGCTTAATTGAAGTGTGTGGGGGGAGGGAGAGGAGAATGGTGTATCTGGGATGGTGGAGACAGCAGGCTGACTGACTTATCTTGAGGCAGAGCTCACACACCCCAGGGGACACCTTTCGCCTCCTCCCCCAGCCCTTGGTTCTTCTCAGCACAGAAGTCTCTCATAAGAGTGGCCCTGCTGGGTCAGACCAAAGGTCCATCTAGCCCAGTATCCTGTCTTCCGACAGTGGCCAATGCCAGGTGCCCTAGAGGGAATGAACACAACAGGTCATCATCAAGTGACCCATCCCCTGTCGCCCATTCCCAGCTTCTGGCAAACAGAGGCTAGAGACACCATCCCTGCCCATCCTGGTTAATAGCCATTGATGGACCTATCTTCCATGATGGACCTATCCTCTCCCCAGCCAGCCCGCTCTGCCTGCCTGCCTATGGTTCTGTGATTCCCTCCAAGTGCTCCCACTGCCTCCTCAGCTGCTGGGAGCCGCATCCTGAGCAGCTCTGTGAGCTCTCCGTGCTGAGGAATGTCAAAGCGGCACAGTAGTGTCTTTTCCCCCATCCCGCTCCCCGCTGCTGTGTTCCTAGTGCAGGGCAGAACAGGAGCATTCCACGTTAATGATTTGCTCTTTGTTCTCCAAACAGAGCAGCAGGCAGCTGTCAGATACTGCAAGAGCTTTGAACAATATTTAACACATCCAAATGCTTCTCCAGTGAGAAATGCCCCAATCTTAGAAGATTTATGGTGATATAGACTATAAACAGTTATTCCTGCAAAGTCCACTTGCGTCTCTGGGCCTTCCTACATCCTGGCTGGCCTACAAGCTACTTTAAAAATCAACACAAGTTCAGTTTTTAAAAAGTGCTTAAGAACAATTGAAGGCCTCCATTCAGCAAATCACTTAAGCGGTGCTTAAAGTTAAGCATGTGCTGAAGATTTTTAGTGGATCAAGGCCTTGTATCTATTGGGTTTCCAGGAAATGGGGCGGGCGAAGCCCGCCCCATGCTAACGGAACCCCCCCAGCCTAAGGGGAGGTGCCACAGAGCCTCAGAAACCCACTAATTGCGGGGGACAACTAATAAAAGAACAGGGACAGGAGTGCGGTCAGAGGGTCATAAGGAGGGAGCCTGACGGGGACACCGAGCAGAGAACCCCGGACAGCGCCCACTGCTCCTCGAAGGCGTCAAGGGAGCCAGCGGACGCCGCCCAGAGGAACTCCGCCCGGAGACGTGAACGGACTAAGGATCGGAAACAAGCCCCACAGTCGCAGGAGTCTCCATTGGCCAACCGCCTCTCCCTGGTCACGTAGATGGCCATTTTTGCCAGGGCGAAGAGGAGGTTGACCAGGAGGTCCCGCGACTTCGTAGGGCCACGGATAGGAAGTGCATGGAGAAGAGGGGAGAAGCACATGCCTGCAGAGCAGCAGAGATCAAAACAGTGAGCAGAGCGGGCAGGCATTGTGGGATACTGGTGCAAGCCTGTTGTGTCGACAAAACAAACAGCAGTGTCTACGCTGATGCTGTGTCACTTTAACTTTTCCACAAAAAGCTTTATGCCTGTCATTGAGGTGGTTTTATTTTGTTGGCAGAAACAGCAGAGGTTTGCTACCAAAAGTAGCTTTGTAGTGTGGACACCTCCCCTGTTTTGTCATATAGACATGTCTGGGTGGCATCGGTCACTGTATTATCTAAGCACCAAAGCGTATCTGCCTTTCATATCTGCTTATTTTACACGAGTTAATATCCTACCTAGGTGTCTCCAAAGAGAATGTGCTTTTTAACACTGATGATGGGCAAAAAGCAACATCTTCCCTTCTGAGCTCTGGATCATGTTTCTCTTTCTTCTTTGCCCTTGGCTTGTATTTCAGAGATTGCTTGTGTGTCTTCAGCACTGCAGCCCAGCAGAGGAGTACGGGAGATGAGTGTGGACCAGAGGATCCCCGCGATGAGCCGAGGCATCCCCTTTCTGAGCGAACTCTGGAGCTCAAAGCCAGCAAACTGGAAGAACAAGTCCGTGATTTAACTGTGAGTCTACCACTAGCCGCATCTTAGCCAAGGTATCTCCACGTCCTCAGGGTTCAGTCCCTTCCAAGTGGGAGAGCTCATTCGTTTCACTGTTAAGCCACCTGCCTGCATACATTATAGATGACATCATTTATCTCAAAGCTTTTCACCAACTTCACCACGGAAAGGCAGCCATCTTTGGGCTGCAGGGTGGCAACCAGCTACCCTTGCATAACATGAGGAGGCAATGCCCTGTTTATGTCCTCCTCCAAAACATCAGCTGTTGATTACTGCTGGAAGTAGGAGACTAGACTGGATGAACCGAGTAGTGTGATCCTGGCTAGCAAATACTGTGTTTAGTAGAGAGTCCCTGTTCAAATCTTTTGAGTGTTGCCTATTTAGACCTGCAGTAATTTTGCCTCTGTCTTGTGAGAATTCAAATGATGATGATCCTGATTAGCCTGGCCTCATGGCATTCAAGGATCACTAGGTCTTAGAAGGGCTTATACAACTCAGATAAATGTGCAAAATGATCCATCTCAGGCAGGCCTGATGTGTGGAATGTATTTAGTTGCTTTCCTCAGTTGAGGAGATAGTTTTCTATGCATTTGGAAATCAGCATCTGTTCTGAAATCCTGCTCTGTAAACTGTAAGTACAAGGTGTTGTGGCCACGTTACTCTTGCTTTAGGTAGCAGAGCAGTGTTTCATTCCCTCTACCATAGGCGCCAACTCCGTGCATGCTCCGGGGCTGGAGCACTCACAGGGAAAAAAATAGAGTGTGCTCAGCAGCCCAATGGATCAGCTCCCCTCCAGTGCCTCCTACCCCTCACGATCAGCTGTTCAGCGACTTGCAGGAGGCACTAGGGGGGAGGAGCGGAGGTAGGGGAAAGGCAGGAAGAGGCAGGCCAGGGTGGAGGTTTGGGGGAAGGGGCGGAGCTGGGGTCCGGCACCCCTGGGGAAATCCCAAAGTCGATGCCTCTACCCTCCTCGCTTTCATCCCTTTCAGTTCCTTCATCTTACCAGTTAATCACGCTCATCATTTTTAGAACAGAATCACTCATCCCATCTCTGTGAACTTGTAATCACTTCCTAGCTCACCCACTCCGTCTGCATTTCTAGACGTGGCCTCCTCCCTGTCCTCTCCCTGTGACTCTCCGCAGTTGAAAGAGATGGCTGTTTCATTTGTGCTGCATCATCTTAATTGGAATGCCCTCATACTTCCATCCCAAAGCAATGAGTTGCTTCCGTTCTGTAACCCTTCCCCCATTGTACTAATTTCAATGGAATTAATGGGGTCAAAGATGTTAATGTCACCCTGTCGTAATCCAGTGTTAAACAAATCTCAGCCTGCTTCGGTTTGTGGCAAACACAGGATTAATTTTTTATTTTTTTGTTAAAGATAGAGAAAAGAAAGGGAAACAGGTATAGTATTCTGTGAGGCTTTCATTGTAACAACTTGCCTTGTTCCCTTTCCCTTTTGCCATAGAGTCTTTAGTGGGGAAAATTCCCTGACAGTCTCTTAGATGGTATTAAAGATCCTAATAACTGTTCTTTTTTAGGGAAAAGGGAGAAAGTTAATTGAAATGTGCTGGAGCTGCTGCTGTTATTGTTAAAGTCCAGTCCCATTTTCAAGAAGACAAAATAAGATACACACAAAAGAGAAACAAGAACAGCAAAGATAGAAAATGCAACTTCCATTTCTGGTATTGACTTTCACTTGCAACCCACCTATTGGAGAAACTAAGACATCGTACACTGTCTTATTAGCCACTCTGAGATCTGGCAAACCTTTACCAGCATCGGGCTGCTTAGGTCATTGCTTTTATCTGCCTCTCTGGTTTACAGTGGTGTTGCAAAATACACAGTCTTGGCCAGCTAAGCCAGACTCTTATTAGAAGGAAAAAGGAGAGGGGTGGGAAAGAGAAGAAATAAAATGAATGTTGAAAAGGACACGTGGGGTGGGTCTGGAGGTATGCAACAGTGTCACATCCCAGGTGGTGGTTGGGATTTAGGTAGAGGAGGTGGAGATGGTGATGTCATCTGGGTCCCTCTCTCTGGCCCAGTCTGGTCAGGGCATCTCACAGGATCAGGATGGCCCAGTGATGTTACAGTAGATTGTGAGATCCCAGGAGACTGCGGGGCTGGCAGCCATGATCATAAAGCTCGCTTAAGCAGTTGTTGGCAAATAGCTGCTGCTTCTTGATATTGTTTTCCTCCAAAAGTCTTTTCTTTTAAGGATCTCAAAAGGGAGTCATGGGCAAAATAGCCCAACCTCTTACGTTCACCAAGTAGGCTTAATTTCCAGCACCTGGATTTTGGTTAATTGATTTCCAGTTCAGAACTTCTCTTGTTTATCAGGCTTGATTGAAACCCAGTCCTTGAGTTACATCAGTAGGTCTTTTTGTTTGGATTAATTCAGCCTTTGTCTCCCTTTTGCATCTTTTCCCATCAACTTATATTATTCTAGATTGTGCCATTTTATGAGCTTTCACTCACTCTTTACAGCTGATCTCACAATTAAGGTAAATTCATAGCCCCCATTACTGGCTGATGCTCTGAACCCCCTTTATGATTTTATGTTGTTTACATTTATAAAATGGGTTTAACCACCAAGCTATAATTTCCTGAGCAAATCGTAAATTAGTACACCACTAATGTATTAACTATATGAACTTCTTCCCCAAGATGACTCTGGTCTGACAGACTAACAGGGCAGGCAAACAGCAGAGTTGAGAGCCCTCTCTTGAGATCAGCCTGCGCATCATCACTTTACGAAGGGTGCTACAAACAAATGCATTTTATTGTCTCTACATCTTCCCAATGCAAATTGCATTGGGATAAGAAGAAAATGAGAGTGGCAAATGTACCAATGTGGCAAGTGAAAATAGAACTTTAAATATTGCAAAAGATTCCACTCCTGCTGAGGCAGTTTCTGAGAAATGTTACTCCTCACCCAAACACACAGGTGTGTGTGAAAGAGAGTGAGCGAGAGGGGTGGGTCACCAATTCTACATTGTCACAGTGCCACCACTGTCCAGTTGGGGAGAGCATCTGTTAGCTTTCTATGGCTGTCTACACTAGAGAATTTTTACACACGTGCCACCCTGGCTAACACTGGTTCAGCTACTGTGGTGTGAGCAATGTTGGCAGCCCTCTATTGAGGAGCCACCAACCTCACAACTATTTTGAGCACCGTGATTAGATTTGTTCCAAACAGGGTTATTTCACAGAGCACTAAAAAGAGCTAATCTTCCCTAGGGGTGCCACCTCTGATAACACTGTTTCAGCTGTACTGGTGAGATTCTTTTTTTTGTAGCTATTCCCTTGAGTAGGAAAGGCTAAAGAAGAGAGAAAGATGCGGGACCTTTCTAGAAATTATCACCCTGACAGCAGCTATCTTCTGCACTAGCAAAGCATCAGCTGATTGCAAATTCATTGCAAAGATCTCCCAGTCAGCTGCTATGGGAAAGAATCCATTAAAAGCTGCACCTTGAATGGTCCAAAACCAGCAGACTGACCTGACAGTGTAGAGTGGTCTGCTCAGCTGTGCCCAAAATCCTCCTGACCAGTGACTTGGGTACTGTTAATCTGCTCCTAGTTTTGCTGCCTCAAGCAATGGGAGAGGCCTTTGGGCATGTGTGTTCTTCCTAACTGGGGTGGCGGGGCCAGCATGAGCCAGTAACTTGCAGAGGGAGTATCTCTTTAAATAGACTGTCTGTGTAGGGAGATGCAAGGTTCTACAACAGGGGTTCTCAAACTGGGGGTCGGGACCCCTCAGGGTCACAAGGTTATTACATGGGGGGTTGCAAGCTGTCAACCTTTACCCCAAACCCCGCTTTGCCTCCAGCATTTATAATAGTGTTAAATATATTAAAAAGTGTGTTTAATTTATTAAGGGGGGGTCGCACTCAGAGGCCTGCTGTGTGAAAGGGGTCACCAGTACAAAAAGTTTGAGACCCACTGTTCTACAGCAATTGGTGTGGCCCTGTGATGGGTCACTCCCCATGTCTAATGCCTGTGCCTGTTGCTGTGTGTGCAGGAGCGATACCGGAAAGCGTTGGCAGATTCGGAAAATGTCCGGAGGAGAACACAGAAGTTTGTGGAAGATGCCAAGCTGTTTGGTAAGCGAAGTGCTGCTGGCACTGTGCAGGAGCTGTTTGCTGCAGCGTGACTTGCTTGGCTAAGCACAGTTGGGATCCAGAACAGAAAGTACAGATAAGCTGCTTCCCCACCCTGTCCTTCTGCCCTTGTTCTTTTTAAAGCCTGTTGTGGTGTTTGGCCTGAAGTGACTGGTGGCTGGACTTGCCAACTGTTGTGTCTGCATGTTTAGCCAAATCCTGTGGGCTTATTTTGGTGATAGCCAGCCCTATGGCTTGTTTCTTTTTTTTCCAAGGTCTGCTTTGTAACAATGGTCTATACTAATAAATCATACCACCCTGTGGATTTTGGGAATGTGCTTGTAAAACACTTATGTTCAGCTGCTGAGCTGGTGTAAATCAGCGTAGCTTCCTTGACTTCGTTGAAGATTTACACCAGCTGAGAATTGTCACTTTGAGTTTATTCCATGCTCTATGCAATGTCATCAAGCTGAGATCTCCTTTCTAGTACTGAGATCCTGTTCTTTCCTTCACCTCCGTTATGAAATTAATGGATGTAGTGCATGCTGGGATAGAGGCCATCACTTTGTCAATTAATGTATTCTTCTTAAAATATATGTAGTAAACTTAGTGTTGGTGAAATGGGCTGGATTGATAGTCCTGGAAACTGATATCCTTGATTCTCATGTTGCACCTACTCTGTGATAAACAGCAGAACAAGCATTCCACACTCTGTCCTGTCAATGTATTTTAATCCTTCTGTGAAGGGACCACCTCTAGGGGTGGGAGGATAGTTCAGTCCCCATGGAGAATCCAGTCCTGGGCACCTCTCATCAGAAATGCTAGTTGTGGTTTTATGTGGTGTGGGCACCTGTCAGCTTGGAACTGGCCTGAGTCCATCATCTCATATCACTTAGGCTGCCAAGCAATCATCAGATGGTAGCACTCTAGCATACTACTGGTATGACTTCGATTCAGACCTGAAACTGAAGGGTAGAAAGCTCTGTACCCCATATCAGTCCTAGGAGTTTCCTTTTTTCTCATTAGTTAACGCTTATTTGAAGGCTGCTGGAGCTTATCCTGGGTTAGAGTGCCTATATTTCCTTTGCTTTGTGCCTGCCTGGTCTGCTCGAAAATAGCTATTACATTCAGGGTCCATCTACATTGTTGGAATTGGAATAAGCCCAGATGCAAGACTACATAGACCAATATCTAATCTGCTATGGATGCTTCTTTGTAACTCTCTTCTTTCTCCTCCTCCTCCTCCATATTGGTTCTCTACACAGCTCTCACACTCCCTATGAAGGAGTATGCAGCATTTAATTGTTGCTCATGTCTTCCCCTTTCCTCTCCCATCTACCTCAGATCCCTTTTTGTTATGTTACTCAGTGAACATGTCCCTACCACCTGAGAGGGGGAAGGTTTCTGTCAATCTTCACATCCGATTCTCTGCAACCAGAAATATACAGCTGCCCAAAATGTATACAAACTGCGCCAAGTGTTCTAAATGGCAACAAGCTTTGGATTCTAGACCATGCCTATGTTACTAGGGCTCACCTGAAGTCTTGCTGTAGTGTCCCAGGTTACAGGAGCTTCATGAACCAAAGTATTGAGACTCTGTGTAATAACTCTGCTTTATGGAACCTGTGTATATTGCATAGCTATTGATCTACCTAGGTATATACCTCACCCATTACTATGGTCTCTGGGAGCCTGTAGTGCACTCTTAAGTACTGTCTGTACAATACTGAGGTCTCAGTCGCAGGAGATGCTGAATGCTCTCAGTTACCATTGAAGTGGGAGCTGAAGGCAGTCATCTCTTAGGATCAGTCCCTTCCAGTGTGGCATGGCAACATGCCTAGGGCTGATGCTGTAGCCTTGCACTATCTACCACTGAACTTACATTGCTTAACGTCCTGCCTGTTTGTGTGTGTGGCTGCAGGGATCCAGAGTTTCTGCAAGGACCTGGTGGAGGTAGCTGATATCTTGGAGAAGACTACTGAGAGCGCTGCAAGAGAAGCAGAGCCTAGTGACCCAAAACCAACCCTCAAGAAGATCTGTGAAGGCCTGTCCCTCATAGAGGCCAAGTTGCAAAGTGTATTTGCCAAGCATGGCCTTCAGAAGATGAGCCCCGTCGGTGGCAAATATGATCCATACGACCATGAAATAGTCTGCCATGTGCCAGCAGAGGGAATGCAGCCCGGCACAGTGGCACTAGTGACTCAGGATGGCTATAAACTCCACGGCCGCACTATCAGACATGCACATGTTGGCGTGGCAGTAGAGTCGCAGGAGTGATGTAGTGGGTGCACCCATTGGGATCTGAGCTGAGGACTCTGTCACACAGTGGCGATAGCAGCTGCATGTCTTTTCTTTATTTATTAAGCTAGGTTTGTATTGTACATTGGCTTCTTCACAACATGTGCAGTAATCTTGGCTTTAATTCCAAGAGGCTCAATTATTTAATGTTACTTTTTCCGAGTGTGTGTAATGCTGGGAATCCTGCTATTTATCGGAAGCATGTGGCACTGCTAGCCCCCTTCTCTGTTGGATTCAGGTCTCTATTAAAACTTGCACTGGGGGAAGAGGGAGTTGGGGAGAGAGAATCTGAGAGCCAGGAATTTCTGCCTTCTGATCCCAGCTCTGACGTACTCTTTCTGTGGCTTTCGGCAAGTCACTTAGCCACTCTGCCTCAGTTTCCCTATTTGTAAAATAGGGATATAATAATACTTACTAACCACCTCACAGGGGCGTTGTGAGGATTAAATAATAGTTGAGATGTACCTTAGAGATGAAGATCTCTAGCTAAGTGCTAAGTATTATTATGAGACTCTTGTGTGGTCTTTTATTTTTCCTGTTTCCCTTAGGCAGAAGGAGCTGTGAAGCATCTGCCATTTTCAGCCAGACTTTTCTCATCTCTCTTCAGAAAGCAATTCTGAATTAACAAAGCCTTAAATCATCTTGTATTTGAGTATGGATGAGGGTTTTTAAAAAAAAAAAAAAAATCATCAACTGAAACGTGATCAGATTAATGTTTGCTCTCCAGCTAAGACTTCAGACCTGCAGAGCCATCCCTAGGGGGCAGCGAATCAGGGCAACCGCTCCCGGCCCCGCACTTTGGGGGGCCCGGTGAGCAGGTGTGATTGGCCAGCGCCGCATGGGCGGCGGGTGAACCGCTGGCTGGGGGAGGGAGAGCTCTCCACCCAAGGGAGAGCCACGCTTGGCTGTTTGGGAAGGCACAGCCTCCCCTTCCCGCTCCCAGCGTGATGTCACTTCCGCTCCGGTCCCTGCACCTCCCTAGGAACAGCCCTGCAGATCTATCTGCTTCTCACTAAAGTTAAACAGTGAGAGCGACACCAGTCGGGGGAGCAGAAACTGTTCTCAAGTTTCAGCCACTGAGCAAAGATCTAGGCCTGTTCTCCAAACAAGAAGTATTTTTAAGAGAAGGAAAATCTATCTCTAAATCATTTGTGCTGCAGCTTCCAAGCATCAGAAACGGTTCACTCTTTACTAGCCCTGAAAAGGGAAATATGATCTCTTATTTTGTCAAGCCACCAGCTAATTGATACACAATTAACACCGTTGCCTTTCCCAACCCTAATTCAGAGCCTGTTTCTGCCTGGCTGTGGATAGACATCAAATTTAGGCTTTATTTCATTAGCGAAAGCTCAAAGTGTCCTTGAATCAGTTGCAGCAGCAAGTATGAGCAAGTGAAGAGAAGCAGAGATCCAAGTGCCCATCGAGTTTGGGAGCTGGCCTGAAGGGTTCTAGCTCAAGGCAGTCTGGCTGGTGAAGCCTGGCGAAATATCATAGGGCATGTGTATCTCTCTTGCTGAACGGTTTGTATGTGTGATGCCTTCAGCTGAACTGAAAGGATGGGTAGACTCCTCATCCCCAGCATTACTGACTTACTAGAAGCGAATGTCTATCTCTGAGCTAAATGGGAATCCAGCCCTCATTTAATGAACAGCAGGAGAAATAATGGAAGAGAAGGCCCCAAGCTATCGGCTGCATTATAAAAGGCAAGGAGGGTGAACAGTTGTACTTTCAGGAATTCTTGCCCTCTCTCTTGTTATCAAACCTATGGTCTGGCAGGCGTTTGGGCTCTGCTTCCAAAGACTTTTGTCTAGTGGGGGCACCAGTTCTGTCTCAGAGGAGGTATTCCTTTCCCATTCCTTTGCAGATGTGAGATCCTGAAAAAGGCAGGAGAGGTACTCATAGTCTTGTGATGGACCTCAAGATTACAACCTCCCTTAATTAGCAGCTACAAATTAAGACTTTCTGGGAAGATTCCATAAACCTAGAATATTCATCTGAGTGAGTTTCGTTCAAAGACAGACATGTCTCTTCTCATATGATTAGTACAAAACTGCCTCTTAATAACAACAGAACCCATGGTTCCCTTGGGGGTGATTCAGCATTCCCATTCTTCATTACAAAACACTTCTTAGCGTGTGTATGTGCCTCTGACCATGTAGGATGTTGAGGTGGGTGTTGAGGCAAGTACTTGAGATCTCAGCCCTGGAAATCAGTACTTCATGGCAATATTGGATCATTTCTAGCAAACATCCGCTTACATTTCTTTACCCGTGTAACTTCTATAATACTGGCATACCTTACAGGGCTGTTGTGAGGATTAATTTAAGGTGTACAAAGTGCTCTGAGTTCCTTTGACTAAAGGTGCTAGAAAGAGGCATAGTATCACTATTATTCTTCCTAGTTTTCTGCTTCACTTTGAATCTCAAAATGAAAGTGCACCTAAGCAAATCTCAATGGGCCAATCTCCCAAATTCCCTAGCAGGAGTTAGAAATCTTAGGCTAACTTTGGTCCTGTTGCCTTTCAAACACACATACATCCCTCATGTGGCTGAGGTCTATGGCTAGGTTGAATTTCTTCTAGGGAGATTCCAGTCCCCTTGCTGTCTTCCATGGTTTGCATAAAGCTTGCATGCTAAACAGTGGGCCAGATTTCTCTTTGGTGTAATTCTTTTGCACTTCAGGGTGTTACACCATGGAGGGATTGGGCCCTTTGGCTTTTTCTTCCCAGTCACTTTATGATGGCCTGACCTGAACACAGAAGTGTACTAGAAGGGAAGGTTTGGCGGAGGAGGGAAAATGTCACAAAAACACTAATCATTTCCACTTTAATACACCCATGAACATTAGAAGTTGAGCACTTAATGTAGATGACTGGATAACAAATGTGTGTTCAGCTGGAGCCATGGGATAAGATAGGAAGCAAAGGGTAGAAATAAATGGTCAGTTTTCACAGTCGAGAGGTAAATAATGGAGTCCCCCAAGGATCTGTACTGGGACTAGTGCTGTACAACATACTCATAAATGATCTGGAAAAAGGTAAACAGTGACGTGGCAGAATTTGCAAACAACACAAAATTAGTCCAGATAGTTATGTCCAAAGCTGACTATGCAGCGTTACTAAGAGATCTCACAAAACTGGTTGACTGGGCAGCAAAATGGCAGATGAAATTAATTGATAAATGCAAAGTAATGCACATTGGAAAACATAATCCCAACTATACATACAAAATGATTGGGTGTAAATTAGCTATTACCACTCTAGAGAGAGATAATGGACTCATCATGAATAGCTCTCTGAAAACATCTGCTCAATGTGCAGCAGCAGTGAAAAGCTAACAGAATGTTAGGAACCGTTAGAAAAGGGATCGGTAATAAGAAAATATCCAAATGCCACACTATCATCCATGGTAAACCCACACCTTGTATACTGTGTGCAGTTGTGGGTGCTCCATTTCAAAACAGGTATATTAGAATTGGGAAAAGCACAGAGAACGGCAACAACAGTGATTTAGGGCTATGGAACAGCTTCTATAAAAGGAGAGATTAAAAAAACGGGGACTGTTCAGCTTGGAAAAGAGACTAAGGGGCAATATGATCGAGGTCTATGAAATCGTGAATGGTGTGGAGAAAGTGAACAGGGAAGTGTTATTTTCCCCTTCACATAACACACGAACCAGGGAGCACAATGAAATTGATAGGCAGCCGGTTTAAAATACCTAAGGAAGTACCTCACACATTGAAAGTCAAACTGTGGAACTCCTTGCCAGGGGATGCTGTGATGACCAAAAGTATAACTAGGTTAAAAAAAGAACTAGATAAGTTCCTCATCAATGGCTATTAGTCAAGATGGTCAGGGAGGCAACCCCATACTCTGGGTGTCCCTAAACCTCTGACTGCCCTAAGCTGAGACTGGACGACAGAGGATGGATCACTCGATAAATTGCCCTGTTCAGTTCACTTCCTGTGAAGCACCTGGCATTGGCCACTGTCAGAGGACAGAATACTGGACTAGATAGACCACTTGTCTGACCCAGTATGGCCGTTCTTATGTGGTGTTGGTCAGTAGAAATGGCTCTCTGCTCTTGGCCTCTGACAACCCTTTTTTATGTTAGTATTCACCTTACTTCATGACCTCAGTAGATCTTGTCAGTGGGGCACATTTGGGTTGAATTCTTCTATGAGGCTCCCGGTGGCACAATCATATAAGTTTGGCAGCCTGTCTGTATGCAGTGCAAAATGTGACTCTTGCTATGTGGACCTCAAATTCTCAATGCTTCATTAACAGATTCTGCTGAAACAGCTGTGATAAATCAATTGCTATTAGCACTCTGATTTTAAAAATATTTAAGTTTTTATATTTTAGTGTTTTTTTTTATTTTAAAGCACAATGTATTTTGATATCACTTTTGCTGAGTCAAGTGAACAAAATTGCTGATCTCCAAAAAGTTACATCCTTGTAGTTGGTAGGAAACCTATATGGTTTTTTTTATATGTTTCTATGCTCTTATTTACCCAAAGGTTCTAGGTATGAAAGGGAAATTCATATGGAAGTGTGGGGAGTGGTGCTGATGATTGATAACAGAGATTTGAGTTAATGTTGGAATTTGCTGATTTCTTCTAGATGTCTGGATACAGTGTGCGCTAATAAAAATGGTTTTTTTGTCAGGATTTTTTGACTGTTGAAATGTGTCCATTGCAAGTGCTGTTGAAATGTGGGCAGTACTGTAGGGTTAAAGATTTGTAGCTATTCTCGTTCTTGCTATATAGAATCAGCAGCATTCATCAGGGCCTTTTAGCGATCCTTCATCTGGATTCCCGGAAATATTGTGCATGTCTCTGACAGGCTCTGAGCAGGCTCTGTCACACTCCCACAGGTATGCTGTCAAGAATCTCTGTGTTGGACTAAACCATTGGTGATGTGATGGCATCATCGCTATCCTATGCTGCCTGGACTGTTTGCCATTTCCATAAATACAGCCCCCAATCGAAGCCCGTTTGCATGGAGAAATGCCTTGCAGTAGCATCAGTTCATTTTGCAGTATCTCCCAATACTTCACCTTGCAGATCACTGCCCTTATGTGACACGTGGTCTGTTGCATTTTGCCCTTTTGGGTGCAATATACTCGAGCAAGTTTACTCCTTATTGACGACTCATTTCAAATAGCTTTATTGTGCAGCGTAACCCTCTTTAACTGGAACTCATGGGCATCCCAAAGTAGGTTATGGTCTCTGGGATTTACTGAGGAGGACAGGCTTCCTGCCCCCCTTAGACTAAATGCCTGTTTATTATTTCCCATCCCTGCCCCAGACCTTCATATAGTACAAGGTCTGCCCTCCCTTCTGGTTTAGGCTGAATGTAGGGAACTTGCACCCTTTTTTTGGTGGGTCCTACTCTCCTTATTTTGCCGGCAGCTTTGATTCTCCCTGTACAGCACCTATGCACTTCTTACCTGAGGGGGCCTCTGCCGTTTATTTCCAAGTGGCCAATATGGGGTGAATTCCCAGTTCTTATGTGAAAGGCAGCTGCTGCTCAAAGGGGCCTGGCTACCAAACAGCGGTGATAAAACCTGCCCCACCTGTTTGCAGAGGCCACTTCCTTGTGGGTGCCACAGCAGGGAATTCTATGTTGTCCCACAGTATGGGACTAGGAGTGGCAGCTTAGGTCTAGAATGGCCCAGCGTAAGGACAGAACCAGCCCAGCAAGTGCTGTATGATGTCCTGTAATGCATGCTAATGGCTCTTCTAGTCTTCTGTCAAAGAGCGAGAAGCAAGAACTCATAAATGAGAATCACCTCACCTAGATCCGTGTAGCCAGGTCAGTCAGAGATCTTGTAAATATGAGGAAACGTACGTACGCTAATCATACCCAGTTGTAGAATGTGCAGATGAGGCTGGGGCAGTCTTTACAGGCATAGCTGAAGGAAGGTAAGACTATGCTGCTGTTTCTCCAAATCAAACGCCTACCAGCCTTATCATTAGCACAACTGTTTACTAATGCTGTCTCCCTGTCACTCGCACGTATAGCCCGGGTGAAAGTGAGGCAGTGAAACAGTGGTTTAGAACAGTGGTTCTCAACCAGGGGTAGACAGAGGTCTTTGAGGGGGTACATCAACTCATCTAGATATTTGCCTAGTTTTACAACAGGCTACATAAAAAGTATTAGCTAAGTCAGTACAAACTAAAATTCCCGGGGTCTGTACTAGGACCAGTCCTAGTCAACATATTCATAAATGATCTGGGAAAGGAGTAAACAGTGAGGTGGCAAAATTTGCAGATGATACACAACTACTCGAGATAGTTAAGTCCCAGGCAGACTGCGAAGAGCTACAAAAGGATCTCACAAAACTGGGTGACTGGGCAACAAAATGGCAGATGAAATTCAGTGTTGATAAATGCAAAGTAATGCACACTGGAAAACATAATCCCAACTATACATATAAAATGATGGGGTCTAAATTAGCTGTTACCACTCAAGAAAAAGATCTTGGAGTCATTGTGGATAGTTCTCTGAAAACATCCACTCAGTGTGCAGTGGCAGGTCAAAAAGCGAACAGAAAGACATCATTAAGAAAGGGATAGACAATAAGACAGAAAATATGATATTGCCTCTATATAAATCCATGGTATGCCCACATCTTGAATACTGTGTATAGATGTGGTTGCCTCATCTCAAAAAAGATATATTGGAATTGGAAAAGGTTCAGAAAAGGGCAACAAAAATTATTAGGGGCATGGAACAGCTTACATATGAGGAGAGGGACTTTTCAGCTTGGAAAAGAGATGACTAAAGGGGGATATGATAGGAGTTTATAACATCATGACTGGTGTGGAGAAAGTAAATAAGGAAGTATTATTTACTCCTTATAACACAAAAACTAGAGGTCACCAAATGAAATTAATAGGTAGCAGGTTTTAAACAAAAGGAAGTATTTTTTCACACAATGCACAGTCAACCTGTGGAACTCCTTGCCAGAGGATGTTGTGAAGGCCAAGATCATAACAGGGTTCAAAAAAGAACTAGATCAATTCACGGAGGATAGGTCCATCAATGGCTATTAGCCAGGATGGGCAGGAATGGTGTCCCTAGCCTCTGTTTGCTAGAAGCTGGGAACGGGCAACAGGGGATAGATCACTTGATGATGACCTGTTCTGTTCATTCGCTCTGGGGCACATGGCATTGGTCATTGTCAGAAGACAGGATACTGGGCTAGATGGACCTTTGGTCTGACCCAGTATGGCTATTCTTATGTTCATACAGACAATGACACATATGCTCTATACACTATACACTGAAATGTAAGTACAATATTTATATTCCAATTGATTTATTTTATAATTATATTGTAAAAATGAGAAAGTAACCAATTTTTCAGTAACAGTGTGCTATGGCACTTATGTATTTTTGTCTGATTTTGTAAGCAAGTAGTTTTTAAGTGAGGTGAAACTTGCGGGTATACAAGACAAATCAGACTCCTGAAAGGGGGACATTAGTCTGGAAAGTTTGAGATCCACTGGTTTAGAGAACTCTGAAGCAGACTGCAGAGGTGTCTGTTCTTTAGGTAATGGTGCATCTCTATTTTGCTTTGCACTAAGTGGTTCTTAGGATAGCAGTTCTTGGGTTGATACGTTTGCCTTTCTGGTGTTGGATATGGCTGAGCAGAGGTAATTCTCAGGCCTGTTTCCTCCAACCAAAACCTTTTGCCTGTAGCTGTTTTCCTTCCAGAGACCAACCATCTCGCTATAGAGCAACACCCAGAGAGAGGCTGTGAGTGGCGCTTGAGACTCCTGCCTCTCAGTGCAAAGTGCTATCCCTGGGTGGCCAGGCCATGCCTCCCTTGTGGTGTAGTGCTCTGTCTAGGCACTGTAATGATGATATAAACATGGTGCTGCAGGGTCCTGGTTGGTTGTTGCACTGACCCCTATCCAGTGTGCTCCAGTTTAGAAATTCCAACTCCTAGTGCCGACCTCACCCCCACCCTTGGGCTATGGGTTAGAAACTGGATCATTGACTTGCCTAGGGTGGAGTGTACAATTGAAACTTAGTCAGCAATGCCACTGTTGCATGAGTCACTCTAGAATCCAGCTTGCACTCTATCTCATAGGGCTTTGGGAACTGCAGGGTTGATGGGCATGCAAACAGGCCTTCACTATTAGTGTTGTGGTAGCAGCCAAAGGCCTTATTGGGAGCAGGGTTGCCACTATGGCAGACACTGTACAGACCCACAGTCCCTACCCCTGTGAGCTTGTAGTCTAATTAAAAATAACTCTAGTGAATGCACTGAACTGTAGAGAAGTGGGGAGGGAGGACATGAATCAGAATACAGTTGGGGGTTACAGAGTTAATGATAGCTGCATTGCCTGTCTGACTTCTTAGAAGCATAGCAGTAGAAGTGGATCTTACGGAGGATTTTAAAGGGGGAGAGGTAGCAGCCATAACGAAGACCATTCCATGTGTAAGGGCCATGCCGATGAAGGCAGAGATGTTTCTGTGACGTAGAGGCACTCACTTTCAATCACGTTCAAAGTCGGGTTGGCTGCCAGGCCCAACCCACCAAGTTGTTCCCATCTGATGGCTGATTGATGACCTGTGCAATAGGAGTTTGGGGTGATGTCTGAGGAATGCAGGGGAGTCTGTCTAGTAGCTAGTGGACATGGGTCCAGTTCACACACTGCAAGGTGCACTGATTGATATTCTTGTTGGCAGTCTCAGCAAAGAAGCTAAGGGTCAAAGGGCCATGGAGACAGGCAGGAGAGGCAGGAGTCTCGAGCTCCACTCACAGCCTCTGGTTTTTTTGCCCAGCTGGAGTTGATTCCTATGCTGGGAAGAAGGCAGGGGACAGTGTGATGGAAACTGCCCCTGTTCAAGTTGAACTTGTTCTGGCTCCAGGGGTGTCAATCTGGCATCTTCACAAAGTGCTGAATTCACACCATGTCTTTTTGAAGATAAAAACTATTGTACATCCCCTAGGAGACTGTGGGAAAACAATACCCAGGGCCCCACCACATGAACCGCCTTAATTTTCCTCAACCAGATTTCAGTAACAAGGGCGTGAGAAAGGAGGGTTTGGGCTAGTGCTTTCTGTACTACAGGTAACTTTCTTTTCCCACCCTCTCAAGATTTCAAGTCCCCCTATAAACATCAGTGACTTTCTCCTCCAACAGCCACACCCCAGAGCCGCATACCTGACCGAGAAGGAAGGACATGGAAATCTAACATTCTTCAATCTCCATTTCCTTTGTATGGCTTTGGGTTAAGTTCCTTCTGGCCCTGGCAGTGGGCCTCATGAATGGGAGAGATGGGTAAGGTGACCGGATGGTGTGGAGTTGCATGGCCTATTGCTAAGGGTATGTCTCTCTTCCCCTACCTGGCTTTATAAGTATGGCAGGTGGAAGCTGGAGCTCTCCACCCTTGGCTCTTTTATGTGGCAACATGGAAAGAACATTAAAGGTTGATGTCCAAGTTTGTCACCCACTACTCTGACTTCTGATGACATAGAGTGAATCAAGGCTGTCCTTCCAGAGAAGGGTTGTAGAGGGCAGCAGAGCACTAGATGTTCTGTGCTTTGGATGGAGTATTATGGTAGCAGATAGAAAGATGAATGTTCTAACCCACAGTGATGTCAGATCCTAGCTGCTGCTCTGACAGCAAGTCCCAGCTGCCATTGCTGGTCAGACACATGCTAATTGTTCTGGGCAGAGCTTTGGGAACAGACATCTCTCCTTCATGGAGGCTTGTAAGTAAGCTGGAGCCTTTCAGTCAGCTGTAAGAAAAGGGTGGGGGTTGCTGCAGAGACATTCTCCCTGCTCCCAGAGACAAAGGGATCTGAACTGGTCTGTTGTAGCACACCTTCAATGTATTGCCACAACGCTATAGAGACTGGAGCCTCTAACTGCCTTAGAGAGAGAGAGAGGGAGGAATAATTCCCTCTTGCCATACTTCCTCTGACCCTGTCACTATCATTCTGAGTCTCATTGGGGCAGAGACTGATAATCGGGCTAAAAAAACCCAATTGTGTGTGGAGGCAGGGGATAAAATGTCCACTAACCCTGCCCAGTTCATCTCACTGCTGGCCTAGAAGCAGCTCTCCAAAGGCAAAAGTTGGGGAGTAGCCTACTGCATTGCCTACCAGTCCAGAATTGCAGCAGCAGAGCCCAGGCAATCGACCTGGCTGTATAGGACACCTGCCCCATACTTCCACCTTTTCATGTTCTCTGTATGTATAAATATCTTCTTGCTGTATGTTCCAGTCTATGCATCCGATGAAGTGGGCTGTAGCCCACAAAAGCTTATGCTCAAATAAATGTGTTAGTCTCTAAGGTGCCACAAGTACTCCTGTTCTTTTTGCGAATACAGACTAACACGGCTGCTACTCTGAAACCTGCCCCATAGGGATGCATGTTGCTCTCAGCTACCCTGCCTGAGTGCCTGACTGGTGCTAGGGGGCTGCTGCTGCACACACTGAATTCCTGACTACCTGTCCCTTCGGAAAGGTGGATGCTGGCTGTACCTTCTGACTTGCCAGGACCATCACCTGAAGCTGCAGAGAGAGGGGACGTTTGCCGCAGCACGAATGGAAGTGTAGGCAGGAAGCAGCTGGGAGTGCATGTGGAATCATGAGCTGTTCACAGAGGAGGGTGCGGGCTTGTGCCCAGCCGCTACTTCCCAGAGTGCCCCACAACGCCTTGGGTGTTCTTAACACGTCATTTTCTTTGCATCGTTTTTACTTTAAAGAGACAGATCTAAGCAGGGGCGGCTCTAGGTTTTTGGCTGCCCCAAGCAGTCATGCCCGGGAGGCGCCCCGGAGCCGCGGGAGCAGTGGACCTCCCGCGGGCATGACTGCAGAGGGTCCACTGGTCGCGCGGCTCGGCTGGACCTCCCGCAGCTGCGGGCAGTTCGCAGGTCCGGCGGCTCCGGTTGAGCTGCCGCAGTCACGCCTGCGGGAGGTCCAGCCGAGCCGCGGGACCAGCGAACCGTCCGCAGTCATGCCTGCGGGAGGTCCACTGGAGCCGCCGGCCGAGTGTCCCCTCCGCAGTCATGCCTGCGGCAGGTCCGCTGCTCCCAGGGCTCTGGTGGACCTCCCGCAGGCATGACTGCGGCAGGTCAGCCGGCCCAGCCTGCCGCCCCCCCGGGAAAGGGCCGCCCCAGGCGGGTGCTTGCCCCGCTGGGCTCTGGAGCCGGCCCTGGATCTAAGTATGTTCAGACAGTACAGACTCCAACCCAAGACATTCAGTACAGTGCTGTTTATCTGTATGTGCTCGGGGTCATCCCAAACGGTTGGGTATGCAGGCAGTCAGATACATGGAAGGGCTATTAACTAACAGAGGGCTACACGGCGGTCGCACTGTGGATTTTGATAACTAGAATTTGGGGATCAAGGGAATTTGGATAATTGGACGTGTGCTGTATTTCCTTTTCCTTTCTTTTTCTTAATTCTGATTTGAAACTTTGTATTTATATTTATTTATTTATTTTGCAGGTTCCCCTGCCATGTTTGCAAACCAAGAGGTGCAATTGGTGACACTGACTATGCACATAAGGGAAAGGGAACGTCTCTGTAGAACTGAAGGCCCTGATCTTTCAACTGGATGTGGGTGGGTAGAGGTGCCAGCTGCAGCACAGAGTACCAATGACTTCTCTGGGGCTCTACATGAAGGGTGACCAGATAGCAAGTATGAAAAAATCGGGACAGACTGTGTGTGTGTGTGGGGGGGGGAATAGGCACCTAGATAAGAAAACTCCCCAAATATTGGGACTGTCCCAGGACATCTAGTCACCCTATCTGCATGGGTTCAGGGGTCCACCCACGGGGATCTAGCTGCAGGATCTGGCTTGGGGGGGGAGGGGGAACGTGCTCTCTGATAGGCCCCCCTCTGTCAATTAGCTCCACTGCAATGGCCCCGTGTCCACAGGTAGCTCAGTGCAGGATCAGGGCCACAGGTGCATTTCTCTAGCTCGCAGCCTGTTCCATTGCGTTAGGGCCCTGCCGGCTCCATCCCCGTTGAATTCTGCAGCAAGCGGAGAGAGACACAAGGGACCCCAGCGCCTCGGTGGGGCGGGGGGTGGCTGACCTGCAGCGGGAGCGAACCGGGCTCTCCTAAGGCAGGCACGGCCATGCGTTTGCTTTCGGTGCGCGGTCCCTTTAAGAAGGCCCCTCCGCAGGCTCTGGGGCCAGTGCACCATGGGATCAGCCGCACGGAGCGGCGTGGGGGCTGGGCTGCCTTTCCCACACGGAGCCGCGCAGCCTTTGGCAGGAGAAGCGAGACGTACCGAGGCCCCGTGCTCAGCCCGCCGGGGTGTGGCCGCTCCCCCTTTGCCGGGGAGCAGCGTGGCTGGCGATGATTTGATTGCACGCGCTGGATTTTTGCATTCTCTTTCTTTTGCTAGGTGCAGCCTCCTGCTCCCCTCCATCCTCCATGATGGCTGAGCCGCAGCCGCTGCCCTGTGCAATGCGGCTCCTTTCAGCTATCGCTATGGGGGTGCTGCTGGCAGGTCCCTCCTCAGCTGCAGCAGGGGATGCCCCGCCTGGCAAAATAGGTAGGCGCTGCTCCTTCTCACTGGAGAATGGAAGAGAGTCACTGAGATCACAATAGAAAAAGATGAATGGGGTGGGGAGGCCGGCCAGCCACTGATCAGAAGAGACCAAGGAGTGGCAGAGCTTATGAATCTGCAGGTCGGGGGGGGGGGCTAAGAGGCATTGGCAATGCTGGGGGCGGGGGACAGAACCCAGCCTTGGAAGAGCAGCGGGTGCTGAGGGCCAGGATTCAGGGGCATCAGCAGGAGCAACAAGGGCTGCTGTGATCAGGGTGGTGAAGCATTGCAGAGCTGTGGCCTTCAGTGCTGGCCTGTCTGGGGAGGGGGTGCAGCCATTGGTTTAGTTTGACTTCTATATGCAGGGGCAGCTCCAGCCAGGCCAAAGGGGGAGGGGGGGAATTCTGCGCCTGCCTGAGGCTTGCAATTTGGGGTGGGGGCAATGCTCTCTCTGCCCCACCCAAACTACGTCCATGGATGTAGCTGGTCAGGACTGGGGTGCGTGGGTGAAGCTGTGGTAGCAGCGTTGCCTGCCCAGCTCTCGCCTGTGCTGTGCTTGGTTCCGGGTAGCACATCCTGAATCCACTCCTTTCACCTGGGGGTAAAAGAAGAAATAACTCAGAGTATTCCAGTTCTCAGGGGGCTAGGGTGCCACGGACCTGGCGAGCCAGGTTTGCTTAGTGCCCTTGTGCTTGTGGCAAAACTAGCCCTCTAGCTGTCAGGAGATTGGGACTGATCTGCTGAGTGTGCCCCAGGCAGATGACCTGTGACATATGCCCACCTGGTGGCAGTTTGCTCGTGTGTACGTCTGTTCCCCTCCTTCCCCATCTCAGGGCTGGCTTGTAGCATGGGTCCAGTCAGTTGTTTAGCTGAATTAGTCTCTAGATAGGAAAGGCCCTCGGGCTGCTGATGGCTTGTACTGATGCTGCTCTGTCGCACTTGAGTGCATCTGGCGTTTGGTAATGGACCCCTCTGACCCTTGCTGTCCCCTCACATGGAGTTTCCCTCATCTATCCCCTCACTCAGGTTCCTCGGTCCTTCCCAGGTCTGGGACCAATTTTATTTTGATCCCAGCCTTCTTGCCGGCTCACTAGGAGCTGAGTACCTTAGGGTTGCTGCCTGGGGAGTCCTAGCCACTGCTCAAGCCCATTCCAAGGTCTCACACTACAGAGGCTGTGCTTTCTTGATCTGATGTGGTGTGTGGGGATAGTCCATGCTTTGGGGTCCCCTCTGTACACACTGCGTCTCCCTGCGAAAGCAGCCTCCTGCAGATCTGCTGCTCCGCTCTGTTGTGGCCGTGGTGAAAGCTGCGGGTATGTTCGTCATATCTAACAGGCCTATTTCCCTTGCTTCCCCACTGGCAGCCGTAGTGGGCGCTGGGATAGGTGGCTCAGCAGTGGCCTACTTCCTGCAGCAGCACTTTGGACCACAGGTGCAGCTGGACGTATACGAGAAGGGCAGTGAGGGGGGCCGACTGGCCACCCTCATCGTCAACAAGCAGCAGTACGAATGCGGTGGCGCCTCTATCCACTCACTCAGCCTGCACATGCAGGACTTCGTCAAGCTCCTGGGTGAGTGCTGCCCCTCCCCTCTGGTGCACACGGGGAGTGGGCAGGAACCCCTCTGTCCTTGCCCCTTCCTTGGAGCTTGGGAAGAGAAGGTCCTCGGTGCTGACCCTGCTCCTCAGGAGAAACCTGCTCCAGCCTGCAGGGCTGGGGTGTTTGCAGCACAAATTCCCCTCCCCTCCTGACAGCTAGGCCTCCGCCTAGATTAGGGGCCAATCATGAGTGCGGTGAGGATGGGAGGCTCAGCATTGCCAAACCCACCAGGCTGATGTGACATCCCAGCGTGATGATCTGAATCCCCTTCAGAAAGGGCTGGTGTCATCAGCACTCCTGCTCCCTGACTGCTCGACCCAAGGCAGGGCGTAGATAGACGCTGACGTGAGCTGTGTCCCTCATTCTGAGCTAGAGGGCCAGGGAGCTGCAGGGTCGGAGAGTGGCCAACAGCCTGCCCTCTGTCTTTGTTACACTCAATCCCTATTACTCCCTCGTCCTGAGGGACATCACAGGGCTCAGGACTGGGATAGCAGAGGGGCACGACGGGGGCCCTGTGGGACTTGGGCTTGGAGGAGCAGGGGCTGTGGGCAGGATCAAGGAGCATTGCAGTGGACGTGACAGAAGCCAGTCTCTGGGTGCAGCGTCAGTGGGAGTAATGCTTGAGGACTGAGGAGCAGGAGTTTCTGTCACTGTGGCTAAGAGTCATGATCTGTTTTCTGTTCAGCCAACCCAGAAGCAGTGTGTGCCCCTAATTTGTGACATCCCTCTAACAGGTCGTGTCTGTCCAGGGAGCTTGGGTCCTAAAGAGCCCACAGAGTGTCACACTGTGCATGTCATTAAGGTTGGGCCCATCTGGATTTCTAGTTCTCTGAGTTTGGGGCTGTTAGGACCTAGGGTTTGGTTCGGCTCATGGTACAGTGAAGAGCCGGTGACAAAATCCAGATCTGGATCTACATCCTGACACTTCGCCCCATCCCTGCCCCACACGCAGGGGCGTTTTGCTGTGGGCTCGCCAGCACTTGGGCCCATCAGCAGTATCAGTGTATACAGCAAAGGCTTGTTGTCATGCTCTGGATGGCTGACTTAGCTTCTCTCACTGTCGCCCTCTGCAGGCCTGAAGCACCGACGAGAGGTGGCAGGGAAGAGTGCCATCTTCAGTGGGGAGCAGTTTGTCCTGGAGGAGACGGACTGGTACCTGCTGAACCTCTTCCGGCTCTGGTGGCACTATGGAATCAGCTTCCTGCGCCTGCAGATGTGGGTGGAGGAGGTGATGGAGAAGTTCATGAGGTATGGGATGGCTCAGCAGCATCAGTGCTTCTGAGTGTGGAGAGAGTGGGTGTGGCCTTCCCCTCGGCCCCAGGCTGGGTGCTCTGTCACTAGGTGGCCAAGCTGAGAGAGGACACGTTAGCCCTCCAGGCTCGGTACAGGGGCCGGGATGGGTGTGTGTGCTGCTCCTGACTTCCTTTCTACTCGCCTCCTGCAGGATCTATAAGTATCAGGCACATGGCTATGCCTTTTCCAACCTGGAGGAGCTCCTGCGCTCGCTGGGTGGCGAAACCTTCATCAACATGACGCAGCGCTCTGTGGCCGAGTCCCTGCTGGAGGTGGGCGTCACGCAGCGCTTCATCGACGACGTCATCGCAGCCGTCCTGCGCTCCAGCTACGGCCAGTCAGTGCTCGTGCCCGCCTTCGCAGGTGAGGTCCGGCTGGTCATGCCAGTGCCCTGCGAGGGCCCCAGGAGCCTCATTGGAGCCAGCAGCTGGTGCTGCTCAGTGGACCCGGGGGCGCTCTGGCATTGGGACATCTGAAGCCAAAGACAAGCATGTATCTCCCCTGGGAGCAGGCGTCCTGGGGAAATGCCTCCCTTCCACAAATGGAGTCTAACCCCCACTGTTCCTTTTCCCAGGGGCCATGTCGCTGGCAGGGGCTCAGGGCAATACGTGGGCTGTGGAAGGTGGCAACAAGCTGGTGTGTTCGGGTTTGCTGAAGCTAACTAAAGCCAACGTGATCCAGGCCAGGGTGACTGATGTCTCTCTGCACAGCTCAGGTGAGCCAGTTGGGCCTCCTGACTCCTGCCTTCGCGGGGGTGGGGAGGGGAAGTTGACATTGGGGACTGTATATCTCCCAATGGGGCGGGGGCTGAGTCTGTAGGGCTAGGGGCCTCAGTGGGGTAGGGGTATCTCTAGGACTAGTGCATTTCCCTCTTGCCTCTGGATTTAGGGGCACAAGCAGAGCAATGGCGGAAGCAGAGAGCAGAAAATAGCAGATCTGCTGGCAGGAGGCGGAGGGCTGAAAGGCCTCGGATTCTCTTCTCCTCTGCCATCCCCCTGCTCTGCCCATTTGCGTCTGTTAGGTTTGGGTGGATGCCTTCTCCCTGTGCTGTCATGGTCTCATAAAGCATCGATGTGAGGGTGCCCGGGATGGGTCACGCTGAGAATGCCACACACCACAGGGCAGACTGCAAGAAAAAGGGCAGACACTCCCTAAAACTGGTGGTTTATTCTAGGGCTGTCAAGCGATTTAAAAAAATTAATCGCACTGTTAAGCAATAATAGAATACCATTTATTTAAGTATTTTTGGATATTTTTCTACATTTTCAAATATATTGATTTCAATTACAACACAGAATACAAAGTGTACAGTGCTCACTTTATTTTTATTACAAATATTTGCACTGTAAAAAACAAAAGAAATAGTATATTTAAATTCACCCACGACACTAATACAAATATTGTAGTGCAATCTCTTTATCTCATTCCTGTCGGACTTGGGAAGGCACTTCAGATTCCTAAACCTTGGGTCGAGTGCTGTATCTATCCTTAGAAATCTCACAACTTTCTTTGCGTTTTGTCAAATCTGCTGTGAAAGTGTTCTTAAAACATACATGTGTTGGGTCATCATCCAAGACTGCTATAACATGAAATATATGGCAGAATGTGGGTAAAACAGAACAGGGGACATTCAGTTCTCCTCCAAGGAGTTCAGTCACAAATTTAATTAACACATTATTTTTTTTAATGAGCAATATCAGCATGGAAGCATGTCCTCTGGAATGGTGGCCGAAGTATGAAGGGGGCATATGAATGTTTAGCATATCTGGCATGTAAATACATTGCAATGCCAGCTACAAAAGTGCCGTGCGAACACCTGTTCTCACTTTCAGGTGACATTGTAAATAAGGAGCCGGCAGCAGTATCTCCTGTAAATGTAAACAAACTTGTTTGTCTTAGTAATTAGCTGAACAAGAAGTAGGACTGAGTGGACTTGTAGGCTCTAAAGTTTTTTGTTTTGTTTTTGAGTGCAGTTATGTAACAAAAAAAAAAAATCTACATTTGTAAGTTACACTTTCATGATAAAGAGATTGCCTTACAGTACTTGTATGAGGTGAATGGCTGTGGCTGGACAGGTCTGTGGCGAGGGAGAGATGTGAAATGGGAGGCTGCAGTGCAGACCTCTCACACCAGAGGGTGCAGTGAGGCTAGCATGTGGCTCCAAAGCTCTGCGCTGAAATAGTGGAAAGCTCTGGCATCTCTGTGGCAGCCGGTGTTTCTCCAGTCGCTGGGGAGGGAGACTGTTGCCCCATCCCCGTCTGCTGCCACGGGGAAAGGAATGTTTATTGATCAGCCGCAGTTTGTCTCCTTTGCTCAGGGACCCTGTGTTGCCCGATGGCTCTGCCAGGTGACTCCCCAGGACTGGAATGGGGACATTGGGAGGGGGGGGGGTGTTGCAGTCCAAAAGTGAGATACAGTGGGAGTCGGGAGGGGGAGGGCACTGGACTGGAATAGCAGGGAGCTGCAGGTCAGCACTGAGGTGCATTGGCAGAGCTGAGATGGGCTGCAGGTCAGGATGCCGCTTGTGCTCTTGGTGCTCCCATCTTCGTGAGCGGTGAACCCAATGCTGTTGGCAAATGATGCTCTGGGCTGGTGGCTGTACTGAGTCTCCGTGCTGTCCCTTTGCAGACGGGAAAGCCCTGTACCAGGTGCGCTACGAGGATGATGAAGGCCAAGGCTCGGCCTTTTACGACATGGTGGTTATCGCCACGCCACTGCATTCTGGCAGGAGCAACATCACCTTTGAGAACTTTGACCCCCCCATCACTGACTTCCCAGGCTCCTTCCATCCCACCATCACCTCCGTCATCCATGGCTACCTCAACTCCTCCTACTTCGGCTTCCCTGACCCCAAGCTCTTCCCCTTCACTAGCGTCCTCACCACTGACTCCCCCGACCTCTTCTTCAAAGCTATGGACAACATCTGCCCCGTCAACATCTCAGGCGCCTTCCGGCGCAAGCAGCCCCAGGAGGCTGCCATCTGGCGGGTCCTCTCCCAGCAGCCCCTGGACAAGCAACAGCTGAAGACCCTCTTCCGCTCCTACTATTCAGTCCAGGTGACGGAATGGCAGGCTTATCCCCACTATGACTCCACCAAGAGCATCCCGCCCATCATCCTGCACGACAACCTCTTCTACCTCAACGGTGTGGAGTGGGTGGCCAGCTCCATGGAAATGGCTGCCGTGGCAGCTAAGAACGTGGCGCTCCTGGCATACAACCGGTGGTACCAGGACCTGGAGAAGATTGACCAGAAGGACTTGATGCACAAGGTGAAGACTGAACTGTGACACGAGCAGGGGCTGCTGGGGAGCTGGCCAGGAGCCTCTTCATTTACTAGCCTGCTGAGGGTTTATTGTTGGGGGAGAGACCACTGGATTTCTGGCCGAGAGGAGGGGAGGGTCTGACCAATATATTCCTTGTATGTTGTTGCCTTCAATAACGCCGACCCTGCACCACCCTGTGGCGCTAATGCCAGGTGCCTGCTACAGGCATCAACGCTCAGGCTTCCTCCCTACCCAGCCAGTGCCAGGGAGGGGTGAGGAGGGAACTGCCAGCCAGGACCCATTTCAGATCCTAAGTTGGGCTGGGGCTGTGCATCCTTAACAATGGCCAGTGCTGAGAATGGGGTGGGATGTGCAAATCCATTCTCTGGTCACTTACCCTCTGGGGCTCGAGCGTGGAATCCCATGAGACTTTCAAGGGGTAAGACCTGACAATGACAAGAGCAGATATGGGGCCTAAAATATGTGGCCACGTGCCTTGGGCCCTGACCCATATGGGGCCATGTACCATAGGCACAGATCCAGAGGTGGCTATGGACCTTCTAGTATGACCCACCTGGCAAGACCCAACTATCCTATAGAGCAGTGCTGAGTCTAGGCAACTGCCTGGCCCCAGCATTTCCTGGGCAGGACTCCCCTGGCTGGCAGTGCAGTCGGACTCCTTGATCTAGCTGCTGGGGTTGTCCTCAGTCCTTGCAAGACCAGCGCTGGGCCCAACGCTCAGGTCTTGGCAGGTATGTGGTTCTCCAGCTGCGACCAGGTCTGTGCTGTGAGTCCGTATGACTAGTGGGTCCCTCTCAGCTTCTCACCCAGAGCTGCTCTTGCTTTGTTAACCAAGCCCATCAGCTCCCCTCTAAATGCTGGCAGGGCAGGGGCTGGGGGGAGCTGCCAGCTAGAGGGGCTGACGCTGCAGCAGCCACAAGGCCCGCTCACCTCCTCTCTACAAGCATGACCTACAAACCCCTTTCCCAGCGCTAACCCAGACCCCTTTGGGCCTTGCTAGCCTCTCCAAGCCCATGCGTTGGGGACAGACTGAACGCACACTCAGGTTCCCTGGGGCAGAGGGATTGATGCTCAGTTTAAGACGGGTTTTCAACCTTTCTTGAATCATGTCCCCTGAATCTTAAAAAAAGACCTAACAGCGTAATCTAGAGGGAACTGGGGCCATTAATACATTGATTCTAATAAAGGGGATTCTGCTTGAAGTAAATCAATTCTTTGATCTGCTGTCCAACTGTGCACAGGCTAGAAAACCTTTTAAAAGCATGTCCCTTAATAGCCACCCAGTGTTCAGGGCAGTATTTCTCAGTTTCAGCATTGAAGACCCCGTATGCCCCGTCACAACACGCACTGAATTGGCCGGGATGCCGCTCTGTCGGACAGGAATGTCTGGGTCAGACCTCAGTGCGTGGCGTTGTGACCCCGAGTGAGGGGAAAGGCTGGCGATGCCGCCTAGAAAGTTAGATGTGCGGCGCCCCCTGGCTGAGAGCTGCTTGTGAGCTGAGTGAAAGCTCTCCTTGCCCAGAGCCATGTGGCCTCCATAGTCTCACCCACCAGCCCACGGCGGCCCTGTGGCCCCGATGAGTTGAGACTGCTCTGCTGGCTGGCTGGATAGGCCCTGTGGTAACAGAGATGGAAACTGGCCAGCAGCATCCCCAATGGAGGGTGGCTGAGGAATAGTTTGGCGGGGAGAAGAGTTCAGTTTTTTGGGACTAGAAGAAAAGCATTAGCACCCCCTTCTGGCTCCTTGAGGAATGGCCAGCCCCACTGTGGGAGGGTGGCCTGTGTGCTGGGGCTGGTGTGCCGGAGGAGAAGTAAATCGCAAGGAGCCAGGTTGGTTTGGCTGAGGAGCGGTGCCAGCAGATTATGGTGAGGGATGCGCTCTATTGTCAGTCTCCAGCGCTGTCTCTGAACTGCAGAGCAGAGCAGGTAACCTGCCAACCACAGCTCCAGCAGAGCCAAGGCATGAGGGGTCCTGCCTCTCTTCTGACCTTCCCCATTAAAGCTCCCAGGCTGTTTGGGTTGGTGGCTTGCTTGCTGTACCCAGAGGAGCTGGGCTGGCTCGGGGGGGATAGTGACTGAGGTGGGGATGAGGTGGTGGCCGTCACCTCTTCCTTGGGGGAGAAATACTTTCCTTGGTAGAAACGGAGCTAGTGCTCTGTACCAGGACTGCCTGGCCCAGGGCATTGGCCAAGCCGTCCCACCTCTTTGCCTCAGTTTTCCTGTGTGTACAATGGGTACCGCAATACTGGTTGTGAGGCTGACTTGGTCAGCCTCTGTGAAAGGCTGTGGCGCTGCTGAAGGTTAGCCCAGCTCAGGCTCATCCTGCAGACGCTGCCACTTGAACCAGGGCCAGCCAGATTTTGTCTGTTTTTCAGTATCCCTCCCTGAGCAGCAGGGGTAGCTGCAGGAGACCCTGTGCTCTGTGAGGGGGCAGTAGCAGGGCCTGGTGCCATTGTTCTGTCGATGCCGCAGAGGGCATTGGAGAGGCTGGCAAAGGGGAGATGGGCTCTGATAAGCCTGGGGAGGAGGGATTGACACCCCCACTGTGCCGAGGGGCAGTCCTGATCTAGTGCCCAAAGACCAGCCAGGAACCAGCCCCTTGCCTGTGCTGCCTGGCTCTGTACCTGAACCAGGCTTACCTGGGGTGAGAGGCCAATGCTGTGCCCCCCTTCCACTCCCAGCTGTCTTCTGACCCCACCCTCAACCTCTCCTGCCCTGCTCCTGGGGGCTAGTATGCTCCATGCATGGCTGGACATGGCAGCTTTCTCCAGGGGGTGCTGCCCCTCCCCAAGGGGTGATTTCTATGGTGGGCTTCCCACTCGTTAGTGCACACTGCCCTTGGAAGGCAGCAGAAGCCCTTAAGCCCTTGGAACCCAGCCAGGCTTCCTGCTCCAACCCGGACCCTGCTATCGGGTGTTCCAGTGGGGCCAGGCCCCGTCCCGGTGGCACTGAGATAAGGCACGTTCTTCAGCTGGGTGCAGCCCAAGAGGGGTGGCAGGGACCAGGGAGCCTGGAATTTCAGAGGCAGTATCTGCTGCTGGGGGCTTAGGTTCAGCAGATGTGCCTCCTCCCCAGTGATCAGCTGCTGGCAGTGGCCCACAGCAGCCCTGGCTTGTGCTCTGACCAACACCTGGCCAGCTCAGAGTCGTGGAATCAGCTGCAGCGAGCTGGGGTCAGGGCGCATTGTGCTCACCATCAAATACAACACCACCCCCACCCCCCGCACAGACCTGGGGCGGGTGCAGGGCTAGCCTGGCCACAGACTGGATCTCCCGTGCTGGCACTGCTGGGAGCTATAGGGGGAAATCAGGCCAGGAGCAGCTGCCTCTCCTGGCCTCTGCCTGAGGTGGTTTGGGACCTGCCCATGAGATGTTGCCTCCCTTCCGGTCATGCCTGGTCGTGAGACGGGGCGGCCCTTTGGGCTCAGTGGGCCAGTTAGCCCGAATGGCTGTGCAGCAATGCAAGTGTGCGGATGCGAGCCCAGAACTGAGCGGCTGCTGAGCAAGGGGAGCAGGTGACAGGCGGCAGCCAATGGGGCTGAAGTGCTGTCTTGAGGGGCATGGGAGTGGCAGTTGCCATTCACAGCTCCCAAGCCTTCCAGAAGTGGAGCCCTGCATGGCAAACATCCCTATCTTCCCCCTGCCCCCACCCCCATTCTCCTGCTTGAGGAGCTAGCTTGGGGCGAGGGGGTTGCGGAATGGCTTTCCTTCCAGGGCCCTGCTGCAAGCTGCAGAGCTGGCACGGCACACGGGGTACCCCAAAGAGCAGGGCCCTGCAGCAGTTGCTCATGCTGGAGGCCAGCTAGGGATATGTGGGTGCAAAGGAGCAAACCATCTCTAATCTAAGCAGCTGCCTCCTTGCTTCAGATTCCCCACCACCCCATACACTGTGCTTGTGCCTTGACCACCCCTCCGTGCGGGAGAGGCTTGGTGGGCACTGGCTGGGGCCCTTGCCAAATGGATCCAGAGGAGGAGGCTGGTCAGACGAGAGCTGGTGTCCATACACAGAGGCCGGGGGTTTGGTGCTGCCAGCATGGAGTGAGGGTGAGAGGACTCTCTTGTCCTCAGAAGATGCAGGTGCAGCCCACGGCAATGGTCTCCATGACCATCTTGTACTCCTTGTGGCACCTCTTCTTCTTCCTGCGGGTCTTGGCTCCTGAGCCCTCAGGGGGGTGGCACAGGAGCCGGCGGACAGGCAGCTTGCTGTAGATAGGGATGCTGACGATGGTGCGGTCCTCCTGCATGGTGAAGGGGTTGATGCAGCCGGTGCAGAGGCACTGCGCCTCTGGGATGTCTGCTGGGATCCGCGTTGCATCGTGGTTTATACTAGAGAAGAGGGAGAGCATGAGGCTTACAGAGCCTGTAGGGGAAAGTGGGGACAGGGGCAGGAGTGCAGGCCAGTTGCACACGGAGGCGCCTTGGATGAGTGTATGTGTGTGAGGGGGCAGTGCCTGCACACAGGGAAGGGGGAATACGTGCCGCAGTAACACACACATGGAGAAATGAGCCTGCACCGGGCTCTGCCTGTACATGGGGGGATGCCCATGCATGAATCAGTGGGCACCCATGTTGCAATGCCCACACATGGAGGAATGGGGGGGCAATGGACTCAGGGATGCAGATCACTGACCCAGTGCAATTGCTGCCCAATGGAACAGCATCCATAGGGGTTCCCCACTTGGTTAGTGCCCATTGGGTTCCCTTCACAGCAGAGCCCTGCCCTGTTCCTTTGTGGTGCTGGTGAGAGCCCTGCCCTGGGAGTGCCAGTCCCCAGGGGCGCTTTGCCCTGCAGTCTCACCTGTAGGCCCACGGAGACAGACTCCTCTTATTGGACCTCCAGAGCCTCAGGTTGACCTGACACTTGCTGTTGGCTGGCTCCGAGCTGTTCCGCAGCTGGCTCACCATCTCCTGGATGCTCTGTTCGTAATCCTCCAGCAGGGTGTAGGAGCTGTCTGCTGCTGAGATCATGGAGCTCCTCTTCAGCACGGGGTCGGGGCCAGGTGTCTGGGCCTCCGGCAGCTGCACCTCATCCCTAGCCACTCCTTTCCTCTTTCCTTTTGCTCCCTTGCTTTGGTCCTTGGGTTTGGTGGTAGCAGCCCACGCGAAGGAGACGGAGAGAGCGCAGAAGAGAAGCTGAGAAGGAAGCCAGGACAGGGCGTGACTCTCCAGGCACGGGCCAGCACTGGGAATACTTCCACCCAGCCCATACTGGGCTGGGGCCGGGGCCCAGAGCGGTTATGTTCAAAGGGAACAATATTCTATCGTAGGAATCGCCAACCCTACCAGGGCTGGAATGTCCCAGAGGGACATCAGTGCAGGGAGGCAGTATGGGGTCCAGTGGTAAAAACAGGCCAGGGCAGCAGGACTCCTGTGTTCCGTTCCTGAGTGCCACGGCCTTGTTGGGTGACCCCGGGTGAGACCTTAACCTCTCTGTGCTTCAGTAAAGGGGGCAAATGAGACAGGTTCTCCTTTGTAACCGGCTCGCAGGCGGGGATTCCAGCAATGATCTAAGCTCCTGGGGTGGCATTTCCTGAAGGCACATCCTGTAAGGTGGCAGCCTCAGGTGCTCCCTGTGCTGGCTGGGTACATGGGGCAGCTGACTGGCTCAGCCTTGCTCCTGATTACCAGCAGCTGGCAGCGTTTCCAGCGTGCTAGTGGGGAGAGCACCATGATGGCAGTTCCAAAGCTAGGCTGGCTGAATAGCTGCTTGTTGCAAGTGCCCTGAGTGTTGAAATGATGGAGGGGAGAGGCCGTTTGCAGAAAGTCAGGATAAACTCCCTAGTGAGCTGAACAGGCCGGGGGGAGGGGACTAGCCCCCATGTTGGGTTGGTTTACTAATGGGATAGAAAGGGTTTCTCTCTGTTTTTCCCCTAAGGCCAATGCAAACAGAGCTTTGGTCTGTTTGTTTCCTTAGCCACCGTTTGCAGGGCTGGCATGGCAGAGACCTGGAGGAGGAAATGATTACGGAGAGACAGCAGCCAGTCTAGCTTCCCTGGTGAAATGCAAAAGGGTAAATTCCCCATGGCAAGTCAGTGGTGAACGCCTGCCATGCTAAAGACTGGTAGTGACACAGGGATGTGTGGTGCACATCTGCAATTCCCACCCTGATGCCACCTCTAGCGGGCCACTTGTCGTCATGAAAAGTGGGGAGGGGGATTCTGGGTGTTGTACCTGCAGGGGCTACAGCAGAACATTAGATCAACTCAGCTAGATGACTCAAGAGCGTGAAGGATCCACACCCCGAGCGATGTAGTTGAACCAATCTAAGTCCCGGTGTAGCCAGTGCTAGATTGACGGATAGCTACCCCCTGCGGGGGAGGTGGATTTGCTGCCGTGCCGGGAGAACCCCTCCCATTGCTGCAGTACACGTCTATGCTGAAGCGCTGTGCCGCTGCGGTGTTCTGAGTGGAGGCTTAGCCTGGGATACGCCAACCCTCTGGAGTCACTAGTGCAAACCCTGATAGGGAGAGCACCCCCACCCCCAGGGGAGGCTGCCTGAGCCCTCATCTCTCGCAGGTAGTTCAAGTGAGCCGTGCGCAGCTTCCTATGTCTTCAGTGCTAGCTCCCCAGCCCCAGTTTGTTGTGTATGGGTGTTCTAGCCATGCTAGGAAAAGATATTTCTGTTCCCCCTGCCCCTTGACTAAAATGCACTTCCCCTCCCCAGCTTACTGCTGTGCTTTGTTGGGTGGACTATTTGTCAGCCCCCCCACCCCCACCCCCACCCCACCCCAGAGGTGGCTGCATTGCTGTAGGGAATCTGCATGTGTGTAGGGCTTGTAGATGGTTAAGGTGTGTTAGAGCAGAAATACTGAATAGTGTAATCATTAGCCAAACCCTCCTGGATTTCCTCCCCCATGACCCCTTGTGTGTCTGTCTCCCTAGCACTCCATTCCGTGGTTGTTCCTCGTGGTGTCAAGGGGGTGCCAGGGTACCTGAGCCCCCAGGAACTGGGCTACTGAGGTACCTGCCCTGTGTCCTATAAAGATGCCATTCTCCTGGCACAGTACATGACCTGAGTTGTCTCTCCTCTGCCTGTTGTGAGCCAGTGCTTTGCCCTTTGGCCATTCACCTCTGCTCCCTCCCTTCCTGTCTCCGGCCCAGTCACAGTGCAGGGCTCTCTGGCAATGTCTCTCACACTTCTCCCTGCAGGAGCCTGCTCCATCCTTAAAGGGCAGGGCAAGCTTCCCAACAGCAAACAAAGCCACCATTTCTACATATAGTCCCCAGTTGCAACTGGACACAGGAGTCTTCTTCACTCCCTGTCCTAAACCCGTGGGGTGTGACATTGTGCCCAGATAAACAGCTGCCATGCCCCACCCCAGAGGTGGCTGCATTTCATTGCTGGGTGCCATGGTTCCTACATGTATCTTAGCTTGCAGAGTGCTTGGGATCCTTGGGGCTGAAAGGAGCTCTCTGAATGCAAGTCGTTCTCCAGGCAGGAGCTATCACGCTGGCCTCTTTGCACTGGAATCTCTGCAGCCCACAGGCTCTGTGGCTGTTTTGTCCCAGCTATCCCAGGCGTGGGGAGCAATAACTCATCCAGGCAGAGCGCCTGTTTCCAAAGCAAACAAACCCCACCAGCCCTTCATAAACAGAGCATAAATAAAAAGCACCAAGTTTAGTGAAAGCAGCCCAGACACCTACCAGGGATGGAGCCCAGTCCATGGCAGAGGGCGACTCGGAGACTCCTCGCCGCAGTGTGACGGGAACAGGATGAACCAGGCGATTTAAAAAGGAAAGCACCAGCCCCTAATCTCTGCAGTGCCGGGGGGTGGGTCTGGCAGCACAATGAGCTTCCCCCAGGTGCCAGCACGGCTGTTGACAGAGGGACAATGGCTGGTGTTGTCTGGTGCTGCAGGCAGAACGTGGGCTCCCCATGGCCCACGTGCACTTTGCTGACAGCGTGAGCTTACGGGCTGTGCTTGCTTAAATACCTGCTACCCAGCACCGGGGCAGGCTGAAGGCAAAGTCCCCTGGAAAGGGTAGATGTGCCATGCAGACAGGCTGTGGTGTGCTTTGTGCAGGCTGCGTAGGGCAGTGGTAGGAACACAAGGCTGGGAGCAGGTGCCCTGAGTTCTAGTCCTGGCTCTGGACACTGCAGTCATGGCCCCCCCTTCCCAGGATGTGGAGGCTCCTCTCTAGGCCAAGGGTTTGGATTCAGCTGATGAGAAGCTGTTCAGGGGCCTGTGTGAGATATTGGGGAGGTCACAGCTCAGTCCCTGGTGCATAGGAAGCTACCCTGCTAATGGCACAGTATATGCCCTAAAGAGATAGGCCTGGAGAGATGGCTCCTGGTGCATGACATGGCTCGGGAGCTTGGCCGGCCAGCTGCTTTCTTCCTCTGATGAGCCGAGGTCCCAGAGCAGCCTCAGTGTTCCTGCCTAGGGGTACGGTGCCCCCTGGCCTGACTGATGAGCAGTGCAGAGAGCTGGCTCCAGGCCTTCCAGCCTTGCCAGCTCAGGTCACTTGAGGCAGAGAAGCGTCTAGGTGATGTTATTGTTCATTTCCACCACACATATCAGTGGCTTCTCTGAAACCCTCTCCGCCCTTCCCCCAGGGCTTTGCAGACAATGGAGTGGATGCGCCCAAAGAAATGCAGGTGTTTGTAGGGCACAGCAGAAGCCTGCCTGTGCACCCGGCAGAGGGGCTGGCTTTGGAGCTGCCGGTAAGCAGCACCGATGCGGTGCTCTGGACCGTCCCGGCTGTGGCAGCACACAAACACACACACTCATGGTGCATAAGGGCTGGAGCCCTCCAGAGTCGTGCCGGTCTGTTTGCAGGGGGACAAGCAAGGCAGAAGTGAGGTTCCCGGGTGGTCTCAGGCCAGGGAGTAAGGAAAGCTGCCCTGTATCTTCCTCGGTGAGTTTAACGCTGGATGATGATAGATAAATGTATAATGCTAACCACAGGGAGCTGGATCACCCCCTTGGCTGCGTGACCCAGGGAGAAGGCTTCAGAGCCCTTTTCAGGAGGAACTGGCTTGGTTGGTTGTGTGTTCATGACAATTGTATCAGTCTATGCACTGTGCTCTGTCGTGTGGAGCAGCGTGGCCAGGAGTCCCTACCACCAGGCCAGGAATTAGGGTCTGAATCTGTACCCTGGGGTGGGGCAGGTTCTCTTTCCCCCCTACGAGCCTGGATCTGGTTTCCAGCAGAGCTACTGCTGAGTGCAGTTGTCATGTCTGGGTTTTGCCACACGATGGTGTTGTCCTAAAGCCAAATGGCTTGACACCCGCTGGCGATCCTCCCCAGCCCTCTCCCTCAGACTAGCGTGGATGCTGGAGCGCAGAGGTGGGCTTCTTCTCTGTCCCTTGGGGTTTCCCTTCTCCCTCCTTTGCTTCTCACCCACACCCCTAATGATAAGCAAGAGCTGACGTGCCTCAAGCACCTTTCACCCCAGCACTTTCCCAGCTCCAAGTGGACCTGGGCAGAACTGGGCCCCCCGTCACTTTGCTGCAGACCTGGACTGCTTCAAACCTTGTGGCAACTGCAGGGCTGGAACCCTGACAGCCTGCTCCCAAAACACAGGCTGCAGCCTTTGGGGTACAAGGGACTCGCCCGGCATGGCCAGCCCCAAGCATTCAAGGAGTCAGGAGATTTTATCAAAACAACACGTCCTTCTTCTTCTTTGCCTTCCAGTTCCTGAGCTGCACTCGGGTCACGTGTTCAAGCTTTCGCCATACCCAGGAGGGCTAGAGCCAGCCAGGGCACTGCTGCATAGTCCTGTCTTATTGCAAGGCACAAGAGCAGAGGGGACTGTTAATACAGAGCTGGGTCCCATATCAAATGCCCCCGAATGCTAGAGTCTGAACTCAAATCAGAGCCAGACTTCGTAGCGGGTCCCTTTGCCTCTAATGGGCTGAGACAGATGCCTGAACCCAAACACCCCTCAATCTGGAGCACTGCGAAATCCGGGGCTCAAACCCTTATCTAGCTCAAAGGCTGGCAGCTGTTCCTGGTCATCAGCTGGTGACGTGTCAATCAGGTGTTAGCACTAGGTATCTACCAATAGGGGATGCTGCAGGAAGGTCATCGAGGAAACGGTCCCCGGGGCTGTAGCACGCTCAGGGATATGGCTTCAGGTGCGTCCTGTCTCTTAACACTCGGCTGCTTGTGGGACTAGCCCCTAGACTAGCCTCTATGATCCCAGACCTCCTGCCACCATCCCTGTCCCAGACCGCTTGAGGAGGAGGTGTTTGAATGGTCCCCACCAGAGTCCAGGAGGGGCCCACCGCTGGCACCTTGGGATCACATTGGGGCACAGGCTCCTCGCCCCACTGCCCAGGGCGTGTTCCTACAGCAGTCCCAGAGCCTGCAGCCATTCTGCAGTCATCTGCGCCTTGGGAATGCTTGGGATGCTTTTGCAGCGGCAGCAGTCTGGATTGTATCAACACTTGGAAATGCTGTTTACACATGAGAGAGGCTCAGAGGCATCTGCACTGGGAGCCAATTACCCGGTTTTGATCTTTTTTGGTGAAAAGGAAATGAGGGCTTTTCAGACATGGCCAAATTTGATAAGCTGGGCTGGTGGTTTCTCCCACTCTCCTTAAAGAAGAAAAGGGGCCATTTTGCCTGGCCACGGCCAAAGCCTAGCTCTGCGGGAGGGACCGCTCTCCAGCCAGGGCTTTGTCTTTGGCACTGCTGGGATGGGCTGGCTGCTGCTGTCTGCACCCGAGCGAGCGAGAACAGCACTGTGGAGGAATGGGCCAAGTGGAGGCCTGCTGTAAGCAGGTGAAACTCAGGTGGAGTCATGATTGCTTATCCCAGGACCAAATTTGGCCCAGAGTCTGCAGGGAAAAGTGGTGGAAACCCCAGGATGATGTTTAAAAGGCATGGGTGAGGGTGCAGCAGGGCTGAGCCAAGCCCCAGCAAGGAGATGGGCTGGATGGACTCACAGGGCTGCTCCACCACTGCGTTCTAGGAGGGAACCCACTTCTGCCATGCGGCGCCACTGCCCCACAGCCCTACGACCAGAGCAAAGAGGCCATGGCTGGGGAGAATTCAGCTTTGCAAAGTTCTGCTGAGACCTGCCATTGCCTGCTGCCCACTCAGCGTTCTGGAGGTGCCACCAGGCTCCTGGCAGTTACTCTCGCAGGCCGTGCTTAGCCGCCCTCGTCCTGCCGCACACTCCGTCGCTCCCAGTCGTGCTAGGAACTGCCAGACTGGGTCAGACCTGAGGTCCATCTAGCCCAGTATCCTGTCTCCAAGAGCAGCCAGCACCAGCTGCCTCAGAGAAACAAACCTAGAGAGGGCGGTTATGGGGTAATAAACCCCCCTGGAAAGTTTCCTTCTGCCCAATAGTTAGAGATCAGTGTGTGCCCCAAAGCTGGGGAGTAAGATCCCGGCCAAAGCTCTTGTTTTACATAAACTTGTCCCCATCATCACCCACTACTGTGGTTTCCTAGTTTCCACCCATTCCTATTGACTTTCCAAGTGCCCTACCCCAGCCTGTGGAAAAGCTGATGCTGCCTTTGAGGTTCCCTTGGAAATCATATAAACTAGGGGTCCCCATGAAAATCAGCTAAAATGACCCTTCTGAAAACAGAACCAACCTCAAGAATTTTAATGAAGAAAGAGGAGAGGTGAAGAAAGAAAGTCAAGTGTGCGTCTCCCATCCTGTAACCCAATTTGCATATTGCCTGTGCTATTTGTCGCTTAATTTAATGACAGTCCAGGGTGAGATCCACATCTGGGTTCTAGTTCTGTAGAAAGGGTTTGTTTCAGGTCTGTGATTAACAAGCTAATAATTTCACACACACATTGTGATTTCTCTCCTGAAGGATCCCAAAGCACTTTACAAATGGTGTCCACAGGAATCACTCGCCCCCTCTACCATGCAGCCGTTCCCTAGGGTGGGATGCAGCAGCCATTTTCCATCAGTAATGGCCATTTTGAGGAGGGGAAGTGAGGAATAACTTGAAACTGCAGGTGAGGATTTTAGGGAGGTGGGATGTAAATGTGGTAGGTGGACTTTGCCCAGGGCACTAGGGTTTCCACTCCAGCTCATACACAAAACACCCTGGCCTTTTCCCCTGCCCCTTGCTAGCTAGGGAGTTCTGAGGACAGCCTAGCCTGAGAGGATATGTGACAATGGAAAGGTAAAACTCACCATCCCTCAAGGCTAGGGAGGGGCCCAAATCAGCCCCCCCCTAGGTCTGAACATCCTGGGGACATGCAGATCCAAATCTCCTCTCAGGCCTGTCTCCTGAGCTGGGCCCGGCCTCCTCTGCTCAGCCTCACAGGGTAGCAGAAGCCTTGACCCTGCTAGGAAAGGGAAACTCTGCCTCTGATGACTCCACCAATAGTGGGTGGCATGGTGGCTTTGGCCTTTGGGGACTCTCTGTTCTAGCTGGGGGGTTCACCCAAAGGCGAAAGTGCTGACACCTCTGCAGACCAGAGGTACCTTTATGGGGCCATAGCCGGTGCAGTGGGGGTGAAGGCGTAGAGCCATGGCCAACCCAGGAGGAGGCAGATGGCGGTGGTGAGACCGGCCAGTGCCCACCAGGCAGCAGGATGATTAGTATTAGTGAGGAAGGCCCAGATTTTCAGAACTGTATGGGCGTAATTTGCATGTGCAGTTATGTGCACAGTGTCTGTAGCACACATGCACCAACTGAGACTCCATGGGCAGTTAATGCAGCTCTGCATGCAGAGACCATAGTTACACGTGCCAGTTTAAAACTCCAACATTAAATCTCAGTCAGTGGGAGTAGGATAGGACCCATAGGTGCTGGAAGTACGGGTGCTGGGGGTGCTGCCGCACCCCTGGGCTTGAAGTGGTTTTCATCATATACAGGGTTTACAGTTTGGTTCAATGGCTCCCAGCACCCCCACTATACGAATTGTTCCAGCACCCCTGGTAGGAAGGCAAGGTACCATTGTGATGGCTGATCGGGAAGGAACTGGCCAGGGTATTCCTGAGAAAAGCATGTAAGCTGCAGGTGTGAAGTCTCAGGAGAACAGGAATTCAGAGAGCAGCTGGACATAGATTGGCTGGAGAGACTTGTGGGGTGGTCGTTTGGCAGGGGGTCGTGGGAAAGAGAGGAGCTGAATCCAGCCACCTCCCAATCTGAACGGGCCATTCACGCCAAAGGAGCCCAAAGTGCTATGCACTCAGTGCGCAGAAACACACGTGGTGTCCCTAGCCTCTGTTTGCCAGAAGCTGGGAATGGGCGACAGGGGATGGGTCACTTGATGATGACCTGTTCTGTTCATTCCCTCTGGGGCACCTGGCACTGGCCACTGTCGGAAGACAGGATACTGGGCTAGATGGACCTTTGGTCTGACCCAGTATGGCCGCTCTTATGTTCTTACTCATGCTTTGGGGATGAGGGGATCAGCCAGTGCACCAGCTTTAGCCAGGCAATCGGGGAGCACCCTCTCCCCCCACCCTTGGGAGACGTGTGCCGGGATCATTCGTGCCCGCAGCAAGGAGACAGGACCCTGTGTTCTTTGAGCCCCTCCGACAGCAAACTGCAATTGTCTCCTCTGTTTTGGCAAACGGAAGGCTCAGTCAGTGCCCTCTGGGCTTTGAACTTGTAATTGCAGGTTAAAGGACTAAATGGGGGGAAGGAGCAAACCTGCCAGTGCACAAGAAGAGAAATGCGAGAGGGCTAACAGACAAGGTGCCTAGCCCTGCTCTCACCTATACCAGTGCAAGGCAGTTGAAGCCAAGGGGTCTGCATGGCAGGAGCTGAGAGGCCCCCGCATCTGCTCCATGAATAACATTTTCCATCCCTCAGACCCACATATGTTTCATCTAACAGCAGCATCCACCGGAGCGAATCCCACTCCATGAAAGGAGCAGCCGGCTGGGTGGGGAGGGAGAAGACCTGGGGCATTGCAGAGACTGTTCAGCTGTCCCAGTCATTGCCTGAGCATCCTCCCCCAGCAGGTACTAGCTGGCCTAGCCTTGGGGCTCTTTGCTCAAGTCCATATTTGCACAAACTGCTGCTTGGCGTGCTAGCACCCGCGAGAAGCCCTGGCCAAAAGAGCTTATTTTAAGCTTGTTGGACAAGAACATTGTTTGGTGGGAATTAAACTCCCTGTTCTCAAAAAAGGGAAAAAGGCAAAGTGCTTAATTCTGCCGACTCCTTGAGTTACATAAACACAGAGACATGTCCCGTCTGGAGGGGGAGCCAGGAATTTGTTACTGGCACTTGGTCGAGGTCAGTGCCCTCTCTATGCCCTCCCCATGGCATTCGTCAGTGCAACGGGGTAGGGGTTCAAGTCCCGTTGCCTACAGCTGCATTCCCCAGTGGTTCCCACCCACAACAGGAAGGCTTTTCCCATGTGATTTCCATTGGATTTGAGTATCGCTTTATCTTTGGCCTTAATGTTGTTGCTGTTTAGTTAATGCACAAACTTCGAGTAGCAGAGCTTTAAACAGACTGTAGTCGCTGAGTGTGTGATGCCCTTTTAAGGAGATAGCGTGCCTAGCAACTAGCACAGGGGGCTTGGGTTCCAGGACTCCTGGGTTCCCGTTCTGGCTCTGCCACTAACTTGCTCTATGATCTTGGCCTAATTACTAAACCTCCCTGTGGTCTAATTTGCTTCTACGCAGTTGGGATGTTACTGCTTCTGCCTATCTGGAACTTTGGCTTATTTCACAGGAGAGATGTGAGGTTTGATCTCATGCTTATGAATGTTTTTTAAATTGCCTTGAGATCCTTGAACAAAAGACACTAGGTAACAGCCAAGTTGAGAGCCATCCTATGGGGCAAGGCGAAATGCACCATCTCTGTTCTGCTTCAAGCTTCCTCCAATCCCCTCAGATCTCAACCCTGACCCATTCCAGCGCACGCCCGGCAATGCAGTCACACAGGCCCAGGGGAGGAGGCTTTCAGAACCCAAGGAAGAAAAATGATCTCCGTTGTCAATAAACAGCATGTCAGCAGAGCAAGGCCAATGGCGCCAGGGCTTCCAGCACATCCTGCCGCCACTGCTCCAGTGCATTTATCACCAGGGCAGAGTTTACAGCACGTCGCCTGTTACGAGTTCCAGATGCGCAGGTTTCCCACTGCACTCGCGTTGTTCTGCCTCTTTGTTTCCTCCTCTTGGTGCGTTTTGATACCGAGCACCTGGTGGAAAAAAACCTGCTTGGACTCCTGTTCCTAGCTCACCCTAGCAGCTTCCTTCCTCCTCCTCACAGCCCTCCCTCCCCCCGGCTGTGAGCAGCTGCCAAGGAAAGGCTGTCCACCTGGGCTTAGGATCATGGGTTTCATACCCTTCCCATTGCTAGGGTTGGGTGCCTGCAATTGGGGCAACCCACATGTCACCTGACCGATGTGTCCTTTGCCTCAGCACCCAGGCATGGTCGGACTGATACACCCACGGGTGGGCCCTACTGGCCCAAGACCAGTCTGTAGTTCATGTGGCTAGGGCCGAAGCCTGGAAAGCTCATTGGAAGGACAGTCCTAGAGGAAGCCCTCAAGCTCAAAGCCAACGTGGAGGTGGCCAAGATGGCTACAGAAGAGAAGCCTAGCTCCCAGGCCACATGGTCTATGTCTACACTGCAGCTTGGAGCAAACGTCCAAGCCCACGTAGACTGACTTGCACTAGCAGGGCTCGAGCTAGCGGGCTAAAAATAGCAGTGTGGAGGTGACTGAGGGTCTGACTAGCCACTCGAGCTGGGACCCAGGGATCGGGTGGGTCTGAGTTCAGGTGGCTAGCTCAAGCCTCCATCACTGCACTGACGTCTACACTGCTATTTTTGGCACGGTAACTGGAGTCTCGCAGGTGCAAGTCTGTCTTCCCCAGGCTGGGCGGCTCGCTCCCAGCCTCAGTGTAGATAGACCCACAGGGAAAGGCGAAGCTGGGATTGCTGCTGCTGCTCCTGGACCTACAAGAGCTTCCCACGAGGGGGCCATGACAGCTAACTGGAGGAGGAAGAAAGAGCCTGAGGAAATGACCCCCTGAACCCAGCACAGACAGACATTGGGCCCAGAGAGAGAGGGCCTCTGACCTGAGTCCATCTGAGATCCAGCCTCCCCGAGGGAGACATGATCAGGGCAAGTGATTCTGGGTGCTTTAAGGGTGATCTCTGGCCTGGCAGCCCTTCCAGCTCAGGCTGATTGCACAGAGAGCACGAATTGAGGAAAGTGGCAAAGAGACTATCAAAGCTCTGGCACCATCAGACTATTTTCCCTGAGGAAGCTCCAGTTCCTTCCCAAAGGCCAGGGCCATGGGAACCTGCCCATCTGAGGTGCCTGGGGTTTCTGTTAGACCCCCTTGAATCAGCTTCACCCAGGCCGCTTGGGGCTTTGCGCTTCAATTCCCTGCCGCGCTCTCTCTGGATGGGGGCAGGGAGGGCTGCAGGCCTTTCCACCTCTGTTTTTTGTTTCCTTTCAAAGCCCAAGTTTGATGTTCCAGGAGTAACGGGTTACAGGATTCCCAGCAATAATCAGCTGCAGCTGTGGAAATGCAGGAGGGCAGCAGGGCCCTGAGTGCTCTGCCTGGCTTTTGATCTTCCCGAGAGACCCACGCAGAGGCCCCAGCTACACTGCTGCTGCCACCGTGTCAGGCCTAGGGCTGGGGGTGGGGGCTGAACGAGGTAGGTGCAGTCCAGGCTGCAGAGCCATTTTCCCCTTACAGAAGTGTCCGAGGACAGAAGGGAAGGAGGCAACGTGCCTGTCTGTTCTTGGGAAAGAAAGTGAGCGGGGCCAGGAGAATGGCTGAGGTGCAGCCCTTCCCGCTGCTTCACAGAGAGACCGAAGCACAGTCAGCTAAATTAAAACAAGCCAAACAGCGCAAGGCACATTGGCTGGGTCGCTCTGCAGCCAGGGACTCCTAGCAATACAGCCATGCAGCCGTATGCATGGCAGCTTGGCAGCTCTGGCTGTGTGCAGCATGCATTTGTACTGTACACCTGTGCGCTGCACCACACACGTGTGTCTGTAGCAGCCACGCACACACACACACACATGCCCGTAGCAACCACACACACACGTGTGTGTGTCCATAGCCACACACACATACACGTGTCCAGAACAGCCACAAAATGCAGCCACACACACACATGCGTGTCCATAGCAGCCACACATACATACATGTGCCCAGAGCAATTACGCAATGCAGTCACACACACACATGTGCCCTGTCTGGGAATGCACAGCAGCTAAGCTTGATTATGTTCTGCAGTCTTTGATGTCTCTGGCCAGCGTGTGCACATCAAACCTCCCCATCTCGAGATCACCAGACCAGATGCACCGCCAGAAGAGGCACAGCCTGGGCAGCAGGAGTGCAAGTTTCCCACCCTCCTGCTATAGGAAGACTGGCAGCGTGCAGTTCAGTTTCAAGGGCTCATTTGGTATCATGGGTCTTTGCTGAGATTGCCAAATGGAGGCCAGTTAGCACCAGCTCGACAGGGTTATTGGACGCTGGCACCTGTCATCAAGGCAGAAGTGAGACACCCCCCCCAGCTCATTACATGGTGGCCACAAACAGCTACCAAATGGTAGTGACTCTTGGTCACTAGCACCCATGGCCCTCCTACACTTCCCTTAGTGTCACTCTGCCTTGCAGCTCCCACACTGGCTGCTGCTCCTGACAGACAGGTACAGGGTGGACAGATACTTTCGCCCACTTCTCCCTACAGCCCCCTTCTATTGTGCTCCCATCTAGACCTGGCTGCTGCCCGTGTCTCCACTACCCGCCAGTGGCGCTGTCCATGCAGCCAGCCAGGATGCCATTCTAAATTAAGACTCCAAACCATTCCCTAATTGGTCCTGTGTCTGCCTAGAGGAATGGAGCAGCGCCCTGAGCAACACCAGCCAAGGCTCCAGCTGCTGGAGGGTTTTATGGCCTGCAGACATCCTAACATTTACTTCTGAGCCAGTACCTGGCTCTCACTTCAAACCATTAAGTTGTCCCATGGGGATTTTGGAGATGGATTGTTAAACTCTTCTTTAAGCCTTCTCCTGCCAAACAAATCACACAACCCCTTGGCAAGCACTTCACAGCTAATGGTCCTGAGTTAATCTGTGCCCAACCACGTCAAAGCATTAGATGGCACTGTTTCACAGCTGCCCTCTTAGAACGTGCCTGGGCCAGCTTTGATCATTCCTGGTCTTCCGGGGCCCATCCCTGCAGTCTCTGCAGGAGCACACTAGCCACTTCAAGCAGCAGCCATTTTGCATTGGGGATATTTCCCCCTCACTCCCCTCCAGGCACAGCACGTTCTCTCCTGACTGCCAGCCGTGTCCTAAGAGTCCCGTATGCGTTCATTTACACACTGCCATTTCGGCACCTGCTGCCAGCTGATCCATACAGCCTGATCTCCCACTTGGCAGAGACAGGGCCAGAAGGAGCTGGAATCTCTTCCAGGCCATCAGTTCCTTCAGAGTTGGTGATAAAAGGCATCATTTTAGGGTTTGAGGGGGTTTCTTGGGGGATTTTTGCTTGTGGGCAGAAGCCCAAGTAAATCATTTCCCAGGGCAGAAAAGATCAAGGCTACAATTCTGCTTGCCCATTTGAGGGGTGTGGGCGGCTAAGCAGTCCCCTACCCCCAAGCATTTACAACTCTCTTTGGTGGCTAGATGTCCCCAGGTCAGGCTTCCCTCCTTGTAGAGAGCTGTGTGTGAGGCTCACCTACTCAAGCAGCTGGGCAGCGCTTTCCTGGGCAGCAGTAAATGTTTTACCTCCTGACAGGCATGGCAGGGTGATGGCTGATGGCCTAAGGGCTTGGTAATAGCACAAAGAAGCTGTCACAGCTAGAGTCACTGGTTCAAAGCTAGTTCAAATGGCGATGGTGATGCCTCTGTGGATAGAGGTGGGGGGGCTCAGTCCTAGTCCCAGTGGAGAGGAGGTGACCGCCACAGCTAGCAGCTTTGATATCATTCTCACCAGAGAGGCCAAGGAGAGATGAGGCCATGGAGATTGAAAGCCTCTCTCACCCCAGAGGTTACCTCGCTGGCACCCTGTCAGGTCCCAGCCTTCCACTGAGACAGTCAGCAAGGGTGAGGGTGACCAGACAGCAAATGTGAAAAATCGGGATGGGAAAAAGTCCTATAAAATGAGGGCATCTGATCACCCTACCAAAGGTGTTAACCGTGGTCTGTGAAATGGCCTGAGACTCTCACACCCCCATAGAGCAGCTACTGAATAGCTACCCTCCAGTGACAACTTTTGGTCACTTACCAGCGTGGACTGGATTTGAAGAGACCTCAAGGTGAAAGGCCTCACACCCCACTCCCTATCCCCTGGGCCATAGAGAAACAGGAACATTTATTTGCAAACCCCATGATTAGAGCTGCAGAGAGCAAAGTGGGCTGAAAACCTACCCCAGGCATGTTCTGAGCGTGACCCTTCAGAGCAGTGCTGACCCTGGCATGCACATTAATCATTCCAGGCTCCACAAGTTTAATCTAGACAGCACATGCAATTGAGGAACAAGGAAGCCAGGTTCTGCCTTCTGTTGCATTTAATAATATATGGGTTGAGAAACCCCGGCGTATCTCTGAACAGTCTCTGTCTGATGTCATGTCGCAGATTAAAAGGCTGTAAATGCAGTGTGTTTGTACATTAACTTGGAGTTACTGGAGAGGGAGTTTTGTTATCAGTGTCTGTGCTCTTTGTCTGAAGTACAGCAAAGTTCAGAGCACACACGCACCTTGTCCTACGCCTGCTTATCCTCTCCTAGAGGAGCTTGCCTGGGCGCCTTGAACAAAGGCCTGCCATCTGACTTGTGTCTGCTAACTCACCAGCGTGTGCTGGGAGCAGAGGGCCTTCTCTTTTGTTTTACATTGTTATTGACTGTAGTGCCGGGGCAGGGTGCCGGGCTGACAACTCTGGAGACTGGAGTCCTCTGCTGAGCCACAGAAGAGGTGCGGCAAGGCCAGCTTTCCCCATCCTTCCTTGGCAGCACACCTCAGCCAGGAAGCCGTCACACTCTAGAGGTGAGCACATGGCTCGGCCCATTCAGCCCTTGGCCTCCCTGTTCTGACTGCAGCCAGAATGCTAACTGGGATGGCCGTTTGTGTGAGATGAGCACTTTTCCCACTAGAGACTGGAGCAAGACCCACCAACCCGTTTCTCATAGGGACACTGGATTGTTAAGGACTTCCCATCACTCCCAGGCTGGGAGAGAGATAGGCTGGTGACCTAGAGGTGAAACCCTCCCTAATGCCTGACCAATCCCCTGAGCGCTACAGTCCATTCTACTAGATCCCACTTAGCCAATCAGGGGGATCCCTGTCTGGTAGGTGGACTTGCTGTGCATGTTGGCCCATTCCCAGTTGCTGGTTAGTGCAGGCAGCCTTCCTACCTGGGATAGTGGGGCTGGGGGTGTTGTAAGCTCCCTTGTAACATAACCCCATGTGGAAGAGAGTGATGTTTCCATCAGGTAGTTGGGTGCTATTGGATGTAGCATGCTGCTTTGAAGGGAGCCAGGACATATCCCATTTATACAGCAGCATAATGTGCCAAGGGCCAGAGCACAGATGTTGCAAGGCACATGCCTGAGAGCTGGGACACTGTGCTCTCAATTGATGGATGTATAAAATACAGGAGAAATGAGGGATTGTCATAGATCCACTCCTCAGATAGACCTCCATGGGTATAGCTATAATCAGTTGGGTTGCCAACTTGTGGTTGGCTGAATTCCTGGAGGTTTCGTCACATGATGTTGTCTTTAATTAAAGTTTAATCTTTAATTCCTGGAGACTCCAGGACAATCCTGGAGGGTTGGCAACTCATATGATCAGCCACGTCAGCCAGGCCCCATTTCCCAGTTTAAATGGCAATGCCTCTGTGGAAAGGCGGGGGGAGGGGGGCTCAGTCCTATTCCTAGTGGAGAGGACTCTTCGTCCTGGAGATGAGGGAGGAGGAAATTGTACAAGAATCTACTTTGAATCAGCTCACTGCTGGCCTTGATGTCCAGAGCCAAATGGGACCACCCAGGCCTTCACGGGCAGCCAGGGGGACACAGGTTATGGAGTGGAGACAGGGCAGCCAGGGATCATCTTTGTGGAGATACTGAAACGGAACCCTCTTCAAAGAAGGGTCCTTCCACAGCATCTCAGTGAAGCAGTAAAAAAACAAACCCTCTCCTTGGAAGCGTGCTTTGCCCCAAATGTTTTTCTTACCGAGTTGTAATAAGACAAGAGTTGTAAAGATAGTAACCTCCTAAACATTACCTTATTAAGGCTTCTTAGAAACCACGGGGCATGACCCCTCTGGGTCATGGAACAAGACTGGAGCATCCAGCGAACAAACAGAGGGTAACGTTACATTTTTCACTTCATTTAGGAAACCTGGTTTCTAATTATAGGGTTTGTTTAATGGCAGAGTTTATTTGTGTTTCAGTCGGAGCCAGCCCGTCAGTGAAAGATGGCTGGGGGGCTGCGTGTGGGTGGGGGGTGGGTACAGGAGCCAGAGGGGAGGGAGGGGGAGGAGAACGGCCTGCAAGCTGGAGGAGCTTTCTATGTGGTGGATAGACGCAGAAAGCCACGGGTAGAAGGAATGGATCAAAGCAGTTCACCAACAGTCAGGGCTAGGAAAATGGGGGTAGAGAGCGTAAAAAATCATAAAGAATTAGTACTAGAGGCATCTCTCTCCCTCTCTCTCTCTATCCCCATACACCTCCTCTACTATCCCCATATACCCTATCATCTATCTATCTATCTATCATTGCCGTCGTACTTGAGTGTCTTTGGAAGAGCCCCAAACAGCTTTCAGCCGTGTTACTGACGTACTTGGGACCATTTATCTCAGATGGTGTTTCCTATCTTTTTCCTTACTGGGATCCTGTCCCATCTAGCCAGAACCTACCCGGTCCCCTGTTATTTACAATATGGGCAGGAGAGGAACGTTAATGCAACCCCTTGCCACTTGTTCACAACCCCCTTGGAGGCCGCGACCCCAGGCTGAGAAGCCAAGCTCTAGAACAATGATGGCTAAAGCGGTGAGCTCATTTGAGGCTGCTGGGCAGAGTTGGCTTTACCTGCTGCCAACCTTCTCTGCTTTGAGTCTGATGCAGTATGACTTTGACTGGAAATGGGCTGTCAATGCACTTTACCGTGTCCATCACAGTGCCTGCTGCCTGGTAGTGCAGGCAATGAGCACTTGAGGCAGGGCACGGCCTGTGACCCAGCCCAGCAGAAGCAAGGAGGACTGCAAATCCCTTTCCAACCCACTTTCACGTGGGCTCAGCTCTTCACAGGGGGGAGGGAGGAGATGTGTCTGTGTGATGGGAGACGGGGGTTGGGGCAATGGGAACGACAGAGCAAGAGCTGGTAGGAGCTAATTGCTTCTGTGGCAGTTGCAGAGCTGATGGCTATCCTGCTGCACGGACTTAGGCCACCCATGGATGGGTAGAGTTGTGGTTCCTCAGTGGCTGACGGGAGGGAGGGGAGCATCCATTAGCTCTGCCTGTCTGCAGCAGCCTCACTAGATGGGCTTCGTATTTCAGGATTCAAATGAAATGCCTCAGTGGGTGGAGGTCTCTCCTTAAAGTCAGAAGGGGGGAAGGTTCTCTTCTGGTTTGAGGAGCAAAGAGGAATCAGACGGGAGCATTGAAACGGTACAGTTTGCGATGCTGTGTGTGGATTGGATCACACCCTGTAACCAATGTCAGGACAGGCACCTCATTCCTTGAATGTCCCAGGAGAGGGGTGTAGCATTAGGATCAATTCCAGGAGTCGGTAATGATTCCAGAGAATGAGGTGGTGTGATGGAGTAGGGACTGTCTGTGTGGAGGATGGGAGAGCAGGGGTGACTTTAGGTGAGGGACAGGTGCTCAGCCTGTAACCTGAGCCAGGGATGGGGGAGGTGTCTCAGCACCTTTGCCTGGGAAGCTGGACAAAGGAAGGGGTCGGCTGGAGGGAGTTAGGTCAGTTTCGGTTTGGGGCTGGGTGGTTGGAATTCAGGGAATCCTATGCTGGGATCCAAGCACCCTGAACCCCCAGAAGGACTCGATTGAGGGGTCCTGGTTGTGCCTCCAAGCTCTGCTGTAGCCTGCGTTCCTGTTGTCCAATAAACCTTCTGTTTTACTGGCTGGCTGAGAGTCACTGTGAGTCCCAGGAAGAGGGGTGCAGGGCCGGACTCCCACACACTCCGTGACAGGTGGCACATCAGGTTTGGTACCCTGGGATGGAGTTTGAACACTGGCACGCTAGCAGTGGGAAGCTCTGTATTTCACAGTAGGACGGGAGGGAAATCCAGCCTTGTTTCCAGGGTCTGCCTCTCCATCTGCCCCTTGCATTGCACAGGACTCCTGGGTTCTTAAGGAACTGGAGACGGTGCGAATAGTCCCCTTCATTGTTTTCTTTGTATGTTCTCCTTCCCCATGCCAGAAGGCACTTGTTTACAGCCTGTTGCCTTACTTAGAGGAGTGTATTCCATTAAGAAAAAGTCCAAACTGCCAAGGAAAATGCCCCAGCCAGGACCCTTTCCTAATGCCTCACATTCCCTTACTAGAAATAGCCCTGGAGCAGCAGTTTGCAGTGATAGCAAAGCGGGAGAGGGCAGCAAGGGGGAACAGAGAGGGTCTCTAGTTGGCCTATAACCCCGGATGGATCCTAGCAGATCAAGACCATTGCACACAGCGTGATGGGTTATCTCCTACTGTGTGCAGTGCATAGACGTTCCCAGGCATGTCAGTAGCTGCCTCTGCACCGTAGAACGTATGCAGCATTTGTAACTCTGCCCACACGCTGCTGGTCACTCATGGGCTGACCTTGAGTGGGAGCTGGGGCTTCTCAGAGCCCTGAAGATCAGACCTTTGCTTTTGATAGCTACTGACACCACCTGGAAAAACATGGGGCAGAAGCAGCCGTGTCTGCCAGTAGATAACTTCTGGTTCTCAGCTCCCCATTTGTTGTCATTGTCTATTGCCAAGGACCTTCACATAAAAGTGAGATCTTTGAACCCTTAGGAAAGGCAGCATGGTCTAGTAGTTAGAGTGGGAGTCAGGCGACTTGGGCTCTGTTCCTGGCTCCAGGCCAAAGCATTTCCACTGCTTGTGTCTCAGTGTCCATGTGTATGAAATGGGCTAATGAAGCTGGCCCTGCATTGCATGAGCTCTGTTGAAAGGTCAGTTTACTATCTGGAGTCCTCCTTCTACTCCAGCTGCTTATTCCCCATTTGGCCTTATGATCCTCCATCACAGTTAATTGCTGTGGCCATGACTGTGAAGCTGCAGGCAGGATTATAGCTTTGAGGAGTTTGGGTTGGGAGGATTCTCATTAAAAGTAGATGAACCCCACCCGCCCACACCCACACCCACAAGGGACAATGACTTGGGATTCCTGCAAATGTTTCTAGCAATAGAGAACCAGAGGGACAGATATGCAGGGACCAGAGAAGTGGGGGTGTCTCTAATCTGAGTGTTTCTCAGGAGTTGCCAAGCAGTTGCTAATTAAATCATTCTCTGGGAATGGTGCATGCCATACATGGGCTTGCATTCCACATCTGGGCACGGTCAGGCTCTGGGATGCTCTTTGCAAATGTGGCCTGGGGAATTGGGGGCTAGAGTGCTGGCTCCTTAAAGATCCCCTTAGGAAGGCACTGTATCTGTGGGGCCAGGCAGGTAAGATTGAAAGGAAGGCCCCAAAAGCAAAAGAGAACCCCCTTTCCACCCTGCACCCTCAAGACAGCAGTCCTGTCTCCCCGGCTCTGGGGCGTTGGTTACCCTCAAAATAGTTCACCTTGGACATCCAGGATTGCAAGCCCAGAGCCAGGCCTCTTGGTTCTGACCCGCAACCTTGGGTCCCTCATGAGGAACACTTGCCTTAGTGGTTGGTGGTGCAGTCAGCATTGAAACGGCAGGGTGATGTGTCCAGCCCATTGCTGCTGGCATTGCACCCTTCCTTGAGGGGTGACAGGGAGAGGAGGGTCAACGGGGGCCTTGCAGGGCAGAAAGCCACTATTGCTCCAGAGAAGAACAACTCAGCTTCGGTCAGACTGGTAGGGCCCCCCTCAGCACGCACCCCGAACAGGTTGGGCTCTGTTATTCACATGCTCAGATGCTCACATGCCTAAATGCCCTTTTCAAGCTTGACCAGGTGGAGCTTTTCAAAGTAATGGGAATCACAAGACACCCTAAGCCAGGCCAGGGAGAATCTCCATTCCCCTCACTGCCCTGCAATCATGAGGAACGGGCAGGGGCTGCATTTGAAGTCGAGTATTTCCCCTTAGCACCCCAGTGCGTTCCTCTCCCTCCTGGAGCGGCAGGGGGTCCTGTCGCCACTGAGGTAGGAGTTATTCCTTCCGCACACAGTTCTCAGGGCTCCTCTGCTTTCCCATATGGGGCAGGAGGCCGGAGAGGAAGTCAGTTATTACAAACAACTTTCTCTGAGTGAGTTCACTTATGTTCCCAGGCATGTAGCTGGCAACGGCCACAGGGCTCTCTCCCTCTCCTCCCCCTCTTTCCCCACCTCCCCTCCTTCTCTCACTCTCTTGCTCTCCCTCTCAGACTTAATGACTTCCACATGGGCCTCTGGCATCCTGAGCCAAGCCTCCCAGCATTGTCTGAAATCTCCAAATTTAGAAGAAATATGAAAATTGTCAAACGCTCCTTCCTTAGGGGGTAAAACCAACACTCAGCTGAACTGTCGCAGGTCAAGGCAGCAGGCCCACGTGATCGGGCCGCAGCCAATGGCTCCCCTCGACGCCCCTGACAGATGTGGCCGTCTGCAGCCTGGCCTCCTTTTTCAGCTCATATAAGGTAAAAGAAAAAGGTTTTCCAGATTCTGAGCACTGTGGAAGGAGTTTTCGCCGAAGACCCCCATGCCAGCTGCTTAAAAATCCCAGGCTGGCAGCACCGAATCCCAGTTGCACGTTATATTTTGAAGAGTGGAGGTGAGGCCCCCCCTTCTTCCCCAGCTGGGGCCTAGTGCACAGCAGGTGTGAGTGAGTCCTTCGGATCACCGCGCAACATAGGTACGTACACGCCGAGACCGAGAGAAGCAGGACTGAGTGTGTGTGTGCGTGGGATTCATTTTGGCACAGCTGCATTTCTTTGTATGTCTATCTATCAGATCTCCGTAGCTCTGGGGAGAGAGAGGGCTAGCGATAGGAAATCCATAGCTGTAATGGTCCCCAGGCTCAAATTCTCTGCTAATGGGAATACCAGTCTGTACCAGACACCGGTTTCCCCTTGTAAATGTAGCCGATCACCCGGCTTAGCTGCTCTTGCTTTATTCTGTGCTGAAATTCCAGTCTCCGTTTGTGCAACAATGTTGTTTCTCCCAGGTTGGGTAGGAAGGAGAGCGCAAAGCAGATGGACAGGAGGAAGGGGAATGGCAGGGAGGAAAAACAAGAATGGGTCTGCCAGGGTCCCCCTTCTAGCAAGTAATGGGGGCACTGCCTGTGTCTTTTCCCACTCAGATCACACCCAAAGGCTCAAGGCATGTGGGCTGGGGGTGGTGGGGATTGCTGGGTAGCATCCAGCCTTCAGGTGGTGTCTGTTTCAGTGGAACACTATCAGGGGCTGCCTGCCTGAGTGGGGCAGGACAGCCCCTCTCCCCAGCATATGGAGGTAGCGCTCTGCATCCTGCTCTCCTCTATTCTGCACCAGGGACCGTAGCTTTGCAATCAGCAGTGTCCACCCGCGGCTCTGCAGAATGCTGCAAGGAGGTGGGGGTCTGGGATAACAGAGCTCAAGGGAGTGGTGGGGCTGATGATTACAATGGAGTTGGGGAAATTGATTGAGTTGCATCTCTGAACATCTGAACCCTGAGGTCCGGGGGGAGGGTTTCCAGGCAGCCCCCTGTACTGTTTGAGCCTGCAGCGAATGAACCCGGTGCCCTGAGCTGCAGTTCCAAAGGCTGAGTGGCCAGCCCAAGCGGCTCCCTCTGAGAGTGGGGAGCTGGGTGCTCCTGATCCCCCGGGCTGCTGGCCAATGCCCCGCAGAGCAGCTCTCAGCGGCCAGGGCTGATAGTTTGCCCCATGGCACAGCGAGTCACACTGGGCTGCGTTTTGATCCACATATATTTCAGGGCGGAAAAATAAAGTGAGTTGACATCCCAGCCGAGGCTGGCTCCCCGCCCTTCCCAAGCGGAAGATGCCAATATAAACCATGTGAGCTGCACTGGGTTACAGAGATGTTGCTGCCATTTTCCCCTGAGACATGCAGCGGGCAAAGCAAGTGCTCTGGAGGAAGGGAGAGGGGCTGTTCTGAAGATGTTTAGGGGGCCCCGGCATCTCTCCTTGCTCACACTTGCCCAGCGGCTGTTTGCGGATCAGTGACTGACAGGATCCCGACTCACAGGCTGACGGAACCCCAAAGCCAGCTGGACCCGCTGCTGCTGGCTCGACTTGCTTTTCCTCCAGCTAGCAGCGCGGGCTTCCTCCCAAGTTCAGGCATTTCCACAGCTCCCTGCTTGGTGGCCCTGGCAAAAGGTTGCTGCTCTCTCTAGCTGCTGTGCAGCATGGTGAGAGTGTGTGGGAGAAGAGGGGCCCTGTGGCTGGGCCACTTAGCACCCCCTAATTAGGCTGCAGTGAAGTCCTAGAGAACACAACGGGGAGGCAGCTGCCTGAAAGCAAATCACTGTGTGGGGCTGTGGGCTAGACAGAAAACTATTAGATCCTCAAGGGATCAGAGTCCAGCCTTTTTAGCCTGACCCCAGCCACAGCTGCCCGAGCAGCACAGTTCCAGTGTAAATCCAGAGTAATCCCATTGACTTCAGTGGAGCTGCTGTGTATCAAGACCGGTGTGAGATCTGTGTCTTGCCACCCAGCTTTGTGCCTCGGTGTCTGTTTGTTTGCCTTTAGGAGTTGTCGGGTGAGCTCAGTGACGGGGTCTGAGGGTAACGGGGCAATTTCAGGAGGCTGCTAGGCTGGTGACATCTCCTGGCACCCCACATGTCACTTCGTTCTGATCTAGTCAAAGATCCAGCAGGCACTTCTACACCGGCTGCTCACCGAGGCTGCTCCAGAAAGGTCACTGCCCGACTGCAGCAGCAGAGGCTCAGCACGTTGCCCTGCCAGGGCTGACATTTCCATAAGGTCACAGCTGGCACACCCCTGTTCAATCTCTGCCTTACCATCCACCTCTCCCTGCCTCCCAGCACACAAGGAACAGAGCTTCTCCCAAACCCAGAGTAACCCCAGGGCTGCTCAGATCTCTGGTCATAGCAGGATTCTTTGCTAAGAAGGTTGGTTGCATCCAAGGAATTCTTCCATCCCAGATATACCCAGTCACTTTCCCCTGCTGCCAGCTGTGCAACTTAGAGGATAGATTGATGGACAGTTCGGCTCCAGGCCCGTGGGAATGATAAGTACCATGCTCAGGCCGCAGGGGTAGATCAGAGCTGTCCGTAGCAGCAAAGCTCCCCTGCCTCCCCCTCCCCCCACATCCATGCACCAAAGTAAAAACACTGGTAGATATCGAGGATTGCAGGCCAAAGGTTGGCTCGTGTGACCAAATCAGTAACAAGAGAGAAGGGCCGGTAAGATCCCCCCTGCAGTGCTTCCCACTGCAGCTGTCTGCTCCTTGGGAAATTCCAACATTTCGGGGAGGGGGAGGGGAGATTGTTCTGAACTGGAACACAAAGCTGATATTTTGAAACGTCCCAGAAAACGAAAATTCTGCAGAATTTCAATTCGGGATTCGCTTCAATAATGTCAAATTGTTTTGATTCAATGCAATCATGTCATTTCAGTTAGGGAAAATGCTTCTTTTTCATCATTTCAATTCATTTTATTTCTACTTTTATATTATATAGAACTATAGAGTGTAATACTATATACATATGTTGTATTTCATATAAAAGGCAAAACAAAATACATTGAAATGATAAAGTCAGAAGGAAATATTTTTACCTTATCAAAATGAAATGCGAAAGCTGGAATTATTTGTTTAGACTGTTGCCCATGAAAAAATTAATCAAAATTGACACATTCCCATGAACCGTTTCAATTTTGATGAAACTGCTTTTTTTTCCTATGGAAAATTGTTCTGTCAAAAAAAATGCAACCACAGCTCTATCTACTTCCCATTAGCTCTTCTCACACATACCCCTGCCACTTTCGTTATCCCCATTATACAGATGAGGAAACTGAGGCACAGAGTGTGACCATGATTTGTACACTATGTTAATGTTAGAGCTGGGCTTGGACTCAGAAGGTCCTAGCTCCCTGTCCTTGGACTGATGGAGGAGGAGATGGGAAAACCATCTGCTTGCACCTTAATCTGATCCCTTCTAGAGGTGGACACTAGGGGAGGGAGGGTGGCTGGCAGGAAGGGTCACGCTTGGGGCATGTGGATAGGCTTGACATACAATGGCTTACACTCAGAGAACCCCATAAAGCAGATTGTCCAAGAAAGGCTCTTGTGGGGGACTCCCACGTGAACCCTGCCTCTTTTAAAGGACCAATGATCCCTTCTCTGCATGTTGCAGCACAAGCTGGAGTTGCTTGGAAAAGAAAGTAACATCTTATGGCTAAAGGGAGGAATTCAATCCCTTTGCTACTCTCCCAGCGGTAACTGGCCAGGTCTCCAGCAGGCATATGACCAGGTGTCAGTATTACAGGGCCTTAGTCCCACCCTTCCAACTCACCACACTAGTAGCGTTCAGGGGCCCGATTCTGCTCTCGCAGAGTTACGAATGAGTTACCCAGTCGTAAGCCCTAGAACTTCCTAGTTAGAATGGAGGCTTTAATGCCTTTGTAGTTTTGTGCTGCTAGGCGAGGAGTTCATTTCCAGCACACACTCATGCATGACGCACCTCTGCCAAAGCTTTCCCAAGGAGTTCTCAACAGGCATTCATTTCAGGGGAAGGCTGTGTCTAGACAGGCTGCAGCCCTGAGTTGCTCCTGGACAGCGTGGCATTTCCCTCTTTGCTTGTCAGTAGTGTTGTCTGGAGATGATTAAGCTTTGTATTTTTTAACCACAGATTGCAAAATAGGTTCTGGGCTCCAAAGCTGGGAAGCTTCCCCCCACCCCACCCGCCCCAGACAAGATGCGCCATCTCCGTCCCCCCCTCTTCCTTCTGTCCTGCTCAGCAGGGCCAGATATTACAAGGGTTAAAGGGGTGGGGGTATTGTGTTGCATTGTCTATTGTGTGATTTCGTGCCAATCACAACAATTAATAGTGATGTGTGCATTTGTGTTTGATGTGTAAGATTGTGTGTACAAATGTGTTGTTTAAAACATGCATATTTGTGTGTGCTTATGTTAGTGTGGTGTGTAATGTGTCTTACAGAGTGAGTGTGTAGTTGTGTGTACATTTGTGTGTGTGCTAGACTGGGCGTGTTTAGGCATGTGTTGGTTAGAATATGTGTGGAGGTGTGTTACAGGGTGATTGTGCAGTCGTGCATGCATTTGTGTGTGCATTTGAGTGTGAGTATGTGCCAGTAGTAGTGTGCATTATGGGCTGTTAGAGGCACATACCCTCAGCTAACAGCCCAGGGTTTTAACCTGCATGCGTGAGAGGGAGAAAGCCGCCTTTGCTAGTGATTTGGAGTCAGATAGGACAGGATGAGGCAAGAGGCTGGAAATCTGAGCTCTGGGGCCATTTCGTCATTAGAAACCCTGGCCAAAAACACACACAAAGAGACTGAAAGAACAGTAGATGCGTTGAACAGAGGGGTGCCCGGGTCAATGCACAACACAAAGCAACAGCAAAGGGATGGGCTGAAGTCGTTGTTTCAGTCATAAGGACCCCAGTGACTTTCCATCCAGCCAGGTCCTTCAGCCCCCCCACCCCACCCCACCCCACCGACCCGCTGCCTTGGGACTGACGCAGGTTCTCCTGGGATGCTGCCTATATAAACCATTGCCCTCTCCCCGGCCAATCAGCACCCAACATCGCTTGACCTTGCCTAGCAGTCCTGGGCGAAGTCAGAGGGCGATGCATGTGCTCAGCACCTCTCAGGGTTTCCTTCTTACCCTGTGTCCCAGGGTGCAGGGATCCTGAATCGCTAGCAAGTGGGTTCCTTTCCCACCTGGTGGAATATGCCATCAGAGCAGAGGGGTTAGTTGTCTGTGAGAGTTCCCACTAAAATGGAATGCCTAATCCCAAATGAACACCCCCACGATGCAGGGGGGGAACACCTTGTGATGGGCCTCCCCTCCACTCCATATGGTAGGAGCTGTGGCCACATGACGGTGAAGGGGAGTTTCTGGCTATAGGTAAACGGAAGGTGAGAGCTGTCTTGTTTCAAGAGGCTGGGTCGGAGTATGTTACAAAAGCACCAGGCTGGGGCCTGGGCTCTCCCAGAATAGCAATGATGGACACCCTCTCTATAGGAGAGAGGGCAGAGCAGAGATGGGTGACGTGCACTTGGGGTTATGCAGCAGAAACCATGTGTATGTTTGGATGTGTAGGTGTGCAGGGACACGTGCTTATGTGCATACTATGCAGGTGAATGCATAGGCAGCACCCAACTTCGTGTGTATATGCAGGAACAAGTATGCCTGTGATTGTGTGTGTGCGCACGCATGATGCACGCAGCTGAGTAGGTGCTTGCAGACATGTAGTCATGTGTTTGTGCATGTGTCTATGTATGGGTGAGTATGTTTGCGTGCATGTTGGTGTATGTATGCCAGCTGGCGTGTGTGTATGTTGGTGTTTGGGTGACCACGCAGTGTGTAGTTATAAATGTTTGTGTGCGAGCAACACAACCTTTCATATGCTCTGTTCATTTTGAAAATATTGAATGTAACCAATATTTATTAAATGAAGGATTATATGTTAATACTGCTGACTGTCAGTATCAGGCCAGCACAAAACACACACCCATCAACCCAACCCATAGAATACTTGGAGATCCACAGCAAAGGGTTATGTAGGTGTGTTTGTTTGGTGCATTTGACAGCACTTTTGGAGAGCTAGTATCTCTGTTTCCCCTTTACAGGGGGAGCAATCAGTTTCTCCCATGCTAAAATGCTCCATCAGGAGGGGCGCAGGAAAACCCTTACAGCTTAGAAAAGGGATTTTATTAAAACAGGTCAGCTTGTGTGTTTTGAAGCAAATGGACATTTTAAAAACATAGTCAGCGTCGGAAAATGCAAACGGCCAGTGCCCCCTTTACAGAAGAGTTATTTGAGCTCTTTACACTTTCTGCTGTTACTGCTCGAGGGTCAGTCATCAGAAGTTTAGGCCCCAACCCCGCCCAGACACACGTGCGTCACTGGCGTTCAGTGGCACCACTCACACAAGTAAAGTTAAGCATGCACATAACGGGGTTTGCAGGCTCAGGGTCAAGGATGTTTATTGCAACTAGAACATGTGCTTAAAGCTATGAGTGAGCGTATTCTCGGTTGGCTAGGCTAGTACTAAGGGTATGTCTACACTTCAAGCTGGGGGTGTGATTTCCAGCTTGAGCAGCCATACCTGAGGCAGTTCTGATTGAGCTTGTGCGGTAAAAACAGAAGGGTAGCTGCAGTAGGGTGAGTAGCCTTGGCTACACTTCTATTTTCAGTGTGCTAGCTTGAGTAGACCTAGCCTGGGTATATCTCCTCGTGCTGGAAATCACACCCCCACTCGGAGGTGTAGACACACTGCAAGTCTCAGCTCAAGCCACAATCTGGCCTGGTGCTCAGGTACTGAAGTGAGCAGTTCCCCCTTTATTTGTGGTCATTGGAACTGGAAGAAACCAATGGACACAATCAGCTGCCCAAGTTACCCTATGAAGGTGCAGCGATGTCTTTCTGTCTAATCGAGGGGTAATCCTACCTCTCACTAACGTACTGAGTTCCCAGTTCTCAGCCTTTGTGGCACAGATTCCATGAGGAGTTTTCTTCTTTCCCAGCCTGAACCTTTACACTGTTCATTTTCCTGTGTCGCTACCTGCTACCTTGTTAGTCTGGCTGCAGCTCTTTGCTTCTCCTCACACCCTCACTCATGAATTCGACTTCCCTTCTTTCAGACCCTCATTTCTTTCTGTCACTTAAACCTTTCTGTGCCTCTTTCACTTTCTTTTCTGAACTCCTCTGAGCCAAGCACAGTTGGCCACCCTTGGGTGTCAGAACACCTTCTCCCATGTGCATGCACACAATACAGACACGTCTTGTGTGGGAAGGTTTAACAAACGGCCTTGTGTAGGAGGCATAGTGTGCTCCGTGATCTGCTAAGAACAGGCTCCTTTTACTTCTTACACAGGCTCAAATTAATTCCAGTGAGCACACTTAACTCTTAGGTCACTGGTTTTATAGAGATCCTCATCAATCTGAAAATCCTAACCTGTCTGACAATGCTGCACCCGCTAGAGTTACAAGTAGCCCCTAAGTAATTGAAGGAAGTGAGACCCTTTGTCTCTGTTCATGGTATGCATTCATCAGCCCTTTGTCATCGGCACCGTCCGACCCCTGGAGAGCTCAGACCCCAGTCCTGCAAGGAGGGCAGCGCCTGTGCAGATCCCATCCACTGCAACGGGCCCCATACAGAGCTCATGGTAGAGGTGCAGACCAGTCAGTTTCTCCCTTGCTGAAAAGATCCTTTTATAGAGATATAGCAATAGCAGAGCAGAACAAAGCCTTCTTGCAAAAAGGATGATTTTTAAAAAAATCAGGCCATGCTATTTAAAGGAGCCGCTGTCAGAAAAAGTCATTTTTAACCATGAGTTTGTTAAAAAGACTTGAATTTGACCGTGTCCCTACACATGCCCCATGTTCTGATGCGGTGCCCCCCACCCTACTGAGCAGCTGTGGGGATGAGCTCTGAGGGGAAGCCCTCCCAGATTGGAAGAAGAGTGGTCAACAGCCCAGGCCTTGAAGTTGGAGGAGGGAATAAAGCAGAAGAAAAATCAGGTGGTGGTGATGGAAGGCTCCTGGGAGGTACCTCTCTCATGGGGAGAATTACATCAATACCTGAGTCTGAGCACCCACTTCCAAGTGTATTGGATCAAGTGGCTTTTATTAAAGAGCTGCTCCAGCCTCATTAACTCGCTGGCTGCCCTGGATAGCAATGCAGAGAGGAGCCGACGCCTCCTCAGACCGAATTCCTCCTAACACATTATCCTGCCAGATAAATTAATGAGCTTCCCTAGGCAGAGGTGGCTCTATGTTTTTTGCTGCCCCAAGCACTGCAGTCAGGCAGCCTTTGGCGGCTTGCCTGCGGGAGGTCCGCTGCTAACGTGGATTCGGCGGCATTTCTGTGGGAGGTCCGCCAGTCCTGCACCTTCGGCGTACCTGCTGCTGGATTGCCACTGAAGCTGCGGGACTGGCAGACCTCTCCCGCAGGCATGCCGCCGAAGGCTGCCTGACTGCCGCCCTCTCAGCGACTGGCAGGCTGCCCCCATGGCTTGCCGCCCCAGGCATGCGCTTGGAGTGCTGGTGCCTGAAGCTGCCCCTGTCCCTCAGCCCCACAGCACGCTGCTGCAGACTTCATACACTCAGAGGCTCAGCACAGGGAGATGGGAGAACTGGTGGATTCTAGGATCAAATTTTTATTTGTGAGGGAAGGGAACAGGGGAAAGGCGGGTTATTATTTAGTCTCTGGAAATGGACTTACTCTTCAAGTGTGGACTCACCTTGTGGGGGTTGAAGGTTTAGGGCTCAAATCCAGCTGTTGGCAGGACTCAAATCAGGGACATTCAGGGCCCAAGGGTCTGATAGCTGCGTGTCCCACCTCCCCCGAGGGATGGGATTAGGGCCCTACCCTTCTCTGCTTAGCAGACTTGTCAGCATAGGGAGGCGATGCTGGGAAAGCCACCAAACAGCAAAGCTCTCAGTTGCTCAAGATGCTCCCCATTAAAGGAAGTGGTTTGCTAATGGGACCCATACAGTTTCCAGTACATCCTCCCCTCCCCACATTAGCTTGGGTATAGGACAATCAAAAGGGAACAGCCACTTAATAAACACTAGCTAGCATGGCAGCTTAATGAGCACCAGCCCCACCATGAGTGGGACTCTTAAAGGGGAAGTTGCATGGATCTCCATCCCTCCTCCACACAAAAGAAACTTTAAGGATTCTATTTTGCTGTTTCCTCCATGCTGCTCACTGCCCAGTCCTGCAGTCCTTGCTCGGACGAAGGGTAAGCAGGCTGAGCCAAGTAAATATAGCCCTGTCAGTCTGACTGATCCTAGGCAAGATATTGCAGCCGCGGATACAGGACTCCATTAATAAAGAATTAAAGGAGAGTAATATAATTAATGCCAATCAACATGGGTGTATGGAAAAAAATAGATCCTGTCAAACGGAGGTGATGCCCTTTTTGATGAGATTACCAATTTGATTGGTGAAAATACTAGTGTTGATGTAATATACTTAGGCTTATGTAAGGCTTTGACTTTGTACCGCACGCCATTTTGATTAAAAAAACTAGAACAATGTAAAATTAACATAGCACACGTTCAATGGAGTAAAAGCTGACGAATGGATAGGTCTCAAGATGTAACGTTAAACAGGGAATTATCAGCGCGTGGGCATGTTTCTAGTGGAGTCTGCAGGAATTTGTTCTTGGCCTTGTGGTATTTAATGTTTTTAATCAGTGAGCTGGAAGAAAACATCCAATCAGCACTGATAAAGTTTGCAGATGCCACAAAAATTGAAGAGGGTGGTAATAATAAAGAAAACAGGTCACCAATACAGAGCACTCTGGATTGCTTGGTAAGATGGGTGCAGGCATACACGATGCGTTGTAATACACGTAAATGTAAATGTATACATCTAGGAACAGAAATGTAGGCCACACTTACAGGATGAGGGGGCTCTATCCAGGGGAATGGTGCCTGAAAAAGTTTTGGGGTTCGGGGTGGATAATCAGATGAACATGCACTCTCAGTGGGGCTAATGAGAGCCTTGATACAAATCCATGGTATGCCCACATCTTGAATACTGTGTGCAGATGTGGTCGCCCCATCTCAAAAAAGATATATTAGAATTGGAAAAGGTTCAGAAAAGGGCAACAAAAATTATTAGGGGAATGGAACGGCTTCTGTATGAAGCGAGATTAATAAGACTGGGACTTTTCAGCTTGGAAAAGAGACAGCTAAGGAAAGCTATGATTGAGGTCTATAAAATCACGACTGGTGTAGAAAAAGTAGATAAGGAAGTATTGTTTACTATTTCTCATAAGACAAGTACTAGGGGTCACGAAATGAAATTAATAGACAGCAAGTTTAAAACAAATAAAAGCAAGTATTTCTTCACACAACGCACAGTCAACCTGTGGAACTCCTTGCCAGAAGATGTTGTGAAGGCCAAGACCATAACAGGGTTCAAAAAAGGACTAGATAAATTCATGGAGGATAGGTCCATCAATGGCTATTAGCTGGGATGGGCAGGAATTGCGTCCCTAGCCTCTGTTTGCCAGAGTCTGGGAATGAGCGACAGAGGATGGATCACTTGATGATGACCTGTTCTGTTCATTACCTCTGGGGCACCTGGCACTGGCCACGGTCAGAAGACAGGATACTGGGGTAGATGGGCCTTTGGTCAGACCCATTAGGGCCGGTCTTATGTTCTTGGATGCATAGCAATCTTGAGTAGGAGGACAGAGGTTATTTCATTTCTGCACTTGGCAGTTGTGTGACCACTGCTGGAATACTGTGTCCAGTTCTGGTGGCTACAATACAAGAACGAGGTTGATCAGTTGGAGAGGTTTCAGAGAAGAGCCCCAAGAATGATTAAAGGATTAGAAAACATGCCTTACAGTGCTAGACTCAAGGAGCTCAATCTATTTAGCATAACTAAGAGCAGATTAAGAGGTTAAATATCCACAGGAAGGAACCAATATTTCAATCTAGCAGAAGAAAGTATTACACGATCCAGTGGCTGGAAGTTATATATATATATATATGGAGGTATACCCATCACATAGAGCTGGAAGGGACCCTGAAAGGTCATCAAGTCCAGCCCCCTGCCTTCACTAGCAGGACCAAGTACTGTTTTTCCCCCAGATCCCTGAGTGGCCCCCTCAAGGACTGAAGTCACAATCCAAGGTTTAGTAGGCCAATGCTCAAACCACTGAACTATCCAGTCTGGATATAAGGTGCAATTTTTTAACAGTGAGGGTAATTAACCATTGGAACACTTGACCAAGGGTCATGGTGGATTGTCCAGCATTGGCAATTTTTAAATCAAGCTTGGGTGTTTGTCCAAAAGATTTGCTATTTTGGGCATGTTCTCTGGCCTGTGTGATACAGGAAGTCAGACTAGATGATCACGAAGGCCCCTTCCGGCCTTGGAATCTATGAATAGCTCCCCATTTAATGGGCATTTTGCCAGCATCAGGAATGGGCCCTGCATTACCAAAGTCCTGACGGGTCAGTGGAAGTCATCTCCTGTCCATGCAGCCAGAACCTCCTGCCTGGTTCATTCTGTGACATCCCAGCTGGGAGGCTTGAGGGCCTGGGACATCACCAAGGCTGAGGTGTGCTACAACTTCATGGCATGGGCCTGGGCAGGAGGAAGAGGAGGCCGGGAAGTGTTTGTAGCAGGGGGAACAGCAGAATGGTCTAAGCCCGGGAGAAAGAGCTAAAATTTTAGCCAGGTTTCTTCTGCTATAGAGCTTGGTGCTTTGTTTTTAATTCTGTGCCCTCTTGCCGGCTCCCTCTGCAGCTTGTCTCCCTTCCCGCCAGCTGGAGGCGCTGGTGGCTTCACACCGCGTCATGCCTCAGCCATCCACATGCATCCAGGATTCTGACAGCCAGGGATTTTTATCCAGGCTACTTCAACCTTTTGAATGTGACTCCAGAGATTTCCCTCTTCACCTCTCCTCTCCTTCCTGCCTCTCTCCCGCCCCCCAATCGCATGGATCTAGCTAAAAGAAAACTGGCTCCAGCAGGCCCATTGACGTGACTGTCTCCCCTGGGAATTCACTCTGCAAATTGCTTCCTCTTTGCTAGGAATGTGATGTGCAAACAGAGCAGGAGTTGCTCCCAGAGCCCCTAGCTCACACGCCCCAGGAGCACTGGGGGAAGTGGGAAGGATGGGGGGCAGGGGAGAAGGTCATCTCAAGACTTTTGACACAGAATCAAGGCTACAGTTTTTGTTTCCAGACACAATTTCCTCTGCGTGTCCTTCCCCGCCCCTCACTGCCACCCCCACCCTGTGCCTGCTGCTGAGAAGGGTAAGGGGCGGGCCTGAGCATGAGAGGAAGCGGGGAGAGGGGGGCCAGGCCCAGAGGCTGTGCGGGTCTGGCTGCTGGAGAGTAGGGGAGGGAAGGCGGCAGGGTGGGGAATGGTGTGATTGTGGTCAGGCTGGTTGGGTGGGGAGGGGACTGGGAGCAAGGGGAAAGTGGATGAGGCTGGGAGAAAATGCCAAGGGCTGGGAGAGAGGCCTGGGAGAAAGCGGTGGGGTGGCTGCTGTCCCATCACATCTCAGTCACCCCTGCACTGTTCAGGGGGAGGCTCCACCTTGAGTTGGCCGAGGACCCAAGGCCCATTTGCTGCCATCATCCCCGCTTTTCCTCAGGAGGCCCCGAAAGCTGCACTCGGACCAGGGATGCCCCCGCCTAGTCCTGTCCGGGGCAGGTGGCAATTGGGCCCCATCCCCTCCTGGCCTGTTCCCATCTCTGGCCCTAGTTAAAGAGCCCCCCGGCTGAGCGGGTGGGCAGAGAAATCCAGCGCTGGGTTCTGACAGAATGAGGGGTGCTAGGCAGAGCTAGGAAATGTGACTGAGGTTCTCTATAGAAATAATGGATTGAACCTTCCTCCCCCACACCGCACTGTGTCCATCCCCCCAAACTGTGTGTGCGCCTCTCTGTACCCTTCTCCCCTCCCCATAGTGCGCGCCATCTCCCCCAGTGCCCTTCTTCCCCTCCCACCAGAGTGCACCCTCCCTCACTCTACCTGCAGCATGGTGAGGTGGGGAAGATCGGGCCCATGGTGGGGAGGACAAACTCCCATGGGTGGGGGAGAACAGGACACACAGTTTGGGGTCTTCCTGTGCGTGGAACTGGCCTCGGACTTTGGTTATTATCAGAACTTTTTGCTAACAGGAATCCCATGTACCACAGTGCTGGCTTCCCATCCTAGGCTCCAGCTGGCCCCATGGCAGCCTAGCCTTAACTCACCAGCTGCAGTGTTGTGAGGGGAGTCTGTCTCCATGACAAGCCCCCTGCCGTTTCAGGGAGCCACAGCAGCCAGTTGGCAGGTGCATCTACTAGTCTCTCAGACTGAGGCCCTGTAAGACTGAGCACAGAGCAGCACCCTCCCAGCAAGAGGATGAGAATCTTTGGGGGTCAGAGGGAAGGGCAGCAAGAGCCCCCCACCCTCTTTGCAACATTCCCCAACCACAGTGCTAACCCCAACTGCCCTGTTACAAAGTGGGGGCAAAGTTGTGGGTCAAGGGAGAAACTTCTGCTGTTTTTTTGTTTGTTTGTTTTACCCTAACAAATGCACCAGTCCCAAACACATCACATGCAAACACATCATTAGGCATAAATATTTCTCTCTGAAGTGACTCCCAAAGGCCCATTGTTCTGGGTGTGAGACAGACCCAGAGAAGAGAGGATTCCTGGCCACAGGGCTTACCATCTGTCATATGCAGCCTGCGCGTGTGCACACACACACACACACACAGTATACACATCATGCACATCTTGCTCCACACCCACACCCACACCCATGATATACACACAGCCGGTATACACATTGTGCACATCGCACACACACACACACACACACACACACACACACACGATATGCACACAGCCAGTAAACACATCATGCACATCACACACACACACAGCCAGTATACACATTGTGCACATCTCTCTCTCTCTCTCTCTCTTTCTCTCTCTCTCACACACACACACATACACACACACACGATATACACACAGCCGGTATACACATTGTGCACATCACACACACACATGCTATACACACAGCCAGTGTGCACATCTCTCTCTCTCTCTCTCTCTCTCACACACACACACGATATACACACAGCCAGTATACACATTATGCACATCACACACACACATACGATATACACACAGCTAGTATACCTGTTGTGCACATACATATACAAGCTCACATCCATGTACATCCACGGTGCCTTCCCATGGCCTCGCTCTCTTCGACAGAGCTGTGGCCTGCAGTTTGGAAGCTCTCAGAGGGCACGTGCGTTTGCCTGTCATTCTCACAGGGAGTCTAGTTCCCAAGCATGGGCACTAAAATAGGATGTCCGTCCCTGGCATTGCTTGCTCAGACCAGCAGCGGGCGTGGGTACCATGAGCCCAGAGGATGGAACGAGAGGCATTTCCCAGCCTCTGCTTCCAGATGTCTTCACATCATCTCCCCTCTGCACTCATCCCTTCCTCTAAGCCATTAAAACCTGCTCTCTGTTCCTGGCATTATAACTGATCCCAGCAAAGCCCACAGAGCAAGAGCAGCAGCATGAAAGGCCCAGGACTGAATCCCCTGGGCCCCCTTGGCTTGCCCCCAGCTCAGCCCCAGGAATCTGCCTTGTTGACCATAAAAGGACAGGCATTTCTCATCCCCTGGAGGGAGGATGGGAAAGGAAAGGCAGCGCTATTTATAGTGAGCATCAGGGCCTGGACCTGAACTCCGGGTTAATCAGCCTGCCAGTCTGGGACCAGATTGGGATCTCTCTCCCGCTCTCCTTTTTCTCATAAACCCTTGATTTAAACCTGGTGATGAGGCAGGTTTGGGGGAAAAGCTCTTCTATGCCCCCCCGCCGCTTCCCAACCACTCTCCAGGGCCCCAAAGGATTTCCGTGAGGAGCAGTGGGGGCTCCATGGAGCTGAAATAACACTGCAGTATGGGAGCTGTAGGTACTGGGCTATATACGGGAGGAGTGTTTATAAGGGGAGGTGCAGTGCTTGGCAAAGAGCGAGACACGTCTGCCTGAGCTGAGATAAACCTGGCTTTGAGACGTGCCAGTAAGAGCTAAGATCACATCAGGGAGGTCTCCTCCGCCAGCTGTCTTGCCTCTGTTCCATCTGTCACAGAATGACACTGGTTCTCAGGCTGATCCTTGCAGTTAGAGCAACCAAAGTGCCTGGACAGAGGGCGAGATTCTAGTCCTAGATCCCCATGTCTTCCTGGCACATTGTCCAATGAGCGTTGCACAGCCGTGGGGCACTGGGCGGCAGAGAAGAGAGGTCAGGTCCAGGTGCAAGACTGCAATATTAGCTAGTGCTTTTCAGCCTGCAAACACCCCCACTGATGCTGGGGAAAAAACCCCGAGGAGGGATCTCACAGGGGCAAATAGGATGGCTCAGGCAGGTTCATCCAGGAATGTGCCAATGCCACAGCTAGGAATATGTAAGGGAAACTGAATACAAAGCACAATCCACCTAGAGTTCCCCAGACAGAGCTGCAGGTTAGAAGGCCAGTGAAGCTTTTCAATGGGCTTTGGATGTATTAATGCTGGCAAAACACATGGAGTTCCCTGAAGGAAGGGTGCTGGAGAAAGCAATAATGCCTCTTTGCAAAGTCCTGCATTGTGGCCCAAGATGGGGAGCCAGGAAGGCCTGAGGGCTAATCATTGCTCTGCCACAGACCTGCTGCTGGGCAGAGCCACCTAGGGAAAAGTTTTGTGCCTGTGAAAAACACCAGTGACAATGAGAAAGTTTTCATTTGTTTCAACATTTTCTTGGCTTTCTTTAAAAAAAAAAAAAGAATTCAAAATTTGGGGAGCTTTTGGTTGCTGAAAACTGAACAAAATTAGGATTTGGGGATTTCAATTACAACAAATGTAGGGACAACAGCCATTGCCTGTAGAAATGGCCTTTTTAAAAAAAAATCAATTTTTTTAAATTGAAAAATGGTTTTGAACAAAGAGTCCTTTAGCATCCACTGTGACCAGCTGAAGATCCCTCTGGCCCAGAGGGCTAGCTTGGGAATCCAGCCAGCCTTGTGATCTGTCTGTAGCAGGGCTCAGTTCCTGGGAGGATGCACACAATCCAAAAAGACGCAGTTATCCATTGGGCCTGGAGATATCCCTAACCTGGATCCATGTCTATAACGAATGCAGGAAGAAACACATTCATTTTGTTAGGATGGATCGGCAACCTTTGGCCCACAGCCCGCCAGGGTAAGCACCCTGGCGGGCTGGGCTGGTTTGTTTCCCTGCCGCATCCACAGGTTCGGCCGATGGCGGCTCCCACTGGCTGCAGTTCGCCACTCCAGGCCAATGGGGGATGTGGGAAGCGGCGGGGATTTGGGGGCTGTGAACGCAGCAGGTAAACAAACTGGCCCGGCCTGCCAGGGTGTTACACTGGTGGGCTGCATGCCAAAGGTTGCCAATCCCTGTGTTAGAAACATGAGAAAACAGTGGGCCAAAATCATCCCTGATATCCATTGATGTGAGGATGGGATACCATGACTCATGGCTCCAGGGCAGAGTGTGCATCACCCTGCTGAGACTAGATTCTGAGCCCTGGGCTACACTTCAAACTTAGATCAACATAGCTGTGGCATTTAGGGGAGTGAAAAATCCACACCTTGGAGCACCATAGCTATGCCAGCCTAACCCCAGTGTAGATGCAGCTAGGTTGATGGAAGATTGCTTCCGTCACCCTCGCTACCACCGTTCATGGACGTGGTGTTCCTGCAACGACGGAAAAATCCTTTCGCTCGAGGTAGACTGTGTCTACACTGTGGGGTTTTGCCAGCATAGCTATTGCACCATAGCAATCCATAGGAGATCAACCCCCTCCACTAGAGGGCAGCTGTGTGGTCGAGGGGTCCAGGAGAACGCTGGTTTAGATGCTCTCGGGACTCTGTGGTGACCTTGGACAAGTCACTCCACTTTCCTGTGCCTGAATCAGATCCAGCTAGGAAATGGCGTGAGAAGCAAGGACCGCCCTGCTCCCTAGACATGGATCCTCAGCCCTGCTTCCCTGCCGAAAGGAATTAGGGAGAAAAATAAATATCCACCTTGACTGAATTGGACTTGTCAGCACTGGTTCTCCACTTGTAAAGTAACTCCCTTCTCTTCATGTGCCAATATATTTATGCCTGTATCTGTAATTTTCACTCCATACATCTGAAGAAGAAGTGGAGTTTTTTACCCATGAAAGCTCAGGCCCAGCATTTGCTCTGTGCTCTTCTTCAGGGACTGGAAAGGTCTAAGCATGGGGGGATCTTCCCTCTGGCACTGGAGGGAGGAATAGTTCCCAGCAGATGTTTCTCTTCCAAGCTCCGTAGGACGCGCGGCCCTGAGCATTCCAAGAGTGCTTCATGGCATTTCTTCGGCTGCCGTCTCCTCCCTGGGGACAGCAGCTGAGCCCTCAGAGCCCTCCGTTCAGGATGACGAGAACTCTCTGCTTTGGTGTTTCCCACCAAGTCGTTTGGTGCAGGGCAATGGTGGGGCTGGGAGTGGGGCAGGAGCTGGGAAGCTCCTTGGAGGCTGTCCCATGAGCAGGACTTTGTGAATTCTCTGCGGGAAGCTTTGATTGCCATCCAGAAGTGGGGGACGTGCCAGCGTGGCTCTGATCTCAGAGAGCAGAACATGCCCTGGGCCTCTTGGTTTGGAAGCAGCAGGAGGAACGTACAGCTCATTACTCGCTTGACAGGAGTAAACCCACGCAAGCCTGGAGCTGAAAGGAGGCTCCATCCCCAAATGCCAGTTCCCTCCACTGCATGCATCCTGGTTTGTTATTGTAGGGTTGTGCATGAGTGCTGTGGCCATGTACATCTTGGCTTGTTATGCAGTGGTTGATTCTGAGTGCTGGGGCTTCAGAGCCTGGTTTATGATTGTCAGGGTTCTTAACAATAGTGAGGCAGTGCACATCCTGATTTGTTATTGTAGGGCTGCTTATAAATGCTGGGGCTGAGCATATCCTGGTTTGTTATTGTAGGGTTGCTCCTGAGCACAGTGCTATTAGTCCTGTTTGAAGGGCAAGGGTGACCCAGTATTAAAGCATTTCCTTGGAAGACCAACCCCCACCTGTGAGGAGTCCCAGGCATTTTGCACTCAATGCAGAGAGTGAAGCAGGGCTCCACAGTCTGCCGAGGTCCGCCGAGCACAGCAGTTCCCCTGAACTGCTCTGGGGGGAAAGCATGGGAGAAAATTAAGCAGATCATCCTCCCAGGAGCTCTGGGAGACAGCTGGGCCCTCTTCACCCCTAGAGCTCACAATCAGAGCCCGCACTCCGGGGGCAGCAGTTTAAATCCCCCATTCCCAGGGGATGGGGGAGCTGAGAGCGTGTGAGACTTATGATCTTTAGACCAAAGCATGGAAAGGAAAGAGTGGGAAAGGGGCTGAACAGCCAGGGAGCACCAGGGATACAAATACCCCTCGGGTCAGCCAGCCACTGCCTTTCTCTTCATCTTTTCTGTTTGCTCCTCTGTCCTGGGCCAAGTCTCTTGTCTTTCCTTTTAAACTGGAGGGGTGAACCCCTGTGTGCGTGTGTGTCAGTGCATGCATTGGGCACATGTGTGCTGGTGTTTACAGTCTGTGTGTGTGTCTGTGTGTGGTCCCTTGTTCAGAGACTTCTCTGACCTAAATGGCTGAGTCGCATCTGTGCGGCTGCTGCCTTTCTAACCGTTCAGGGAGCAGTGCAGAAAGCAGCCATTGGCCCGTAAGTCAGTCTTTTGGTGCTATACCTGGAGCAGCTTCCGGCACATCGCAGTGGTGGCCATCAGTGTCTGTATGGCCCCCTGGGACATGGGGTGGGAACTAGGACCAGCCAAGGCATCTTCAGTGCAATGCCCAGGGTGACTTCCTGGGGATGAGAACCTCATCACTGCTCTAGTGCCTTCCAGCTCAGCCTAGTCTCACTGCCGGGACCTGCCCACAGTAGGCCTGGCACATACACTGAAGCTTTCTGCTCAGGCACTGCTGCACGCAGTGGCTCATACAGCCTTATGCACACCTAGGAGCCATCCACCGATACTGGCTTCACTGGGCCCAGTCGCTGGGGCCCTCACTGGCCACGGACTCTCACACATATCTCATGTGCCGGCACATGTGGACATTTGCACACACACACACACATGTGCACCCAGAGTTGTGTGAGCGTGACTGCACAGTGTGTGAGCACAGGGGTCACTAAAGGCTTCACAGGATGGTGGAGCCAGGGCTGGAGTGTGTCTATTGCTCAGCTCACATTACAGACGCTGTCCTTGTTTGCACCGCAGGCTTCCCTCTGGTGTCTGCTTGCTGGGTCCTTAGAGCGGACTGGGGCACTTGACTGGTTTACAGGGCAGGGCAGTGCGAGAAGGGCTGGTGCTCCCCAGGGCACTGCAGGGGACCTGGCGTCAATTGGGAGGCCTGACCTCCCAGTGCCTGGGCGAGGAGTGTTCTGCAGCATTCCAGTGCAGCCCCTTTGGAGGACTCAGGCCTGACAGGTGTTGGGGGTGCAGAGCAGCGGGAAGGATACTAGTGGGGGAGATGCTGAGCAATGTAGGAGCTTAGTGGATGCTTGTGCGTATCGGGCACTGTAGCTATCTGTGTGGGATTGAGGAGCCCCAGAGGAGCACTCTCAGCTTGTGCCTCACACTCTTTCTCCCACTGCGTTACACTGACCTTCTCCTGCTGCCCACAGATACTAACAATAACAATGATCATAGATGTACCAGAACCAGCCCCCTCCCAACTTCTCCAAGCCAGGCGTTGGGGGGTTTGAGAGCCAGCGCCAGCCCTGAATGTTGCAGCTCGGGCCCAGCTCTAATAATCACACTGCATGTTGCCCTTCTTCCAGCCTCTCATCCCTGTGAGCGAGGCCAGTATTAGTTAGCCTTGTTTTACACAGCTCAGCTTTGCTTGGCAATTGTCCGTGAACACGGCTGCATCTGGCCTGGCTGTGCTCCCCCTCAGGACAAGGCTGGTGCTGGGCCTGGCCATGAGAGCCCGTGATCCCAGCAGAGTTCCCGTCCCTTGAAACACCCCACTCTCGCCGTGTATCCACACCAGCTTGGCCTCTGGCCCCTCCAGACCATACGGCTGCAATGTCCCAAAAGGCCACAGAGCTGAGAAGCAGCTAAACTCATGACACTTGTGACTCTCAGCCGCGTTTACATTGATATCCTGGCTGGCAAGCCCTGGTGACAGGGCCTTTCCTGGCTGCCTGTTGATCTCCATTCTCTCTTTGTCTCTTACAGGCATGGGATGCAGAGGACACTGGCTGAGTAAAGGAAGCAGTGCACAGCTGACAGCTTTGGAGAAGTCACGACTGAAGGCTGCCTGAAGAGGCTGTCGAGTGACCCATTAAGGGAGACAGCCTCAGAAATCCAGGCAACTGGCAGCAGGTCAACATAGCCTGTTAGCATAAGCTGATGGTCACTAAGCATCAGCATCTGTCAACGCACGCGCCACCACTTCCAAGAACTCTGACTTTCTTGTGACATGTATGTACTCTCTCTCTCACACACACACACACACTCAGGCAAGCACTCACAGACAGGCATATGCACAGATATGCTCGTATTTACCAGTTAATGGACACGATCTTTAGCTCGTCAAATTGCCCCAGACTAACTGGATTCTGTGGTCTTTTGTTTGCATTTCTATAACCTGTCCCTCAGTGTTGCAGAGGGGTATTTACAGGCAGTTAAACAGGTATGTACGAGAGCTGGCTCTGAATCAGAATCCCTCCTCTAATCCCTGGTTCTGAGCTTGCAGCGCAAGCGGACTCAGAGCAAGCACTGAATCAGAACAGCCCAACGTCTGGGAAAGGCTTGTCCAGATCTGGGCCCTGGGCTTTTGTTCCAGTCCAGCTCTTGTCCATACGCGGTGTGAAATCCCCGTGTGGCGAGGCGTCGGGTTTTGCAGCGTGGTAGTGTTATACACAGGTAAGAACTGGGGATGTGGTGTAGGATGATTCTAGCTTATACGCAGAATTAGCTGGAATGCCATTGTCCCCCTAAGCCAGTTTTTGGTGCAGGATTATTAGGCACTAATAGTGCCATGGAGCTAGTTTAAATGTTGTGTATAAGGGTTGGTTAATGGGGCTGTCGTGCGGTATGTATTCTCCCACTCAGGTAAGTAGGCAAGGTTAGTTATTCACTAGATCAGGGGAAAGCTGGCCTCTTTCTATACAGAATACAGCACAGGGTAGCTTCAGCTTGAGGTCCCTATTTGTGTGTTTTCTTTGGTGCTAGGGTAGCTCATCGCCTAAAACTCCATCCTCCCCAAACTGGCCTCCGACCTGCCTACTCTGAGCTGGGATCTGCCCCCATCTATTTGCCTTACGTTGTTTGGCTGCATTGTCACTGGCGGGTTTCTCTGGTGAGCTGACACATTCCCTTGCTGCTGTTGCTCATGTTCTGAGTAAAAAAATGCCTTTCTCTGCAGATTGGGAGGGTCAGAGCTGGCTCCAGGGTTTTTGCTGCCCCAGGCAGCAAAAAGACAAAAAAAAAAAAAAAAAAAGCCGCAGTCGCGATCTGCAGCTCTACCGCCGCCGCTTCAATCTTCAGTGGCAATTTGGTGGCTGGTCCTTCGCTCCGAGAGGGAGTGAGGGACCCGCCGCTGAATTGCCACCGAAGACCCGGATGTGCTGCCCCTCACTGCTTGCTGGGCTGGTGCCTGGAGCCGGCCCTGGGGAGGGTGCATCCCTCGCAATGGGCCAGGCCAGGTTTGTATCACAGCACAGAGCAAAGGTTTGCTGTGTGGCTCATCCCAGAAGAGGATGTTCTCTCCACCTTGGCCTGGCTGATTGCCTGGAGATAGGAGACTCCTGGGATCTCTTTGCATATTGCATCAGCATCCTCTCCATGCTAGTCAGGAGGAAAGAGATGTGGGTGAGCATTTTGAAAGTTGGCTGCCTTGTTATCATCCTCTAGGTTCTCCTGGGAGTCCATGTCCCATTTTCCTTGTGTGCGCGGAGCCTCTCTCTCTCAGATAGTCCTTTGGTGAGTGCCATGCTGAAATAAATTTGTTAGTCTCTAAGGTGCCACGAGTATTCCTGTTCTTTTTGCTGTCTCTCTGACTCACGGCAGATTGATTTCCAAACCTGGCTGCAGCTTGCTGCTCGCTTGCCCAGCTAATTCTGGGCCTGGAGATAACACCGCAGCTGGAAATGTTTCTAACCCCCTGATCTTTCAGGGCTGTGCTTTCAGCTGGCTTGTTCAAACCACTTCAAGGCTGAAACCTGAAAGAGCTGATGTGGTAAGCCAGTCTGCTCTGCTCCTGTCCAGCCCCGGTGACTACAGAGAAGCCAGGAGCAAAGCTTGCAGCTTGCAATAGGAGAAATGTACCCTGGCCAGGACAGGGTGAAGGTGTTGTGTTAAGAGGGTTTCTCCCACTTGTGTGATGATCTCTGTGATGTCTAGAAAGGTGTTGATTTCTGTGGTGCGACTGGAAAGGCTGATCCGAGCCTGTGTGTCTGATACCTGGTCTATTGGCTGTTATAGGTGGGTTGCCTGCAAATAGCTGGGGGAGGCTGGGAGAGCCACTTTCCCAGCTGTTTTTCCGATTCTGCACAAGCTTGGCTTTAATTTTGCTCTTTTCTTTCCCTCAGTGAACCTGGACACATGGGATTGGTTGGGAGCATGGGGGCTGGTGCTGGAGAAGGACCAGGACTCTTGGTACCATTGGACAGCCCTAGTTCATTGGAGTTAGCTGTAGAACTGACACCTGGTTTGCACTTTGCTCAGCTCCGTGGAGGCAGCTTCTTTCCTATGGACTCCAAGCCAGGATCCGCAGGTTGGATATAGGACATAAAGGAGGCGCTGCCAGCGCACCGGATGGAAGGAACTCCAGCCTAGGGAGCTGCCATCTGCTTCTTGTCAGGTTGTTGTGAGCGTCTGTTCCTGGCTGCCTGCTGACGGAGGTTGCTGGATCCCAGCATGAGAACGTTGTTATGATAGATGGTCTGTTTACCGCTTTTCATCCCTGCTCAGGATTGCACAGGATGTTAGTGCTTTTCTGGGTCTGGTCTCTCGCCCTCCCCCACTGTCCTTTTGCTCTCTCCACCCACCTCTTTCCCCCTCCCCACCTCCCGCCTCCAGTGCTCTCTGTTGCTACCATCTATGGTTCTGATCTATGCATGCAGGCCTCATGGGATTCCTTCCTGAAACACCTCTGCCCGTGGGGTTGGCCTCCCCTCCATGCGAGTCAGGCCGCACAAGTCAGCTCCAGGGGGGACAGATGGGATCAGCGTTGGCTCCTAAGCAGGTGTTGGCCAGCTGTGCAGCCTCTGTCATGGTCAAGATGCGCTGTTGCTTCATTCAAGGATGAGGATCAGAGAGGCTGGTTTAACTTCCATTAACTCTTTGATGCCTGAGCCTTTGCCAGCTGGCACGTGTCCAGGGATGGGGAACGTGCGGGGAAGGGGGTTGAATTTGCTGACACGGGAGACCCAATGCCCTGGCCCTACCAGTAGCCAGAGGCATTCTCCCTGCTGCTGACTTTGCAGATATCTCACTGTGAGTTCTGGCTGGAAGGGCCCAGTAGCCCAGGGATACTATACAGACATCAATAGTGCCCCAGTAACACCTCCCCTGAGCTCTTGGCAACTCTGCCCAGGGAAGAGCTCCAGCAACACCCCTCAATCCATCCCCACATCTGCTGCAAATCCCGGGGACCAGAAATCCACCTCTGTCGGCTCTGCTGCTCGGTCCGATGGGCGCAGTCTCCTCCCAGTGGGCCTCAGCAGCAGGGACCGTCCGGCTGGCATGCTGGGCGGGCTCTCGCCTCTAACCCATGCAGCCCCCGCTGCACGCAGCACTTTGGGAAATGCAATGCAAACAGTTTATGCTGGGATCAGCTCTCCTCATAAACACACTGAGACGCTTCCAGTTGCCTGAACAGCCCCCAGGCAGGGCTCAGGGCCTGTCCTGCTCTTTGTCCACAGCAGAAGGGCTGATTAATGGGCTTCTTTCCGGAGGAAACCGCAGTCCTGCCCACTCCCACTCCCTGTCCCCCCAGCAGGACTCGCAGGGCCACCCAGTCGTCTGCAGCCATGTTTAGTGCAGGAGGCATAAACTACATGCCAGCTCAGCTTCAGAGAGACAAGAGCCTCCACTGCCATATACGGGAACAAAGAGGCCTGGGAACGACAGTCAGGCCTGTTTACTTTCTCTCCTCGCCTCCTGCTCCCTTTTCATGGTGGATTGTCTGTCTATGTAGCTATCTCTGGGCTTACCCTCTACCCAGCACCTCGGTATCTGGACCTCATGGCTATGTGGCCTTTGTCTGTTCTTTGCTTTTCAAACAGAAGCTAGTGTCCTTTCCCCAGGAGCTCCACCCGCCGGATGACAGCCCTGGAGCCAAAGGTCCCTGCTGAGCCGCAGAACGTACCCGGCTAGGCATCCCCTGCCCACCCTGACCTGGCAGAGGGCACTGCAGTCAGGCCCATTCAGCCTCTCTGCTGCGACTGCCAACAAGGGGCCAGTCAGGGTTACTCGCGGTGGCCGTTCCATGGGGAGGTGACCTCAGAGCCTCCAGCCAGCCTGCGCTTGGAAAGGCAGCAGCTGGGGCAGTGAGCGGTAACCCCAGCGAAGTGCCTGGAGTGTGCTGGTACAAGGCCTCTGTGAACCCTGGGCTTCCCCAGAGCCCTCCCCCCTGAGGAGTATGCCAGACTCACCCTGTGCTGGGGCAATGGCAAAGTATCTCCCCTCCCCACAGCATCTGTACATCGGTGTGGGTCTCCCCAGGCTCTTGTGAGCTCCTTAAAACCCAGCGCTGAGCCTGGCTGTCCAACTCCATACTGCTCACATCTCTCCTGCATGGGTACCCCCCACACTGACTCAGCTCCCCAGCGCCTCTCCCAGCATAAAACCCAGGCTGGCTCTTTGCAGGCAGCCTCAGCCCATGTTTCATTAGCTGCTCCTACCCCAGTACACAAGTGAAACAGCCCTACCCTGCCCTTGGCCATACAGTGCCTTCCGCTGACCCACGGCCGCTGCTGCACCTTTGCCCCACTCTGCCCGAAACCCCTGTGGGAACCGCTCCATCTCACAGCTGACGCACTGTGTGATCAGGGCAGGTGACAGCAGGAGGGGACTGGAAACAGACACATACACCCCTGCTGAGACACACATATATACACCCATCCTAAGCCAGCTATTCCCAGCCACACACACACACACACACACTCACATAGACACAGCTCTCTCTCTCTCTCTCTCTCTCTCACACACACACACACACACACACTCACATAGACACAGCTCTCTCTCTCTCTCTCTCTCACACACACACACACACACACACACACACGTGTCTGCGCAAAGAGACCAAAGCTGGATGGCTACAGCTGGAGCTTCATCAATGTCTCCCAGCCCAAGGTGCAGTGCTGCATCTCTGGTCAGTTGTGAGTCTGAGATGAAGCACTGTAGCTCGGGAAGGGAGGAGCTGTGCAGCAGAGGGAAAGGCATCCGTCCAACGAGCCACACGGGAGCCCAGGCCAACAGGCCTTATGGCTCCAGGCAGCAGCTTCCCTTGATGGGCAGCAAGACGATATGACTCCCCACTTGGGTTCAGACCCATAGGGTGTGAACTGGGGAGAGAAAACCCCAGGCCAGGCACCTGGGGCTCAGCGCAGAGGTAGAGGGAAAGGTCTCTAGTACCAACCAGGACACAGGGTGCTCTTCTGGTTCCAGTCGGGCAGGGGAGAAGGTTAGGAAGGATTTTCAGGAAGCCTGGTATCTAGGCGGCCCCTAGTTGCACTGCAGTTGCCTTCATTGCTGGCTCTAGGGCTGGGTTTCCAAGAGCTCTGGGTGTGCACGTGTGAATGCACCTGTGTGGCTCTGTCGGCAGAGTGAGTGTGGATTCCCTCCCCTACAGTGGGTAGAGTGTGGCTCGCCCACCCTGGCTGCACTTTGGGAACATTCCCTAATGCTCAGCAAGGAGTTTGGAGCAGAGAGGAGCTGTGGGGAATGAACCTCACCCATTACAAGAGCTCAGATCTGTTAGGACTGGGCAGGAGATGTTGGGGGAGATGGACTCCATGGCAACAAGCCCTCCCAGGGCTGGCCCTTCGAGGAGCCTATGGTGCAAAGTGCTGCTCTCTAGCTGTAGGGCAGAGAGACATGCAGGAGGTATAAGGCAGTGGCACACCCCAAATAGTGGGCTGGAGCTGCGTGATTAGGACCTGTGGGCTTGTGCTGCACCCCCCGCCCCAAGTCCCCTGGGGATGCATGGAGTGTTAAGGGGGATTCATCTTCCTCAGGGGCGGGGAGTAACTTGGCTAAAGGAATGAAGGAGAGCGAGGGGGAGGAGGGGCTGACTGGGGTCAGTGCAGGGCGTCCCTGCAGAAGAGTCACAAGCTGGGTTTGGACACCTGTGCAGCACTCCCTCAGGGTAGCACCTGGAGCTGTGGATGGCTAAAGGACGCTCAAGTACTGGGGACGGCGGAAACCACACTTCCTCTCCCTGCCGTGTCCTCAGGGTCCAGTTTTCCCAGGAATCCCTTAGGCACTATGACGGGGATTCCTGGAAATACTGTTCTTGAGGCCATGGCTCAGCAGCTGGAGAAGACCTGCCCCCCTGCCGATGCAGAGACCTCCAGAAGTCAGCGGAGCTGGAGAACAAGGTTTGGAAGCACGTCTGGGGATTGACTTCTGGCAATGCCAGGCTGGAGGATGGGAGCAGGGCCGGTTTTAGGGTGATTCAGCTGATTCCCTGGAATCAGGCCCCGCGCCCCTAAGAGGGCCCCGCAACGTCCCAAAGGAGCTGCCGCTGAAGTCCCATCACTGTCTTCGGCGGCATTTCGGCAGAGGGTCCATCCTCCGCAGCATCGATTGAGCTGCCGCCGAAGACAGCAGCGGGACTTCGGCGGCAGCTCCTTCGAACCTAAAGCCGGCCCAGGATGGGAGGGAGGAGCTCTCCAGTGCTGTCATGCCATGGCCATGCTGGGTGTGAGGGGTGGGTGTGAGCCCTGGTTTAACTCACCCCAGCTCTGCCAAACAAGGCCCAAGCCCAGCCAAGTGCACAGAAGCTATTGCATCCCCCAGACCACAACTCAGCACAGTGCAAAGAAATCTAGGGGGACCACCAACAGGCCCAGGAGCTGCCCTGTGTGCTGGGATCCTGCAGGAACAGAGCCTCCTCCTTTATTAGCTCAGAGCTGGGGGCCGCCCCACTCCCTAGTGTGCTGCCATCATGGCTGTGGGGTGAGTTCGTGTGAGTAAAGGCCTCCCCGGGGTCCTGGGTGTGTTACTTGGCCGCTGCTGTGTAAATAAAGATCTGGGCTCATCATGCAACTTGTCCGTGGCTGGTTTTCTCAGGGGGGCGGGGGGGGTGAGGGGAAGTCATGCCCCACCATCAGCAAGTGCAAACAGGGCAGCCTGGGGCAATCCACCCGCTGAAGCCTCTGCCCCTCCTCGGCAAGGAGCAGCTCAGCGAGGCAGCTCTTTGGTTCCGTACTCTAGGGCTGTTCACCACCTAGTGCCATAGGGCCCTGGCCTAGTTACGTTCCTGGTGCTACCCCAACAGACATGTTAAATGATCACACTAACTGAAGCCCCCACAGAGGTGCCTTCCATAAGGCTGTGCCGAGAGCTTGGGATAGGCCCCAGAACCCAAATCCCCAGGGCAGGGGGCCTCTCCTCAGTCCCAGCGACTCCTCTCCATTTGCTTGAAATCACCACGCCACCCGTTGGTCAGCTTCACACCTGGGGGAGACCCTGATGCCCATGGGGCCGATTCCTCAGTAATTCCACATCCCAGGGAATCACTAGTTTTGACGTGACTGGAGCTCTCTGATTGCCTGTTAATGACGTCCTCCTCCACCCACCCATGTGGCATGCCCCAGATTAGAGCGTTCCCCATAAGCCATCCTACCACCGCAGTGGGATGGCTGGTCTCTTTCCCCACACCTCCCCGCCCCAGGGCCTTCACTGGGAACGTGAGTCTCTCACGCTGCCTCCAGCTCTTGTGACTGCCCCAAGCACGTGCACCCACTTTCCGCTCCAGCGCAAAGGTCGTGCGTGCTCTGGGCATCACGCTGCAAGCCCTCCCTGCCCTGCCAGTCTGGGCCCAGCGCTCTGGCCTACTTTAGCCATCATGCCCACCCTGCCACTCCCACCCCTCGGACATGCAGCCTGCTGGCAACAGCCCAGTGCAAACCTGCCGACTGCGGCGGAGCGGTGCAAAGACTGAGCCACGAGCGCCACCTTCTGGCTCGAGGTGGCTTTGTCTAGGCCATAAGGCACCCAGCACGTGATGCCGCCTGCCAGTGATGGCGGCTCAGTGAGCCTCACAGCAGTGCAGGGGGTCAGGTGTGGTGCAGGGACAGCGAGGATGTGGGGTGCCCAATCACACTTATGATGCGCCTCTTCTGCAGTCTGCCCACTAAGCTGCCTGCCCTGGGGCTACTCCGACAGCCCAGGCCTCATCAAACAGCTGCCACCTGTCAGATGAAAAAGTTTCCTGCTTTCCCAACAAAACTCCGCAGGCCTGAGGTCCAGGATGGGCAATAGTGAGTCCTGCCACAGTGATGGGCTCAAGGCCTACTAACCTTCCAGGGCTAGAGACAGGTGCTTTCGCCTGATTCCAAGCAGGACACCCCATCCTAATGTCTAGCCCTGAAGGGTCTGGGATACTGCACTCAAAAGCCACGTTCGGTCATTTTTAGCGAGGGAGTGCGATCGCCACACAGCCTGTGCAATTGGGCGCCTGCTGCTGAGGGTGAGGTCAATGAGAGGAACAGGTGACGTGAATTCAAACCCTGCTTTCCTCAGAAAATGATATGGATTGAGAGGTGCCCGCATCCACACTCATCTCTGCTCTGCAGAGTACCAGGAGCCTGACACCCCGCGAGAGCTGTGTAAGGGCAGACACACGACCAGCAGATGGCGCTGCAGGTCAGGCTCACAGTCCAGGATAAGCCTAAAACTGAGGGGCAGTAGCAGAGTGGGGTGACTCAGGATGGAGATAGCAGGGTGTGGGGTATGTGATCAGGCCTAGGAGCTTAGCAGAGTTTTGTGGGGCGCTCAGGATGGGAATAGCCTTGGGGTGGGAGTGGGCTGAAGGTCCGGCTTGAAGGGCCTCATTGCATGCAAATATGCTGGTGCATGTGACACACGTACCAAAGGTGCTTGCTGAGCTCCCACTGAACAACCCTGATCTCCCCTGCACAGCCCCCTAGTCTGTGGTTACTCCTGGACCCAGCTCCCCAGCACTCATGTTCTCCCTCTAATAAGGAAAAGCCATCAAGTGCTGCCAGAATAACCCCCCGAATGACAGCACAACAACCGGCTTCGCAGCGCTGGGATGAGCAGCCATCAGCAGCATCTTCCACTCCACCACTCCCTCACAGGCCCTCTCTCTGGAGACCCACCCCCATCTCCAGCCAGCCAGTAAGTGTCAGATCCCAGGGGGTCCCAGGCCCTCATGTCCTTTGGGCCACTCACCTGGCTTCACCTGGCATGTCTAGGAGCCTGGGTGAAGGCAGGACCCTGTGTGAAAAGCCGCCACTGGTCTGAGCTGAACTTGCTCTGAGGGAGGGAGGGAGAGGCATGCTGGAGAGTGGGACAAGGAGGGACACTCAGCCCAGGCCCATTCCTGCCAAGGGGAGAAGGCTCATGCAGCAGCAGCGTTCAGGGATGGGTGCACGGACAGGTCAGTCTGAGCCATTTCAGGTGAAGGAGTGACCCGGGCAGACCCATGTTCCAGTCTGCCAAGTCCATTGGGATCCCCCATTCCTGCCAACCAACACGCCAGAGCCCCCCAAACAGCTGGCAAGGATCCTTCTCGTGTGCTGGCTGAATCCCCTAGTCCCTGGCTTCCCATCCACACCTTCAAAGCTCTGTGATGCCATCCCCAGCTGGCACCTAACCCAGCTCCCTATGCTCTTCCTGAGCCCCCATCCTCATGCTCCCCTTGGCTCCTTGACCCCCGCGGCCTGGTGCGGCTGTTGCCTGGCTGCTGGAGAGGCAGACTCTGCACTACATTGAAGTGAGTAACACACAGCAAATCTCTGCCACCTCACCCCTGGGCTGTGTTGCACTGTAGGGTGAGGATTGGAGTCGCTGCTGTGGAGCTGCCAGCCCAGAGCTATTGGCTGGAGCAGGCTAGGCTGAGGCTTCACACTGACGCAGAGGAGCTGCAAGCAACACGTCTATGTCACTAGCCCCCCCCCCAGCTATGGGTGAACCAGGCAGGGAGCCCAGCCCAGCCCAGCCCAGCTCCGCCTGCATGGCTCAGCACTGCAGCACCAGCAGCATGGCCAGGGGCCACAGAGGGAATTTCCTTGGGACAGTCCCAGGTGTGAAGGGTGCGGGGCACAGCGAGCTCCCCTTTCCCCCAAGTTGTACCGGAAATGGTCACAGAGGGATCCCTGTTGCCAGCTCCCTCGGAGCCGAGCCAAGCCAGACTCCCTGCCAGCATCAGGCAACAAGCACAGGCAGCTGAGCCCTGGGGTCTCCCACACGGGCATAGGCTTTGCCAGCTGGCTCTTTACACCTGGACAACGAACACTGGGCCGGACTAAACCTCGCCATGCCGAAGGGTGGGTAGCTAGCTAGACGGATGCTGCGCTGATTGCATAGGAACTAGCTCACTAGTATTAAAAACCCTTGAGGGCCCTGTTTGCTGTCAAAAACCAGCCCCACCGTGTCTTTTACCCACAGTCCCCAGGCCCTTGCCTAGCCCCAGGGTCTCTGCTCCAGGCCATGACCCCTTGAAGCTCAGCCCGACATTACCCCAGGAAGATGTCACGGGTGCAGGATTTTTGGGGCACCTCAGCTACCTTGCAATGGTGTTTCTCCAGCTGGGGCCCCCCGCGGGGGGGGGGGGGGGGGAGGGAGCAGAGAGGTTCTGGGTTAGTGTATGGGAAGGGGGTCCCAGTGCTGTCTGGCCACCCCCCCCCACCCCAGCTGGCCATGGGTGCTGCAGAAGGCCTAGTGCCTCATGCTGCCTGCCTTCCCCCACCAGAGGGGGGCAGCAAGACTGAACGAGGCTCCCCAATCTCCTTACGCCCACCAGGCTGATCCCTGACTCACTGGGGACGGGGCGGTGCCCAGGGAGCATTTCCAGGTGATTCATGGCCAGGAAACGCTTCCTCAGCAAGGCCCTCAGAGCCAGGCATCGCCCTGCACCAGCTGCGCTGATTCCCGGGGCCCATGCTCAGGCGCATACCCAGGGCTAGCGCCAGCTGGCCAGCCCCTTCCCGGACACAGCCCTTGGCCGCCGGGCCTTGCCCATGGCTCGTTCGCTCCACCTAGGTGATGGTCAGTGCCTCCCCTCCCTGCCCTCCCCCTTCCAGGCTGCTGCAGGGCGAGCAGCGCGGTGGGTTGCACTGCTTGGCAGGGATGGGGTGCCCCATGAGTACCGTATCAGCCATCACCGCCAAGCGGATCCCAGCCAGCCGCCGGCCCCACTCGGGGGAGGGGAACCTGCCCTCTCCATGAGCACTGCCAGCTGCTCTGGGCACCGCCTGGCAGGTTTCCTTCACCGTCGGGCCCCGGGCCTAGTTGGCGCATAAAGAGTTAGCTTTGCAGGGCTCACAGCACGGGGCTGGAGCGTGGGCTAGCCGGGTGACCCCTGCTGGGCTATCTCGGTGCTTCCTGCCCCAGTGGGCCCCTCCATGCTTCCACCCCCAGGAATACATGGTGCATGCAGGCCCCTTGGTGCACCCGCCCAGCACAACCCAGTGCCCATGCGTCTCGGTGCTCGCAGCACCTGCCTGCCCCGCAGCACGAAATTCCCCATTCAATGGCCCTTCCCGGCCCAGAGCGGATCTGATAGTTGTTGTGACCTGGGAAGCAGCTGAAGGGAAGCAGAATGGGAGGGGCTCCCGGTTCCTGTTACTGTCTGTCAGGGGATACAAGTGACAGGCTAAGAATAGCCCTGAATCTCAGCCACCATGCACCACTGGCTTCCCTGGGAAGCAGCAGAGCGAGGGGCTGGGGATGAGTGGTCAGGGACTGGAGGCATAGGTGGGTGTTGGGTCTGAGTGTGTGTGTGTGTGGGGGGCGTGTTTGAGAGCGACAGACACAGGCCGTGGCAGAAAGTATAGGGGCCTTTGGGGCATTTCCCTGACGGTGGCCCAGGAGCCTGCTGCTTAGGGCGCATGATGGGGTAAAGGGCTTGGTAAAGGGCTCCAAGCAGGACATCGCCCCTGCTTGTCATAGGGTGTGTCTGCACTACGGGCTCTACAGCTGTTGTGTGGACACCTCCAGCATTGACAGAAGGGGTTTTTTCTGTTGCTGTAATTAATCCACCTCCCGGAGCGGCAGGAGCTAGGTTGACGGAAGGACTCTTCCATCGCCCCAGCTACGTTCAGACCAGCGTTAGGTCAGTGTAACCGCTCACACCCCTGAGCAATGTAGCTGGGTCAATCTAAAGTTTAGGTGTAGACCAGAGCTTAGCTCCTGCAGTGGTCCACAGAGATCGTCGGCAGCTAGACATGGGTTGGGGTATCCCCAAAGGCTGCTCTAACCAGCTCCAGGGCCTGAGATGCCTCCCTTCAGCCCCAGCATAAGGGAGGCACAAAGATGGTACAAAACACAGTGCCTGTGCTGGGCTCATCCCAGGCCCGGGGATGAATTGGAGCCTGAGCATGGGGTCAAGGGTGTGTCTGAGAACTGCCTTCCATTCAGACTGAGAGAGGGAATGATTAAATGCTCCATTGCATATTGACAGCTGAAGCAAAAGAACACCACCGGCCAAGGACTAGAACACATGCAAGCCTGGATGGTGGTTGGACCGTGCAGTCCAAGAGGCTTCCTAGGAGTCTGATAAAAACCATAGTCCCCATGAGGGTGGAGGACTGATTTGGATGCAACTGTGGGGGTGGTGGAAGGTGGGGGAAAAGCAGCAGAAACACCAGAGAACCTGATAGAGAAGCAGCTGAAAGCCAAGGAGACAGAACGAGCACTCAAGTGTGGCCCTGTGAAAATATGAGAGTGAGAGAGCTTTTGGGCAGAGTGCTGGCTGAAAGAGGCTTGAAACTGAGAGCAGAGAAACTTCTTTCTGCTGCTTGATTGCTCCTGTGTTCACAGAAACAGGACTTTGTGCATTCTTTGAAAATAAACAGGATTGCATCACAGATACCTGACTCCACGATCAGTTTCTTCTCCTAACAGAAACAACCCTCAAAGCCCCGAATATTGGCATGCTGAGGTCAACAGGGGCCTTTGCCTGAGTGAGGCCTGAAGCAGGAGAAAGGACCTTAGCAGGAGTTAGCTAGTGGTCTCTTGGGCTTCCCCAGGCTCTGTTCCCCACACACACCTGCCTCCGCCCAGACTGTGGGCCAAGGGACAGGCCTTCTCCATGCCCCAAGTGGTTTGTTTTCTGCCCTGCTCATCTAAGCTCTGACTGCTTGGCTCTCCCTGGCTATTGCCTGTCACAGGGGGCAGCGAGGGAGTCTGGATGATCCATCTCTTGCTCTAGGACTTTCTCGCTGGCTCATAGCTGCCTGCTTCAGCTGGTGAGCAATGCATTTCCTCCAGCGTCTGTGGTCAAATCCTGCAAGTCCACCCAAAACCCAACCCCCTGGCACCAATCCCCAGCTCCCAGCAGTGTAAGGCTCCAATCACGCCTCCAAGGGCTCCCACTGACAGCAGCTGCCCCTCACAGACACTCACAGCAACACAACCGTGAACTCACACACTGATACCCTCCCAATACCACACACAAGGGATCTGCGCACATCACATGCTCACACTAGTGCCTCCTCTCTCTCTCTCTCTCTCTCACACACACACACACAGTACAGAACAACCCTGAGCCTCCACTTGGCAGGCGCACACGTCAGCCATCCCAAGGTTAGTGGAGATCAAAGCCTCTTGGCTGCTGACTCAGCTTTGCCCAGCGCAGGCAGGACACACCCCAGGAGGGGTTTCTGCAGGGCTGGCACAGGACAGGGCAGGGGAACAAACTCCTGCAGCCCGCACCTTTTCTTGGCAGAATTTGCCAGCCCTGCCTCCCCCGCTGCCTTGCTGGCTCTCTCCCTCCCCCTCCTATCTGTGTTGCAGGTAGAAGACACAGCCCAGTGCCATTCTCTGTCTCACCACACCGGGGCCTGCGTCTCACCAGAGCTGGGCTGCCCCACGGGGAGAGCAGGGCGTTAGCTTCTCTCCCACGCCAGCTGCGTCACTGTAAGCGCCATCCATGTGCTCAGAGCTGCCCCCCCACACACACACACAAAGACACGGTCACAGTCCCCTGCACAGTCATACCCATCCCTGCTGCCACAGCTCCCCTGACCCCAGTGGGCTCCCAGTCCCAGAGAATAGTTTCCAATAGGGCTGGGAGGGGCAGTACACATTAGAAAAGCTGCCTTGATGAGTATTGTGGGGCTGCCCCATTGCATCCAGAAGGAGCTGGAGTCAGCAGCGGAGCTGGAGCCCAGCCCGCCCCAGCACACCGCTCCCTCAGAGGGGGGCGGGCAGCATGTGCCTCCGTGCCACCCCTAGGGACCAGGGGAGCAGCACCTGCCAGGTGAATTAGGAATCTGCTGCCGTGTGGTGATGTGGCAAAATGGCCCTGCCCCCCCACGTCCTGCCCTCCAGGGGATGGACTCGTGTCCGATGGAGGTGGAAGAATGCTGCTTCCACGGGTGGGAATGGCTGTGATATGGAGTCTGGGGAACTATCAGCTTGTAGGTTAGTAGAGACCCGGGTGCCTTGAGCCAGGGCAAGGGTGGGATCAGCAGGATTGTCCCGCACAGAGACCATGTATTAACAGAGGGCCCCCAAAGCCTCCTGTGCGCCGAAAGGCCCCCCCAAACTGCACCGGCCTCCCTCCCACCACGGGAGGACCCACTGACTGCCCCCCTGCTCACCTGCCGCTGCCTGAGCGGGAACCAAACTCTTGAGCTTTTGCGTTTGATCCACTTCATCCTGAAGGTGAACCCTGCTGCTGAAAGGGGCTGGGCAGGGAAATCCAGCGACCAGTATGGGCTCCCACCCCCGGAGCAACATGGCACAGGCTAGTCCTGGAGAGGCCACCCCTGAGCCATCCCCCCTGGCCCCAGCCCCAAACACAGCGCTGCACTTCCCGAGATGAAATGCCCTCACCTCGGAGCGGGGCTGCTGGCAGGGAGAGGTTTTCTATCCTGGGACAATTCTTGCGATTTCAAAAACCTGTTCCCGTCTCAGAACTGGGCAAACAGTCACACGTCTGAAAATGTTCACAAGCTGAAAACCTGGGGGAAAATGTCAGTTTGGGCTCATCCAAAAGGTTGGCATCAGTTTCAACCATTTAAAACCTTTCTTTTGGTCTAAATTGTTTCACTTCAAAAGGGGAAGTCATCCCGAGCCAGAGAAACAAACCTCATTTGGAAAAACATCTCGATGGGATGTTTTGACAATGGCAAAACTTGTTTTCCATGTTTTTTGATTTTTTGTTTTTTTTAGTTGGGACATTCCAAACGCCCCTTTCCACAAAGCTTTGGTTTCACCTTGTCAGCGTTTTCAGCAAAACCCCCACCCAATATTTTGTCCAAAAACTTCCTGACCAGCTCTGCTGTAGCAGTGCAGGCCCTAGGCCAGGACTCTCTGCAGCACTAAGGCCCCATGACACCATCCTGGGCCTGCAAATTGTGGAAATGGTCACCAGGACCTAGCCACGGCATAAGGAGAGTCCCAAGCTAGTGTAGCGTTCCCCCACTCGCCTTGTCCCCCCGCCTCTGCACCCACGGGATCTGAACAATGGAGTGTTAGGGCCAGGGACCGCGCAAAGCTGCAGCAGGCCCCGAGCCCTGCTAGTAAAACAGCTGCCCCAGCATTTGTAGGGAAGCCTCCATCTATGCCCCTTGAATAAAATAAAGGGATGTTTCCATTTGAACAGCAGCTTTCACCCCGTGGGATGCTCCAGACAATGCAAACTGTCTACATTATTATAGCACCGTTAAAATGCAGCTGTCTCTGGGGTGGTGGATGGAAACCAGGCGACCTGCAGGTAATACTAGATGATATTTTGTGCTTCTACCGCACCTTCCACCTCAAGCTCACAACCTGCTTTATGAACCTTAGTTAATATAGCCTCCTGGCAGCCCTTGGAGGGTGGGAAGGAGCATAGATCTTTTTGCTGATGGGGAAACTGAGGCAGAGAGGGTGCCTATGTGACCGACACAATGAAATTGTCTCTTGCCTCCCAGGCCTTGCTTTAGCCACAAAATCCTCCTTCCTCTTGTGGTGGGAGACTAAGTTTTGGCCCAGGGTGCTAGTCAAACCCCTGCCGTTACAAGAAGTGCCAGGGGAGCTTTCCTGTCCATGTCAAGGAGACAGGAGCTTAGAGGCCATGGTCAGATCTGACAGACCCGACACAGTGATCCGCAAGGGACTCCTCTCCCTCAGAAGGAAGAAGGGCTCGGAGGCCACAACTGGGGTTTGAATCTGAGATTCCAGCCAGGCTGGATGCTGCAAGCCTGACGCTCACATCCTTAAATGTTGGCCCTGCGGCTGCCTCAGCCTTTGCTTTAATGGCTGCAGCTCCTTCTCAAGGTATGTGCATCTCTCTTCCAGGATCCAGTTCCCCACTGGGTGCAGCCCAGCTGCTGCCACCGTAGCGACTTTGCAGAGTTAATGAAACCTTCCAGGGATGCTGCACTGCAGACAGATAATGGTGGTAGCTAGGTGGAGCCAACTGCCTCCTCCTAAGCCCCAGAGCAACTGCAGGTCCGCAGGGGGCTGCACCAGCAGGGCTGATTCCCTGTATCACCCCAGGGGCGCATTTCAAAGGGGACGTGAAGACACTGACTTCATCACACTGGCAGCCCGGCCCCTCCAGCCTTATTCCCAATCATCCCAACCTGGGTTCTTTCCAGCTGATTGTTTTCCTGGAGTTCGGGGAGGAGTATTTGGTGTGTGAGCCCATGCAGGGCCTTCTAATCTATTCTCCATGGGTTATTATACTGTGCTTATCACCGTCGCATCTGAGCAACACAACCCCACATCTGTCACGTGTTGTTTGTTCTCTCTGCCTCTCCCTGGAGGGAGATGCAGGTGGTGTGGAGTGTCTTGCTCTGGAAGGTTTGTTGTTGTTGTTGTTGTTAAATATCCCTGTTGCTGTGTGTTTATATTAGAGAAGGCAAAGTCAAAGAAATGCCTTCAGTACTGGTGGAAGTGTTCACCTGTGCAGAGAGCCCCTGGGCTGTACAGAAGGGGCTTCGGACGCTGAGGATTGCTGTACTGCCAACCCCAAGCATTGGAAGAACAGGAGCCAGGCTCCCAGAAATCATGAGACTGGTTTAGAAAAAATACAGAGGGGGGATTTTTCTTTGCCTTCTGGTTCTGAACTGCTAGACTGCACTTGGGGGTGGGACAGGGGGTGGGAGGTAATAGGAGCCTATATAAGAAAAAGCCCCCAAAATTGGGACTGTCTCTATAAAATCAGGTCATCTGGTCATCCTACCACGAGGGCTAGAAACTTCCTTTTCTTTTTTAAAGCTGAGATTCCCACATAATCACGTAATTCCAGGAGCTGGGGCTGCAAGAAAAACACCAAATAGCATGAGACTGTCAATAAAATCACAAGGGTCGGAGACAGTGGAACCACTCTAGTACAAACCCTGATGGAGAAAGGGGGCGGCTTCTGCAGCTTGTCCCTCCTTGGAGCCTTCCCCAAGGCTATTCAGTTAGATCCTGTTTCAGTGGGATGGATGTGGCAGCAAGGTGCCTCTTTAGATGCTCATTGATCCTCAGCAGGTGATGATGGATTAGCAGAGTGGATTAATGCACGAGGCTTCCCATTCGGGTGTGGTCACAAGTAGAGATGGCCCCAAGCCCCTGATTCAAACACCCCCAGACTGTGGGAAAGTCCAGATCGGCTCTGAGCTCTGGTTTTGCCTCCAGTCACCCATGTGTTGAATTTGGTGGCGTCTCAACACCGTCTCTGGTGAACATTTGCCTCCATCCATTTTGAGCTGACACTGCCAGGCACACCAAGATGGAGGGGGCTTGGGAGGGAGCCAGGTGTGGGACAGTACAAGCTGCCCACATCTAGGCCTAACTGGAGTTGGTAGCTTTCACTTTCAGGCATCCTACAAATCCTCAGAGAAGTGTTTCGGGACGTCCCAGCCTGGGCTGCCCATTTGTTTGCCACAGATGGGATTTTGTCAACAGCCAGAGACAGTCACCAGGGGAGATGGCAAACCCTGGCTGCAGGGTCCATCTGAGATATGATTGAAGGCCTTAGGCCTTAGGACAAGGCTACTTCTAATCCTAACTTCAAAGGAAGGGCCCACGACTCCCCTGAAGGAAGCGCTAGTGTGAAATGCCCAGATCACAGCACCCCCTCTTCTAATTCTCCTGTTTGCCGGACTTCCCCCCACTCAGCACTCTGAGGGTCGCACCCCCTCCTGACCCTCAACAGGTGGGACATGACCCACCGAGACCTGGAAAAGGAGGCTGGGGCAGAGGAACCAGGAGAACAAATCAAACAGCTGCCAGCAGCGTTTACAGGTGTGGTGGGGCTCAGACAGACCTGTTGCAGTGGGATCCCCTACAACAAATGGTCCAAGGGTTGGGGGACTGGCCTTTGACTTAGAAACCCATGTTCCGTTCCCTTTGTTGAAATTACTTAGCTTCTCTGTGGGATAATAGCACTGCCCTACCTCCCAGAGGTGTTGGATGGATAAATACATAAAGAATGTGAGGGGCTCAGGCCCTATGGTGATGTGGGCTGTATAAGTAGCTAAGATAGGCAGCAAAGTGAAACATGATAACAGTACTGCCAGTCTCAAGCATTAAATAAATCAGGAGAGTTTTAAAAAATGAATACCGTTTGGGGTTCTTTTTATTTGGCGTTAGCCTTTAGCCTCACATTTTCACGCTTTTCTTTGCAATAATGAGGGTGAGAAACCTGCTATTTTTTTAAATGAAAGCTGAGGTCCTCATGTGGTCCCCTGATTCCAGGAGCTGGGGCTTTAAGAAAAGCACCAAATAGCATGAGACGTGTGATAAGATTACAAAAGTTAACAACATGGTGGTAAGCTCCTATGAAACTCCTGGTGGTTCTTCCATCATCATCATCATCATCATCATCCTTTGCCTCTCCACAGCAGCTTCCATAAAGCCCACTTCATACATTAACAAAGTTCCAGGAAACGAATAAGGACTATGTAGGGTGACCAGACAGCAAGTGTGAAAAATCGGTACGGGGTGGGGGGTAATAGGAGCCTATATAAGAAAAAGATCCAAAAATCAGGACTGTCCCTATAAAATCGGGACATCTGGTCACCCTAGGACCATGTCAACCATCACCAGCTGGGTGAAAGACATCAGCTCTTCGGCACCAAACAGTAGCTAACTGGTTAGGAAAAGAATGCTGTATCCAGCTGAAATTGCTGGGGGGCTTCAGAGAGGTAATTCCCTCCTGCCTAGGCCACCAGGTCTAATATCGCTGCTCTTACAGGCTGTGCCGTGGGATTTTTTCTAACTTCAGCAGGGTCTGCTTTACATCCCCTTGCCCCAAAGCTGCCCCACCAGCCCAGCACTCACTGACGCACGATACACTGGGGCGTTGCTTCCGTATTGATGCAGAAGAAAGGGAGCCACCTCCCCAGTCACCCTCACCACTTCCAGCACCACCTCCACCCTCCGTTGAAGGTCTCCCTACCAGATGCTACCATAGCTTAGCTCAGCCCTGCTCAGTGTGCAGGGGCGGCTCCAGGCCCCAGCACGCCAAGCGCGTGCCTGGGGCGGCAAGCCACGGGGGGGCGCTCTGCCGGTCGTCACGAGGGCGGCAGGCAGGTTGCGTTCGGAGGATCCTCTGGTCCCGCGGCTTCGACGGACCTCCCGCAGGCGTGCCGCCGAATCCGCAGGCCCGGGGACCTCCCACAGGCAAGCCGCCGAAGGCAGCCTGCCTGCCGTGCGTGGGGCGGCAAAATACCTGGAGCCGCCCCTGTCAGTGTGTAAGATCACAGCAGCACAAGCTGGGGTGGCCCATGAGAGCCAGGGGGGAACCTCATGAAATCTGTGCTAGAACCAGCCAGAAAGTCCCCCCTCCTTTTGGCCATTTTACCAAGGCAGGTGGGCTGTGGGGGGCAGGGGTCTCATTTATGTATCGCGCTCCCCTCACACAGCAAAGTGAAGCTTCTGCAATTTCTGGAAATCAGTTGGATTTCCCAGGGCATCCCAGATCCAGCTTGAATCCACAGATCCATATGAAAACTCCTTAGATCTGATACCTCACAGAACCGCCCCTTGTTGGTCAGATTTTGGTCTCTGCGCCCCAAGTTTCCTGAAAAGCTGCTGTCATTACAGTCACTCTGCTGCTGTGAATTCTTACACGCACACAGAAAAGGGAAACCATATGAGAATGCAAATTCATAGCATATCAGTTAGTGCCCCAGCTACCAGCCTTCTGCCGGCCCTTTGGAGGCTGCTATCTGAACATGCCATTCATGGGCTAGGATGGTGGTGACTCAGCAGATACCTACCAGTTCTGCAAGATGAGTCATGGCCAGGTTTCCAGAACGAGGCCATGCCTGCATTATGGGCTGGCCAGCTGGCTCTTTGCAGCTGGAGTTGAATCATAATGGGGAGAGCAGTTCCTCCTGGTTAGGAATTAAAGGCTGCATTCTGGGCAGCAGGGCAGTGGCAAGTGGGAATGCCAACTTAGCACACGAGGGTAGGTTTTTGTGAGACACTGGCTGCACGGAAGCAGGGTTTGGCATAGCATCTAGGTCTCCCCATTTGGTATTTATGCTGTTACAGAGACCCAGGATACCCGCAAAACCTGTTCCTGTGCAAAATGTGGGTGATTCAGGAATTGCTTGCCTAAGGATGATCTCTGAAATGGAAGCTAGCCAATGTAGCAGCCAGTGCGAATGGTTACAGCTGATGCTCTTCCTTGTGGCACCTTGTTCAGATGTGATTTGGCGGGTACAGGAGACATCTGCTCCAAGAGGAGCTTGTCTGTTTCTCTTCTGGCACATTTCCAAAGAAATTCACATTGCCCAAGAGAAAGCAGACCCTGACAGTGGCTTCAGGCCCTAGACCCAGCAAGGAGACGTGGCAAGGACAAAACACATCGGGAGCAGAAAGGACCAGAGAGAGGGTGAACTCCAGGAAAGCAATGGAGGAAATGCTCCGGATGGATAATGGATCTATCTATTATCCAGTTTATAGTTGGATTTTATACATATTGTCCAATTATACAGAGATCAAAAGGGTTTTTTGGTGGGGGGAACGGGTATTGCAGAAATTCTGCCTAATTGGAAAAAAAATTGTAAGCAATAAATAATGATACCTTCAAAAATACTTCTGGGCTAGAACTTGCTCCAGGGGATACATATAATGAAGGTTTATCCTCCAGGGGATACTGGCAGAGATGAAAATCCTCCCAGCAACACTTGTGATAAGCTGTGCTTACAGCAATACTCAGGCTGCAAGGGGTCCCGGAAATGGGCCGGGGGTTGAAGAGCAGATTGTAGGGTGAGAAGATCAAAGAGCAGCTGACCAGAGGGACTCCGAGCAGAGCAGGAGTCCTTCGATAATTCTTCATGGCAAGAAATCAAAACAAGTCGTCATGTTTGTCCAATGGGAGTTTTCCGCCTGTCCCCAGTGGATGATCCCAAGTTCCCTTGGCACAACGCTATTTCCTCCAGCAGCCCCCAGGCAGGCGGAAGGGGTGTTCAGACACCACAGCAGTGACTGGGGAGTAAATGCAGAGAGGGCCTCCTGAGTCCCACTGAACAGCGCCTGGAGCATCACAGTGCATGTGGCCCTGATGGAGAGGGGCAGGAGGCAGGGTCCCAGGGTGCAGGAAGGAGCTTTCCGGCTGTGTCCCTGACTGCATGAGGCAAGCATGGAGACAGCTGTCAAAGAGAAGGAGTTGGAGCTGTTATTTGCACAGCCGGTGTGGACAGTCAGTTTCCAATCAGACCTGTGTGCAAGTGTGGCGGAGAGATCTGATTGCGCCATTCGGGACCATAGGGAGGCTGCTGATGGCAGGAATTAATATGTTCTCTCTCATCCCCCCACATCCGGTTGGCTGATGGCAAGAGGCCAGCTGTTCCCTGTGCCACCCCGTTCAACAGCAGGAGGAAGATTGCCCCTCACCCAACTTCCCACAGCTCTGGGCTTGATGCTGGGTACCCTGTAGTGTCTTGAGGAAAGCCCATCAGCTAGCAGGACAAGGCAGGGGGCTCCCACTCCAGGGTGACGAGTGGTTCAGAGTTTGGTGGGTAGCACCGCACCAGAGGGCTGAACTGGGTTCTGATGAGAAGGGGCAGCTTCTCTTTGGCCTTCACTGTGCCCTTCTCCAAAACCTGCCTCCACCCTGGCCAGGCTTTTTGTAACGGGGTTGATCCATGCTGGGACGGGCCCATCAGGTCTGTCTGGGGAGGCAGAGAGGTCCTGCTGGGACTCCCTTCTCCTCCCCCACTCCCTCTCTGCTCTGACACTGCCACGCTAATTCCACCCCCACCCCGGGCGCATGCTGGCACCATGTGACTTGCCAGCAGAGGGGGAGACTGCGGAATGACGTGAAGCATCTCCTCAGTGTCAGCGCTTCCCGAACAGGTGGCAGAAATCAGCTTAAAACTAATCCCCCTTGTCCTGCGTTGGCGTCCGGGGCCCAAGAGAGGCTGCCTCCCACGTGCTGCGCCACTCCACGAGCGGGAGCAGAGGCCTCCGTGCTTTTATCTGGTGCCAAGGGGAAGGGGAAGGAGTCATGTCCCAGGAGAGCAACTTGTGTTGGTGAGTCCGGCCGTCATCAGCTGCTCGTGCTGGCAGAGAGGAGCAGAGCCGTGGTTCTGCCGCTGGGTCCGTGCCAGGAGAGTGTACATGGCTGAGCTCTGCCCACGCCCCTGGAGTCCATCTCTCAGGCAGTTGCGGGGCTCAGCTCCAGCCAGGAGCACCCACTCCCCTTGTCCTCACTTTGTGGTTGGGGAAACTGAGGTACAGAGTGAGTAAGTGCTTTGTCCAAGGTCCCCCAGGAAGTCTGCTGGGGCAGGAATAGGGCCTGAAAACAGAACCCACAGTCCCTGGGTTTAACCTCTACCCTGTGCTTCCACCAGACTAGCACAGACTCTGCACCCTTCAGGCCCAGTCACACAGCATCTTCACCTCAGCAGCATCCACCCCTGCTCAGTCCAACAGTCGCCTCCCTCAGACGCAGACAGGATCCCGTCTGAGCAGCACTCGCCTTGTGCTTATGTGTTGGCTGCCATCTTAGCTGCCATGCCGGCACTGAACCATGGACCTCCTGAGCTAAAAGCACAAAGCTAAAGCGTTGTAGCTGTGGGACGTCACCAACCCAGATCCTCCATGGATCAGCCCAGAGGGGGCCCTGAAACTCACACTCACCAATGAATTACCCTTACATACAGCTCAGTCTCTCCGTGCGATGGCCCAGGAAGCACCATCAGCTCCCCATTTCACCATCCAGCACCCGCTGGGCAACATGCCAATACACAGGGGCGGCTCCAGGCCCCAGCACGCCAAGCACGTGCTTGGGGCGGCAAGCTGTGAGGGGCGCTCTGCCGGTGCCACGAGGGCGGCAGACAGGCTGCCTGCGGGAGGTCTGCCGAAGCCGCGGGACCAGCGGACCCTCTGCAGGCAAACTGCCAGAGGCAGCCTGCCTGCCGTGCTTGGGGCGGCAAAATCCCTAGAGCCGCCCCGGCCAGTACAACAGCTCTAGCTTCACCTGGAGTCAGGGTCATGCGTTATTTTGAAGCGGATGGTTCATTGTTTGGCCCGGTGGGGGTCAGGAAGGCACTGGGCCAGCCCAAGTCCTCATGGCTGCTCCAGCTCCCAGCTCCTGTGCAGCGAGAGCCACTTGCCTGCTCCAAGGGCCAACCCCTGCACACCCCGCTGTGCTTTGGAGCACGGGGCCCGGGGTCTGCTCAGCTTCCAGCCCTGAGCTGGAGACAGCCACCTGCTCAGCACACATGCTTTTGCAGACCTAATTAGAACAAATAAGCACATCTGTAGCTAGAGGCAGAGACCCCGCCCCCATCTCATTTGTAGACCTGGAGCTCAGTATTTGTAGACCTGGAGTTCCTGCTGGTGGGACAAGCTGGCTGAGAGTCCAGGAGCCTAAACACCTTCAGCATGAGTAATAACACTGAGCTGGAGGGACTCTTCTGGCTCAGACAGTCCTTGGCCTCTCTGCCATGACTTCCAACAAGGGAGCCAGTCCGTGTCCAGTGTGATGGGGACAGGGCGTTTGGTCCTTGGATTCTATGACACAGCAGCGGGCTCACACTGTTCCAGGGGGATGATACAACTGCTGCCAGTGCACTGGAGCAGATACTCCTGCAGTGACCGAGCAGGACTGGCTCAGAGAGGCCTTGATAGGTCTCATTTCCCTGTGTGACTTATAGCCGTTTCAGGAGACGCTGAACCTGGGCCGGGGCAGCCATGTGACCCTGGCTCCCCAGGGGAGAGGTAGCAGGGTTGGCTCAAGCCCCAGCTTGTCAGCTCAAAGGAGGCTTGGCCCAGCACGGTCTTCAGGATGTGGCCAGTGCCCCCCTCTGTCCTCAGGCACCGCTCAGAAACAAGGAGCTTGTTCCAGCCTAGCCGTGGGGCCCACCTCACTGCTGCGTTCTAAGGGGAAGCAGAACAGCTGCTAATTACGGTTGCTAATGGGTGAAGGGCACCGTGGCTGTAATTAGCCTCGGTTGCACTCCCACTCTGGCCCAGTCACCCCCATCAGACACACATGTTGGAGCACGCTCGCTCCCAGGCACAGGAAAGGATGGCAGAGAGGCAGATGAACCAAAGCCCCTTGCTTCCCTCGCGGGAATCCCCCTGCATAGGCCTCTGCCAGCCAGGACCCACCCCAGTGCCTTCTCTGTAGATGATTCCCGGGGCACCCAGCTGTCGCCAGGAGCAAACCAGCCCTGCCTGAGAGAATGTACCCTGACCCCCCACCCACAAGGGACAGAGCCATGGGGGCCCAGCTTCTGCTGTGCAGGAGGCACAGACCCACCTACTGAGCTATGCTGCTTTGGCTGTATTAGATGAGACCACTGACCCAGCCAGTGCCCCACCAGCACTGCTAGCACCACCTACTTCAGAGGGAAGTGAAAACCCAGGCCATGGTGCAATGCAGTGCAACCTGGATACCTGGCATGCACAGGGACGTTTCCTTCCTGACTCCTGGGGGATCAGTTTGCACCCTGAAGCATGACATTGGCAAATGTCAGGACACCCTGAGCTGCACAGCCTGAGCATTGCCTAGCTGGCATCCTGCAGCACTAAATCCCACAGGGTGGTCACCATAGAATTTCCTGCAAACCATTTGACAGCTGCTTTCCTGCCAGCTTATTTAAGGCCTCCGCACCCACCCGCCTAGCTTGGTAAATATTTGAAGGAGGTGGGTTCATAGTCTCCCTCTCTCAATCTGCAGATGAAGAACCAGCTGGGTCACCCCAAAGCAGAATGAAGGACTGGGCATTGCATGGACCAGAGTCCATGCCCATAGCGCCTGGCGGGGGCTGCTGGAGGGGTGGCAATGCAGAGGCAGCGTGAGTGATTAGGGAGGACAAGGCTGAGAAGCTGGGGATGAAGAGGACACTGGGTGCCCTTCCCTGGCCAGGCACACATTCCCGCTGTCTGCCCTTCACCCATCACAGCACAAACTCAACAGCAGGGGAATTACTACAGCCCAGCGCGGCTCTCCCCCTCCCCGCCTGCCTGAGTCAGCACTTCAGGAGATTCATGTAAACACCGAAGCGCCCGAGTGCATTTTCCAGGCCTGCCTCGTGCGGGTGAATAACAGCTGCGTAATGCAGCACGGGCACAGCCGAGCACAGAGAAAGCAAAATCGGCAGAGGGAGCCGCACAGGAAAGGCCCCAGGGACCAGGGTGCAGCAGAGGGGGTGCGCCTAGGGCTGGGCACACGGGGGTTGTGGTGCCCGTGGGAAGAGAGCAGAGGAGCAGAGGCCATATTCCTGCCCACCTGAAATGGGCACTGCAAGGGGAGGGGCCGCGCTGAGTGTCACTTTTCAGGAGGAGCTGCCGACCCCAGTACAAGAGATCAGCGAGACCCGAGGGGCCGGAAACGTTGGCGCTAGTGGTATGAAGTCCAGCCTGCCATTCCAGTGCCTCTGCCAACCTAGCTATGCCAGCGCCCCCTGCACCCATGGCCCTAACACACTGCTCGTCCCTGCCCTGTCCCACTGCCCCCCAGGCCTGTGAGCCAGCAGTGTCAGCTGCACTCAGGCACCCTTGCTGGTGGCACTGGCAGTGTGGGGCCTTCTGACCCAGCTCTCTGCTCCTTTTTAATAGAGGGGATAAATGGGAGCCCGAGGCTCTCGGGCAGGATGGCGCTGGAAGAAAGGAGGGCCAGGCCAAGCCCTGCCCTGGAGAGGGAGCCACGGCCCAGACATGCCCAGACTGTCAGCCAAAAGCAGGGCTTGAAAGCGCCATCGTCAGCAGCCTCCGTGGCCCAGAGCGGAGCTGGCGTCCCCGCCCTTGCTGACGAGCAGAGCAGCTCGAAACCTGCCGGGTGACGGGCCACAGCGGTGCTGCAAAGCAGAGAGGTGGGGCCGCTGCTCCCCGCCCCACCCAGGGCGCCGCAGCCTGCTGTGCAAGCACCAGTGCACCAGAAAGTGAGCCGAGTGCAGACAAAACGCAAGCCCTGGCATATGGCAACCAGAGAGGCCGCAGCAGCACAGACGTCCATCCCCTGCACCCCATTAGGTGGGGGGAAAGCCCCCCGTTCATGGCAGGGCCAGGAATCGAGCCTAGCTCTGATCTTCCACCCCCACTGAGGCCTGCACCTCATGGTGCTGAGTGCGGGTGGCAAGCCCAGCCCTGAACCAGGCAGGAGCTCACCCTCCAAGAGCGGGAGAAGGGGCACACTGGGAGGCCCTGGGAAGGACCTGGTGGGGAGAGAGGCCTGTTTTCTTCTTGCAGGTGTGGCTGCAGGGCAAGCTGGGTCACACACAGGCCCAGGAGCTAAAAGGGGCCTGGAGGTTGGCCAAACTGGCAGAGAGGAAGGGGTGGGAGGCTCACAGAGAGCCTAGGCAGGGCTAAGGCAAGCAGGCAAGTGCCAGTCACCCCCTTTCCCGCTCCTCTCTGAGATCAGCAATGGAATTCTGGCCGTTGGGGCACTTTGGCCTCTGGGCCCCTGGCTGCTGGCAGGGAATACCTGGGAAGGGAGGGCAGTGCCTCTAATTAGCTCCTTTCTGCTTCTTTTGAGCCATTCAAAAGCCGGTGGGGCTTTTTCACACCCATAAAACACAAGTGAAGCAGACTTCACCCCTCCCAGCAGGTGCTCCTGCACCTGCAGCCGAAGCTGCTAAGTGCCCATCCCTACCCTACAGCCTGGGCAGGAGCCCCTGCAGCTGGAGCAGACGGGAGCTTGACCCTCGCCAGCCTGCAGAGCTGGACCTTACTCTGCACATTCCAGTGGCTTTGCAATAGAAAAGTCCCCCCCCACCACACACACACACACGGAGCCCTTTGCTGGTCTGCAGCCTCGGACAGGCTGTGGTAGCTGCCTGGGAACACGAGGGGCTGCAACCCAAAGGGATGCAGCGAGTTCCCTGATGAGTTAAGGAGCCAGGGCTGTCAGGCTCTTTTCTACCACTCTAAACGGTGGGACTTAACCAGCATAACAGCAGCCACATGGGAGAGGAGAGGAGGCACAGATAGAAGCACGTGCCCCCTGTCCCCCAATGCCTTTTGAATTAGGAGTCTGCTACATGCTCCCCAGCGATCTCTTTGCTAAAGGATCACCATGGAAGAGAGAACACTCCTGCTGGAATGGGCCACAGCATTCCCCCTCCCTGCCCTGAAAGGAGATGCATGAGAGATGGCGGACTTGCTTACAGGGAAAAAGCTCTCTGGCGCAGGAGCCATCTTTCTGTTCTGTGCGTGTACAGCCCCTAGCACAACGGGCTGTCTGCAGGAATGAGGAAAAATACATCATCGCCACTGCTGGAGAGCCCTACCCAGGGAATGAGGGGCTCGCCCTAGCCGGCTGACTCTGCTCCAAAGAGAACCCCCACCCTGTCCCAGCTCAACGCGTCAGGGCAGCAGGAGTTCTGCCTCTCTAGCTTTTCCCTGTGATTCTGTTCCCAGCCCCTGCCTGTGATGGGGACCACGCTGCTTCCTGGCCCGCTGGGGCGCCACCATCCCAGCAACCTGGCCTGCTGCTGAACCAAGACCAGCCCCAGCCCTTTCCCTGGAGCCTGGCCCATCAAGGCTGGCTGTTTGCAGGGATCAACCCCAGCTCTTGTCTAAGGGATCTGCTTCAGCAGGGCTGCCCTAGTCTCGCTCACCTGCTGTTGCCAGGGGACAGAGTGAAACGCTAAGCACACACAAGCCTGCAGAGGATTTCCGCCTTAGCAGGGTAGGGCCTCTTTGTCTTCCTGCCACTCCAGCTGCTGCACCTGGATTGAGAGCAGGCCCAAGGGGTTCCCCAGTCTGTTGGCCAGCTGCACCCCACACTGCAGCCCCCATCCCCTTCTGCAGGGAAAGGGCCCAGGGCTCGTGGGGTGTGAGAGGCAACGCTCCACCCACAGGGGCTCATTTTGCCTGCATGAATCTAAGGACGTTAGTTTTGAGTTTTCTTCTTCCACACAGCCCTGCCATGCCCCCCGCCCCTCCAGTTTCCCCCATTATTCCAGTTCTGAGCTCTCCCCGCCAATCTACTACGGCACCTCAATACTGATCCCCGGTGCCCCTCTCCTCGCTCCAGCCCTTGGCCTTTCCACGGGGGTTTGCAGGATGGGGCCCAATTATTTGGAGATTTCCAAGGTACCCCCCTCACCCTGGCGTCAGGCACCCTGGGCCCAACTGATCAGAGCCCCACCCCGTGGCTCATGCCTTATGCTGGCGCGTTGCTCCCGTGCTGATGTGGGTGGGGGCAGTGCAAAGCTGGTTAGCAATCAAAGGAGACAGCTCTGGCCCTCAAGGAGAGTTCAGTCCACGCCACCATGGCTGTCAGACATGGGAGTAAATAAGGTGGGTCCTTGCACCAGGCCCTGACAACAAGCCACCCAGGCTCTGTGGATCAGTAGAGCTTGCTGCAGACACCCACATCCCGTAGGAACGGGGCTGAAAGCTCTGGCACGACAATGGCAGCTGTTCTGCATCTCAGCCCGACGCTAAGGGCCTGTGGCTGTACTCAGAGCAGTGACACAGAGAGGAAGAGCTCTCCCTCCTATTGCTGGTCCTGGTGGGATCCCGTCCCCCTGACCCCTTTAACGATTTCCTCCCCAGAAGCACCGCAGCATTTAAAGAGGGGAACACTGGCCTCTCGAGTGAAACACATAACTGCTAGCGCAAACTACAGCAGGAGGGCACGCCCAGCTGACACCAAGTCCCTGGGCTTCCCTGGCCCCCACCCCATTGCTAGAGAGGTTTGACACGTTCCTACCAGATCCACAGACAATGCAGCTTAAACCTGAATCCAGTGTACGTAGGCACCTGCACAGAGGAACTAGGGGAGGGACTGCAGTGTGGAGGCAGGAGGGCAAAGCTCAGGAGGCAGGTCTGAATGATGGACAAGGGAGACCGTGTGTGGCAGGACTCCCCTTCCTCTCCCGCACCCCCATGCTGTACACTGGATGGCTAAGAAAACAGCTAGAAACTCAATTCTGGCTCTTGAGTTCCAACAGCAGCTCCTGAGCAGACAGACGACCATCACTCCTGGGGAGTTAGCAGGAGCAGGGGAACTGGAGGCTCTTGTTACAGAGAGTGGGGGGTTCTGGGCCTACTGCATCATCCACAGCAGGAGGTGGCCATATGAGACCATGACATCCATTCTCTTCACCATGGCGTCTGAAGGCCTGGACTGGACAGTAGACCCGTGCTGCAGCTGTGAATTTGACTCAATATTTCAACATGGCCCCTTCTTTCCTTTGTCACCCATGGAAGACAGTCACACTCCTGGGTGCAAGGACAGGGTACATGCTCAGGTAGTGCTCAGGGGCTGGAGGTCAGCACCAGAGCTGTGTGGAGTGGGGCTGGAGGAGGGAGTGGGGCACAGAAGCCTTAATGAAAGGAATTTACAGAGCACTGCTATTTCTTTCTCTCAACAATTGGTTTGAAAAGTGTCCTGTGACGACTCTTTCTGTGCAAGCAACACATTCTCTGTCTCACCCCCTCCCCACCCCGAGACGTACTGTTATTGCCATTTCTCTTCTGCTAATGATCATTTCTGAGCAATCCCTTCCTGAAACTCTGCAGAACATTGACACAATTAGTTCAGGACTCTATTGTCTAACTTCCTGCAGTGTTAGCAAAGCGTCCTACGTGCTGAGACTAAACACCTCTGTTTAGAATGGCTGCAGCCAGTGTTTATATCACTATGGCTGCAAAAGACAACACAGAGGAGTGGAGGTCCACACAATAAGGGGATATGAGAAATAGAGCAACTTCAGGCCTGTGTGTAATTGACAACTCAACACTTGGGAGGACATATGGGCAAAATTGGTTGAAATGATTAAAAATTGTTACGGCTTGAGGAGGGGATTTTCTGAAGCACTCAGTGCTGGCTGATCAGTTTGCCTTTGGCTTCACAGGGGAGCAGAGAGTTAGGCCAACTGTGAATGTTTTGGAAAATCACACTCTTACCTGTGGGAATGCCTAATCTCTACTGCCTCAGTTCTGCTGGAGTCCCTTTCCTGGGGAAATCACCCCTCCCCTCCCTTTGAATACTTATGCAAAACCATCATTGGCACTGGCGAGAGTTTTGTTTGCCTTTAATAAAAGATTAGCAACGTATACTGGGACAATTCATTGTACTTGGGCCAGAATCTACTGCTCTGGCTTCAGGTTGCATCCTAGGGCAATAGATTGATGCTGTTGCCCCTTCGTTATAAATCATACTGCGTCTCAAGGAGACTTGTTCAAATGTATCTTCAAGGCCAATAGCTTGTGGCATCAGGAGTGCACAGAGCAAGCCAGCCCACAGGGTTTTGGGTAGGGATAATACTAGCTGTAACAGAACGCCACTAGCCGTCACCTTCAGCCCCCAACTAAAACCTCTCCAGCGCATCATCTAGGATCTACAACCTATCCTGAAGGATGATCCACCACTCTCACAGATCTTGGGAGACAGGCCAGTCCTCGCTTACAGACAGCCCCCAAACCTGAAGCAAATACTCACCAGCAACCACACAACAAAACACTAACCCAGGAACCTATCCTTGCAACAAAGCCCATTGCCAACTCTGTCCTCATATCTATTCAGGGGACACCATCATAGGACCTAATCACATCAGCCACACCATCAGAGGCTCGTTCACCTGCACGTCTACCAATGTGATATGTGCCAGCAATGCCCCTCCGCCATGTACATTGGCCAAACCAGACAGTCTCTACGCAAAAGAATAAATGGACACAAACCAGACGTCAAGAATTATAACATTCAAAAATCAGTTGGAGAACACTTCAATCTCCCTGGTCACTCGATTACAGACCTAAAAGTCACAATTCTCCAACAAAAAAACTTCAAAAACAGACTCCAACAAGAGACTGCTGAATTGGAATTAATTTGCAAATTGGACACCATTAAATTAGGCTTGAATAAAGACTGGGAGTGGATGGGCCATTACACAAAGTAAAACTATTTCCCCATGCTTATTCCCCCCCACCACCCCCTCCCCACCCCCACACACAGTTCCTCACATCTCCTTGTCAATTGCTGGAAATGGGCCATTTTCATTACCACTACAAACCGTTCTTTCTCTCTCCTGCTGGTAATAGCTCACCTTGACTGATCACTCTCGTTAGTGTGTGCATGGTAACACCCATTGTTTCACGTTCTCTGTGTATATATATTTTCCTACTGTATTTCCACTACATGCATTTGATGAGGTGGGCTGTAGCCCACAAAAGCTTATGCTCAAATAAATGTGTTAGTCTCTAAGGTGCCACGAGTACGCCTGTTCTTTTTGCGGATACAGACTAACACGGCTGCTACTCTGAAACTAGCTGGTAGTGTCCTTGTTTTTATGAAGGCCCATCACAGGATCAGGACAGCATTGTTGCTGGCATGGTCCTAGTCCCAGCACTACAGCCTAGATAGAAGACCTTTAAGGAGAAGCAAGGAGAGTTCAGGACCTGTTGATCTTGACAACCTCCCCTCCCAGTCCCCTCAATGCTCATTGAGGTAGGACTCAGCACCTGGGGCAGGCAGAGTAATTCACTTGGCATAAAGCACAGAGACACTTCCCTTTGCACACATGAATTATTACTCATGGGAGATAAGGAAGTGCCTCTTGTTTATGTCACAAGTGGTTTTTTCAGACCACTTAGCAAGTCAGTGACAGAGCAGGTATTAGAGCCCAAATCACCTGACTCCCAACCCAGTGCCGTGCTGACATCACAGAACAATCCTTCCTGCCTGACCAGGCTTGGGAGTGGGAACAGCCCAACCACCCCAACATGAATGTCATGTGTCCTCCAGAAAGATACAAGTTCTAGCTACTGACAGCGACCAGGGTGATCCAGTCCTAGGCATGCTCCATTTGCACTACTTAAGAAGTCCATTGATTGATTTTAGTTGATTAAAGTTCTTCCACTTGAGGTATGTCTACACTGCACACTAAGCCTGGGCTCTGACATAGGGTACGTCTACACTACGGGATTATTCCGATTTTACATAAACCGGTTTAGCAAAACAGATTGTATAAAATCGATTGCGCGCGGCCACACTAAACACATTAAATCGGTGGTGTGCGTCCACGGTCCAAGGCTAGTGTCGATTTCTGGAGCGTTGCACTGTGGGTAGCTATCTCGTAGCTATCCCATAGTTCCCGCAGCCTCCCCCGCCCCTTGGAATTTCCGGGTTGTGATCCCAGTGCCTGATGGGGCAAAAATCATTGTCGCGGGTGGCTCTGGGTACAGCCTCACCCCTCCCTCCCTGAAAGCAGCAGACAAGCGTTTCGCACCTTTTTTGCTTGGTGAACTGTGCGGACGCCATAACACAGCAAGCATGGACCCTGCTCAGCTCAATACCGCAATCGTGCATGTTTTAAACACCTCGCGCACTCTCGTGCAGTATATGCTGAACCAGGACCTTCAAACCGAGGCTAGGAGGAGGCGGATACGGCAGCGCGGCGATGACAGTGATGAGGACGTAGACACAGAATTCTCTCAAACCGCGGGCCCCTGCGCTTTGGAGATCCTGATGGTAATGGGGCAGATTCTATCCATTGAACGCCGATTTTGGGCCTGGGAAACAAGCACTGACTGGTGGGACCGCATTGTGTTGCAGGTGTGGGACGATTCCCAGTGGCTGCGAAACTTTCGCATGCGTAAGGGCACTTTCATGGAACTTTGTGACTTGCTTGCCCCTGCCCTGAAACGCCAGAATACCAAGATGAGAGCAGCCCTCACAGTAGAGAAGCGAGTGGCGATAGCCCTGTGGAAGCTTGCAACGCCAGACAGCTACTGGTCAGTCGGGAATCAATTTGGAGTTGGAAAATCTACTGTGGGGGCTGCTGTGATGCAAGTATCCAAAGCAATCACTAAGCTGCTGCTACGAAAGGTTGTGACTCTGGGAAACGTGCAGGCCATAGTGGATGGCTTTGCTGCACTGGGATTCCCTAACTGTGGGGGGGCGATAGATGGAACCCATATCCCTATCTTGGCACCGCAGCGCCAGGGCACCCAGTACGTAAACCGCAAGGGGTACTTTTCAATGGTGCTGCAAGCACTGGTGGATCACAAGGGACGTTTCACAAACATCCACGTGGGATGGCCAGGGAGGGTTCATGACGCTCGTGTATTCAGAAGCACTACTCTGTTTAAACGGCTGCAGCAAGGGAATTACTTCCCAGACCAGAAAACAACAGTTGGGGATGTTGAAATGCCTGTCGTTATCCTGGGGGACCCAGCCTACCCCTTGATGCCATGGCTCATGAAGCCATACACAGGCAGCCTGGACAGTGGTCAGGATCTGTTCAATTACAGGCTGAGCAAATGCAGAATGGTGGTTGAATGTGCATTTGGCCGTTTAAAGGCGTGCTGGCGGACATTACTGACTCGCTCAGACCTCAGCCAAACCAATGTCCCCTATGTTATTGCTGCTTGCTGTATTCTCCACAATCTCTGTGAGAGTAAGGGGGAGACCTTTATGGCGGGGTGGGAGGCTGAGGCAAATCACCTGGCCGCTGATTACGCGCAGCCAGACACCAGGGAGATTAGAAGAGCACACCAGGAAGCGGTGCGCATCAGAGAAGCTTTGAAAACGAGCTTCATCAATGGCCAGGGTACAGTGTGACTGCTGTGTTTGTTGATGAACACCCAACCCCCCTTGATTGACTCATTCCCTGTAAGCAACTCACCCTCCCCCTTCGAGTACAGCTTACTTATGCAAATAAAGTCACTCTCGTTTAAAAATCATGAATTCTTTATTAATTTATTATAAAAAGAGGGAGAGAAAGGTTTGGGAGGAGGATAGGAAGGATGGAGAAGGCCATTAAAAAAATTTCACATTAACGACAGCCTTCTTGTTGGCCTGTCCACGGGGGTGGAGTGGGCGGGTGCACGGAGCCTCCCCCCACGCGTTCTTACACGTCTGGGTGAGGAGGATATGGAACATGGTGAGGGTTGAGGGTGGTTATACAGGGGCTGCAGCGGCACTCTGTGATCCTGCTGCCGTTCCTGAAGCTCCACCAGACGCCGGAGCATGTCAGTTTGATCACGCAGCAGCCCCAGAGTTGCATCCCGCCACCGCTGATCTTCCTGCCGCCACCGCTGATTTTCCTGCCAGTCTTCCTGCCGCCACCTCTCATCTCGGGTGTCCCTCCTGTCCTCACGTTCACTGGCCTCTTTCCTGTAATTTGATACCACGTCCTTCCACTCATTCAGATGAGCTCTTTCATTGCGTGTAACTTCCATAATATCTGATAACATTTCATCTCACGTCTTCTTTTTCCTCCGCCTTATCTGTGCTAGCCTTTGGGATGGAGGAGGGATGGTTGAAAAATTTGCAGCTGCATGAGGGAGATAAATATTTAGAAAGATACATTTTACAGAACAATGGTTATACTCTTTCACAGTGAACAGCTCTATTCACCTTACATAGCACATGTGATTTCCCTACAAGGTCACATTTTTCATCTTAATAGTGAGTGCCTGCAGCTCTGGAGTTACAGATCTCACAGACACAGGTCCAGGCATCAGAATTCAGCTTGCATGCGGCCATGGTAAGCCACTGTCTTTCGGCTTCTGCAGTGATTTACCCCTCCCCACAATGCATGGCTAATACCACGCTAGCTCCCTGCTAATCAACACCCTTCCCACCCCCCCCACCCACTGCGTGGCTGGTAGCTTGGGGAAGCCCCGCTGACCAAACACAAAAAAGATCATCGGCATTTCATTCCTCCCCTCCCCCCGCTTGGCTACGTGGAGGAAAGGATTTTTTTTTAAGCTGCTGCAGTCCACGAACCCAGTAGGAAAATGGCCATCCCCCTTAATTAAATTCCTGATTTTTAATCAGGTTATCCTGAACGATATCACTTTGCTGAGGATAACACAACAAGATAAAGAACGGATGCTTCTTGAATGCCAGCAGTCACCGGGACCATACGCTGCTATGCTTTGCCACGCAATGATACCTGATTACTTGCTACATGCATGGCGTGGTAAAGTGTCCTACCATGGTGGGCGGAACAAGGCTGCCTTGCCCAGAAACCTTCTGCAAAGGCTTCTGGAGTACCTACAGGAGTGCTTCATCGAGATGTCCCTGGAGGATTTCCTCTCAATCCCCGGACATGTTAACAAACTTTTCTAAGTAACTATACTGTCTGCGAATGCATCCCAAGTCCTCAGGGCAAATCAATCATTAAAAAACGCTTGCTTAAAAAACAATGTTTGCTATTTACAAAGGTACACTCACCAGAGCTCCCTTCCATGGCGTCATTGTCTGGGATACTTGCTTGGGAGGGCTGGGAGGAGGGTAACTCCGTCAGGGTGATAAAAAGCTCCTGGCTGCTGGGGCTCACGGAGTGCTGTGTGCTCTCTGCTAGGTCTTCCTCCTCTTCTTCATCTTCATCTTCCCCGTCTGCATAATCCTCAGCCATGGCAGAGATTACAACCCCCACCTCGGAATCCACGATCAGGGGTGGGGTACTTGTGGCGCAGCCCCCTAAAATTGCATGCAGCTCAGCATAGAAGCGGCATGTTTTTCGACCTGCCCCGGACCTTCCGTTTGCTTCTTTGGTTTTCTGGTAGGCTTGTCTGAGCTCCTTAACTTTCACTCTGCACTGCACTGAGTCCCTGCTGTGGCCTTTATCCGTCATAGCCTTAGAAATTCTTTCAAATACTTTTTCATTTCGTCTTTTGGAACGCAGTTCTGTTAGCACTGAATCCTCTCCCCATATAGCGATCAGATCCAGTACCTCCCGTGCAGTCCATGCTGGGGCTCTTTTTCGATTCTCAGGAGACTGCATGGTTACCTGTGCTGATGAGCTGTGCGTGGTCACCTGTGCTGATGAGCTCTCCACGCTGGGGAAGCAGGAAATGAATTTCAAAAGTTCGCGGGGCTTTTCCTGTCTACCTGGCCAGTGCATCCGAGTTCAGATTGCGGTCCAGAGCGGTCACTGCTGCACTGTGGGATAGCTCCCGGAGGCCAATACCGTCGATCAGCGTCCACACTAACCCTAATCCGATATGTTAAAACCGATACTAGCGTTACTCCTCTCGTTAGGGAGGAGTACAGAAACCGGTTTAAAGAGCCATTAAAATCGATATATGGTGCCTCCTAGTGTGGACGGTTGTGGCGTTAAATCAGTTTTACGCTCCTAAAACCGATTTAAACGCCTAGTGTAGACCAGGCTTCAGGTTTGATCCCAACCCCTCTTTCCATCCCCACACAGGTCAGTCTGACCCAGGTCAGCAAACACTCAGGACCTAGGTCCTAGGATCCAGAACCTAGGATCATACTAGGGGGGTAGATCAGAGCCCAACTCACACTGTGATTTGGGTCTAAGCCCTGTCATTTTGCAAAGTGGACACAGCTCAAGTGGCAGACTCAAGTCAGAAAGGCTGCATAGTGCAGTATGGACACATTAGCATGACTCAGAGACCTGGATCCAGCGATTGTAAGCCCAGGTTTACAATCCAGTGTGGACACACTGAGTCCCAGCCTGGGTTTACGGTGCACTGCACTGTAGACATACTCATGTGGCTTTGAATCCAGCACGTTCACAAAGCTCAGTACAACCAGCATTATTAAATCAGTTGCCCAGTTCACTGTTTAGTATTACACCAGGGTCAGTGTCCTCTGGAAGTATAACGACAGGATGCCCTGCTTAGGAGCGGAGCAGCAAGATGAGAAGGCGCTGGAGGATTTGAGAGGAGGGAGGCTGCAGTTTGGTTTAGCAGTGCTATGGGGGCTTCTGTAACTCTGCCCTTTTTTTGCGGGAACTAGGGCACAGAAAGGCTGAACTGTAGTGCGCTGTGGGTAAGGAAAGGCGTGGGGAGTCCGGCGGCAGAAGGTTCTCTTTGAGGAAGGGCAGAGAAGGGAGGATTCTAGGAGGATTCTGCCATCACTCTCTAACATGGTGTCTTATACTGGGGCTGTGCAGCTGCTCTGATCAGCTGGAGAACAGCTAATCCTTTCACCTAGCTGCCCCTGCAAGGGCTGGCCTATGGCAGACCATGGAAGGCAGAGCAGGAATAAAGCCTTCTTCACTGGTGAGCTATGGTGAGCACAGTGAAAGTGGAAGGAGAACCTGAGATGAAAGCCCTAGACCTTGTCTTCACTAGGAAAGAGAGAGGAGTTTGTAATTCTAGGTGATGGCCCCAGCCAGTGTGTTAAGACCATCTTATCTACACTAGGATTTTCACTGTGTTTGTTAATGTATTAAGCAGCCTGTTTCTTCCAGCGAAGACGTTGCAGTCTCCTTTTCTCAGTCATGCTGAGGAAATGCAATTACACCACAGGATGGCCTCCAACAGAAACAGGAGCAGAGCTCCTGCTGAATGGGGCTGTGCCTGTGCTGGGAGGCCAAAGGGCAGGCAGGGGCACAGTTCACAGCCGTTGTCAGTCAGAATGTGCTGCCCGCACAGTTCTGTAATGGAGACAGCAGAGAGAGCCACTCTGGTTTGCACCTTCATTGGGCCGACAGCCGGACTCTGCACTAGGTGCTATCCCAGTGGCTGTATGCAAGCTGGGCAGTAAGTAACCCACCTCCATTCTCCCTCTCCCGGCTGTAAAGCACAGGCTGAATGGTGTGTCACCTTTAGTAACAGCAGGGGGATTGCTGGGAAATGGGAATCAGAGCAGGTGGTGTAGGCTGGTGGAGTGGATCTGTTTATGGGGGAAATAAAACAGCACTTTCTGCTACTTACAGCCCTGGCTGAAGCATCAGCATCTATGGCTGACAGACACCTGCCTGTTGTGAACTAAACATGGGATTTTTAGAAGCACCTAGCGAGTTAATAGCACAAAGCAGTGGGACTTGTACTTTCTCCCTTTGGCCTTGTCTGCCCACAACCATATCACTGTAGTTCAAAGAGCACAACCCCCTGTAATGGACACAGTTATACTAGAATAAAGGTGCCTTATAACCGTACAGCTCATGCCCCTGCCCGTGCCCGTGCACGGGGCTAGTATAAGATACGGTTGTACTAACTACAGCTGCTTTATAACTACAGCTGTAAGCACCTACCCATAGCTAACAGCTACACCAGCCCAAACCTGGGAGTAGACAAGGACAAGGCATTTTTCAAAAGCCCTCCTCAAACTGCTCCAGCCGGTGCCTGGGAAGAAGTTTATTGGCTCTGCCAGAGGAAGGCCGCTGGCTACTCGGATGTAGGCAGACTATTAAAGCTCAGGCACAGACACGCAGGGGCTGATTGAGATGCACATGTGAACAGCTGAAGCCTCCTTTTACAAGGACAGTTTTTGAGATGGAGGCTTTTCCATTTGCCCAATGGAACATTTTGACTGACCCGGCATTTGGCTCCAGTTGCACAGTGCTAGAGAAGCAATGCAGAGGACGGCACAGAAGCCAAGGTAGCTCTCTGCCCTTAGGTGCATAGGGCACTAAGCCCACACTATCACCATGAGCATCTCAGCCACACCCAAAGGGCATACTGGAATCGAGGACAAAAGCTTCTCACTCAAGTGTTGCCAAAGCTAAGCCAGTCACTGCTCCCCCGCTGCTCCCCCCACCCCCTCAGCATTTATAGATATGGTTAATCACCATTCCCCATACAATAATCTATGGAGCCAGTCAGACTATTGGAATGGGGGGGGGAGGGGAAATCAAGAGCTTATCTCCAATTTAAGCTATTTTTGCCAACGTTTTTTAACCTAGGCTGTGTCTACACTCAGTATGCTACAGCTGAGCCCCCATAACACTGCAGTATAGACACTCACTACAGGTTCTCCTGTCGCTGTAGTTAATCCACCTCCCTGAGAGGCAGTAGCAAGGTCAGTGGAAGAATTCTTCCGTCAACCTAGCGCTCTTGATGCCGGGGGTTAGGTCAGTTTAACTACGTCTCTCAGGTAGGCGGATGTAAGTAGGCCAGTGTAAGTTTCCAGCATCCACCAGTCCCTGATTAGTAGTTGGAGTAGATAGCCAGTCTCCTCTACACCAGTTACTGCATCCTATTTGCCACCCTTGGTAGACACCCTCCTTCTCCTCAGCCATTGGACAGTGACTCTATGTAGGGCTGTTGGAAAGTGTTGCCATAAGGATCAGCATCTCCTGCTTCCATGAAGTGGAACCGCTTCCTCTGTGACCGTAACGACGGGAGACCATTTACCTCTGCCAAGGTCTGGTATCCCAGCAATAAAGGCTGGACTGAGATCAGAGCTTCTGCTCTAGTTCACACTTATGGCAATGCAGATGGCAGCGTCCATATAGTGTCAGCTGATGGAAGTTGTTCCTGCATATATCTGTGCCCTTCTAGAAACCCATGTAGGCAATACACAGAGTTCTTTACTGGAAAGAGTTCATGGGGTTTACTATTTCTCCCTCCACCCTCTCCTTGCTTTTTCCAAACGGATCCCAAGTGCTCTGCATTCTCCCTTGGGACCATGATCACACTAAACAAACAGCAGCAGCTGGTGAATGTCACTCAGCAGGAGGAGCGGGATCTCTCCCTGCCAGCCATTAGCCAGGTATGTGTTAGTTTCCTCACTCCCAGTTCCATGATCTCCTGCCAAAGGCAAAGACTGCCAACATCTAACCAAAAGGAAAGCTGAGCTCTGCTGCAACTCAATATGCTTCAGCTCCAACACAACCCAGGAGGTGTCAACTTACTCCAAAGAACCAACTGCTCTTTGGAGAGGGAAGAGCTGGGCATGCCACGACAGCCGTGTTTTTCCCTTGAGAGAGTTTGTGTGTAGCCCATTAGGAAAACTGTTGCAATTTGGTTATTTGCAATAAATGGAAGAAATGCCCCATGTAAGCAGCGCTAGAGCCCCAGAAGCACTCCTAGGATTCAGAAAGGGCTCAGGCTCAGGAGGCCAAATGCCTCGGCTTACATACTGCGAGTCTTGCGAACAGGGCCAATCAGCTGCTGCCTACATGAAGGACTCCGGATCTGACCGTCAGGGTTGATCAGTATCAAGGACTCCCCCCTCCAGTGTCAGAAGTGATTTTAGTGTTGGCAAAATGTGCTAGACAATCTGGGACAACGAAGTCTCTCTCCACACTCCTCTGCCTGCTTTGACTCTGACCTACTTCAAGCGCCTGCAGGTAATGAAGTCTCCATGCCCATTCAAAGTCTCCCTGGAATACAGTTAATACTCGATTGCACTTACACATTGAAGGGCAATTTGAATTCTGATGTGCTCAGCCGGAACAGCATGAAGCGCTAGCGGCCCAGTGACTTCATTTCTCCCCCAGCGCCTTCCCCCACCGTAGCAAGGAAGAGTAATGCAGAAATAAGGTGCAATAGCTGGGCACCAGTTAAAGGAAAACTGCAGCGCAACCCCCCTCCAGTTATCCCTTGCTGTTTACCCGTTTCCTGGCAACCGCAAAGGAGGCGAATGCTGTGGTGCTCTATTTTCACAAGCTGCCCTCCTGCTGCCCCCTTTTAAAGGTAACGAGGCAGCCCAGAGGCCGGCGGTGCTTCTCCTCTAGAGCGCACTGGCACTGACAGCACCCCAACAGGGAGAGGAAACCAACAGCAATGGCCTTTAATCCCACACTGACTAGGTGACTGGCTGGGCCCACCCGGCCTTAAACTCTGACCTCCTTAGTCTATACCAGCCAGAGTCCAACAGAAGCAGGCAGCTGCTCATGTGAGCTTGGCGATGGACCCTGGCTTTTGTTGAGGTGAATGCTTTTTTTTTTTTTTTTAATTTAACACACACCCATTAGATAAACTTATGATGGCAGAAAGGTGTTGAAAGGCTTGGGCGTCGCCTCGTGCTGTCAAACATCCAAACCGATGGCTGGTATTGGTCCACAAAGAGCTGGCCAGCCCCCCGCGGTGGGTGCTGCTGCTCCTCGGTGCCAGCTGCTAAATTGCATTTTAAAAGACCCAGCTAACTCTGCTTTTCCTCAGAGCACTTCTTCCACATAAAGCAATTACTGGAGGCACCACAGGGAAAACATGCAAGCACAAAAGGGAGGGGAAGGAGGTGCATGGGACTCGCCACACGTTTGGACATCCTTAACACAGCCGTTTGCTATCTGAGGGGGGAAAAGGACATTTAGTGTAAAGTGTAAGAGCTGAAGTTTTGCTGCATGACACATGAACAAGCCATGCCTGAGCAGGGCTAGAGATACTGCATTCTCAGGCTGCACTTTGCCTTCTGGGCACATGCAAAGATATTTTACAGAGCACAGGACATGCTGGAAGAAAAGCAAGTCTCGCTCTGAATTGCAGGGAACACATTCTGAGGCCTCTATAGTACCCTCAACATGTGCCCACTGACAGGAGTGGCTCTGAATGTTATCAAGAGGTACAGGAACGGCCAGATGAGATACAATTTAAAGAGTTGTCAGCAGGGAGAAAGTTCATTCAACAGAACGGATGGTGTAATCAGTTTATGGGGCTTGCTACCAGGTTAATGCTAGTCACAAAGCCCTTATCACAAGCCAGATAGGGCTCAGTTGCAATGAACCCTATAAACTTATGTAAAACATGGATAAGTGTTGGGCCCTGGAGTGACTGTAGCAGAAGCACATCTATTAAAAATAGTGCTGACTGCAGTTTAGTGCACCTAGCAGTGTGAAAAGTAGTTACATTTATTAGGGCTAATTGCAACCCAGCTGTGCACTTTGTTTCCCCCCTGTGAAGAGTGAGGAGGAAATCGGGGTGGGGTATATTTCCAGGATGTGACTCAGTGTGAATTTCAGGTGTTGCCTACTAGCACCACTGCACTGCAATTGCGTGACATAAGTTGGCAAACACCTGAGTCACATAAGGAAGAACTGGCTCTTTCTCCTAAAGGATTATTAATGAGTGCTCTAGATTTTGTAATGGCCCTAAATACTAGAAATGCTTCTAAGACGTTAACCAGCAGGGCTTGCCTTTTTACATGTTATGACACAACAGCAGCACTCTCTTGGAAGTAGTCCTTCTAAAATACCAACTGCTCCTGCAGGAGGAACTGCCAACAGAAAAAGAAACAAGTTCAGCATGGAAATCTGAGCTTAATTGCTTCCAGTAACCAAGCTAGAAGGAACCTAGACCTGTGTCCCTCCCTCTGGTATTTTCCAGTTTGAGCTGCTCTCAGCTGCTGTGTAAAACTGTCATACAAACAGGGGAGGCGAACATTTGACAGCACGGTCCAGACAAAGCAAACAATCCAAAAAAGAAAAAAAATTGATCTTGTAGCTATAGAAAACAATGTGAGTTCTAAACTGGTGTCCCCTTTCAAATTCCCTGCCTATACCCAGATTTGTCTAGGTGTAAGCAGCTACATTGCAAAGCCCTAAATACTAGTACCCAAGTTACTGGGTCCACACCGATGCTGCACTCACTTGCCTGAGGTGCTAGGACTCAGTGGGATATCTCCCATGGTTCTTAGCACTGCAATAAGCAGAGCCATTCTGTGATTCTTTTCCAGCAGACCATGGAGAATGTCTGGCCTTCTAGGCACATCCAGGGAATTGTGGAAAGGCAGGATTTTTCTCATATACCCCAAGGGGTATGTATACCCCCGTTTGAAAACCGCTGCTTTAGATAATGCTGTTTATACAGAGCAAAACCCTAGTCTCCAGGAATAGGTCATTACACAAGTACATGGAGAAAGGACTTCCCCAACAGCAGGGAAGCTTATGAGCCAGTCCATGCATTATGTCAAAGGTGATGATTTTTTTTTAAAGAAGGGGGATGGGGGGGAAGAAGAGGAATCAGTTTTCTGATCAGGTGTTTTATTACATCCTGAATTACTGTTTTCATTGTGCCTTTTAAAAAAATTCTGTTCAAAACTCTGCCACTAAACAAAAGGTGTCTAAATTTAGGTAATTTGGCAAGCCCTACGCAGCATGCACTTAAATTCCTACCCCATCTTCTGAAATATTTACTAGTTCCATTCAAAATGCTGCCCCCCCTTTTGTTAGTTTAAAAAATTGTTCGAGACTTTTCCTCTCCTTAGCTATGAATACTGATATTCTGCATGACACCGCAGAGACCAAGATTCACTGAAGTACAAGTAGCTTCCCTTCCCCCCATTCAGCCACCCCAAATGGGAAATTTAAGGTTACCCCAAACCAGAATTCATATTTCTGACTGAAACCCAGGAGAGAAGCGATGGGTCACATTAGAGACAGGGGAAAAAAAAACAAAAACAAAAACAAAGGTCAAATATTTACTGAAAATTTGGTCAAGTACCTTCAAGAAATAATCAGGAAGCAAAACGTTAAAGCTTTCCATTAGTAATACAAAGTACTTTGACTTTATACAATAAGCTAGCTGTATAATTAGAGTATTTGAAAATTTGATTCCAATTTACCTACTTCACCTGGAGTTCATCTCTTCTTCACAAATTAATCCTAGCTATCTGAAACCAGCCCTGGCTATTGGTGGCAGTCATACTACACATGCTGCACTTGTGCAGTTCCTTTATACATGCTATTTGATGCATGCATTCAATGAGTCAACTAGACCAAAGCTTTTGTATATAAAAACTTTAATGCCTCAAACTCATCTGAAGAATAGTACGTTTGGGACCCGCAAGACTCTTTTCAAAAGACCCAATTTCTTTGGGAAAGTGTGTGTTAAGGGGAGAGCTCCTCTTCACAACTTGGGACAAAGCAGCTTCTCATGTGTAGTGTGGAAAGATTTCCATCCAAATAGTCGACAAGGCTGTGCAGTGGCCAGCCTTACACTTCTTGACCACCAGCCCCAAAAAGACTTCACTGCATACAGGATTTGCATCAAAGGCCCATTGGTTTATTCCTACATAATGGAACTTTAAAGATCTACTGTCCCACACTGGAGCACGCCATGAAGAGAGCTGCCCTAGAAAGGTGGTTTTCTTTAGTCCTTTGCTTGCCCCATTACAATTACGGGAGACATTTGTGCTTGCAGCAGAGAGCTCTTCCTCACAGCTCAACTTCCATCTTTCTGCTGGAGTCTGTGGTGCTTGTAAACTTGCATTTACGACATCAGGCTGGTATGAATTCAGCATGATGGCTTCACTCTAAGTAAGGAGCAGATGAAGCTGAGAAAGGCTGGCTCAGCAACATCTTCTAAATTGGAGAACAGTATCAAGGGAAATTAAAACCCCATGTGAAAAGCTCACTGGATTAAGTTTTGAACTAGACTCTGAAGGCTCCTTGGTGCAAAATTCCCACTTCAGTATGTGTACAATCCACAAAGCCGCATGCAAGTCCAGGGAACTTTTCAGAAGTGCACACTTACAATGGTAGAACAGAATAGATACATCTCTTCAACAACTGAGTTTAGGTACAAAAGTTTAATAAAAACCAGAACCACCCTCAGGCAACCGCAAGAGAATAAACTCGGTTAAAGATTGCGTACATCAAGGTTATACATTGAACAGGCTTTCAATGCGTTTGGTGACCATTTGGCAGGCTCCGTTCTTTTAAACAAACCTGCATGTCCGAGTTAAAAGCTAGAATCACTTACCAGAACCCCCAGTGCTAATACCCAGAGCAGTAAGCAGAGCACTTGTTCTAACATGAACAGAAAAGTGAACACAACTTTGGAGCCCTACAAACTTGGTAATGTGCCCAAACTTTAAAAACAGCATCAACGTGACAGTGTGCTCTTAATGATTTAGACAGCTACAAAATTGCTTAAAACCTGTTTTTCTTTACTGTGTTATGTTGTCAGGAACGCTGGTTCTCACTAAGAGGCAAGTTCGCAAGGGATGGGGTCTTAGTCTTTGCTTATATATGACCATTGTAGGTACGTTATAATTGCTTGGAAATCTGTTGCAAAATAATTTTGCTTTGCCCTTTAGGGCACTGGATATTAGTAAGGGAACCACCCAGGACACGCATCTGGCAGAGCTGAAACTGAAAGCCATTAGCCCGGATTCACAGAGTTTAGTACTTTGGCTTCAGTTTTAGGTTTTGGTTACAGTATATATTGCACAGCATACAGCCATTCAACATTCAGCTAGTGCCCACCCTCTGGATGATTCTATCTTACTCGTTTTGTTCAGCCCGATGGCTGCAGGAGTGGGAAGTACCTTCCAAAACACATACTGACTGATGTGCATATGACAGCATGTCCCATGCTAGATTCATGTTTTCACATCAAACAAGAACCATATATACCAGGGGTCGGCAACCTTTCAGAAGCGGTGTGCCGAGTCTTCATTCATTCACTCTAATTTTAGGTTTTGCGTGCCAGTAATACATTTTAACGTTCTTAGAAGGTCTCTTTCTATAAGTCTATAATGTAACTAAACTATTGTTATATGTAAAGTAAATTAGGTCTTTAAAATGTTTAAGAAGCTTCATTTAAAATTAAATAAAATGCAGAGCCCTCCGGACCAGTGGCCAGGACCCAGGCAGTGTGAGTGCCACTGAAAATCAGCTCGTGCCATAGGTTGCCTACCCCTGATATATACGTATTAAATAGTACTAATTAGCTTCCATCCTTTCCTGGACATGGAAGTAGCACAATTTGACTTTTGTAGTTTAACAGGATCTCTTGACTCCACCAAATCCAGGTTTTCCTGCTAGGTGAACAAGGCAGGCAGCTAGGAATGGATTTCGCTTATAGTGCTACACACCTGCTGAAATTTTTTTTCCCCCATTAATAATCCATTACAAACTCATTTGTAAGCTGAAGAACAAGATAACTACACAGGAAAGGAATCTCTCCCTCTACAACTGTCATATCTTCCCAACAGTAGCTGACAGTGGCTGTGATAGCATTTCCCCCACAATTTTGGGGAACTACATCTATGCAAAGAAATAGCATTGGTGGCCTATGAAGTTCAGATCAACTAATCCTCTCTGGAAACATGACAGCTGTCCAAGAGGAGCTTACATTTCAGATCAGCGTCTTCCACTTATACCAGTGTGTCTTAAGAAGTGGGACTTTCCATTCAGTTTAGATATACCGTAGCATACTGCGGTTTGTGCCTAGAGATGCTATGGTGTCTTTGAAATATGGCTGTTTCCATTACTGAGACTGGGATTTGTCAGATGCTTAGAATTTCAAGTTTCCTTTGGCAAAATATGAAGTAGAGGAATGCCACCTAGAACCTCACTGCTACCCCAACTGCCCAGAAATACATGAAAGAAATCAGTTTCCTCATTCACTCTGGAAATGTAGCTATCTTAAGCATCCTCCCTGCTCTGGCTGCAAGAAACTGTCTTTACTCCAAGGCGAAGTTACAAAAGAAAAACAAAGCCCTTCATATACATAGACAGAAGCACTGGGCGTATATTTTGATATATTTAAGATCTTGAGCACTTTCAAACTCCTCGCCCATCCAAACAGATATTTACTCATGTTAACGATTGAAGTGGTGTTTATTAATATAGTTGCCAGCTCACAAGACAAAGGTTTCTGCAGATATGAACTTAACATCTTATCAGGAAAACTAGAATATGAGCCTATCTGCCCGCCACCCCCCATTAGATTGCCCACTTTTTGGAACAGCAGTAGCCTGTTATAATTATGATCTCAGTCTCTTTAGTAAGAGTGCACAGGATATAATGCAGACCTGGAATAATAAGTTTTTCAAATTAAAGATCTTTTCCAGCAAGAAAAATACGCCTCCTGGCCAAAAACTTTGCTATGTGTATGTAAACAGTCTAAAAAGGCTAATGTACAAAACACCATTTACACAATAGGCATCTGGCAGCATTTTCAGATTTTTTTAATTTATTCTGACATGCTATAAAGGAATAAATTACACTGTTAAAGAATTACCAGCAATAAAAGTACTTTTCTTTCAGCTGGGCTAAAGTAAGAGTGAGGAGGAAAGCCCAGCGCAGTAACCAATGTGAACACTGCACGGTGTGAGGCTGTCCAAGAACAAGAGTTAATTTGATCATATCCACTTCACAAGAACTTGAAAGAAAATGCCTTGGTTTAAAACCCTCCAAACTCTTCCATTCTAAATTTTCAAAACTAATAATCACAAGTCAGTCCAGCCAATGCAAGACAACGGCAACGCTTGTGGGTTGTCAATACTGGGGTCTTCAAAAGATGCCAATCTCTTGTTAGAGAGGGCTGGGTATCAATGCAGCAGGTTATAAAAAATGCTAGACTGCCCTTCCCTTCCCCCTCAAGGAAAAAAAAAATACAAAATTTATTTAAAAACAAAAGTGAGGAAGAATTACAATACTAAATCTAAAATGATTTAGAAAGAAATATGACTTTTTGCTTAACAAATGGCCTTGAAATTGTCTGTTTAAAAAAAACTGGAGTGTTGATTTCTTTAGACTGAATTAACAAGGCAAATTTAAAAAAAAATCTCATTTCCTTACAGAAAGTTTAGTTTTTAATGAACTTGTAAACAAAAAAGCTCCCATTTCAAAATAAAAACAAAATCCCAGATCATATAGATGTTTACAGTGATTACATTTATCTAAGCAACTTACATACAGGTTCAGTTGTAAGATGTTAACTAAATTTCTGTGACAAATATGCTGTTTTTCCTTTTATACCAAGAACATTATAGAGTTAATGCAGAGTCCTAAAGATTATCTAGTAGTCGCTAAGTTTCTCTTAAGTCTTCACTTTAGATGCTGTTATTTCTAGCACAGGTAAGCAGGCAGAGTCTTTCATACGCTTAAAAACTGGAATCTTTGGTTACTACCATGTCAGCTGGCTTGGTATGTTGCACATAGAAGCCAACAATTTTAAGAATGTTTTAAGTGTACAACTTTCAAAACCCAGGGAGGAATAACCAGAAAGAGTGCACAATTGTGAGCATTTACAATTATCACAACTGTTGCTGAAGACTGTTCATGCCATTCTTCCAAAACAATGAGATCTCATAAGCAGTGTAGTTCAAAGTAAAAAGGTAACAAAAATTGGCATATGCACAATTTTCTCCACCATTTTGTGTCAACTATTTAGTTAACTTTTCCACTTGAAAAAATGCAATAGAAAACCGGACACCATGTTTCACTATCTCAGTAATTCACAATTACAGCTGCTGCTACAACTCAAAGTGCAGCATCACCAGCGCTGCCCAGAGCCAGTTTATACTGAAATTAAGTTCTTTACACCAAGTAAATGGTTGCCCACAACCACTGGCAAGTGTACGTATGAACTAAAATTTCTAGGATTTGGGGAGTGTCAAGTCCTGCTCCGATCTGCTCTGCTTCATTTGTTCCTCTCTTCATGCTCAGAAACCTGTAAGATAAACAAAGGCAACTTACTGATATTTGACAAGAAAAGGCATAGCCCCTGGGATGGCAGGGTTAAACACAAATAGTTATGGTCATTTACAGGGAAAATGTTGTTCCATTTTCGAATGGTATGGTCCCTGCTTTCCTTTTCTAAAGCTAAACATGGTTTGACTGATCACTGTTCTGAATGACCACCACATGCTTATAAATGTATAGCAACAGTACACATATGCACTAACTAGATGCAAAGTCCTTCAAATGGGCATTCAGTTTGGCAGCCAGCCATATACTTTAAGAACAAGATGTGGTCTTGCCACTAGGAAGCAAGGTGTAATTTCACAGAGTTGTTTTCTACTTGTCTGTAATGCCCTGTGTGTGTATTTTGCAGAATGTCACCACAGGTCACCTGATGGCAGTACATATGTACTGCCTCTCTGAGGAGCATCAAGTGGCAGGAAGCAGATTTTATCCTTTTCTTTGGGGCCAGCCTGATTAGAACCATTTTGGAACGGTGCAGAAATACTTTAAAATGCCTTTTCACTCCACTATGAAGCAACTACGAATCAGCTGTTTTGCTTCACATCCTTATTTTAAAAAGGCATATTGTGCTGTGTTGGGTGGGAGCCATTGCTTCAGCTAGACACCAGTGGACCCTCAGGGCTCCATTTATGCCCTTTGCAGTTGTCTACTTTTATTGGTGATACTAGGAATGCTCAGGTTTAAGACGACTTGTAGGCAGGCCCCAGACTCTAAGAAACACTATAGACTGAAGTGTTGTAGCGAGATGTTCACAAATCAAGGAGCATTTTGTTTATGAATGAATGTCTCTGGCCATCTGATAGGACTTCCTCCCTCCTCCCCCTCAAATTCATTTGAGAGCAGTTAATTCTGTTCTCAAACAGATACAGCCACAAGAAACCTTCAATCAAATCACCCCCCTGAGGAGTCATTTCGGTACCCCAAAAACCTTTTAAGGTGACCAATAAGTATTTTAAAATTGGACTTGTGGCCGTTGCTATTAAAAAGGGATAAAAGGCCTGAAAGGTTGTTTCTGAACTTCAAAAAAAGTCAGGCATTTCTAAGGGAAGTTTGAACACTAATGACTTACTGAAGGGACTAAAATGCTGAAACTTTAACAGATTTCCTTTAACCAGAGTCAATCATTAAACAGATTTAAAAAAATAATTTTAAGAGCAGCGAATAAAAAAAATCCCTTTCCTTTAACTGCTCAGCTTTTAGCTCTTGTGATGTCACCATTTCACTAGTTCTGTAGTCAGAGAGCCTTCCAGAATACACGGCACTTAGATTTCTAATGGAAACAAGCAAAAAATACTTTACGATCTGTAAAGAAAACTGAACTTCAAATAAAGAAGCCAAAAAGGATTAGAGTCCAAGATTCTTTTCTTCTTTGCAACTCATCTTTAATATGCCTTATCCAAATGACTGCAGCTGTACGTTTTTAGTTGAAAGATAAAGGCCCATCTGACATGCTTTGCCCCAAATCATTACCCAGCTTCAGACTATTCACATTCTGATAGGCTCGTAAAATAGTCTGAAGTGCACTGCACCTAATTTGAAAAGCATTTAAATTGATCAGCAATTACACCACCTTCTTTTAAGCACCCTCATCAAAAGCTACAGGAAAAACTACTGTTGCGCAGTCTGCATTTTTCCTGCGTGACTGTGTCCTTCTGTTGCGACAGTCTTAGCTAAGTTGACCAGCGCTTCCTACAGTCTCAGCATTGGTTACAGATACTGGGCTGTACTTTGGCATGTCATGCTGATTAGACTGGCAACCACAATCTGATATGTACATAGTCCCGCAGCAGTCTGGTCACGAGACTGTCCAACACTAGTGCCATTTTACCATATCCTTTGTTCAGATTCTTCTATTACAGGGGTTCTCCGACTTTTGTAGTGGTGACCCCTTTCACACAGCAAGACTGAGTGCGACCCCTCTTATACATTAAAAACACTTTTTTATATATTTAACTCCATTATAAGGGCTGGAGGCAATGCAGGGTTTGGGGTGGAGGCTGACAACTCGTGACCCCCCCATGTTATAACCTTGCGACCCCCTCAGGGGTCCCATCCCCCAGTTTGAGAACCCCTGGTCTATTACTACACACCTATCACTGTTAGAGTCACTGCATTTTGGCAATTCTTGTAAGTTGCACTTTTACAACAAAGACTGCACTACCGTACTTGTATGAGGTGAACTGAAAAATACTATTTCTTTTGCTTACTTTTAGTGCAAATATTTGTAATAAAAAATACACATGGATTTGGTAACACAGAATACTATGAAAATGTAGAAAAACATCCTAAAAATATTTAATACATTTCAATTGGTATTTTATTGTTTAACAGTGCGATTAAAAGTGCAATTAATCGCAATTAATTTGAGTTATTGCAATTAATCGACAGCCCTAATATGTACATTTATTTAAGCAATTTTAGTTTAGTATTTTCAGATTAACTGTACATTTTCAGTATGCTAGAAAACAGTGAATTATATTGCTTATTTACTGGATAATTAACTTTTGCCCATAATTTGAGTCAGGCTGCATTAGGATGAAAACTGGAATTTAAACACACAAAACAGCATTTTTATTCAACAAAACTTTGCTTATCAAAACATATTTCACATTTACAACTAAATGATTCAGCAAACAGAGGGATTAACTGTGTTAAGCAGTGAATTAAATCGATTATTTCAGATCAGCTCCAGTTACTTTCACTTTGGCACATTTGAAAATTTGACCCGGCTGAAGTTCCTTTTCGCCTAAGTCTCTTGAACATGAGAAGAGTCTCCTACATTTCTTAGGCCATCCTTCAAACTTTTAAAACTGAAGATTTAATTCCCTCCCCGCCTTGTTTTTATAAGGCAGACAAGCTTTCCTGCTTTTTCAACTCCCAATTGATTTCTCAACTTTGAATTAGTTCAAATGAAGCAAATATTCACTGTGCCTGCAGAAGAGGCTACTGCTGTTAAAAGCAGGTTTAACACTTCAAAAAAAATTCTGGTTCCAGGCGCTTAACTAGTGACTGCCAACAGTTCAGTGGTGTGTCTTTGTTTAAATCATTAGCAAACATGTACGGTTTGAACGGTTTACCTCCAGCCCTGAAATTTATTGTGGTTGGCATAACTGATGAGTGATTATTAGATGCCAATGCTGTAGCAGCATCTTCAGCAGTTAAGGCATCTACCCTGGTACTTTCTTACTGCCTGCAATTTAACTTTGTTCATTATTTCCTTTCTTCAATGTCTCTTGATGTTCCTTTCTAAATTTCAACACCATCAGCCATCTTTCTGCAGTTTATCCAAGGCTACAGAAAGAGGTTTCAGTATATGCAGCATGCACTCTACATTTCTCTTCAGTCTGATGTTGACTACTTCAGCTGTGATAGTTCCATCTATTTTGCCAACCATTTGCTTCACAAATAGTCATCAGAACAGGTCAGTTCTTAATAAATACCTCAAGAGTCAACTAATCCCATTGTACATATTGGGTGATAATTGGTTTGGATCTTCCTCCTCTCTTCAGCACAGCTGAGGCAAAGTGGTTGTTAGGGAATTATTTTGAAATTTCAACATTTTCATTTATTCCTGGAGGTGTATTTTAGCTAAAAGATCAAATGAGCACTGCATCCCCAAGTTATAAGTTTCAGGGTCCCTTCGTTATTTTCTTCTAAATATCTTCTCCTCTTTGCTACATGATGCTACACACTTGAATTTTTGTTCAAATTGTTATAGCTTTTACTGCTACTGGTAAGTATTCTGCTGCATGGATATTTCCTGATGTATCAATTGTTCTTGTAAGACAGACAACCCCATCTTCTGTTGTCACACAAGCACATATTACTAGATCATTGTGTACCTTGTTCCACTCATCAAGACTCTGATTAATGAATTTCCCATCAATTTTTTTTGTTTGCACTATTCAATTTCATTCTCACACTGTGTCCAGTAACATTCCAGCATTGTCTGCTCTGCCAGTGGAGTGTAGCCTCATCATAATGATTGAGCCTCGTCAATGAAATGTTTGCTCTTAACGAGATGAAAGGGAGAATTTGTTGCATAAACGAACCAAGGAATCTTGTCACCAAAGGAGTCTGGCTGGAATTGGCTGGTCCTG